>NC_135232.1:933719204-934350871 GCF_051348905.1 Ranitomeya variabilis | reverse complement strand
TCTAAGCGGTCAGTATTAAAACCCTAAAAATATCCACAGCAGATGATACAAAAATTCCACCATCTAACTAAAGACATGGAATGTATATCTGCATCTCGTGAGAATCCAACTTGACTGAAATATCCAAACACAGTCTAAGCTGGACAAGAAAAAACATTGAATAGTACTGAATTGTAAAGCACACAGCATGTGTGCTGCAGAAACAAAACCAGACACTTATCTTGCTGATTTGGCAGCAGGGCAGGAGGAACCAGACAGAGATGCAAAACCTCCAAGAACAATGGACAACTGGCAAGGGCTAATGAATCCTGCACACCTAAATATCCCAGTCAGAGCTGCAATCAGCAGGGACACCTGCCCAGGATTGCAACCCAGGGACAACTGCATTACTACCAACAACCACCGGAGGGAACCCAAGAGCAGAATTCACAACACAGGCAGCCCTTTCTGTGAGAAAAATAGCAGCTTGTTATCTTACATTAAGACCGAATGAACAAGCTGGAAAATCACCAGCAACATGACAAGATGCAAACTTATTTTTCAAATCAGCAGATGACTGGCAGCATACAGTTTTTTGTAATACCACAGACAGTAGAAGAGGATGAAAATGATACGAATGGTAAGGATGACACTGAACGGATGTTATCTAAGCTTGATTCTTTGCTGTCAGAAAGACGAGCGTGGCAAGATTTTACCAGACGACAACTTGAGGCTTGCTCTGATTAATGCCTTCTTGGATATGCCAAATGAGTAGGTAATGTCATTTAATGCTCTGATGGAGGCCTGTAGTTCTTAGTTTATAGGAGCCATGACCATGGCTTATTTTTCTCCAGGCTACATATATATTTTATACTGTATTTTTTTCCTCTGAGCACCACCTGACATTTTATTGAGTGCGCCTCTCCTGTCGCTGTTTATTATTTTTCTCCTACACAGTAGCAGAGTACCAAAGTATTGTACAGGAGCAACATTCAGAAGAACTCCAGCACAAAATAAATCCACATGTTTTTTTTTCACAACCACTGTGACCAAGCTTTCAGGCTTTGTAGAGCCTTTTCAACCAATATCAAGAGCAGCTTTACCTGGTTTAGAGCTGACCACAGGAAAATCTTATTTATTTTAGCATGTCTTTAATGCACAGTGCTTGCGCTGTGTATCATTAATATCATCATATGTTTTTCTCATGTAGACTCTTCCTTAGCCCCAAACATGCTATATTTAGGAGACTTTGGAGCAGAATACAAACAGTTGTCATTTATGAATTCAAAATTTTACTCTGCACAACATAAATTGTCATGGTGGCTGAGGAGATTAGGAATCTTTATATTACTTTGCCTTGTTTGCCGTCCATTCTATGTTTGGGTTTTTAGACAAAAGTATAACCTTTATTTTGTTTCTAAACTTTGTTAACAAACAAAGTTATTATTTTGTTTTAAAATTTCAGAATCCTAATGGAAAAAGTTAACACTAAGTAATGAGGTCAAAACATAGGCATGAAAAATAATATGCGATAACAGCTAGTGTGATGGAAATATATATCATATATATCATCTCACTTGCATATATACTTATATATACTCACAGCTAATATATACACTATAATCAATTGCTTAAAATGGCTGACATAAACTGATATAAGCCAGACAGACTCGGGCTTCTCAGGCAAAACCAGATGTACTAAGTGATGAATAGATGTCTCAACTTTGTTTTAGATGCAGAAAAAGGCGACAGTTACACTTTAGTTGCTTAATCAGCATTCACATGTGCATTAATCACAATATTCCATATATATTTAGATAACCAATAACAGAGGAGCTTGACAATATGGTAATTAACTAACCACCCCTAACCACCCCCTTTCTATATGCAATTATAAAACCATGTAAGTACAATAAGCCATCAGGATTGGTAGAATGTTATTCTGTCACCGTGGGTGTACAATGTCATTCTTGAGCGCTCAAAATACTCAGTCTAATTCGGAACGGCCACAGCACACATAGGGATAGATATATCCAAACCAAATTTCCATAACATCTGGTGCCCAATGTAGGACAGTGGACAAAACACACGGGGATGCTGGGATGCTGACTGCAATACCTTTGCAAGGTAAGCAAATCTTGTCATCTTACCTGAATGTCCTCTGTGCCCAGTCAGGGTTTATACCTCTTGCCGGTCAGTTGTGGTCACCACCGCATTCCCAGGTAGTGTAAAAAGTCCATGCCTTATCCAAACTCTGGGATATAAGCCAAGGTGTCTGCTGTGTGCTGTGTATGTGTTCTATGTTTGTGTAGATCCGGGAGATAGTTGGAACAGTGACTGATGTTGCTTGTGGTTTCTGGCAAACCGATAACAGGAAGTCAAATTGCTCGATAAGTTGATGCCCTTCAGGCTCTGTAATGCTCCTGCTGTTTTCCAAGACTTTGTGAACGATGTCTTCTGGGATATGCTCACCACCACCACCTAGTTTGTAGTCTCTCTGGATGATATTATTATCTACTCTCCAGATTTAGATTCCCATCAGAGAGATGTTTGCAAAGTCTTTGACCTCCTACGCTCAAAATCCCTCTATGCCAAGATGGAGAAATGTGTGCTTGAGCAGGAGTCCTTGACTTTCCTTGGCTATATCATCTCCACCCAGGGATTGGCTATGGATCGTGCCAAGCTACAGGCTGTGATGGACTGGCAGGACCCCCATTCTCTAGGTGTTGCAGCATTTTCCAGGGTTTATTAACTATTATAGCCAGTTCATTCCCCACTTCTCAACCTTGGTAGCTCCCCTGGTTGCCCTCACCAAGAAGGGAGATAATCCTAAATTGTGGTCGGAGGAGGTCTCCAAGGCCTTCCTCTCTATTAAGTCTCATTTTGCTAGCGCTCCTATCCTACATCGCTGCGATGTAGATAAACCATTTATTATTATGGTGAATGCGTCATCGATCAGTGCTGGAGCAGTCCTCTTCCAAAAGGATGCACAATGTCGGAAGCATCCTTGCTTCTTTTTCTCCAAGACATTCACACCAGCGGAGAGGAATTATTCCATCGGGGCAGGTAGTTGCTATCTATGAAGCTGGCCTTCTCAGAGTGGAGACACCTCCTGGAGGGGGCACGTTTTCCCTTCAAAGTGTATACTGACCACAAAAATTTAGTTTATTTACAGACTGCCCAGTGGCTAAACTGTCACCAGGCTAAATGGTCCTTGTTCTTCTCCTGCTTCCACTTCACCCTTCACTATCTTTCCAGGGAGAAGAACATCCATGCTAATGCTCTCTCTCGCTTCGTAGTATCATCAGTAGAGGTGCAAGAGCCTCGGAAAATTGTCCCTTCGGAGAACCTGAAGACCATGGCCCCGTTTCGCTTGAGTCTGTGCCCCTGGGCAAGACCTTTGTGCCATATAATTTGTGAACGGAGGTTCTCTCAGGCTCATTTGTTCAGGGTGGCTGGACATTTTGGGACCAAAAGGACATCTGAGCTTCTTGCGAGGACGTACTGGTGGCCGCATATAGCCCATGACGTCAAAGATTATATTTTGGCGTGTGTCTTCTGCGCCAAGAATAATTCTCCTTGACAACGGCCTGCTGGACTAGTTTACCCCCTGCTGGAGGTGGACAGGCCCTGGGAAATGGTTGGGATGGACTGTGTGGTGGGCTTACCCAAGTCCCGTAGCTGCACCAATATTTGTGTAGTCCCCGACCATTTTTACAAAATGGTGCACTTGGTGCCTCTTCCACGGCTACCTTCTGCACGGGCCTTGGCGGCGTTGTTTATTAAGCACATTTTCCACCTACACGGTATGCCAGACAAAATTTTCATTGACCGGGGTCCCCAGTTTGTGCCTCGGTTCTGGAGAGAGCTTTGTCATTTTCTCAGCATCGAGTTGAATCTCTCTTCATCATACCATCCTGAGACGAATGGGTTCGTAGAGAGGGCCAACCATACCCTGGTCACATACCTGTGACATTTTGTCTCAGCCAGGCAGGATGACTACCATGGGTGGAGTTTGCGCTGAACAACGCTGTAGCTGACTCCACTGGGAAGACCCCATTCCTCCTTAATTACAGCCTGCATCCGCGGGTTCCTGTACCCATGCCCATGTCTTCCTCCAACTCCAGGGTGGCAGACTGGGCTGTGGAGGCACGTGACATTTGGGACGCACAAAGGATGCTATCCAGGCCTCCAAGGAGAGAATGAGGACCTCCGCTGATGCACATTGGCACCCCGCTCCGAACTTTGCTCCTGGTGACTTAGTGTGGCTCTCCGCTCGTAACATCAGACTGCCAGTTGAGTCCACTAAGTTTGCGCCTCACTACCTAAGCCCCTTCAAGGTCCTGGAACAGGTTAATTCTGTGGTCTACCGTCTGACCCTTCCTCCACACCTAGGCATCACCGACACCTGTCATGTGTCCCTCCTGAAACCCGTCCAAATGTCCCGGTTTTTCGAGTCATCTGCCGGGACATCGGGCTCATCCAAGGACAATTACGAGGTGAATGCCATCATGGGGTGTAAGGTGGTACGTGGCAAAACCTTCCATTAAGTGAATTGGAAGGGTTATGGTCCAGAGGACAGGTCCTGGAAGCCTGTTGAGCACATTCGGGCTCCGCAGCTCACTGCTGCCTTCGAGACTAGCAAGGCCCAAGGATGGGGTCCCTAGGTGGGGGAATGTTAGGTATCGAGTTCCCACCGCTGCACAGGGGGAATCTCGAACCATCTCCGATGAGGTCTCCCATTCTCCTCCAGCCACAGTGGAGTCTGCTCAACAGAGACATCAGTCCCAGCATCTGGCTCAAGCTGATACTGTGAGGCTGGTTACTGCTGTCCTTCCAGGCTCAGCAATTGTAACCAGTACTGATCAGCGGCGAGCGGGCATCCCCGGGACTAAGTCCTGCTTTTCTTCTTCTGAGAATGCCCAAGGGACAACCTCTCATTGGAGGTTGGGGTCACATGCTCAGGTCCTGTAGCAGATCCTATTGGACCACTAGGAAGGTCCCGGAGAGCTTCCGCTATAAAAGTTTTGCATGGGTGGTTAGTGGCGTCTACCAGAGAGGCACTGCATGCACTCTTGTGCTGTAAATTTTTAGTTGTATTAATCTCTGACACCCCTTTAGCGGTGTCGAGTGCAAGAGGTCTAGAGTAACTCTTTCCCTGGGTCTTAGTACAGAGTTCTGTGACTTTTTGCTTGTGCTCTTTGTGCGGTACCGCAGCCCTGTGATGCAACAGGGTTTGCTTCCTTCATACCGGGAAGCTAACCAGTGTGTGTATCCACATTATACCACCATATAGTCTGTCATTGCTCAGCAGCAGGTTCCATCTCTGCACGGTGGACCCCGGGCTGTGAACACACCTTGCACCATCCTTATAATTATTTGGTACATTCCGCTAGCCCTAACAAGGCCTTTGTGCATGGACTAAGGGAGCCAATCAGGAAACCACTGATAGTGGCCAGACCCGAGTACAGGTCAATAGCAATGAACATCCTGCTCACAGTAGCCAAATGGATTGAGTCCCAACAAGGAGAGTGGAAGACAACCCCTCTTATGGTGACCACTGACCTGGAAGAGCAACCACTCTACAAAGACAGAAGTGTCGAGTGTTACAACTGTGGCAAGTTTGGCCATTTCCGGAAACAGTGCAGAGCACCCACGCAACCAAAGAGTTGGCCTAGAGAAACAAGTCAAGGAAGAGGTACAGAAATCAGTGAAGAGCTCCACCCATAGGACAGGGGCAAGCCAGGTCCAAAAGACACCACGCTCCTAACATGCAAAACACCACCGGTGGGACAAATACCTCAAATTACCCTAAAAGTGTATGGGGTTGTAAGATCTTATCTTGTGGACACTGGTGCAGCCAGACGTGTGATGAGTCATGCGGAACTCCCTGATCCCACCTGCCTATCAGAATCCTCTGTGTCTTGCATGGGGATTGATGGTCAAGTCAGACATTCCCAGCTTACAAAGTCCCTGAGCGTGTGGACTCAGCCAGGACACTGTATTCTGTCCCAATTCGTGGTGTCAAGAACCTGTCCACTCCACTTGCTGGGAGCGGACCTACTGAAGAAGCTGAAGGCGACCATAGTGTTCCAGGAAGATGGGACAGTGACACTTTCTTCACCCCGACCCAAGAAGAATCAATCATGGTGGAGGCCCTGCAAACAACCAATGAAGGCCTACCTAAGGAGGTACTGAACGTAGTACCAGAATGTCTAGGGTCTAAGGGACCCCAAGACGTGGGAAAACTTCAAGTTACCCCAGTATGGGAGTCACTCAAGACTAGTGTTGAGCGATACCGTCCGATACTTGAAAGTATCGGTATCAGAAAGTATCGGCCGATACCGGCAAAGTATCGGATCCAATCCGATACCGATACCCGATACCAATACAAGTCAATGGGACTCAAGTATCGGACGGTATTCCTGATGGTTCCCAGGGTCTGAAGGAGAGGAAACTCTCCTTCAGGCCCTGGGATCCATATAAATGTGTAAAATAAAGAATTAAAATAAAAAATATTGCTATACTCACCTCTCCGACGCAGCCTGGACCTCAGCGAGGGAACCGGCAGCGTTGTTTGTTTAAAATTCGCGCGTTTACTTGGTTACGTGAAGTCCCGGCTTGTGATTGGTCACAGCGGCCATGTTGCCGGGATGCGGACCAATCACAGCAAGCCGTGACGAAATTTTGTCACGGCTTGCTGTGATTGGTCCGCGTCCCGGCAACATGGCCGCCGTGACCAATCACAAGCCGTGACGTCACGGGAGGCTGGACACGCGCGCATTTTAAAATGCGCGCTTTTCCTTCCTCCCGGCTTGTGATTGGTTGCGCCGCGGTCAACCAATCACAAGCCGTGATGTCACGGGAGGCTGGACACGCGCACATTTTAAAATGCGCGCGTGTCCAGCCTCCAGTGACGTCCCGGCTTGTGATTGGTCACGGCGGCCATGTTGCCGGGACGCGGACCAATCACAGCAAGCCATGACGTAATTTCGTCACGGCTTGCTGTGATTGGTCCGCGTCCCGGCAACATGGCCGCCGTGACCAATCACAAGCCGTGACGTCACGGGAGGCTGGACACGCGCGCATTTTAAAATGCGCGCTTTTCCTTCCTCCCGGCTTGTGATTGGTTGCGCCGCGGTCAACCAATCACAAGCCGTGATGTCACGGGAGGCTGGACACGCGCACATTTTAAAATGCGCGCGTGTCCAGCCTCCAGTGACGTCCCGGCTTGTGATTGGTCACGGCGGCCATGTTGCCGGGACGCGGACCAATCACAGCAAGCCATGACGTAATTTCGTCACGGCTTGCTGTGATTGGTCCGCGTCCCGGCAACATGGCCGCCGTGACCAATCACAAGCCGTGACGTCACGGGAGGCTGGACACGCGCGCATTTTAAAATGCGCGCTTTTCCTTCCTCCCGGCTTGTGATTGGTTGCGCCGCGGTCAACCAATCACAAGCCGTGATGTCACGGGAGGCTGGACACGCGCACATTTTAAAATGCGCGCGTGTCCAGCCTCCAGTGACGTCCCGGCTTGTGATTGGTCACGGCGGCCATGTTGCCGGGACGCGGACCAATCACAGCAAGCCGTGACGTAATTTCGTCACGGCTTGCTGTGATTGGTCCGCGTCCCGGCAACATGGCCGCCATGACCAATCACAAGCCGGGACTTCACGTAACCAAGTAAACGCGCGAATTTTAAACAAACAACGCTGCCGGTTCCCTCGCTGAGGTCCAGGCTGCGTCGGAGAGGTGAGTATAGCAATATTTTTTATTTTAATTCTCTCTTTTACACATTATTACATTAATGTTGTTGCGATACCCGATACCCGATACCACAAAAGTATCGGATCTCGGTATCGGAATTCCGATACAGCAAATATCGGCCGATACCCGATACTTGCAGTATCGGAATGCTCAACACTACTCAAGACAGGTACCCCATATCCTCATAAGGCCCAGAATCCCCTGTTTATTGCCCAGTCAAGCTATCTCTGACCAACTGAAGATCTTCCTGAAAATAGGAGTCATTATTCACTGCACGTCGCCTTGCAATATCCCGCCTTTTCCAGTCAAGAAAAAGATTGTAAAAGGAGAGCCAGCCAAGTTCAGAATGGTGCATGACCTGAGGGCCGAGAACGAGGCTATGGTATTTGAAACCCCAATTGTGCCAAATCCTCACACTCTGCTCTTAAATGTGCCAACCAGAGTAACAGTGTTCACAGTGGTCGATCTGGCCAATGCTTTCTTCAGTGTTCCCCTTCACCTGGATGACCAGTACCTGTTTGCCTTAATGCATTAGAGGGTGCAGTACACATGGACAGTGATGCCCCAGGGGGCCCAGAACAGCCATTCACAGTTCACCAAAGCAATGTCTTCCATCCTTGTCAACTGGATTTCAAGATCATGCGGATCGATGCAGCTGATATCGATACCTGCACAGCCCATTCCTTGTCTCTCCTACTCTACCTGGTGGAGCAGCAATGCAAGGTCTCAAAAAACAAAAACCAGTGGTGTCAGAAGCGAGTTACATTCCTGGGACACTGTATTGCTCACCAGACGAAACACCTGACAGATGACTGGATGACAACAGTTGAGAAGATAGCTCCCCCAACATCTCAAAAGACACTACAGGCCTTCCTTAGTCTAGTTTCGCATTGTAGAACTTGGATCCTTGATGCCTCAGTCTTAATGCAGCCTCTGTACGATTGCATCAATGCAACCCCGTTCCTTCTCTCGGATGCAGCCTTCAACTTATTCAGGAAACTGAAAGACTCCCTACTCTCAGTGCCAGCACCAGGCCTACCTGACTACAAGAAGCAATCTCATCTACAACTGATGGAAAATGAAGGCCATGCCACCTGTGTCCTGATGCAAATTCACTGGAGAAAGCAGAGACCTCTAAGCTACTTTTCAGCTCACCTGGATCCAGTTGCAAGGGGTGCCCCCTACTGCATGAGGGCAGTACTTGCAGTGCACGCCCTCCTTGAAAAGACTGCTGACATCATTCCTGGACATCCACTGGAGATTCTGGCTCCGTACGACATCTCAGCAATCCTCAACCAAACCAGGACAAAACATCTCTCGACCGCCAGACATCTTCGCCTCCAGTGATATCTGTTCTTGCTCGACAATGTCACCATCTTCAGATGCACAGTCCTCAACCCGGCCACTCTACTCCCACTCCCAAGGGGGGATGTGGATATGGACTCTTCAGAACAAAATCTGCCTGATACCTTTCACAAGGATCTGGATTTGATCTGGACTGATGACAATGATTGCTTCAGCATCATGCAACAGGAAACAGCAGGATTACCCAATGTGGCGGATGAGCCACTGACCAACCAAGAGTTGATCCTCTACGTAGATGGCACTAGGTTTGCGATTGATACAGGAAGGTTCTACATGGGATGTGCAGTGACCTGCAATCAAGAAATCTTAAGGTCCAGAAGTCTGCCACCTAGCCTGTCAGCCCAGGAAGCAGAACTGATAGCACTGACAAAGGCCTGCCAGATTGCGAATGGCAAAACTGCAAATATATACCGATTCAAGGTACTCGCATGGCACAGCACAAGACTTTGGACCCATCTGGGCTGCAAGGGACTTCATCAAAGCAAGCGGAACAACCATGGAGCCATCAGGGTCCTGCTGGACCCACTCCAACTTCCAAAAATAGTGACAGTATTAAAAGTCAAAGCACATGGTAAACTGAACACAGTAGTGGCATGGGGCAATAATATGGCAGCCAAAGAAGCAGCCAAAGGAAGACAATATGAAGAAGTGGGCGACTGAGGACAAGACACCTGACAAGATGACGTCCTGGGGTCTTTTCAAGAAGCTGCAGGAGCAAGTCCCAAAGGAGGAGAAGGAAAGCTGGATGCAGAAGGGAGCAACACATGAAGAAGGAAGGGTATACGCAATGGACTACAAACCCTGTTTGCCCCAAAGCATGTACCCTATGGTGGTTCATTTGGCATATGGGCCCACGCACAGATTGAAGGCACAGATTGAAGACACAGATGAATGATCTGATCAGTGCTTACTGGTTCACTCCAGGGATTTCCACTCTAACAGCCAAATTCATTAGCAGCTGTTTGACCTGCGGCAAATGCAGCCCTGGATGAGTGGAGAAAGTTCCTACACATCATCTGGCCAAACCACTGTACCCCTTCCAGAGGATCCAGATAGACCACATCCAGATGCCACCAAGTGGAGGATTTGAATATGCCCTCGTGGTCGTGGACGTGTTCTCAGGATGGCCAGAATCTTTCCCAGTGAGAAACCAGTCTATGAAGACTACTGCAAAGAAGCTGTTAGGAGTTGAGTTCCCGCCGCTGCACAGGGGGAATCTCGAACCATGTCTGCTGCGTTCCCCCATTCTGCATCAGCAGCAGTGGAGCCTGCTCAGCGGAGACATCAGTCCCAGCGTCTCACTGAATCTGATACTGTGCAAAGGGTTACTGCTGCCTCTCCAGGCTCTGCTATTGTACCCTGCACTGGTCTGCGGTGAGCAGGCTTTTCTGGGACTAAGTCCTGCTTTGCACGCATTGAGCATGCCCAGGGTAAGATCTCTCAATGGAGATCAAGGGTCACATGCTCATGTACTGCAGCAACTTCCATTGGTCCTCCAGGAAGGTCCTGTACCTGATCAAGTTCTGTGGCAGTCTTCCATTGGTCCTTCTGGGAAGGTCCTGAAGTTGCTGCAGCTATAAAAGGTTCTCATGACCGCACGCCCATGTGCTAGTATCAATTTATGTATGAGCTCAGCTCCAGTGTGGTCGTGTTTGTATGCAGTCAGGGACCCGGCTGAAATAAGCCCCTAGAATGCTGGCACCTCCAGCGAGGATTTTTGTGTGTGTGTATTCAGGGACCTGGCTGAAATAAGCCCCTAGAATGCTGGCACCTCCGGCGAGGAGTTTCATGTGAGTGGATTCAGGACTGGCATATAGCCATAGAATTCCAGCTCCACTGGAGAGGAGCTGCGTGTTTGCCTTTGACTGCATGACCACTACCTGCTCTAATAAGTAGCTGTGTTCCTCTGTGAGCTAAACAGGGCACAGCATTCTCTTTGCTAACAGACTCTGTGAAGTAACAGAGTTTGTTTATTCTACTATTTTGTACCGCCATATCTAGCAGCAGGTTCTTTCCTGCACGGTGGATCCCGGGTTGCAAACGCACCTACTATTTCTAATAAACATATATTCGGTGCATTCCGCCAACCCTACCAGTATACTAGCGCCAGGATCTGGCTAAGCAATGGCGGATGAACAGCGATTGCAGGGGTACATCCAGCTGCTGGAGGGCCGGTTGGCATCTCTCGAGCATGCAACCCTGGCGGTGGATGTTAACGCAATAGCTGTTCAGGCTGCTAGCATGGCTGCAGCAGCTTTACCCAATGCCACCGCTGTTCCGACTTTATCTCACCTCCTGTTGCCTGAAAAATACTCTTGGAACAGTAAGTCCTGTAGGGCTTTCATGAGCCAGTGTGGTATACATCTCAAGCTCCTGGCTGCATGTTTTCCCACAGAGCTGGCAAAGGTGGGATTCATAATCTCTCTCCTGTCAGACAGAGCATTGGAGTGGGCTACGCCGCTGTGGGACGCAGCGATCATGTGGTGCAGAGTGTTCCTCGGTTTCTGGGCACTCTGAAACAAGTTTTTGTAGGACCTCAAGTCACCCATGATACGGCACTCCAACTGCTGGCATTGACTCAGGGTTCGACCATGGTCAGCCATTTTGCCGTTCACTTCCAGACATTAGTGTCTGAGTTGGAGTGGCCAGAAAAAACCCTCATCCTGCATTTTAGAGGGGGCTGGCTGACCATGTGAAAGATGCTTTGGCCACTAGGGAGATTCCCACCACACTGGAGGAGCTCAAAGCTGTATCAACTCGCATAGACCTTCATTTTCACGAGCGAAGGTTGGAGCGAGCCCAGTGTAGGCAGAGGTTTCGGCTGGCTCCCACCTTCGCCAGACCTTTGGAATCTCCGGTCCAGGTGCCCGAGTCATATGAGGCCATAGAGGGGTCATGAGCGGGGTCCAAGTCCCGGTCCGCTCGAGCACTTAAGGTCTGTCATGTTTGCCAGCAGTCAGGACATCTTGCCTCCAAGTGTCCTCAGCAGTTGGGGAAACGTCAGCATCTGGTGGCAGTTGGAGGAGGTACACTAGACACGGCGACGTTTGCCTCTAAATTGTCCTTCAAGGGGACAATTATCATAGCCCCATCCACTCTTATGGTAGAGCTATGCGTGGACTCTGGGGCAGAGGGTAATTTTATGCCATCTGCTTTCGCCCAGCGACACGCAATACCCCTGGTGATGCTCGATAAACTAGTAACCGTTCGAGTGGTAAATGGGTTGACACTGACCTCACAGATTACACACCAAACCATTCCTTTCACTCTTTCTGTGTCTCCATCATATCAGGAGATTATCTCTCTCTTAGTCCTTCCTGAGGGAGTTGATGAGGTCCTGTTGGGGATACCATGGCTACGCTATCATTCTCATATAGAGTGGTCCTGAGGGAGAATTTTGGGATGGAGTAAATCTTGTGAGCGTAGATGTCAGAGGGAGTGCGTTCAGGTTGCTACAACAGAGGTACCTGCAGATCTCTCCTCTCTCCCCAAGCACTATTGGCCCTATGTGGCCGTGTTCTCCAAAAGGGCTGAGGAGACCCTTCCGCCTCACCACCCCTATATAGACTGTCCTATCGACCTCTTGCCTGGTGCTGAGCCTCCCCGGGGTCGAGTCTATCCGTTATCTCTCCCAGAGACAGAGGCAATGTCTCAGTACATCCAAGGGAATCTGGCAAGAGGATTCATTAAGAAGTCAGTGTCACCTGCAGGGGCTGGGTTCTTCTTCATGCAGAAGAAGAGTGGAGAATTATGTCCATGCATATACTACAGGGGTCTTAACGCCATCACCATTAAGAATAAGTACCCACTACCCCTGATATCTGAGCTCTTTGATAGGCTACGGGGAGCAAGGGTATTTACAAAATTAGATCTGCGGGGTGCGTATAACCTGATTCGCATCTGTGAGGGGGACGAAATAAAGACAGCTTTTAACACCAGGGATGGGCACTATGAATATCTAGTGATGCCCTTCGGCCCCAGCCGTTTTCCAAGACTTTGTGAACAACATCTTCCAAGATATGCTCACCACCTCAGTCGTAGTCTATCTGGATGATATTCTCATCTACTCTCCAGATATTGACTCCCATCGGAGAGATGTTTGCAAAGTCTTTGACCACTTATGGGCAAATTCCCTCTACGTCAAGTTGGAGAAGTGTGTGTTTGAGCAGGAGTCCTTGCCTTTCCTTGGTTATATCATCTCTGCCCAGGGTTTGGCTATGGATCCTGCCAAGCTACAGGCTGTGATGGACAGGCAGGAATCCCATTTGCATAAAGCGGTGCAGCGCTTTATGGGGTTCATTAATTACTAATGCCAGTTCAATCCACACTTCTCAACTTTGGTAGCTCCCTTGGTTGCCTTCACCAAGAAGGGAGCAAATCCCAAGTTATGGTTGGAGGATATCTCCAATGCCTTTCTCTCGATTAAGTCACACTTCGCTAGCACTCCCATTCTACATCGCCACGATGTAGACAAGCCATTTATCATGGAGGTGGATGCCTCATCCGTTGGTGTTGGAGCAGTCCTTTTCCAAAAGGATGCTCAAGTTTGGAAGCATCCTTGCTTCTTCTTCTCCAAGACCTTCACACCGGCAGAGAGGAATTATTCCATCAGGGACAGGGAGTTGCTAGCCATGAAGTTGGCTTTCTCAGAGTGGAGACACCTCTTGGAGGGAGCTCGCTTTCCCTTCCAGGTATTCACTGACAACAAAAACTTGGTATATCTACAGAAGGCCCAGCGGCTGAATTCTCACCAGGCTAGATGGTCCATGTTCTTCTCCTGGTTTCATTTTACTCTCCATTTTCTCTCAGGGAAGAAGAACATTCGTGCCGATGCTCTCTCCCACTCCGTAGTGTCATCTGAGGAGGAGGAGGAGCCTCGGCTTATTGTCCCTTCCGAGAGCTTGAGAACTGTGGCTCCGGTTTTGCTAGAGTCCGTTCCCCAGGCAAGACTTTCGTGCCAGCGAATTTGCGACCGGAGGTTCTCTCTTGGTCTCATTTGTCCAGAGTGGGTGGGCATTTTGGAAACAAAAGGACATCTGAGCTTTTGGCGAGGATGTACTGGTGGCCGCATATGGCCCGTAACGTCGGGGACTATATTCGGGCGTGCATTTCCTGCGCCCAGAATCAGTCTCCTCAGCAATGGCCTGCTGGGTTGCTTTACCTCCTGCCGGTGGCAGACAGGCCCTGGGAGATGGTCGGGATGGACTTCGTGGTGGGCTTACCCAAGTCTCATAGCTGCACCGTTATCTGGGTTGTCACCAAACATTTCTCTAAGATGGTGCACTTGGTGCTGCTTCCATGGTTACCTTCTGCACGGGCCTTGGCGGCGTTATTCATAATGCATATTTTCCGTTTGCATTGAATGCCTGAAAAAATTTTCAGCCACCAGGGTCCCCAGTACGCATCTCGGTTTTGGAGAGAGCTCTGCCGTTTACTCAGTATAGAGTAGAATCTCTCCTCTGCATATCATCCCGAGACGAATGGTTTTGTAGAGAGGACCAACCAGACTCTGGTCACATACTTGAGACATTTTGTCTCTGCTAGGCAGAATGACTGGGCATCTTTGCTACCTTGGGCGGAATTTGCCTTGAACAACGCCGTAGCCGATTCCAGTGGGCAGACTCCTTTTCTCCTTAATTATGGCCAGCATCCGCGTGCCCCTGTGCCCATGCCCATGTCATCCACTGATTCTAGTGTGGCAGACTGGGTGGTGGAGGCACGTGACATTTGGGACTGCACACAGGATGCCATCCGGACCTCCATGGAGAAAATGAGGGTTTCTGCTGATACACACTGGCGCGCCGCTCTGACCTTTGCTCCCGGTGACTTAGTGTGGCTTTCTGCCCAAAACATCAGGCTGAGAGTTGAGTCCACTAAGTTTGCGCCTCGCTACATAGGCCAGTTCAAGGTTCTGGAACAGGTCAACTCTGTGGTCTACCGTTTGGCCATTCCTCTGCGCCTTGGTATCACCGACACTTTCCATGTCTCTCTCTTAAAGCCCGTCCATTTGTCCCAGTTTTCCGAGTCATCTGCAGGGACGTCGAGTTCATCCACGGATGAGTTTGAGGTGAATGCTATCGTGGGGTGCAAGGTGGTATGTGGCAAGAAATTTTATCTGGTGGACTGGAAGGGTCACGGCCCAGAGGACAGAACCTGGGAACCTGTGGAGCACATTCGGGCTCCACTGCTCATTGCAGCTTTTGAGCATAGCAAGGCTAAAGGGGGGCCCTAGGAGGGGGGGTAATGTTAGGAGTTGAGTTCCCGCCGCTGCACAGGGGGAATCTCGAACCATGTCTGCTGCGGTCTCCCATTCTGCATCAGCTGCAGTGGAGCCTGCTCAGCGGAGACGTCGGTCCCAGCGTCTCACTGAATCTGATACTGTGCAAAGGGTTACTGCTGCCTCTCCAGACTCTGCTATTGTACCCTGCACTGGTCTGCTTCAAGTAGGCTTTTCTGTGACTAAGTCCTGATTTGCACACACTGAGCATGCCCAGGGTAAGATCTCTCAATGGAGATCAAGGGTCACATGCTCAGGTACTGCAGCAACTTCCATTGGTCCTCCAGGAGGGTCCTGTACCTGATCAAGTTCTGTGGCAGTCTTCCATTGGTCCTTCTGGCAAGGTCCTGAAGTTGCTGCAGCTATAATAGGTTCTCATGAACGCACACCCATGCGCTAGTATCAATTTATGTATGAGCTCAGTGCCAGTGTGGTCGTGTTTGTATTCAGTCAGGGACCCGGCTGAAATAAGCCCCTAGAATGCTGGCACCTCTGGCGAGGAGTTACGTGTGTGTGTATTCAGGGACCTGGCTGAAATAAGCCCCTAGAATGCTGGCACCTCCGGCGAGGAGTTTCATGTGAGTGGATTCAGGGCTGGCGTATAGCCATAGAATTCCGGCTCCACCAGAGAGAAGCTGCGTGTTTGCATTTGACTGCAAAAGCGGAATAACACCATATTTATTAAGTGATGAACAGATGTCTCAACTTTGTCCTAGATGCAGAAAAATGCGAGTTACACTTTAGTTGCTTAATCAGTATTCATATATGCATTAATCACAATATTCCATATATATTTAGATAACCAATAACAGAGGAGCTCGACAATATGGTAATTAACTAACCACCCCCTTTCTATATGCAATTATAAAACCATGTATGTACAATAAACCATCAGTATTGGTGGAATGTTATTCTGTCACCGTGGGTGAGCAGTGTCATTCTTGAGCTCTCAAAATACTCAGTCTAATTGGGAATGGCCGCAGCACACATAAGGATAGATTTTTCCAAACCAAATTTCCATAACACTAGCAGCATTGTTGTGGCATCTATGATTGTTAAATGTGATCAATTAAAAAGTTGCAAAGTCTAAATCTTCTATTATTGTTTTTTATTATTTGTATAACTATGTTCAAACAAAATGAAAAGTAGAATAAATTAATGATACTTAATATGCTCAGTTGCAAAGTTGCTACGTTTACGTCAATGACCGGTAACAAATGTGTGCAGTATGGGCATGAGATTTCATATGTCCATTTTTTTATGAAATTTTTCATGAGTTTACTTAAAGACTCATAATATTCCATCTTTTCTATTTCAGATACTTCCACCATCTCACAAGGTATATTTTTTCTTCTACATAACTCTATCCCATTTCTTTATTTTCACTACTGTTTAATACATTTTTATTATTTTGCTGTGTACCTTATATTACTGTCTCTTCCCTTTCCTCTTATTTCTATTACATTCCTCCCCTCTGCTAATTGTCTGATTTCTCCTGCTGTGATGTCTCTAATTGTGTCCATGATTAAAAGTGTCTGTTGTTTGCAGCACCTTCTGAGGATGAAATCCAGTCTGTCACTGACAGCCCACAGCACTTCCCACATTATCACATTCCCTTGTGTTCTACTGTGCGTTCCAGCACACATCTCTTCCAGTCCGGCTCACAGGAAATTACATCACCACGCATCACTAGTTTCAGCCCACTCACAAAAACGAGCTGGGAATGCCCCCAGCCTTTATCACATGGAACCAGGAAGTGAATTAAAGACTCCTGATCCATATCATGTACCACATTACCAGGAACACAAGTGCAAATCCTATGGGCATTGAATCCCTATTCCCCACAGCGCTGTTCCATGCAGTGTACCATCTACAATCTGTTAAGTGAATGTTCATGTCACACTCGCATGTCTTCTGTTAGAGGTCAGTTTCTATGTACCCTGTGGTGCATCTTTTTTTCTATCATGTTTCTGATATGTGTTTATCATAGTTACTGACATACAGTATCTTTTATTACAGTCTAAACCTTCAATCTTCCTCTTGTGGATTTGTCCATTATTACCTCACAACCTCACAAGAGCGCCATAGCAATCTATTGCTTTTAATTCTTTAACCCCTTCCCGACCTTTGACGCCACGTAGGCGTCATGAAAGTCGGTGCCAATCCGACCTGTGACACCTATGTGGCGTCATGGAAAGATCGCATCCCTGCAGATCGGGTGAAAGGGTTAACTCCATTTTCACCCGATCTGCAGAGACAGGGGGAGTGGTACTTCAGCCCAGGGGGGGTGGCTTCACCCCCCCCCCCGTGGCTACAATCGCTCTGATTGGCTGTTGAAAGTGAAACAGCCAATCAGAGCGATTTGTAATATTTCACCTATGAAAATGGTGAAATATTACAATCCAGCCATGGCCGTTGCTGCAATAGCATCTGCCATGGCTGGAGACCCCGATCTGCCCCCCCCACCCCACCGATCGCCCCCCCAGTCGTCCTTTCTGCCCCGATCTCCTGTCCACTCCCCTCTTCCCTCCTGTCCGCTCCCCCGGTCCTCTTGTCCGCTCCCCCGGTCCTCCGATCCCCCCCCCCGTGTTCCGATCCCACCCCCCCATACTTACCTAGCTTCGATGTCCCTCCCGGTGACCGGCCGTCTTCTCCTTGGGCGCCGCCATGTTGGAAAATGGCGGGCGCACGTGCAGTGCGCCCGCCGAATCTGCCAGCCGGCAGATTCATTATAAGTACATTTTGATCGCTGTGGTAGGTTCTATCGCAGCAATCAAAATAAAAAAATAATAAATAAACCCCCCCCTTTATCACCCCCATAGGTAGGGACAATAATAAAATAAAGAAAATATTTTTTTTTCTTTTTCCACTAGGGTTAGGGTTAGAACTAGGGTTAGAACTAGGGGTAGGGTTAGGGTTACGGGTAGGGTTAGGGTTAGGGGTAGGGTTATGGCATGTGCACACAGTGCGGATTTGGCTGCGGATCCGCAGCGGATCCGCAGCGGATCGGCAGTGGATCCGCAGCGGATCCGCAGCGGATTGGCAGCGGATCCGCAGCGGATTGGCAGCGGATCCGCAGCGGATTGGCAGCGGATCCGCAGCGGATTGGCAGCGGATCCGCAGCGGATTGGCCGCGGATCCGCAGCGGATTGGCAGCGGATCCTCAGCGGATTGGCAGCGGATCCGCAGCGGATTGGCCGGGGATCCGCAGCGGATTGGCCGCGGATCCGCAGCGGATTGGCCGCGGATCCGCAGCGGATTGGCCGCGGATCCGCAGCGGATTGGCCGCGGATCCGCAGCGGATTGGCCGCTGCGATTTCGAAGCAGTTTTCCATCAGGTTTACAGTACCATGTTCACCTATGGAAAACCAAATCCGCTGTGCCCATGGTGCGGAAAATTCCGTGCAGAAACGCTGCGTGTATTTTCCGCAGCATGTCAATTCTTTGTGCGGATTCCGCAGCGTTTTACACCTGTTCCTCAATAGGAATCCGCAGGTGAAATCCGCACAAAAAAACACTGGACATCTGCTGTAAATCCGCAGGTAAAACGCAGTGCCTTTTACCAGCAGATTTTTCAAAAATCGTGCGGAAAAATCTCACACGAATCCGCAATGTGGGCACATAGCCTTAGGGTTAGGGTTGGAATTAGAGTTAGGGTTGGAATTAGGGCTAGGGTTTGAAATAGGGTTAAGATTAGGCTTGTGGTTAGGGTTACGGATAGGGTTAGGGGTGTGTTGGGGTTACAGTTGTGGTTAGGGTTGGGATTAGGGTTACGGTTGGGATTAGGGTTAGGATTAGGGTTAGGGTTGGAATTAGGGTTACGGGTGTGTTGGGGTGAGGGTTGTGGTTAGGGGTGTGTTGGGGTTAGGGTTGTGATTAGGGTTATGGCTACAGTTGGGATTAGGATTAGGGGTGTGTTGGGGTTAGTGTTGAAGTTAGAATTGAGGGGTTTCCACTGTTTAGGCACATCAGGGGTCTCCAAACGCAACATGGCGCCACCATTGATTCCAGCCAATCTTGCGTTCAAAAAGTCAAATGGTGCTCCCGCCCTTCCAAGCCCCGACGTGCGCCCAAACAGTGGTTTACCCCCACATTTGGGGTACCAGCGTACTCAGGACAAACTGGGCAACAACTGTTGGGGTCCAATTTCTCCTGTTACTCTTGCAAAAATAAAAAATTCTGGGCTAAAAAAATATTTTTGAGGAAAGGAAACACATTTTTTATTTTCACGGCTTTGCGTTATAAACTTCTGTGAAGCACTTGGGGGTTCAAAGTGCTCACCACACATCTAGATAAGTTCCCTTGGGGGTCTAGTTTCCAAAATGGAGTCACTTGTGGGGAGTTCCTACTGTTTAGGCACATCAGGGGCTCTGCAAACGCAACCTGACGCCCGCAGAGCATTCCATCAAAGTCTGCATTTCAAAACGTCACTACTTCCCTTCCGAACCCCGACGTGTGCCAAAACAGTGGTTTACCCCCACATATGGGGTATCAGCGTACTCAGGAGAAACTGGACAACAACTTTTGGGGTCCAATTTCTCCTGTTACCCTTGGGAAAATAAAAAATTCTGGGCTAAAAATCATTTTTGAGGAAAGAAAAATTATTTTTTTATTTTCACGGCTCTGCGTTATAAACTCCTGTGAAGCACCTGGGCATTATAAGTGCTCACTATGCATCTAGATAAGTTCCTTGGGGGGTCTAGTTTCCAAAATGGGGTCACTTGTAGGGGAGCTCCAATGTTTAGGCCCACAGGGCCTCTCCAAACGCGACATAGTGTCCGCTAACGATTGGAGCTAATTTTCCATTCAAAAAGTCAAATGGCACGCCTCCCCTTCCGAGCCTTGCCGTGCACCCAAACAGTGGTTTACCCCCACATATGAGGTATCGGCATACTCAGGAGAAATTGCCCAACAAATTTTAGGATCCATTTTATCCTGTTGCCCATGTGAAAATGAAAGAATTGAGGCTAAAATAAATTTTGTGTGAAAAAAAAGTACTTTTTCATTTTTGCGGATCAATTTGTGAAGCACCTGGGGGTGTAAAGTGCTCACTATGCCACTAGATGAGTTCCTTGGGGGGTCTAGTTTCCAAAATGGGGTCACTTGTGGAGGCGCTCCAATGTTTAGGCACACAGGGGCTTTCCAAACGCGACATGGTGTCCGCTAACGATGGAGATAATTTTTCATTCAAAAAGTCAAATGGCGCTCCTTCCCTTCCGAGCCTTACCATGTGCCCAAACAGTGGTTTACCCCCACATGTGAGGTATTGGTGTACTCAGGAGAAATTGCCCAACAAAATTTAGGATCCATTTTATCCTGTTGCCCATGTGAAAATGAAAAAATTGAGGCTAAAATAATTTTTTTGTTAAAAAAATGTACTTTTTCATTTTTACGGATCAATTTGTGAAGCACATGGGGGTTTAAAGTGCTCACTATGCTTCTAGATAAGTTCCTTGGGGGGTCTAGTTTCCAAAATGGGGTCACTTGTGGGGGAGCTCCAATGTTTAGGCACACGGGGGCTCTCCAAACGCGACATGGTGTCCGCTAAAGATTGGAGCCAATTTTTCATTCAAAAAGTCAAATGGCGCTCCTTCCCTTCCGAGCCCTGCCGTGCACCCAAACAGTGGTTTACCCCCACATATGAGGTATCAGCATACTCAGGACAAATTGGACAACAACGTCCGTGGTCCAGTTTCTCCTTTTACCCTTGGGAAAATAAAACAATTGTTGCTAAAAGATCATTTTTGTGACTAAAAAGTTAAATGTTCATTTTTTACTTCCATGTTGCTTCTGCTGCTGTGAAACACCTGAAGGGTTAATAAACTTCTTGAATGTGGTTTTGAGCACCTTGAGGGGTGCAGTTTTTAGAATGGTGTCACTTTTGGGTATTTTCAGCCATATAGAACCCTCAAAATGACTTCAAATGTGAGGTGGTCCCTAAAAAAAATGGTTTTGTAAATGTTGTTGTAAAAATGAGAAATCACTGGTCAAATTTAAACCCTTATAACTTCCTAGCAAAAAAAAAAATTGTTTCCAAAATTGTGCTGATGTAAAGTAGACATGTGGGAAACATTATTTATTAACTATTTTGTGTCACATAACTCTCTGGTTTAACAGAATAAAAATTCAAATTGTGAAAATTGTGAAATTTTCAAAATTTTCGCCAAATTTCCGTTTTTTTCACAAATAAACTCAGAAATTATCGACCTAAATTTACCACTAACATGAAGCCCAATATGTCACGAAAAAATAATCTCAGAATCGCTAGGATCCGTTTGAAGCGTTCCTGAGTTATTACCTCATAAAGGGACACTGGTCAGAATTGCAAAAAACGGCAAGGTCATTAAGGCCAAAATAGGCTGGGTCATGAAGGGGTTAACAGACCCTTTTCTAAGTCCCCATCTATGCCACTATATATTAGGGGTAGCTTTCCCTTTTCAGTGATTCTTCTGAGAATTGCTTTCTGTATATACCCATTAAAATGCGGTGTGCATTGTTTCAGACACTCATACATATTTTTAGTCTTTTTTGTCATTTTCTAACTTTTGTAACCATAACATCATTTCTAATACAGTTGTTTGATCTGTGCAAGTTTTTCTGCATGTTGTTTTTCCTTATATACATGGTGGTCTCATCAATTATTATGTACAGGGCGGACCATGTATATGGATACACCTAAGTAAAATGGGAATGGTTGGTGATATCAACTTCTTGTTTTTGGCACATTAGTATATGGGAGGAGGAAAACTTTTCAAGATGGGTAGTGACCATGGCGGCAGTCCTGTTCCAATCCTTGTTTTGCCCATTCTGCAAATCCAGAGTGCCGATCTGCCATCGGTCGAACATCCCTTCAGCAAATATTAGCTACTCACAAATGGCACCCTTACAAAATCCAGCTGCTGCAGCATCTCAATGAGGTTGACCCAAATCGGTGCGCTGAATTTGCAGAATAGGCAAAACAAAAATTGGGATAGATCCCAAGCATTATCTGCTTCTGTGGTCTCCCATTCAGATGCGGCAGCTGCAATTGCTGATTGGCAAAGACATCGGTCCCAGCATCTTTCTCAGGCTTGTACCTATACCTTTGGTTACTGCTGGCTCTCCAGTCAAGGCTAGAGTAACCAGTGTTATGCAGGTGCAGCCTTGCACTCTGGAGTCTAAGTCCAGAGATCACCTTACTGGGCATGCACTTGGGTAGAAGTAATAAGATGTATAACTATGTGCTTAATTCTAAAACTCTGGGCAAAACTGTCAATGAAAAAGACCTGGGTATATGGGTGGATGACAAACTCATATTCAGTGGCCAGTGTCAGGCAGCTGCTACAAAGGCAAATAAAATAATGGGATGTATTAAAAGAGGCATAGATGCTCATGAGGAGAACATAATTTTACCTCTATACAAGTCACTAGTTCGACCACACTTAGAATACTGTGCACAGTTCTGGTCTCCGGTGTATAAGAAAGACATAGCTGAACTGGAGCGGGTGCAGAGAAGAGCGACCAAGGTTATTAGAGGACTGGGGGGTCTGCAATACAAAGATAGGTTATTACACTTGGGGCTATTTAGTTTGGAAAAACGAAGACTAAGGGGTGATCTTATTTTAATGTATAAATATACGAGGGGACAGTACAAAGACCTTTCTGATGATCTTTTTAATCATAGACCTGAGACAGGGACAAGGGGGCATCCTCTACGTCTGGAGGAAAGAAGGTTTAAGCATAATAACAGACGCGGATTCTTTACTGTAAGAGCAGTGAGACTATGGAACTCTCTGCCGTATGATGTTGTAATGAGTGATTCATTAATTAAATTTAAGAGGGGACTGGATGCCTTTCTGGAAAAGTATAATGTTACAGGGTATATATATTAGATTCCTTGATAAGGCGTTGATCCAGGGAACTAGTCTGATTGCCGTATGTGGAGTCGGGAAGGAATTTTTTTCCCCATGGTGGAGTTACTCTTTGCCACATGGGTTTTTTTTTGCCTTCCTCTGGATCAACATGTTTGGGCATGTTAGGTTAGGCTATGGGTTGAACTAGATGGACTTACAGTCTTCCTTCAACCTTAATAACTATGTAACTATGTAACTATGTAACTATGTAACTATGTCCATGATGTGGCATCTTCTCATTGATTTTCACACACTAGCTGCTCTGGTGATGAGGCAGCTACAGATTGGCCCACGGGCAATGTTTCGACTGACTGGGCATGAGTGTTTGGGGTGGAGCCTACCATATAAAAGGCTCTCAGCAGCACACGTGGGCGCACTAGTGTCATTTGTTTTGTGTGTGTGGGTGGCTACTCTACCACTCTGTGTGTGTGTCTTTGCTCAGACACTGTACACATTGACAGGCAGGTTGCACACTTATGCAGTTTCGTACCCTAGGCTCAATGCATGAATCTCTACTCTGCTACATGCTTAGGGTGCTGGTCAGGCAGAGGTTCACTAGTGTCAGGACTGGGATTATTAGCCTCTTGGTTTAACATCTGCTTCGTTCATGTGCATGATTGGCACAGTTCAGCTACAGAGCAAGCTCAACCCTTATGCTTTACTTCTCAATGAAAGTGACAGGGTATTGTATCTACTGTCCAAGTGCTCTCTCTCTCTTGGCTCAGCATCTGCTTCATACATGTGTGTGGTTAGCAATGTTTAGTTGCAGAGCTAGCCCAATCCAAGTGTTATTATCCCTGTGATTTTAACCCTAACAGTGGCTTCACACTTTAATTTATAACCTAGGATGAACATAAAAAATATAGGTCATTAAGGAGTTAATTTCACACTAAACATAAAGACATCATTTAGTGTCATCAGTTAAACCAACTGAGTTTTTGTCTATTATCCCTTTTCTTTCCAACATTGAAAAGGTTATTTTATTCATATCTAATTTATTTTCAATTTTAGGAACTCACTCTGTCATTTTCATCAGCCAATAGGACCTATTTCTCACTAAACCTTTTATGATATTTCAATTGTAATCCCTAACCATTTTGATCTCTATAAATCTAAAGTTATTAAGTAATAATCTACAGCAAACTCAGAAGTATAAATGGGTTACTATGAGCAGGAAATGTAAAAAAAAAATAGCTCTACTGCCTGGTGAGACCTATTACCATCCTAAATAATGTCAACTTATATGGTACTGTCATCTGCTCAGGTACCATGAGGAGGTCATCATTCACAAAGCCTGACATTAGTAGTGACTAAATTATTGGAAACTCTGTTAGAAGAACTTGCAATATCTGGAGACTGACATTTGAAAATGATCCAAGACTGAATGAAATGTCTCAAGAGGGAACATGTAAAAATGAGTGCATGTTATTAACAGAAAAATAAAAGCAGGATATTTTTAGAAGCCAAAATGTAAATATCACCTACTTTTGTAAAGTTGAAATGGTTAATTTATATTATATATTAATAGTTCAAGATATGCCATATTTCAGTAATATTTTCATATACTAAAGTTACTTACCAGTTAGTTTTATGTGGTCTAAAAATTATTGTTATGTCTACTATCATAATTAAGAGAACATCAGAACTTGCTTTAATTGGCAACTTGTTAAGGGTCACATTGGCTGAGGTGTTCTGTTGTGATAACCCAATCTAGCAAAACAAGTTTCTGGATGCATGTATGCGTTTGTGTGATTATGTCTCCTTTGAAGATCTTTCTCACTGACCTCATGTTTCTAGAATCAGAACCCATCACATTAGTGAAGGAAGGAATCACTCCAGTTTATTAAAATATACTGTGGTTTATTGGTCAAACAGATTATCAGATTATATATATATATATATATATATATATATATATATATATAAATATATATATATATATATATAGAAGAGGGGAAAGAAAATGACCGACCTGAACGTCTCAATATAACATACAAACAGTAATTTATTAAAAATAGTAATAGGAACAGCAGGAGTATCAGTACAATGGTACAAAGGATATTATTAAAATCATAGCTAAGAAAATAGATGAAAAACAGAGAACTAGGACGCACACCAAGGATGTATATTGGTGTTGGAAGGAAGAAAGAAAGTCCAATATAATATGCTGGTAATTATATGGGAAGACTCAAGCATAAATAATACAATAGTGAGTCCAATTGTGAAAAGTAAGTAAGGTGCCAGTGCAATTCCCAATGCTTTTAAACCATTACAGGACAGTCCCCATATATAACATAGTATACATCAAAGTATTCATATCATAGTGAACCCATGTGTAGTAAGACACTTCATGGTGTAGGGCGTAATAAAGTCAAATCAATCTATTAATGCAGTGAACTTACATGGCAATGGCGTTCCTTCATCCGAGTGGCATCCACCCTGATGCGCATTTCGGCTTGCACTGGCGCTGAATAACCCTGCCTCACAGCGGAGGTTGGCACCCTACAATATATACGAGATAGGTGCCCCCTATATGAGATAGGTGCATTGAATCAATGTTTTAAAGTGAACAATAAATAGTATGTTTTATCCGTAATCTGATAGGACACAAGGTTTTTGTTTTGGTTTTTCTTGGTTCTAGTTCTTTAGTCAAATACAGATGTTGGCTTTGGAGCTATATTCATGTACTGGTAATGGTTCTTGTGCTGTATTTATGTAATGAAGATGGTACTGGTGCTTGTTGATGTAATGATAGTGGTTCTGATCCTCTAGTAATATATAAGTAGTTGTCATTGATTTGTCATATGATGTACTCTGTGACTATTTAGAAAAAGTAATGTGTCATCTGACAAGTTAAGGATTACTTCCTCTGTATTTACTTTAGATGCACTAAACGTTTCTAGTTCTGATGGAAGGCAGAAAAATGGAGCCCTATTAGGCGTTTTGCATAATCCATGTAAATTATGTGATTTCATGAAATACCTGTCTAACACTTTCCACATTAACAGGACTCACAGAGCCATCAATGTGTGTTATTTTGTGTTGTTACTTAGGGCTTTAAGAAACATATAAAACATTACTTGAAAAATATGACTTTAATAATGATTATCATTACTCTTACTTTATTTGTGAGGGAAGAGTGTGAAACTAAATGTGGCAATTACCCAGACTATTATTTTTAGCAAACCAAGAAGAATATGCTGTTATCTATACTTTTGCTTGTGTAAGCCTGTAATAGTGACTTGTAAGATGATATTTCATATAGCATAGTGTGCGCTTATCTTTGATGACTAGTGATATTTGCTGATAAGCTAATTATGCATTGTATTATGGAGCCAGTTTGTTGACTTCGATAGCAGAGAGGGAAAAACTATGTAAATAAATTAAATAATCAAATAATGCTACTTGATCTCATCACCATTGTTCCCTTTATCTTGATGCTGGACTGAAGGACAATGGGTAAATCTAAAAATAGCTTACATGCTACTGTATAAAGAGACTCAGAGATGGGGAGATAGACAGCCTGATATTCTGCCAAGATATATACATTAAAAGGACCAGAGACAGAACAGCAGCCAATATCATGGCACCATCACGAGTGACATGGATCTATCATTCTACAGGAAACAACATAGGGGGTTTTCGGCT
Organism: Ranitomeya variabilis; assembly: GCF_051348905.1. Taxonomy (NCBI): domain Eukaryota; kingdom Metazoa; phylum Chordata; class Amphibia; order Anura; family Dendrobatidae; genus Ranitomeya; species Ranitomeya variabilis. The sequence goes on along the minus strand of NC_135232.1, from coordinate 934,323,941 downwards.
CTGGTAGGAAGAATACAGATCTGCTCCACTGACAATTGCTGGACCATTGATACTTTTGGAGAAAGCCCGGATTGGGGCCCACTGGTCGCCTGGCTCCATGGAGATGTTCTGATAAGCCAGGTTGTGACTCTCATGTCAACTGGTCTTGTATGGACTCAATGAACTGTCATTTTTCTACGCTTGTTGTTAACTCCTCTCTATGTGTGTACCACAGGTGGGTTAGCTGACCCTGGGAGCTCTGAAGTAATATCTGCCATTATCCTGGCGGGTCAGCAGAAGGGTGAGACTCTGTAATGTGCACCATCTGAGGAACTGTGCTGAGACTGTTGAAAGTGTTATCTGCCTGTTTTGTGGTTCAATAAAGTATTGCCACACTGTTTTACCCTCTCCCTGTGTTGTCTGAGTAGCGCTATGCCTTGTTAATGGGAGAGTAGGAGTTCTGCAGGAAGATTCCTGGTCCCTGCGGTTCTAACTAGCGGAGCTTGGGGTGCTCACCGACCCCCCCGTGTCCTCACATGAGTGTTGTCTGAAAGTGAAGCATGGTTTTCCTAACACACAAAAAAGATCTGTTGTAAAAAATTTGAATCACACTACTGGCACGAGATATTTCAATTCAAGAGATTCATTTTATACAGTAGTTTCTTTCTACTCTGGTGTAAAGACAAGGGTCCGCAATAGAGACCTCGATTGATTAAGACTTTGTTAAATCTGGGCCTGTGCTAGCATTTTTTGTATTTTGCTGTGATAACAATACAGTATAATCCTAAATTAAGAATATATTACACATAAATGCACTTCTTGTTTTAGGATGAGCTGCGAACTCTTTGAAAATATTTTTATATTTAAATGCAGTGCAATGAATTGTGTGGCATGCTACTTTTTTCTTGCACAATGTTTGGTTTATGACATATTTTCAAATTTTGAAGAAGCAATGTTCCACTTTGAAATGTATCAGATTTGCTCCTATGTTTTGCATTGTAATGCTTGTAAAGCATTTGTGATGAACAAAAACTGATATGGATCCTGGCAGTAAAGTTTACACACATTTTTAATTTTTGTATTTAATTTTTATTTAATATCTCTGTAGCAGATATATTCCCCCTAAACATGTCAACCAGTCACCACTATTCATTTTGTATAGTTACCTGAATTAATAAACTAAATGATGTTAAATGAATTAAAAAAACATCTTTAACATTGGTTTAAGGATTTATGTGACATTTTCTTGCAAGCTGAAAGTGCATTCATGGAAATTGTTTTTTTGTTCTCTTAATAATCAGGCTAGAGCGATGTGCGTCCTAGTATGTAAGAAGCAAACCTATATCCATGCTTATAGCTTCACTGAAATATGTAATTTAAAATGTCCAAGTGAAATTGAACAATAAATCACTTTAATTTCTTATAAACAAGGTGGAGGATAAAAATTGATAGGTCAAGGTGAGCATTTTCTTCATTTACTGTAATGTTATTGCCGGTGTTCTACATACAACTGACTTTACCATAAGTTGTGATTGGTATTTCTGAATTTAATTGTCTGATGGACAACACAATTGAAGAAAACATATTTATAAAAGAGGATGCATGCACAAATGCATACATACACAAACACTGAATTTGGCACAAAGATATACAAACTTGATTGGACAAGATATAAAATACTGTGCAAAAGTTTTAGGCAGATGTAGAAAAGTGTTCTTAAGTAAGAATACTTAAAGGAAGTGTTAATAGTTTAATTATGACAGTTAACAAAATGCAAAGATAATGGACATAAGAGAAATCAGCAGTATGCGGAACTATTATTTGATATTACCTACCTTTGCATTCAAAAGAGCATCAATTATTTGAGTGTTTCTCACACATCATTTGTAAATGAACTCAGAAAAGAACTTGACCTAACAGTTTGAAGTACAAAGCACTTTTGTGGTTGTTGACTTGCACAATTCCTTTTGTTTCTTTGGTCTAAAGACTTCCATCCTAGCTGATATCATGTAAGAATATCCCTTATTCTGGCCCCCATGCTATTATAATGTCCTTCTATATTCAGAAAAAAACTTGTCACTAAAATGGATAGAAATTTTAGAAATTTTAATAGCAGTCCAAAATTAGCACAATAGTGCAGATGTTTCAGTGTAAAAATACATTAATCAGTGTACTGACTTACAGCAAGAAAAAGAAGTCACACTAGAACCAGCAGTATGTAGCGCGTTCACTACACCACCTCTAATTGTGGAACATATGAATTTGGATGATACTCTTTGCTGGATACTGTGTCATCCTTTTTTCTTGCAATAATGTCTCCATTCCTAGCACTTTTTTTTTTAAAAGCAGCACCCTGCTGAGTTTTCTTTCTGCAGAGTTGGAATGGTGCTTCTAATGTAAGTTCCGTGCCCCATTCTCATTCTTATCAATGCTACTCTAGTCAGTCTCCAGCAGTTTGTAACCTGCTACAGTATTTGCTCCATTGAGCTGGAGGTCATTTTTCAATGCAAGTCTATGAGAGTCTCATTCTGACTTTCATAGACTTGCATTGAGAGCCTGTGCCTTTCACTTCTGACTTTTGTTGAGTTTAAAGATGTGGTAATAAGATGGTGGAGCAGAACTGGAGCGACGCCAGGAAGAGCTGAAGATGGCAACTGGTGAGTAAAATATTAGATACAAGGATCTTGCATTTATTTAAGGAGCAGATACATGTTAACACTTTTTAAAGTGAAGAAGCAACAAGCCATGAAAAAATTATCCCTATTTTGGAGCAGTTTAAAGGGAACCTGTCACCCCCAAAATGGAATGTGGGCTATGCCCACCGGCATCAGGGGCTTATCTTCAGCATTCTGTAATGCTGTAGATAAGCCCCCGATGTATCCTAAAAGACGAGAAAAAGAGGTTAGATTATACTCAACCAGGGGCAGTTTAAATGCAGTTTAAAATTTCCTATAGGCTGAAAGTCTGAAAATTGAAGCTCAGCTTTGTTCAGTGGAGGAGAAAAGCAAGGAGCGGCAGACACCGTTAGTAGGCCCAACCAAACAAGTAGGCCAAATGCAGTTTAAAATTTCCTATAGGCTGAAAGCCTGAAAATTGAAGCTCAGCTTTGTTCAGTGGAGGAGAAAAGCAAGAAGCGGCAGACACCGTTAGTAGGCCCAACCAAACAAGTAGGCCAAATGCAGTTTAAAATTTCCTATAGGCTGAAAGTCTGAAAATTGAACCTCAGCTTTGTTCAGTGGAGGAGAAAAGCAAGAAGCGGCAGACACCGTTAGTAGGCCCAACCAAACAAGTAGGCCAAATGCAGTTTAAAATTTCCTATAGGCTGAAAGCCTGAAAATTGAAGCTCAGCTTTGTTCAGTGGAGGAGAAAAGCAAGGAGCAGCAGACACCGTTAGTAGGCCCAACCAAACAAGTAGGCCAAATGCAGTTTAATATCTTATATAGGCTGAAAGCCTGAAAATTGAAGCTCAGCTTTGTTCAGTGGAGGCGAAAAGCAAGGAGCAGCAGACACCGTTAGTAGGCCCAACCAAACAAGTAGGCCAAATGCAGTTTAAAATTTCCTATAGGCTGAAAGCCTGAAAATTGAAGCTCAGCTTTGTTCAGTGGAGGAGAACAACAAGGAGCGGCAGACACCGTTAGTAGGCCCAACCAAACAAGTAGGCCAAATGCAGTTTAATATCTGATATAGGCTGAAAGCCTGAAAATATAAGCTCAGCTTTGTTCAGTGGAGGACATTGTAAGGACTCAGAGTGGCGCAGACAGACTTTGTAGGCCTAAAATAAAAAGTAGGCTCTATGCAATGTAAAATAGTTTATAGGGGTACAAAGGCGGCATTCGTTTGCTCAGCGGAGGACGATTGTAAGGAGTGGCGCAGACAGACTTTGTAGGCCTAAAATAAAAAGTAGGCTCTATGCAGAGCAAAATAGGTTACAGGGGTACACAGGTGGCATTGGTTTGTTCAGTGGAGGACTATTGTAAGGAGTGGCACAGACAGACTTTGTAGGCCTAAAATAAAAAAGTAGGCTCAATGCAGTTCAAAACTGGTAACAGGAGTAAACTAGCGGCATAGGTTTGTTCAGTGTAGGACAACTGTAAGGAGTGGATGACACAGTTAGTAGGCCAAAATCATAAAGTGAGGTAAATGTCTGCCAAACAAATTTTCATAAATAAACAGGTGGCATAGCTACATACAGGGGTGGGCTCCTCTGCTGAGTAGCAGACAGTGGTAGTTGGCGCAAAGTATTAACAGGTCTAAATGGAGGCCAGGGCCCCTGTATATTTTTACTATCATCTATCATTTCAACACATTTTTATTGGCAGTGCCATTGAAGGATTTAACAGCACAGACTACACAGTGGTGGAGCCGGGAGAGGTAAGTTTTGCAAGTGGTAGAGTGCTGTTTGAGCTTGGGGGGGCACTCTCTCGTGGGTAGCGGTACTGGCCCAGGGCCCCTCATCTTACGAAGGTGTGTCTGACGTTGGTTGTGCACCATCACCATCAGAGATACTTCATTGTACTATGAGGGACCCTGTGCCAGTGCCGTCGCCCAAGAGTGGGCACACCCACCTGTCCAGGCAAACGGCGGTCACACGGGTGCTTGCGCTAGGTGGTGACCACGGCACTGTGGGGGGAGTCAGCCCATTTATGGAGGTAAAAAAATGGCCTACGGTGGACATTCAGCAGCTGCAAATGGAGGAATTGGAGCAGTCAGTAAGAGGAGGCCAAAAGCAAGACATTTTTCAGGCAGGCTATGTGTCAGCAGGGGAAAGTGAGGCAAAATAATTAGAAATCCATGATTGGTTCATTTTAATGAAGGTTAGATCATCAATATTTTGGGTAGCCAGACGAGTCCTTTTTTCGGTCAGTATTGAACCAGCAGCACTGAAGACTCTTTCTGATACCACACTAGCAGCTGGGCAAGCAAGCTCCTGTAATGCATATTTGGCCAATTCAGGCCAGGTGTCTATTTTAGATGCCCAGTAATCAAAGGGGAATGTCGTGTGAGGTAGAACATCGATAAGGGAGGAAAAATAGTTCGTAACCATACTTGACAAATGTTGTCTCCTGTCACTTTGAATTGATGCAGCAGTACCTGTCGTGTCTGCGGTCATTGCAAAATCACTCCACAACCTGGTCATAAAACCCCTCTGTCCAACGCCACTTCTGATTTGTGCACCTCTAACACCTCTGCCATGTTGCCCCCTGCAGGTCGTGTGAGAACCATCACCGCCGCTGTGTGCTGGGAATGCCTGAACCAAACGGTCTACAAGAGTTGCTTGTTTGGTAGCCAATATTTGCTCAAGGTTCTCATGTGGCATGATATTTTGCAATTTCCCTTTATAGCATGGATCCAGGAGGCAGGTCAACCAGTAATCGTCATCAGTCATCATTTTGATAATGTGGGGGTGCCGTTTTAGGAAACGCAAGGCATACTCTGCCATGTGGGCCAATGTTCCAGGTGTCAATTCACTGCTTGTGCTGGGTTGAGGAGCACTTTCTGGCAAATCAACATCACTTGTCTTCCGCAAAAACCCTGTACCTGACCTTGCAACGCCACCAGTTTCTATTGCCCCCTGAGAAGCTACCTCCTCCCATAAATATTCATCCCCATCATCCTCCTCCTCCTCCTCTGTGTCCGCCACCTCGTCCAGGAGAGTTCCCTGAGCGGACAATGGCTGACTGTCATCAAGGCTTCCCTCATCCTCAGCTGCAGATGCCTGCTCCTTAATGTGCATCAAACTTTGCATCAGCAGATGCATTAGTGGGATGCTCATGCTTATGATGGTGTCGTCTGCACTTACCAGCCATGTGCATTCCTCAAAACACTGAAGGACTTGACAGAGGTCTAGTAGCTTCGACCACTGCACACCTGACAACTCCATGTCTGCCAGCCAAATGTCTGCCCGTATATGTGTATACTTTCACAAATACATTACAGCACGCCTCTGTTCTCACAGTCTCTGAAGCATGTGCAGTGTGGAGTTCCACCTTGCTGCAACATCGATTATTAGGCGGTGCTGGGGAAGCTTCAACAATCGCTGATGGTTCTGCATATGGCTGGAGTGTACGGGCGACCGGCGGATGTGCGAGCAAAGTTTTCGCACCTTCAGGAGCAGGGCTGGTAACCCCGGATAACTTTTCAGGAAGCACTGCACCACCAGGTTCAAGGTGGGAGCCAGGCAAGGCATGTGTTTCAGTTCTGAAAGGGTTATGGCAGCCATAAAATTCCTTCCGTTATCACTGACTACCTTGCCTGCCTCAAGATGTACACTGCCCAGCCATGACTGAGTTTCTTGCTGCAAGAACTCGGCCAGAACTTCCGCGGTGTGTCTGTTGTCGCCCAAACACTTCATTTCCCACAAAGCCTGCTGACGCTTACCACTAGCTGTTCCATAATGGGACACCTCGTGTGCAACACTGGCAGCTGCGGATGGATTGGTCGTGGGACCATGCTCTGTGGACGAACTTTCGCTTCTGCTGGAGGAGGAGGAGGGGTGGCGAACATCTACAGCCAACTGTTTCCTAGACCATGGGCTAGGCAGAACTGTCCCATTATGGCTGTCCCCTGTGGACCCTGCATCCACCACATTAACCCAGTGTGCCGTGATGGACACGTAACGTCCCTGGCAATGCCTACTGGTCCATGCATCTTTTGTGAGGTGCACCTTTCTACTGACTGATTGCCTGAGTGCATGGACAATGCGGTCTTTGACATGCTGGTGGAGGGCTGGGATGGCTTTTCTCGCAAAGAAGTGCCGACTGGGTAGGTCATAGCGTGGTACTGCGTAGGCCATCAGGGCTTTGAAAGCTTCACTTTCAACCAACTGGTAGGGCATCATCTCTAACGAGATTAGTCTAGCAATGTGAGCATTCAAACCCTGTGTATGCGGATGAGAGGATGAGTGCATCCTTTTCCTAACGAGAGTCTCTTGTAGGGTGAGCTGGACTGAAGAGCTGCATATGGTGGAACTAGCGGTGGTGGTGGTGGACATGGCAGATTGAAAGAGGGTTGGTGATGGTATTCTGGATGTTGGCCTACATACAGTGTTTCCTACCAAGAACCTGGTGATTCCCTGACTGCTTTGGCCTTGCGACGATACCTCCGCATTTGCCGCAGGTGGTGTCCTAAACGGTGGGCTTACATTGAGGGAAGCAATGTAGCGTTGCTTACTACCTTCATTCTGAGCATGTGCACCAACGTTATGGGACATTTGATAGTTAGTCCAGGCTTTCAAGTGCATGCTGGTTAAATGTCTACGCATGCACATTGTATTTAAATTTATGGGATTCTTCCCTCTGCTAAAGGTCTTTGAGCATTTCTTACAGAAAAATTTGCACTGATCATTCGGATCTTGGTTAAAAAATTGCCACACTGCACTCTTCCTACTATCAAATACCTTTTCAGGCATTGCACGCTGTGCTACTTTCACCGGATGGCCACGCTGTCCTAAAACTGTTTTTGTTTTAGACACACGTTTTGGGCCTGATACGGGCCTGCCAGATCAAAGCTGTTGCGATGTTGATGCCTGCTGCGGATTATCCTCCTCCACTTCAGAGCTACTGCCAGCGGCACCCTGTTCCCCCAGTGGCTGCCAATCTGGGTCAACAACTGGGTCATCTATCACCTCCTCTTCAATGTCCTGTGCACCGTCCTCTGTGTCACCGTGTAAGATGCTATAGTGTTTGGGACGGGGCACCATAGTCTCATCAGGGTCAGATTCAGGCTCAGTACACTGCGAGGGCAATGAAGTGATCTGAGTCAATGGAACAGCATAATAATCTAGCTGTGGCTGTGCATCTGTGCAGTCCATGTCCGATTCATCTTGTAATGGGCTGTTAACTATTTCCCTTTCTAACCGTGGCACGGTATGTGTAAAGAGCTCCATGGAGTAAACTGTAGTGTCGCCTGCCGCATCCTTCACTTTTGTTTTGGGTGAAGGACAAAAGGAAGTGACTTGTTCCTGACCGGGAGCATACACTAACGACTCGCTGCTTTTATATTTCAAACTTTCTGAAGAGGAGGCGAAAGAGCTAGAGGCTGAGTCAGCATTGAAAGCCAAAACTTGTTCCTGCTGCTCCGGCTTTAAAAGCGGTTTTCCAACTCCCAGATAAGGGAGCCTTCGAGGCCTTGTGTAGCCAGACGATGACGCTGGCTCAACAACTCGAGCCTTAGGTGCTATTTTGCTTTTTCCACTACCACCAGATGCTCAACCACCACAATCATTACAAGCTGGCAATGACCGCCCACGGCCTCTTCCACCAGACTTCCTCATTTTTGGGAAAATGCAACCAAACTGACAACTGTTATATGGTACTATAAAACAAGGTAGAAGGTGTATATAAACTTGTTGATTATTTAAATCTCTCTTTTTTGTGTGTGAGACTGCTGCAAAAAACCAGGCCCGCTGTATGATACTACACAATGTAAGTGGCAGAACGTGGCAGGCAGATATACGACAAACAGAACTGACGCAGATCCACTTAGGGGCAATTTAAATCTCCCTTTATTATGTGGGAGACTGCTGGAAAAAAACAGGCCCGCTGTATTATACTACACAATGTAAGTGGCAGAACGTGGCAGGCAGATATTGTTAGGGCTAGCGGAGCGCACCAAATTATAAGAGAGATGGAATAAGGTGCGTTCGCAGCCCGGGGTCCACTGTGCAGAGATGGAACCTGCTGCTGAGTAATGACGGACTATATGGCGGTACAATGTGGATACACACACGGGTTAATTTCACCCTGTGTGAAGAAAGCAAACCCTGTTGCGTCACAGGGCTGCGGTACCGCACCAAGAGCACAAGCAAGGAGTCTCAGGACTCTATCTCAAGACACTGGATTAGAGTACTTACAGACCACTTGCGCTCGACACCGCAACTGGGGTGTCAAAGTAACAAAATAACTTAAAGCACAAGAGTGCATGCTGTGCCGCTTTGGCAGACACCACTAACCACCCAGACTTGGGATAGGAAAGCGCTCTATAAGCGCACGGCGCCGCACTGGCGGCTACAGCAGTAGACGCTGTATCGTGTGTCTTTATGTTGACAGCTAGTCGGGCGCTAGACAGCAAGCATCCACCTTTCGCGAGCAGTGATACACAAGGGAGGCGATATTAAAGAACGACTTGCACTCATCAACACACACACGTATACAAATGTACACTAGCGCATGGCCGTGCGGTCATGCGAAGCTTATATAGCTGCAGCACGTACATGACCTTCCAAAAAGGACCAATGGAAAGCTGCCACAGAAGTTCAGCACCTTCAGGACCTTCCAGGAGGAGCAATTGGATCAGCTGCAGTATCTGAGCATGTGACCTTCGATCTCCAATGGGAGAACTTGCCCTGGGCATGCTCAGAAGGGGAAAAGCAGGACTAAGTCCCAAAAGCGTCTGCTCGCCGCTGCCCAGCATTGGCTTTAATGGCAGAAGCTGGAAAAGCAGCAGTAACTCCATGTACAGAGTGAGACTGAGCAAGATGCCTGGACCAACGTCTCTGCTGAGCAGACTCCAATGCGACTGGAGAAAAATGGGAGACCGCAGCGGAGATGGTTCGAGATTCCCCCTGTGCAGAGTTGGGAACTTGACACCTAACATTACCCCCCCCCCCCTAGGGCCCCTCCCCTCTTTGGACCTCGCTACGCTCGAAGGCAGCAATGAGCTCTTGAGCTCAAATGTGTTCAGCAGGCTCCCAGGACCTGTCCTGTGGGCCATAACCCTTCCAATCCACCAAATACAAGTTTTTGCCACGTACCACCTTGCACCCCAAAATAGCGTTCGCCTCGTAATCATCCATAGACGAACCCGATGTCCCGGCAGATGACTCGGAAAACCGGGACATGTATACGGGCTTCAAGAGGGACACATGAAAGGTGTCGGTGATACCCAGGCGTGGAGGAAGGGCCAGACGGTAGACCACAGGGTTAACCTGTTCGAGGACCTTGAAGGGACCCAAGTAGCGAGGTGCAAACTTAGTGGACTCAACTTGTAGCCTGATGTTATGGGCAGAGAGCCACACCAAGTCGCCAGGAGCAAAGGTCTGAGCGGGGCGCAGATGAGCATCGGCGGAGGACTTTATTCTCTCCTTTGAGGCCCAAATGGCATCCTGACTGCGGTCCCAAATGTCCCATGCCTCCACAGCTCAGTCTGCCACCCTGGAGTCAGCAGAAGACACAGGCTTGGGCACATGGACAGGTGAATGCTGGCCGTAATTTAGGAGGAATGGAGTCTGACCGGTGGAGTCGGCTACAGCGTTGTTAAGCGCAAACTCTGCCCACGGTAGCAAGGACGCTCAGTCATCCTGCCTGGCAGAAACTAAATGTCGTAAATATGTGACCAGTGTCTGGTTGGCCCTCTCAACCAACCCATTCATCTCGGGATGATAAGCTGAGGAGAGATTCAACTCAATACTGAGAAGACGACAAAGCTCTCTCCAGAATCAAGACGCAAACTGGGGACCCCGGTCACTGACAATTTTGTCCAGCATACCGTGTAGGCGAAAAATATGTTTGATAAACAACACTGCCAGAGCCCTGCAGAAGGTAGCTGTGGAAGAGTCACCAAGTGCACCATCTTGGAAAAATGGTCGGTGATCACCCATATAATGGTGCAGTTACGAGACTTGGGTAAGCCCTCCACAAAGTCCATCCCAACCATCTCCCAGGGCCTGTCCGCCACCGGCAGGGGGTAAAGCAACCCAGCTGGCCATTGCCGAGGAGACTTGTTTTTGGTGCAAGAGACACATGCCCGAACATAGTCTGCAACGTCACGAGCCATATGCGGCCACCAATATGTCCTTGCCAGTAGCTCAGATGTCCTTTTGGACCACCTTGCCTGATGAGAATTTAACCGCTGGACTGTCTGCAGGTACACCAAATTCTTGTGATCTGCGAAGACTTGGAAGGGAAATCGAGCTCCCTCCAAGAGATGTCTCCACTCCGAGAAGGCCAACTTCATGGCTAGCAACTCCCTGTCCCCCATGGAATAATTCCTCTCAGCTGGTGAGAAGGTCTTAGAAAAGAAGAAGCAAGGATGCCTCCAACCTTGAGCATCCTTTTGGAAAAGGACTGCTCCAGCACCAACAGATGAGGCATCCACCTCAATTATAAATGGCTTATCTACATCGGGGCGATGTAGGATGGGAGCGCTAGCGAAGTGTGACTTAATGGAGTTAAAGGCCTTGGAGACCTCCTCAGACCACAATTTGGGATTTGCTCCCTTCTTGGTGAGGGCAACCAAGGGAGCTACCAAAGTTGAGAAGTGTGGAATGAACTGGCAATAGTAATTAGTGAACCCCATAAAGCGCTGCACCGCTTTAAGAGAATGGGGTTCCTGCCAGTACATCACAGCTTGTAGTTTGGCAGGATCCATAGCCAATCCCTGGGCAGAGATGATGTAGCCCAGGAAAGGTAAGGATTCCTGCTCAAACACACACTTCTACAACTTTGCGTAGAGGGAATTTGCCCGCAAGAGGTCGAAGACTCTGCAAACATCTCTCCGGTGGGAGTCAATATCTGGAGAGTAGATGAGAATATCATCCAGATAGACTACGACTGAGATGGAGAGCATATCCCGGAAGATGTCGTTCACAAAGACTTGGAAAATGGCTGGGGCATTACAGAGCCCAAAGGGCATCACCAGATATTCATAGTGCCCATCCCTGGTGTTAAAAGCCGTCTTCCATTCGTCCCCCTCACGGATGCGAATCAGGTTGTAAGCACCCCGCAGATCTAATTTTGTAAATACCCTTGCTCCCCAAAGCCTATCAAAGAGCTCAGATATCAGGGGCAGAGGATACTTATTCTTAATGGTGATGGCATTAAGACCCCTGTAATCTATGCATGGACGTAGTTCTCCATTCTTCTTCTGCACGAAGAAGAACCCAGACCCTGCAGGTGACACTGACTTCCTAATGAATCCTCTTGCCAGATTTTCCTGAATGTACTGTGACATTGCCTCCATCTCCGGGAGAGATAACGGATAGACTCGACCCCGGGGAGGCTCAGCACCAGGCAAGAGGTCAATAGGACAGTCATAGGGGTGGTGAGGCGGAAGGGTCTCCGCAGCTCTTTTGGAGAACACGTCCGCATACGGCCAATATTGCTTGGGGAGAGAGGATAGATCTGCGGGTACCTCAGTAGTAGCAACCTGAACACATTCCCTCTGACATCTACCCCCACAAGATTCACCCCATCCCAAAATTCTGCCCGTGGACCACTCAATATGAAGATAATGGTTCCGTAGCCAAGGTATCCCTAAGAGGACCTCATCAATTCCCTCAGGAATGACGAGCAGAGATATAATCTCCTGATGAGATGGCGACATGGACAGAGTGAAAGGGATGGTCTGGTGTGTTATCTGTGAGGGCAGTGTCGACCCATTTACCACTCGTATGGTCACTGGTTGAGCTAACATTACCAGGGGAATTGCGTGACGTTGGGTGAAGGCAGAAGACATAAAATTGCCCTCCGCCCCAGAATCCACGCAGAGCTCTACCGAGTGGGAAAATGGATCTATAGTAATTGTCCCCTTAAAGGACAATTTGGAGGCAAACATTGCCATATCTAGTGTACCTCCACCTACTACCACTAGACGCTGACGTTTCTTCGACCGCTGGGAACATCTAGTGGCAAGATGTCCTGACTGCTGGCAAACATGACAAACCTGGAGTGCACAAGCGGTCCGGGACTTAGATCCTGCTCGTGACACTTCCATGGCTTCATGTGACTCAGAGGCCTGGACTGGAGATTCCAAAGGTTTGGCGAAGGTGGGAGCCAGCCGAAACGTTTGCCTACACTGGGCTCGCTCTAACCTCCGCTCATGAAAACGGAGGTCAATACGAGTGGACACTGCTATTAACTCCTCCAGTGTGGCGGGAATCTCCCTAGTGGCCAGAGCGTCCTTCACATGGTCAGCCAGCCCCCTCCAAAATATTGGAATAAGGGCTTTATCCGACCACTCCAGCTCAGACGCTAGGGTGCGATAGTGGACAGCAAAATGACTGACCAAGGACGAGCCCTGAGTCAATGCCAACAGTTGGAGCGCCGTATCATGGGTGACACGAGGTCCTAAAAAGACCTGTTTCAGAGTGCTCAGGAACAACGAAGCACTCTGCATCACATGATCGCCACGCTCCCACAGTGGCGTAGCCCACTCCAACGCCTTGTCCGACAGGAGAGACACAATAAATCCCACCTTAGCCCGCTCTGTGGGGAAACGTGCGGCCAGAAGCTCGAGATGTATAGAGCACTGACTCATGAAACCCCTACAAGACTTACTATCACAAGAAAATTTTTCTGGCAGCGGAAGGCGAGATAGAGTCGGAACAGGGGTGGCAGTGGACAAGGTTGCTGCAGCCACGCTAGCAGCCTGAACAGCAACTGCGGTTACATCCACAGCTGAGGTTGTGCGCTCGAGAGCCGCCAACCTACCCTCCAGCTGCTGGATGTACAGCAAGGATTGCTGTTTATCCGTCATTACTAGCCAGACCCTGGCGCTAGTGTAATATTAGGGCTAGCGGAACGCACCAAATTATAAGAGAGATGGTATAAGGTGCGTTCGCAGCCCGGGGTCCACTGTGCAGAGATGGAACCTGCTTCTGAGTAATGACGGACTATATGGCGGTACAATGTGGATACACACACGGGTTAACTTCACCCTGTGTGAAGGAAGCAAACCCTGTTGCCTCACAGGGCCGCGGTACCGCACCAAGAGCACAAGCAAGGAGTCTCAGGACTCTATCCCAAGACACTGGATTAGAGTACTTACAAACCACTTGCGCTCGACACCGCAACTGGGGTGTCAAAGTAACAAAATAACTTAAAGCACAAGAGTGCATGCTGTGACGCTTTGGCAGACGCCACTAACCACCCAGACTTGGGATAGGAAAGCGCTCTATAAGCGCACGGCCTGCACTGGCGGCTACAGCAGTAGACGCTGTATCATGTGTCTTTATGTTGACAGCTAGTCGGGCGCTAGACAGCAAGCATCCACCTTTCGCAAGCAGTCATACACAAGGGAGGGGATATTAAAGAACGACTTGCACTCATCAACACACACACGTATACAAATGTACACTATCGCATGGCCGTGCGGTCATGCAAAGCTTATATAGCTGCAGCACGTACAGGACCTTCCAAAAAGGACCAATGGAAAGCTGCCACAGAAGTTCAGCACCTTCAGGACCTTCCTGGAGGACCAATTGGATCAGCTGCAGTATCTGAGCATGTGACCTTTGATCTCCAATGGGAGATCTTGCCCTGGGCATGCACAGAAGGGGAAAAGCAGGACTTAGTCCCAAAAGCATCTGCTCGCCGCTGCCCAGCATTGGCTTTAATGGCAAAAGCTGGAAAAGTAGCAGTAACTCTATGCACAGAGTGAGACTGAGCAAGATGCCTGGACCGACGTCTCTGCTGAGCAGACTCGACTGCGGCTGGAGAAGAATGGGAGACCGCAGCGGTAGATGGTTCGAGATTCCCCCTGTGCAAAGGCGGGAACTTGACACCTAACAGATATATGACAAACAGAACTGATGCAGATGCACTTAGGGGCAATTTAAATCTCATTTTATTATGTGGGAGACTGCTGCAAAAAACCAGGCCCACTGTATTATACTACACAATGTAAGTGGCAGAACGTGGCAGGCAGATATACGACAAACAGAACTGACACAGATCCACTTAGGGGCAATTTAAATCTCCCTTTATTATGTGGGAGACTGCTGCAAAAAAACAGGCCCACTGTATTATACTACACAATGTAAGTGGCAGAACGTGGCAGGCAGATATACGACAAACAGAGCTGACACAGATCCACTTATGGGTAATTTAAATCTCCCTTTATTATGTGGGAGACTGCTGCAAAAAACCAGGCCTGCTGTATTATACTACACAATGTAAGTGACAGAATGTCAGGCAGATATACGACAAACAGATGTGATGCAGATCAACTTAGGGGCAATTTAAATCTCCCTTTTTTGTGTGTGAGACTGCTGCAAAAAACCGGGCCCGCTGTATTACACTACACATTGTAAGTGGCGGAACGTGTCAGGCAGATATACGACAAACAGAACTGACACAGATCCACTTGGGGCAATTTAAATCTCCCTTTATTATGTGGGAGAATGCTGGAAAAAAACAGGCCTGCTGTATTATACTACACAATGTAAGTGGCAGAACGTGGCAGGCAGATATACGACAAACAGAACTGATGCAGATGCACTTACTTAGGGGCAATTTAAATCTCCCTATATTATGTGGGAGACTGCTGCAAAAAAACAGGCCTGCTGCATTACACTACGCAATGTAAGTGGCAGAACGTCAGGCAGATATACGACAAACAGAACTGACACAGATCTACTTAGGGGCAATTTAAATCTCCCTATATTATGTGGGAGACTGCTGCAAAAAACCAGGCCCGCTGTATCATACTACACAATGTAAGTGGCAGAACGTGGCAGGCAGATATACGACAAACAGAACTGATGCAGATCCACTTAGGGGCAATTTAAATCTCCCTATATTATGTGGGAGACTGCTGCAAAAACCAGGCCTGCTGTATTA
This sequence comes from Ranitomeya variabilis, assembly GCF_051348905.1. Classification (NCBI taxonomy): domain Eukaryota; kingdom Metazoa; phylum Chordata; class Amphibia; order Anura; family Dendrobatidae; genus Ranitomeya; species Ranitomeya variabilis. The sequence continues at coordinate 934,308,405 of NC_135232.1, read as the reverse complement.
CACTACACAATGTAAGTGGTAGAACATGGCTGCAAGATATAAAAAAAAGGGGCCGTACTACAATAACAATCTCCCTACAATGATCTCAGGACAAATATGGTAGCAATAAAAAGGACTGCTGCACACAAAAGTGTGGACAAATAAACAATAGAACTGTGCAGAAAGGAGCAACAGGATTTTTGCTTTTAAAAAAGCAGTTGGTTTGCACAGCAGTGTACAAACCTCAATGCAGCTATCAGCGAACCTTATAAGCTACAGAGCTGATGCACAAAAATCTAGCCTCCACTGTCCCTGCAAAGAAAAGGTGGTGATGAACAGTGGAAATCGCTACTGCACAAGCGGTTTGGGGGTTAATCTTTCCTCCCTAACAATATCCCTGCTTCTGACGAAGCTGCAGCAACCTCTCCCTATGCTCAGATCGGCAGAAGTAAGATGGCGGTCGGCGTGCACGCCCCTTTATAGCCCCTGTGACACCGCAGAAAGCAAGCCAATCACTGTCCTGCCCTTCTCTAAGATGGTGGGGACCAAGACCTACGTCATTATGCTGCCCACACTCTGCGTCCTCCTTCTGAGAGAAATGGCACTGAAAGCGTCATATGAAACGCGACTTTGACGCGAAGATCGCAGACAGCATGGCCGATCCCACACTGGGATCTGTCATGTTCCCAATGGCAGGGAATTAAACACGTAATACGGGCAAAAACAGGACGAGCTCTAGGGTGATGGAACCTGAGCTGACCGCGATCCTGAACCTCAACACTCAACTAACAGCAGCCGGGGAACGTTCCTGGGGGGACTCTAGACGTCTCGCGCCAGCCGGAGATCTAGCTACCCCTATCAGAAGAATCACAGACCTATCTTGCCTCCAGAGAAATATTCCCACAGAAATAGCAGCCCCCCACATATAATGACGGTGAAATCAGAGGAAGGCATAAACGTAGTTATGAAAACAGATTCAGCAAAATGAGGCCCGCTTAAGCTAGATAGCAGAGGATACAAAAGGTGAACTGCGCGGTCAGCTTAAAATCCTTCAAAATACCATCCTGAAATTACTTGAACTCATGTGCCAACTCATGGCACATGAGTGGTAATTTCAGCCCACTAGAGCAACCAGCAGCAGAGAATTACATATCTGCAAGCTGGACTAAAAACATGAAAGCAAACATGAAACAGGGAAATCCAGACTTAGCTTGTCTTGAAGGCCCAGGAGCAGGTAGCAAAGGTAACAGAGACACACTGATACATTGATAGCCGGCAAGGGAATGACAGGAAAGCCAGGTTAAATAGGAAACACCCAGCCTCTGATGGACAGGTGGAAACCAGAGACCGCAACCCACCAAAGTCACCCAGTACCAGCTGTAACCACCAGAGGGAGCCCAAAAACAGAATCCACAACAGTACCCCCCCCTTGAGGAGGGGTCACCGAACCCTCACGAGAACCCCCAGGGCGATCAGGATGAGCTCTATGGAAGGCGCGGACCAAATCCGTCGCATGAACATCAGAGGCGACCACCCAAGAATTATCCTCCTGACCATAACCCTTCCACTTAACCAAATACTGGAGTTTACGTCTGGAAACACGAGAATCCAAGATCTTCTCAACAACATACTCCAATTCTCCCTCCACCAGCACCGGAGCAGGAGGCTCAACCGAAGGAACAACGGGCACCTCATACCTCCGCAATAACGACCGATGGAACACATTATGAATAGCAAACGATGCTGGGAGATCCAAACGAAAAGATACAGGGTTAAGAATCTCCAAGATCTTATAAGGACCGATGAACCGAGGCTTAAACTTAGGAGAAGAGACCTTCATAGGGACAAAACGAGAAGACAACCACACCAAGTCCCCAACAAGAAGTCGGGGACCCACGCGGCGACAGCGATTAGCAAACTGCTGAGTCTTCTCCTGAGACAACTTCAAATTGTCCACCACCTGATTCCAAATCTGATGTAGCCTGTCCACCACCACGTCCACTCCAGGACAATCCGAAGGCTCCACCTGACCAGAGGAAAAACGAGGATGAAACCCCGAATTACAAAAGAAAGGAGAAACCAAAGTAGCAGAACTAGCCCGATTATTAAGGGCAAATTCGGCCAGTGGCAAAAAGGCAACCCAGTCATCTTGATCAGCAGAAACAAAACACCTTAAATAAGTTTCCAAAGTCTGATTAGTTCGCTCCGTCTGGCCATTCGTCTGAAGATGGAATGCAGACGAGAAAGACAAATCAATGCCCATCTTAGCACAAAACGTCCGCCAAAATCTAGACACAAACTGGGATCCCCTGTCAGAAACGATATTCTCTGGAATCCCATGCAAACGAACCATGTTCTGAAAAAATAAAGGGACCAACTCAGAGGAGGAAGGCAACTTAGGCAAGGGTACCAAATGAACCATCTTAGAAAAGCGGTCACACACAACCCAGATAACGGACATTTTCTGTGAGACAGGGAGATCTGAAATAAAATCCATGGAAATTTGCGTCCAAGGCCTCTTTGGGATAGGCAAGGACAACAACAACCCACTGGCCCGAGAACAGCAAGGCTTAGCCCGAGCACACACTTCACAAGACTGCACAAAGGTGCGCACATCCCTTGACAAGGAAGGCCACCAAAAAGACCTGGCCACCAAGTCTCTAGTACCAAATATTCCAGGATGACCAGCCAACACAGAAGAATGGACCTCGGAGATGACTCTACTGGTCCAATCATCCGGAACAAACAGTCTTTCTGGTGGACAACGATCAGGTTTATCCGCCTGAAACTCCTGCAATGCACGTCGCAAGTCTGGGGAGACGGCGGACAATATTACCCCATCCCTAAGGATACCAGTAGGCCCAGAGTCTCAAGGAGAGTCAGGCACAAAACTCCTGGAAAGAGCATCTGCCTTCACATTCTTTGAACCTGGCAGGTATGAAACCACAAAATTGAAACGAGAAAAAAACAACGACCAACGAGCCTGTCTAGGATTCAGACGCCTGGCAGACTCAAGGTAAATCAGATTTTTGTGATCAGTCAAGACCACCACACGATGTCTAGCACCCTCAAGCCAATGACGCCACTTCTCAAATGCCCACTTTATGGCCAAAAGCTCCCGATTACCCACATCATAATTGCGCTCGGCGGGCGAGAATTTTCTAGAAAAGAACGCACATGGCTTCATCACCAAGCCATCGGAACTTCTCTGTGACAAAACCGCCCCCGCTCCAATCTCGGAAGCATCAACCTCAACCTGAAAAGGAAGTGAAACATCTGGTTGACATAACACAGGAGCAGAAGAAAACCGGCGCTTAAGTTCCCGAAAGGCCTCCACAGCCGTAGGAGACCAATTAGCAACATCAGCACCCTTTTTAGTCAAATCAGTCAAAGGTTTAACAACACTGGAAAAATTAGTAATGAACCGACGATAAAAATTAGCAAAACCCAAGAACTTCTGAAGACTCTTAACAGATGTAGGTTGTGTCCAGTCACAAATCGCCTGAACCTTGACGGGATCCATCTCAATAGTAGAAGGAGAAAAAATGTACCCCAAAAAAGAAATCTTCTGGACTCCGAAGAGACATTTTGAGCCCTTCACAAACAGAGAATTGGCCCGCAGAACTTGAAACACCTTCCTGACCTGTAGAACATGAGACTCCCAGTCATCAGAAAACACCAAAATATCATCCAAATACACAATCATAAACTTATCCAGATATTCACGGAAAATATTGTGCATAAAGGACTGAAAGACTGAAGGAGCATTAGAAAGTCCAAAAGGCATTACCAAATACTCAAAATGGCCCTCAGGCGTATTAAATGCGGTTTTCCACTCATCACCCTGCTTTATCCGCACAAGATTATACGCACCGCGAAGATCTATCTTAGTGAACCACCTAGCCCCCTTAATGCGAGCAAACAAATCAGTCAATAATGGCAATGGATAATGATATTTGACTGTAATCTTATTCAGAAGGCGATAATCTATACAAGGCCTCAGGGAACCATCTTTGTTTGCCACGAAAAAAAAACCTGCTCCCAGAGGGGACGAAGATGGACGAATATGTCCCTTTTCCAAGGACTCCTTAATATAATTCCGCATAGCAGTATGCTCTGGCACTGACAGATTAAATAAACGACCCTTAGGGAACTTACTGCCAGGAATTAATTCTATAGCACAGTCACAATCCCTATGAGGAGGGAGCGAATTGAGCTTAGGCTCCTCAAAAACATCCCGATAGTCAAACAAAAACGCAGGGACCTCAGAAGGAGTAGATGAAGCGATTGAAATCAGAGGTGCATCATCATGAACCCCCTGACATCCCCAGTTTAACACAGACATTGTTTTCCAATCCAGGACTGGATTATGAGTTTGTAACCATGGCAGACCAAGCACTAGTACATCATGTAAATTATACAGTACAAGGAAGCGAATCACCTCCTGATGAACGGGAGTCATGCGCATGGTCACTTGTGTCCAGTACTGCGGTTTATTCATAGCCAATGGTGTAGAGTCAATTCCCTTCAAAGGAATAGGAACTTCCAGAGGCTCCAGACTAAAACCGCAGCGTTTGGCAAATGACCAATCCATAAGACTCAGGGCAGCGCCCAAATCCACATAGGCATCGACGGAAATGGATGACAGTGAACAAATCAGAGTTACAGACAAAATGAACCTAGACTGCAGAGTACTAATGGCAAAAGATTTATCAACCTTTTTTGTGCGTTTAGAGCATGCTGATATAACATGAGCTGAAACACCACAATAAAAACACAATCCATTTTTCCGCCTATAATTTTGCCGTTCACTTCTGGACTGAATTCTATCACATTGCATAGTCTCAGGTGCCTGTTCAGAAGACACCGCCATCTGGTGCACAGGTTTGCGCTCCCGTAAACGCCGATCAATCTGAATGGCCATAGCCATAGACTCATTCAGACCTGTAGGCGCAGGGAACCCCACCATAATATCCTTAATGGCCTCAGAAAGACCATCTCTGAAGTTTGCAGCCAGGGCGCACTCATTCCACTGAGTAAGCACCGACCATTTCCGAAATTTTTGACAATATACTTCCGCTTCATCATGCCCCTGAGAGAGGGCTAATAAAGCCTTTTCAGCCTGAATCTCCAGGTTAGGTTCCTCATAGAGCAATCCCAGTGCCAGAAAAAACGCATCCACACTGAGCAATGCAGGATCCCCTGGTGCCAATGCAAATGCCCAATTCTGAGGGTCGCCCCGCAGGAAAGATATTACAATCTTAACCTGCTGAGCAGGGTCTCCAGAGGAGTGAGATTTCAAAGAAAGAAACAATTTGCAATTGTTCCTGAAATTCAGGAAGGTAGATCTATCTCCAGAAAAAAACTCTGGAATAGGAATTCTAGGTTCAGACATAGGAGTGTGAACAACAAAATCCTGTATGTTTTGAACTTTTGCAGCAAGATTATTCAGGCTGGAAGCCAAACTCTGGACATCCATGTTAAACAGCTAAGGTCAGAGCCATTCAAGGGTTAAGAGGAGGTAAGAAGCAGCTAGACAGCAATTAAGGGCTAGGCAGCAAAACTCTGAGGGAAAAAAAAAATTTCCCTTCAACACTTCTTTTTCTCCTGCTTCAGCCCAAACAATTAACACTTTGTGGGCCGGCTATACTGTCATGTTCCCAATGGCAGGGAATTAAACACGTAATACGGGCAAAAACAGGACGAGCTCTAGGGTGATGGAACCTGAGCTGACCGCGATCCTGAACCTCAAAACTCAACTAACAGCAGCCGGGGAACGCTTCTGGGGGGACTCTAGACGTCTCGCGCCAGCCGGAGATCTAGCTACCCCTATCAGAAGAATCACAGACCTATCTTGCCTCCAGAGAAATATTCCCACAGAAATAGCAGCCCCCCACATATAATGACGGTGAAATGAGGGGAAGGCACAAACGTAGTTATGAAAACAGATTCAGCAAAATGAGGCCCGCTTAAGCTAGATAGCAGAGGATACAAAAGGTGAACTGCGCGGTCAGCTTAAAATCCTTCAAAATACCATCCTGAAATTACTTGAACTCATGTGCCAACTCATGGCACATGAGTGGTAATTTCAGCCCACTAGAGCAACCAGCAGCAGAGAATTACATATTTGCAAGCTGGACTAAAAACATGAAAGCAAACATGAAACAGGGAAATCCAGACTTAGCTTGTCTTGAAGGCCCAGGAGCAGGTAGCAAAGGTAACAGAGACACACTGATACATTGATAGCCGGCAAGGGAATGACAGGAAAGCCAGGTTAAATAGGAAACACCCAGCCTCTGATGGACAGGTGGAAACCAGAGACCGCAACCCACCAAAGTCACCCAGTACCAGCTGTAACCACCAGAGGGAGCCCAAAAACAGAATCCACAACAGGGATCGGGTCGGGTTTCACGAAACCCGACTTTCACGAAACTGGCCGATTTTAGAAATTGACCAATTCGTTTCGCTCAACCCTAGTCGTGGGATGTACAGTTGCTAAATTCAATTAGTAAAACATGTGTCCAAAAAGTAAAATGTGTTCTTTTTTTAATTAAAAATATAAAAATAAAACAACTTCTCTTTTGCACAATGGAAATAAGTTAAGCTGTAGTTACATATCCCAAAGACCATCACCTGCAACAGGCCACCATATTCATGTGTAAAACTTTTTCATAATATGCTTACTTTGTCAAGTTGACAGTTGTCTTTAAAATTCTGGAATGATTGGAATTTTCTTTTGTCTTTTTAAAAAAATCAATCAACAAATAAAAACACCCTTTAGATAAAGAAATGCAAAATTGTGTACACCAAATTCTTGTGATCTGCGAAGACTTGGAAGGGAAATCGAGCTCCCTCCAAGAGATGTCTCCACTCCGAGAAGGCCAACTTCATGGCTAGCAACTCCCTGTCCCCCATGGAATAATTCCTCTCAGCTGGTGAGAAGGTCTTAGAAAAGAAGAAGCAAGGATGCCTCCAACCTTGAGCATCCTTTTGGAAAAGGACTGCTCCAGCACCAACAGATGAGGCATCCACCTCAATTATAAATGGCTTATCTACATCGGGGCGATGTAGGATGGGAGCGCTAGCGAAGTGTGACTTAATGGAGTTAAAGGCCTTGGAGACCTCCTCAGACCACAATTTGGGATTTGCTCCCTTCTTGGTGAGGGCAACCAAGGGAGCTACCAAAGTTGAGAAGTGTGGAATGAACTGGCAATAGTAATTAGTGAACCCCATAAAGCGCTGCACCGCTTTAAGAGAATGGGGTTCCTGCCAGTCCATCACAGCTTGTAGTTTGGCAGGATCCATAGCCAATCCCTGGGCAGAGATGATGTAGCCCAGGAAAGGTAAGGATTCCTGCTCAAACACACATTTCTACAACTTTGCGTAGAGGGAATTTGCCCGCAAGAGGTCGAAGACTCTGCAAACATCTCTCCGGTGGGAGTCAATATCTGGAGAGTAGATGAGAATATCATCCAGATAGACTACGACTGAGATGGAGAGCATATCCCGGAAGATGTCGTTCACAAAGACTTGGAAAACGGCTGGGGCATTACAGAGCCCAAGGGGCATCACCAGATATTCATAGTGCCCATCCCTGGTGTTAAAAGCCGTCTTCCATTCGTCCCCCTCACGGATGCGAATCAGGTTGTAAGCACCCCGCAGATCTAATTTTGTAAATACCCTTGCTCCCCAAAGCCTATCAAAGAGCTCAGATATCAGGGGCAGAGGATACTTATTCTTAATGGTGATGGCATTAAGACCCCTGTAATCTATGCATGGACGTAGTTCTCCATTCTTCTTCTGCACGAAGAAGAACCCAGCCCCTGCAGGTGACACTGACTTCCTAATGAATCCTCTTGCCAGATTTTCCTGAATGTACTGTGACATTGCCTCCGTCTCCGGGAGAGATAACGGATAGACTCGACCCCGGGGAGGCTCAGCACCAGGCAAGAGGTCAATAGGACAGTCATAGGGGTGGTGAGGCGGAAGGGTCTCCGCAGCTCTTTTGGAGAACACGTCCGCATAGGGCCAATATTGCTTGGGGAGAGAGGATAGATCTGCGGGTACCTCAGTAGTAGCAACCTGAACACATTCCCTCTGACATCTACCCCCACAAGATTCACCCCATCCCAAAATTCTGCCTGTGGACCACTCAATATGAAGATAATGGTACCGTAGCCAAGGTATCCCTAAGAGGACCTCATCAATTCCCTCAGGAATGATGAGCAGAGATATAATCTCCTGATGAGATGGCGACATGGACAGAGTGAAAGGGATGGTCTGGTGTGTTATCTGTGAGGGCAGTGTCGACCCATTTACCACTCGTATGGTCACTGGTTGAGCTAACATTACCAGGGGAATTGCGTGACGTTGGGCGAAGGCAGAAGACATAAAATTGCCCTCCGCCCCAGAATCCACGCAGAGCTCTACCGAGTGGGAAAATGGATCTATAGTAATTGTCCCCTTAAAGGACAATTTGGAGGCAAACATTGCCATATCTAGTGTACCTCCACCTACTACCACTAGACGCTGACGTTTCTTCGACCTCTGGGAACATCTAGTGGCAAGATGTCCTGACTGCTGGCAAACATGACAAACCTGGAGTGCACAAGCGGTCCGGGACTTAGATCCTGCTCGTGACACTTCCATGGCTTCATGTGACTCAGAGGCCTGGACTGGAGATTCCAAAGGTTTGGCGAAGGTGGGAGCCAGCCGAAACGTTTGCCTACACTGGGCTCGCTCTAACCTCCGCTCATGAAAACGGAGGTCAATACGAGTGGACACTGCTATTAACTCCTCCAGTGTGGCGGGAATCTCCCTAGTGGCCAGAGCGTCCTTCACATGGTCAGCCAGCCCCCTCCAAAATATTGGAATAAGGGCTTTATCCGACCACTCCAGCTCAGACGCTAGGGTGCGATAGTGGACAGCAAAATGACTGACCAAGGACGAGCCCTGAGTCAATGCCAACAGTTGGAGCGCCGTATCATGGGTGACACGAGGTCCTAAAAAGACCTGTTTCAGAGTGCTCAGGAACAACGAAGCACTCTGCATCACATGATCGCCACGCTCCCACAGTGGCGTAGCCCACTCCAACGCCCTGTCCGACAGGAGAGACACAATAAATCCCACCTTAGCCCGCTCTGTGGGGAAACGTGCGGCCAGAAGCTCGAGATGTATAGAGCACTGACTCATGAAACCCCTACAAGACTTACTATCACAAGAAAATTTTTCTGGCAGCGGAAGGCGAGATAGAGTCGGAACAGGGGTGGCAGTGGACAAGGTTGCTGCAGCCACGCTAGCAGCCTGAACAGCAACTGCGGTTACATCCACAGCTGAGGTTGTGCGCTCGAGAGCCGCCAACCTACCCTCCAGCTGCTGGATGTACAGCAAGGATTGCTGTTTATCCGTCATTACTAGCCAGACCCTGGCGCTAGTGTAATATTAGGGCTAGCGGAACGCACCAAATTATAAGAGAGATGGTATAAGGTGCGTTCGCAGCCCGGGGTCCACTGTGCAGAGATGGAACCTGCTTCTGAGTAATGACGGACTATATGGCGGTACAATGTGGATACACACACGGGTTAACTTCACCCTGTGTGAAGGAAGCAAACCCTGTTGCCTCACAGGGCCGCGGTACCGCACCAAGACCGCAAGCAAGGAGTCTCAGGACTCTATCCCAAGACACTGGATTAGAGTACTTACAAACCACTTGCGCTCGACACCGCAACTGGGGTGTCAAAGTAACAAAATAACTTAAAGCACAAGAGTGCATGCTGTGCCGCTTTGGCAGACGCCACTAACCACCCAGACTTGGGATAGGAAAGCGCTCTATAAGCGCACGGCGCCGCACTGGCGGCTACAGCAGTAGACGCTGTATCATGTGTCTTTATGTTGACAGCTAGTCGGGCGCTAGACAGCAAGCATCCACCTTTCGCAAGCAGTCATACACAAGGGAGGGGATATTAAAGAACGACTTGCACTCATCAACACACACACGTATACAAATGTACACTATCGCATGGCCGTGCGGTCATGCAAAGCTTATATAGCTGCAGCACGTACAGGACCTTCCAAAAAGGACCAATGGAAAGCTGCCACAGAAGTTCAGCACCTTCAGGACCTTCCTGGAGGACCAATTGGATCAGCTGCAGTATCTGAGCATGTGACCTTTGATCTCCAATGGGAGATCTTGCCCTGGGCATGCACAGAAGGGGAAAAGCAGGACTTAGTCCCAAAAGCATCTGCTCGCCGCTGCCCAGCATTGGCTTTAATGGCAAAAGCTGGAAAAGTAGCAGTAACTCTATGCACAGAGTGAGACTGAGCAAGATGCCTGGACCGACGTCTCTGCTGAGCAGACTCCACTGCGGCTGGAGAAGAATGGGAGACCGCAGCGGTAGATGGTTCGAGATTCCCCCTGTGCAAAGGCGGGAACTTGACACCTAACAGATATATGACAAACAGAACTGATGCAGATCCACTTAGGGGCAATTTAAATCTCCTTTTATTATGTGGGAGACTGCTGCAAAAAACCAGGCCCACTGTATTATACTACACAATGTAAGTGGCAGAACGTGGCAGGCAGATATACGACAAACAGAACTGACACAGGTCCACTTAGGGGCAATTTAAATCTCCCTTTATTATGTGGGAGACTGCTGCAAAAAAACAGGCCCACTGTATTATACTACACAATGTAAGTGGCAGAACGTGGCAGGCAGATATACGACAAACAGAGCTGACACAGATCCACTTATGGGTAATTTAAATCTCCTTTTATTATGTGGGAGACTGCTGCAAAAAAACAGGCCTGCTGTATTATACTACACAATGTAAGTGACAGAATGTCAGGCAGATATACGACAAACAGATGTGATGCAGATCAACTTAGGGGCAATTTAAATCTCCCTTTTTTGTGTGTGAGACTGCTGCAAAAAACCGGGCCCGCTGTATTACACTACACATTGTAAGTGGCGGAACGTGTCAGGCAGATATACGACAAACAGAACTGACACAGATCCACTTGGGGCAATTTAAATCTCCCTTTATTATGTGGGAGAATGCTGGAAAAAAACAGGCCTGCTGTATTATACTACACAATGTAAGTGGCAGAACGTGGCAGGCAGATATACGACAAACAGAACTGATGCAGATGCACTTAGGGGCAATTTAAATCTCCCTATATTATGTGGGAGACTGCTGCAAAAAAACAGGCCTGCTGCATTACACTACGCAATGTAAGTGGCAGAACGTCAGGCAGATATACGACAAACAGAGCTGACACAGATCTACTTAGGGGCAATTTAAATCTCCCTATATTATGTGGGAGACTGCTGCAAAAAAACAGGCCTGCTGCATTACACTACGCAATGTAAGTGGCAGAACGTCAGGCAGATATACGACAAACAGAGCTGACACAGATCTACTTAGGGGCAATTTAAATCTCCCTATATTATGTGGGAGAATGCTGGAAAAAAACAGGCCTGCTGTATTATACTACACAATGTAAGTGGCAGAACGTGGCAGGCAGATATACGACAAACAGAACTGATGCAGATGCACTTAGGGGCAATTTAAATCTCCCTATATTATGTGGGAGACTGCTGCAAAAAAACAGGCCTGCTGCATTACACTACGCAATGTAAGTGGCAGAACGTCAGGCAGATATACGACAAACAGAGCTGACACAGATCTACTTAGGGGCAATTTAAATCTCCCTATATTATGTGGGAGACTGCTGCAAAAAACCAGGCCCGCTGTATCATACTACACAATGTAAGTGGCAGAACGTGGCAGGCAGATATACGACAAACAGAACTGATGCAGATCCACTTAGGGGCAATTTAAATCTCCCTATATTATGTGGGAGACTGCTGCAAAAACCAAGCCTGCTGTATTACACTACACAATGTAAGTGGTAGAACATGGCTGCAAGATATAAAAAAAAGGGGCCGTACTACAATAACAATCTCCCTACAATGATCTCAGGACAAATATGGTAGCAATAAAAAGGACTGCTGCACACAAAAGTGTGGACAAATAAACAATAGAACTGTGCAGAAAGGAGCAACAGGATTTTTGCTTTTAAAAAAGCAGTTGGTTTGCACAGCAGTGTACAAACCTCAATGCAGCTATCAGCGAACCTTATAAGCTACAGAGCTGATGCACAAAAATCTAGCCTCCACTGTCCCTGCAAAGAAAAGGTGGTGATGAACAGTGGAAATCGCTACTGCACAAGCGGTTTGGGGGTTAATCTTTCCTCCCTAACAATATCCCTGCTTCTGACGAAGCTGCAGCAACCTCTCCCTATGCTCAGATCGGCAGAAGTAAGATGGCGGTCGGCGTGCACGCCCCTTTATAGCCCCTGTGACACCGCATAAAGCAAGCCAATCACTGTCCTGCCCTTCGCTAAGATGGTGGGGACCAAGACCTACGTCATTACGCTGCCCACACTCTGCGTCCTCCTTCTGAGAGAAATGGCACTGAAAGCGTCATATGAAACGCGACTTTGACGCGAAGATCGCAGACAGCATGGCCGATCCCACACTGGGATCTGTCATGTTCCCAATGGCAGGGAATTAAACACGTAATACGGGCAAAAACAGGACGAGCTCTAGGGTGATGGAACCTGAGCTGACCGCGATCCTGAACCTCAACACTCAACTAACAGCAGCCGGGGAACGTTCCTGGGGGGACTCTAGACGTCTCGCGCCAGCCGGAGATCTAGCTACCCCTATCAGAAGAATCACAGACCTATCTTGCCTCCAGAGAAATATTCCCACAGAAATAGCAGCCCCCCACATATAATGACGGTGAAATGAGAGGAAGGCACAAACGTAGTTATGAAAACAGATTCAGCAAAATGAGGCCCGCTTAAGCTAGATAGCAGAGGATACAAAAGGTGAACTGCGCGGTCAGCTTAAAATCCTTCAAAATACCATCCTGAAATTACTTGAACTCATGTGCCAACTCATGGCACATGAGTGGTAATTTCAGCCCACTAGAGCAACCAGCAGCAGAGAATTACATATCTGCAAGCTAGACTAAAAACATGAAAGCAAACATGAAACAGGGAAATCCAGACTTAGCTTGTCTTGAAGGCCCAGGTGCAGGTAGCAAAGGTAACAGAGACACACTGATACATTGATAGCCGGCAAGGGAATGACAGGAAAGCCAGGTTAAATAGGAAACACCCAGCCTCTGATGGACAGGTGGAAACCAGAGACCGCAACCCACCAAAGTCACCCAGTACCAGCTGTAACCACCAGAGGGAGCCCAAAAACAGAATCCACAACAGTACCCCCCCCTTGAGGAGGGGTCACCGAACCCTCACGAGAACCCCCAGGGCGATCAGGATGAGCTCTATGGAAGGCGCGGACCAAATCCGTCGCATGAACATCAGAGGCGACCACCCAAGAATTATCCTCCTGACCATAACCCTTCCACTTAACCAAATACTGGAGTTTACGTCTGGAAACACGAGAATCCAAGATCTTCTCAACAACATACTCCAATTCTCCCTCCACCAGCACCGGAGCAGGAGGCTCAACCGAAGGAACAACGGGCACCTCATACCTCCGCAATAACGACCGATGGAACACATTATGAATAGCAAACGATGCTGGGAGATCCAAACGAAAAGATACAGGGTTAAGAATCTCCAAGATCTTATAAGGACCGATGAACCGAGGCTTAAACTTAGGAGAAGAGACCTTCATAGGGACAAAACGAGAAGACAACCACACCAAGTCCCCAACAAGAAGTCGGGGACCCACGCGGCGACGGCGATTAGCAAACTGCTGAGTCCTCTCCTGAGACAACTTCAAATTGTCCACCACCTGATTCCAAATCTGATGTAGCCTGTCCACCACCACGTCCACTCCAGGACAATCCGAAGGCTCCACCTGACCAGAGGAAAAACGAGGATGAAACCCCGAATTACAAAAGAAAGGAGAAACCAAAGTAGCAGAACTAGCCCGATTATTAAGGGCAAATTCGGCCAGTGGCAAAAAGGCAACCCAGTCATCTTGATCAGCAGAAACAAAACACCTTAAATAAGTTTCCAAAGTCTGATTAGTTCGCTCCGTCTGGCCATTCGTCTGAAGATGGAATGCAGACGAGAAAGACAAATCAATGCCCATCTTAGCACAAAACGTCCGCCAAAATCTAGACACAAACTGGGATCCCCTGTCAGAAACGATATTCTCTGGAATCCCATGCAAACGAACCATGTTCTGAAAAAATAAAGGGACCAACTCAGAGGAGGAAGGCAACTTAGGCAAGGGTACCAAATGAACCATCTTAGAAAAGCGGTCACACACAACCCAGATAACGGACATTTTCTGTGAGACAGGGAGATCTGAAATAAAATCCATGGAAATGTGCGTCCAAGGCCTCTTTGGGATAGGCAAGGACAACAACAACCCACTGGCCCGAGAACAGCAAGGCTTAGCCCGAGCACACACTTCACAAGACTGCACAAAGGTGCGCACATCCCTTGACAAGGAAGGCCACCAAAAAGACCTGGCCACCAAGTCTCTAGTACCAAATATTCCAGGATGACCAGCCAACACAGAAGAATGGACCTCGGAGATGACTCTACTGGTCCAATCATCCGGAACAAACAGTCTTTCTGGTGGACAACGATCAGGTTTATCCGCCTGAAACTCCTGCAATGCACGTCGCAAGTCTGGGGAGACGGCGGACAATATTACCCCATCCCTAAGGATACCAGTAGGCCCAGAGTCTCCAGGAGAGTCAGGCACAAAACTCCTGGAAAGAGCATCTGCCTTCACATTCTTTGAACCTGGCAGGTATGAAACCACAAAATTGAAACGAGAAAAAAACAACGACCAACGAGCCTGTCTAGGATTCAGACGCCTGGCAGACTCAAGGTAAATCAGATTTTTGTGATCAGTCAAGACCACCACACGATGTCTAGCACCCTCAAGCCAATGACGCCACTCCTCAAATGCCCACTTCATGGCCAAAAGCTCCCGATTACCCACATCATAATTGCGCTCGGCGGGCGAGAATTTTCTAGAAAAGAACGCACATGGCTTCATCACCAAGCCATCGGAACTTCTCTGTGACAAAACCGCCCCCGCTCCAATCTCGGAAGCATCAACCTCAACCTGAAAAGGAAGTGAAACATCTGGTTGACATAACACAGGAGCAGAAGAAAACCGGCGCTTAAGTTCCCGAAAGGCCTCCACAGCCGTAGGAGACCAATTAGCAACATCAGCACCCTTTTTAGTCAAATCAGTCAAAGGTTTAACAACACTGGAAAAATTAGTAATGAACCGACGATAAAAATTAGCAAAACCCAAGAACTTCTGAAGACTCTTAACAGATGTAGGTTGTGTCCAGTCACAAATCGCCTGAACCTTGATGGGATCCATCTCAATAGTAGAAGGAGAAAAAATGTATCCCAAAAAAGAAATCTTCTGGACTCCGAAGAGACATTTTGAGCCCTTCACAAACAGAGAATTGGCCCGCAGAACTTGAAACACCTTCCTGACCTGTAGAACATGAGACTCCCAGTCATCAGAAAACACCAAAATATCATCCAAATACACAATCATAAACTTATCCAGATATTCACGGAAAATATTGTGCATAAAGGACTGAAAGACTGAAGGAGCATTAGAAAGTCCAAAAGGCATTACCAAATACTCAAAATGGCCCTCAGGCGTATTAAATGCGGTTTTCCACTCATCACCCTGCTTTATCCGCACAAGATTATACGCACCGCGAAGATCTATCTTAGTGAACCACCTAGCCCCCTTAATGCGAGCAAACAAATCAGACAATAATGGCAATGGATAATGATATTTGACTGTAATCTTATTCAGAAGGCGATAATCTATACAAGGCCTCAGGGAACCATCTTTTTTTGCCACGAAAAAAAAACCTGCTCCCAGAGGGGACGAAGATGGACGAATATGTCCCTTTTCCAAGGACTCCTTAATATAATTCCGCATAGCAGTATGCTCTGGCACTGACAGATTAAATAAACGACCCTTAGGGAACTTACAGCCAGGAATTAATTCTATAGCACAGTCACAATCCCTATGAGGAGGGAGCGAATTGAGCTTAGGCTCCTCAAAAACATCCCGATAGTCAAACAAAAACGCAGGGACCTCAGAAGGAGTAGATGAAGCGATTGAAATCAGAGGTGCATCATCATGAACCCCCTGACATCCCCAGTTTAACACAGACATTGTTTTCCAATCCAGGACTAGATTATGAGTTTGTAACCATGGCAGACCAAGCACTAGTACATCATGTAAATTATACAGTACAAGGAAGCGAATCACCTCCTGATGAACGGGAGTCATGCGCATGGTCACTTGTGTCCAGTACTGCGGTTTATTCATAGCCAATGGTGTAGAGTCAATTCCCTTCAAAGGAATAGGAACTTGCAGAGGCTCCAGACTAAAACCGCAGCGTTTGGCAAATGACCAATCCATAAGACTCAGGGCAGCGCCCGAATCCACATAGGCATCGACGGAAATGGATGACAGTGAACAAATCAGAGTTACAGACAAAATGAACCTAGACTGCAGAGTACTAACGGCAAAAGATTTATCAACCTTTTTTGTGCGTTTAGAGCATGCTGATATAACATGAGCTGAAACACCACAATAAAAACACAATCCATTTTTCCGCCTATAATTTTGCCGTTCACTTCTGGACTGAATTCTATCACATTGCATAGTCTCAGGTGCCTGTTCAGAAGACACCGCCATCTGGTGCACAGGTTTGCGCTCCCGTAAACGCCGATCAATCTGAATGGCCATAGCCATAGACTCATTCAGACCTGTAGGCGCAGGGAACCCCACCATAATATCCTTAATGGCCTCAGAAAGACCATCTCTGAAGTTTGCAGCCAGGGCGCACTCATTCCACTGAGTAAGCACCGACCATTTCCGAAATTTTTGACAATATACTTCCGCTTCATCATGCCCATGAGAGAGGGCTAATAAAGCCTTTTCAGCCTGAATCTCCAGGTTAGGTTCCTCATAGAGCAATCCCAGTGCCAGAAAAAACGCATCCACACTGAGCAATGCAGGATCCCCTGGTGCCAATGCAAATGCCCAATTCTGAGGGTCGCCCCGCAGGAAAGATATTACAATCTTAACCTGCTGAGCAGGGTCTCCAGAGGAGCGAGATTTCAAAGAAAGAAACAATTTGCAATTGTTCCTGAAATTCAGGAAGGTAGATCTATCTCCAGAAAAAAACTCTGGAATAGGAATTCTAGGTTCAGACATAGGAGTGTGAACAACAAAATCCTGTATGTTTTGAACTTTTGCAGCAAGATTATTCAGGCTGGAAGCCAAACTCTGGACATCCATGTTAAACAGCTAAGGTCAGAGCCATTCAAGGGTTAAGAGGAGGTAAGAAGCAGCTAGACAGCAATTAAGGGCTAGGCAGCAAAACTCTGAGGGAAAAAAAAAAATTTCCCTTCAACACTTCTTTTTCTCCTGCTTCAGCCCAAACAATTAACACTTTGTGGGCCGGCTATACTGTCATGTTCCCAATGGCAGGGAATTAAACACGTAATATGGGCAAAAACAGGACGAGCTCTAGGGTGATGGAACCTGAGCTGACCGCGATCCTGAACCTCAACACTCAACTAACAGCAGCCGGGGAACGCTCCTGGGGGGACTCTAGACGTCTCGCGCCAGCCGGAGATCTAGCTACCCCTATCAGAAGAATCACAGACCTATCTTGCCTCCAGAGAAATATTCCCACAGAAATAGCAGCCCCCCACATATAATGACGGTGAAATGAGAGGAAGGCACAAACGTAGTTATGAAAACAGATTCAGCAAAATGAGGCCCGCTTAAGCTAGATAGCAGAGGATACAAAAGGTGAACTGCGCGGTCAGCTTAAAATCCTTCAAAATACCATCCTGAAATTACTTGAACTCATGTGCCAACTCATGGCACATGAGTGGTAATTTCAGCCCACTAGAGCAACCAGCAGCAGAGAATTACATATCTGCAAGCTGGACTAAAAACATGAAAGCAAACATGAAACAGGGAAATCCAGACTTAGCTTGTCTTGAAGGCCCAGGAGCAGGTAGCAAAGGTAACAGAGACACACTGATACATTGATAGCCGGCAAGGGAATGACAGGAAAGCCAGGTTAAATAGGAAACACCCAGCCTCTGATGGACAGGTGGAAACCAGAGACCGCAACCCACCAAAGTCACCCAGTACCAGCTGTAACCACCAGAGGGAGCCCAAAAACAGAATCCACAACAGGGATCGGGTCGGGTTTCACGAAACCCGACTTTCACGAAACTGGCCGATTTTAGAAATTGACCAATTCGTTTCGCTCAACCCTAGTCGTGGGATGTACAGTTGCTAAATTCAATTAGTAAAACATGTGTCCAAAAAGTAAAATGTGTTCTTTTTTTAATTAAAAATATAAAAATAAAACAACTTCTCTTTTGCACAATGGAAATAAGTTAAGCTGTAGTTACATATCCCAAAGACCATCACCTGCAACAGGCCACCATATTCATGTGTAAAACTTTTTCATAATATGCTTACTTTGTCAAGTTGACAGTTGTCTTTAAAATTCTGGAATGATTGGAATTTTCTTTTGTCTTTTTAAAAAAATCAATCAACAAATAAAAACACCCTTTAGATAAAGAAATGCAAAATTGTGAATCTAATAGTGTTGAGCATTCCGATACCGCAAGTATCGGGTATCGGCCGATACTTGCTGTATCGGAATTCCGATACCGAGTTCCGATATTTTTGTGATATCGGAAATCGGAATCGGAAATTCCCAGTGTATGGTTCCCAGGGTCTGGAGGAGAGGAGACTCTCCTTCAGGCCCTGGGATCCATATTCATGTAAAAAAATAAAGAATTAAAATAAAAAATATGGATATACTCACCCTCTGACGTGCCCTGGTAGTAACAGGCAGCCTCCGTTCCTAAGAATGAGGAGTTTAGGACCTGTGATGACGTCACGGCTTGTGATTGGTCGCGTGAGCGGTCACATGAGCGGCACGCGACCAATCACAAGCCGCGACGTCAGCCGCGACGTCATCGAAGGTCCTAAACTGCTCATTCTTAGGAACAGAGGCTGCCGGTTAACAGCGGTAAGGTCCAGGGGCCGCCGGACGGGTGAGTATATCCATATTTATTATTTTAATTCTTTATTTTTTACATTAATATGGATCCCAGGGCTTGAAGGAGAGTTTCCTCTCCTTCAGACCCTGGGAACCATCCAGGATACCTTCCTATACTTGAGTCCCATTGACTTGTATTGGTATCGGGTATCGGTATCGGCGATATCCGATATTTTTCGGGTATCGGCCGATACTATCCGATGCCGATACTATCCAATACCGATACTTTCAAGTATCGGAAGGTATCGCTCAACACTAGTCTCTAATGCTTGTCTATTTTGCAAATCTGAAATCATACTTTTGCAGGCAACCCTCAGCATCAATATTTTTCCTCAGGGAAAAAATTAGGACAGAGAGGACTTAAACTACACTCCTTGTTTGTACTGCATCAGGAATGCAAAAATGATTATGAATAAAGATGTGAGAACCTTTTAAAGTTCGAATCGGTTCGGCTTCGTGAAGGTCACGATGTTCGACGAATATATTCGGCCAATGGTTGACAAACATATCCAAATCCCATTGAATTCAATGGAAGGCAAAACAAAATGTAAAGACAACACCTTCAGGTGGGCAAAAAGCTGCCAAAACAGTTCAAATTAGAGGCAGACACCAGGAAAATTTTCATTAATTCACCCATCAATTGTGCTATAAATAATTAAAAAAAATTGCTGTGGGTTCCCTGTATTTTTGATAAATAGCCAGGCAAAACTGACAGCTGCAGGCTGCAACCCTGTCAGCTTCAGCAAGGCTGGTTATTAAGAATAGAGAAGTCCTCATGCTGTTTTTTTAATTATTTAAATAAATAATTTTAAAAACGGCATGTCATTTTTGACAACAAGCCAAGTTAAAGCTGACAGCAGAGGGCTGGTATTCTCAGATTTGTAAGGGACCATGATGATAGATGCCAATTTTGGTGCTTGGCCCGGCTCTTCAGACTTTCCCTGTGGCAGTGGTAAGTGGGGTAATATTTGTAGCGTTAATATCACCTTTGTATAGTCCAGTGAAATCAAGCCCACACATTATTAATCATATAGTTATATTGTAAATAAACTCACACCCAGAATAAAGTCCTTTAATTGAAAGAAAAAAAGTGGTTTGGTACCGTGTTAGCTAGTAGACAAAAAGATATAGAGTGCTCTCAGTGGGACAGGCAAAATAGGAATCTTGTGAGTGTGATACCTTTTAATGGCTTACAAAATATAGTGAATGATGATACAAAGCAAGCTTTCGATATAGCTCAAAAAAAGTAAAGGGAAGACTAAAATCCCACATCCTAGATATCACTGAAATAAATATTTCAGTTGTATATCTTTATTCATTGCATAGTGGAATGAGTTGAGAACAATAAAACCTAAAAATTATCAACGTAAATCACAAATAATATCCCACGGAGATCTGGAGTTGGAATGATGCTCAAAATCAAAGTGGAAAATGAAGTTACAGGCTGATCCAACTTCAGTGGACATGCCTCAAGACAAGGAAATGATGCTCATTGATCAGTAGTGTGTGACCTCCACTTGCCTGTATGACCTCCCTACAACATCTGGGTATGCTCCTGATGAAGCGGCAGATGGTCTCCTGAGGAATCTCTTCCCAGACCTGGACTAAAGCATCCATCAACTCCTGGACAGTCAGTGGTGCAACGTGACATTGGTGGATGGTGCGAGACATGACGTAAGGGGTACACGTGACTCATGATTACCTTTACTGACTTAAATGCCTAACCTTAATTACTTACTGCATCGGATCTCTTGCAAACTGCCTTATCGTAAGATCCCCTCCTGAATAACGACATTATACCAGATTTGGATTAAATGGCCACAGCAGCCTTTTATTAAACATAAATACAACATGTAAACAATATCCTCCCAGGGAGTTGTGGTCCTCAAAGCCTCAAAAATAACCTTGCAGAAATTCAAGTTGTGTACCTTGGCCTCAAGGCTTAGTCTTGCCTCCAGCCGCTAAGCACCAGCTCGGAGGTAGATAATGACCAACCCGGCCAAACCAACCGATTACCAAATCCTTTAATCAGCCCCTCCACAGGCTGATCTACCACATCCACTCACAATCTACTCCGGGGGAGTCCAGGATCACTAGAGGTCCCCCCCTTAGAATCCGCCATTCCCCTCTTTCCACCAACTTCGAGGACCTCCCTCCCCCGCCACCAACATAAATGTTTTGACACCTCAAACATTTGTGTCCCTCCAAACCTTCAAACCCATCTCAATTCCTTCCTGAACAGCGAGACACCACATGTCAACCCCGACTGCATTTAAATGCATGCCATCTGCCCTCCAATATTCACCCTTTCCGGATTCCAAATTTACATGACGCACTACCAATGTCCCATTCCGCGCCATGAACTGAGATACCGCCCTATTTACTTTTATTCTGGCCTTATTTATCCCCTCAATTGAGCGAGCGCCTTGCCACACCTTCCTCGGGATAATATCCGACCAGACAACAAACAACTTTGGAAACGCCGCCCAAAGTCTTAAAATGTCGAACTTTATGTCCTTTATCAATTCCCTACAGAGCCTTTTGCCCAAGTCATTGGCGTCCAAATGAATTACTACCACATCTGGAATCGGAGCTCGATTCAAACGAACAAACTGGTGGAACTCCGACAAAAGCTGGCTCCATATCATTCCGCGTTTCCCGATCCACCGCAGAATCGCTGTCTCTCTTGAGAACCCCAGTTGCCGCCCGTCCGGCCAAATTGCTGCCCGCAAAGCCGCCCAAAAAATGAAAGAGTGGCCCATGATCTACACCAGCTGGTGCTCGTGGCCTGAAATAGATAACACAACAATAATAAAAAAACAACTCAACTATTAAACCATTAGAACAAGTTCGGGCGGATATAGGAAATGAATCTCCTCTACTCCCACCGACCGATCTTTTTTACCACCTCCTCGCCCAGGCCCCTCCTGGCATCTTCCGTCACTGCGCCGATCCTAAATGAGTGCCCACTGTAATCCCCCGGTGAAATTCCCCCCGCGATCAAACATTTCTTAAAAACCACTATGAACTGAAATCGAGATAAAAAGGAACCATCCTCATGGACCAAAAGGGGACAATCCTCCACCCATCCCCATGAAAGCATTGACACACAGGACAGGGCATAACGGGGAACCGGCCACCTTAAATAACACCACTTTACAGCCTTTACCTTGACTGTCTGTCTTAGAAAATCAAAGCCGAATAACTACCCTATCATTATACACGTCCACATCTTCCCTCAACAAATCCCCTTTGGTTCTTTTAGAGGGACTGACCAACTCCCCTAACAGAAAGGCTCAAAAGAGCGCTAATGTGAAGACCGACTTAAAAAGAATTATTTCCCATTGCGATGAACAGACCGAAGCTAACTGATTGCCCAAAATTAACAATACCTCGTATGATACCGGGCGTCTTTTATCGCTCACCGCCCAACCTTTTCTCCATCCCTTTTAACGTCTGAACCACCAAAAAAGACTTTGTAACGTCCTTAAGGCCCCGAGCCTTGAAACCAAATGCAATGACCACCAACAACTTGTTCAGTCTACACACGGACCAACCCGACTCTTTAAAATGCCCGATCAATAACAATAATCTGCTCTCATCCTGTAGTCCCACCCCTAAAGAAACACCGCACTCTTCCCAAATACCCCATGCCTGCTGATACTGACTCCAAGACCTAGCCGATAAAGAATTCTGAAAAAGATAATCTACTGCCCGCCAGGAAGCTTCCATAACTCCGCTGGGCACTCCCGGCCTGTTGACTCCGCCTGAGGTACCAATTCTCGAAAACGTTCTCCCTGCAAGTGAGAAAGAGCAACAGAGAAAGGGTTAGAAGCCATCGACCTGACCTCCGCCACAATCCACAAATTTAAAGATAAGCCCAAAAACACCAAACGCTGCAAAATTTTTACTACCGCCGGTGAATCAGCCGACAGTGAATTTATCGCTACGGCAACCGCATCGGACCCACATGGAAAACGAATCTTCCTGTCTCGCACACTGTTACCCCATAACGACAACGCAACAATGATAAGGAACAAATAAGGAAGAACACGATTTTGTAGCCAACCTTGCTCCCGCCAGAAACCAGGCCATTCAGCCAACAACCAACTGCCTTGAAAAAACAAACCAAAACCACGATCATCCACCACAGCAATGATGAAACCCAAATCATCTGAATTCACAACCGGTTTTATCCAGATAGACTTTCCGTTGTAATTCTCCCAAAAATGTGCCCATACTGCCAAATCTTCATGCAATTCCTTTTTTAGTCTGATAAAATGAATCGGAGATTGAACGCCCCTGGTCACCAAAGAAAACCTGCGGCAGAATGCCCTTCCCATTGGCATAATATGGCAAGCGAAGTTCAATTTGCCAAGCAAAGATTATACCTCCCTCAGCTTCAATTTTTTAGCACTACATGTCCTAGACACTTCTTCGCTCAGAGCGCTGACCTTATCCCCAGGAAGCCTGCACATCATTTCTAAGGTATCGATTTCTATACCCAGAAAACTCAGAACAGTGACTGGACCCACAGTTTTGTCCGGAGCCCCGAAAATCTTGCACACTCTCTCCATAGTGTGCAAAAGCACCAAGCAATCGGTACTTTGAGCCGGGCCTATAAACAGGAAGTCATCCAGATAGTAAATGCAGGATTTCAAGCCCGACACATCTTTCACCACCCACTCAAAAAGGTGCTAAAAGTTTCAAAGTACGCACAGGAAAGGGAACAACCCATGGGGAGACAGCGATCGACGTAAAAACCTCCATCCCAATAGCAACCCAGGAGATGCATACTCTCCGGGTGAACCGGTAGTAGCCTGAAAGCCACTTCGATATCCGTTTTCACCAGCAGTGCGCCACCCCCACATACCCGCACCCAATCCATAGCCGCATCAAATGAAGTGTAAAACACCGAACATAACTGAGGGTCAATTCCATAATTTACTGAGGACCCTTTCGGAAAGGACAGATGATGAAGCAATCTGAATTTATTGGGTTCCTTTTTTGGTACCACGCCCAATGGGGAAACCCTCAGATTGCGTATAGGCGCCACTGGAAAAGGGCCGGCCATCCTACCCAATTTAACTTCGCTTTCCAGCTTTTTAGCAACCACGTCAGGAAATTGCAAAGCCGATTTCAATTTTTTTGTGGAAAATTTATGTTCTGCATCCATGAATGGAATACGGAAACCATCCCGAAAACCTCCTTCTAGCAAAACTGCAGCTGATGAATCAGGGTACCTATTTAGAAATGGCACCATCACGTCCAGATGAATTGGCATCATTACTTTTTTCAGAACCGTCTCCGCTTCTCTGTCTGCCACCCTTATAACATTTGGATGACCCGTGCGGTCCCCTGCAAGTTGCACATTCATGCTTGAATTTGCATTTTCCCCCAAATTTACATGACCCTTCATTCAATGCAAAGCACAGTTCTCTCTGCATTGCCGCTGAGTGTCCCGACTGCCCTGAACCCCCAGCTCTTCCAAGAAACGTCTGGCTGCCTGACCCGAAGCGAGACGGGACCATAACCTTCATCCACAAAGCTATATCTTTGCGATCCCACTGAATACTGGGCCTGATGGCCTTCCGTTGCCGGAATTGCTCATCGTATCTGAGCCATCCTTGGCCCCCGCAAGTCCAATAAGCTTCCACAATCGCATCCATGTAACAAAAAAGTCCCGAGCAGTTCTCGGGGACCTCTCACCAATCACACTCGCCAAAATGGCGAATGCCTGTAACCAATTAGAAAATGTCCTAGGAATCAGCCTAAAATGCCTCTTTTCTTCCTCTTTTTTTAAATCATCTTTACGCAGCCTGTCCAATTGAAAACGCTCTAGTGGTAATAAGGAGAATATTTCCACGTGTTCCCCTTTCCAAATTTTATCCCTAGTTTCACTTTTTAAGTGTGCCCCCAACGGTCCCTCGAAACAAACGTATACCTCCCCACGGGCCACGTCATTCAAACGCACTGAGGTATCTTTTTCCGCTTCCCCTGCCTGACTGGCGACAGACACACTAACTGAAGGTATGGCGGCACTCGTCGCCACAGCATTATTCCCCATGTTATCTGACGACATACTCCTAGAACTCATATCAGTGAACCCCCCAGAGAACCCCTCAAACCCGAAACTTCCCACGGATTCCCAAGCCATGCCGCAGAAGGAGAAAAACCCAGGTTTGAACCCCCAGATCCACATAGCGCTGCCAGATCTCTAAGCCCGTGCATGATAAGCCCTAACCCCCCGACTCCCCCATAAATACATCCCTACTAACACTGTCAGAGGGAGCTAACACAGGGGTACATGAAAGAAAAGGATTGTTCTCACCTAGCTGCCCAAGCGCTGTGGACCCGGCAGCTGAAGATCCTGAAGCCAGACGTACGTGCTCCTCTCCTGAGCTCTCCATCCGTTGGTCCCCGGGTAAGTCAGATGGCCAACTGCCATCCTGTGACACCCCATCCGAAGGTGCAGGGTCCCTTGCTGCTGACGCCACCGCTGTGAAGATGGCTGAGCCAGCGTAACGCTGCCCATGCTGGGAAGTGCTCCTATCTGCAGCTGTGACATGGCCAGACCCCCTGGATGGACTCAGCCCCAGCCTGCGCTGGCTAGAGGAAGTCATCCCTCCAGCTCCCTGCCCCGTCCCAGGCAGAGCGCTGCTGACAGGGCCGGCAGAACGCCACCCATTAGATGCCACACGCCGAGAGGCCTGGGAATAAGGCCCCGCCTCCTGGAAGCGCCTGCTCCTCCGCGCTGAGCAGGCTCACCTGACCTGGTGCAGCCCGCCGCTCCTGGTCCCGACACCTGGTGAGTCACATGCGCCGAGGAGGAGGCCAACACTTCCCGCTGCTGCAGGCCCCGCCATGCTGCCGGATTCCTCCCGGCTCTGCCACGGGCTGCTGCTGCACCACCGCTCGTGTCTCCTGCCAGAGTGTCCCTAGAGGGGCTCCTGATACGACACTGGGCCCGACGGGTGACGTCGGGGCTCAAGCACGCCAGAGGCCTGGACCTGGGCTGGTCCCGTCACCGCTTCATCCAGAAGGCTGCTGATGGCCTGCTGCAGCCATTCAGTGCCCTGTGTGCTGGCCTGTTTGTGCAGTCTCTGCAATAAGGCCTCCACGTCCATCACTGGGGATTGATTTCAGCCACCGCCGGACCAGCAGGTGAGTGTGGCATTTGCTGAGGTGAAATTGTTAGTTTCTCATCCAAATCACCCCCTCAGTAAGCTCCCCCTGCTTGTTCTTCTCTGACTCATCCAAACCCCGCCCCCCTTTGTCCAAATTCAAAAGTACACAGCCCAAGCAAACTATTTAACCCCGACTTGCCCTTGCCCACCCTGAGGCTCTGCCATTCCCCGTGACCCCATCATGCTGGCCTCCCTTGAGGGCCAGGGGCCCAGTACGGCCTTTCCTTGATGTTGTCTGTGGTCCCCACCTGCAGACCCACTCTTTTATTGAGTGTGCCTTTTGGAAGTGCATTGAACAGCTGCTGCTGAGGGAAAAAAATCTCTTTAAATCTTCTGCTTAGCGAGTGTGAATGGCGGTAAATGTGTGACTTGTGATTCAGTGACTTTGGATTCAGGAATTTTCCAAGGGAGGAATTATTGAATTGCTATCTGTATTTTATTAATACTTTGCATTTATTTTTGATTTAACGTTTCTCCCTGGTGTAATCCCCTAAAGGAAATGTGCTCCACTAATGATAATGTCATCCAGTGTACATCTTGCCACATGTATGCAATCCTTGAGCAGCCAGTCAAAGGTGCATACTGCTGTGTGAGATGTGAACACATTGTGCATATGGAAGCCCAGATACTGGATCTAAATGTGCAGCTGGCAACACTGAGATCCATTGACAATATGGAAAGGAGTCTTCTGCTCACTGAGCAGAAGCTCAATGTTATAGGTGAGGGGGAATGGTAGGATGGAGCTGCAGGATAGAGAAGCACCAAGCTGGGTGACAGTTAAATAGCAGGGTAGAGGGAAGAGTGCCAGGGAGGCTAGTCCTGATCTGGCACACCCCAAAAAGTTTGCTAAGTTTCCAGATGAGGGGTGTGCCAGTACAGGGGTAGCACTGCTGCAGCAAGCCAGAGGAGTGTCTGCTCCAGTAAGGGGGAAAATAGGAGAGCAGTGCAGGCCAGACAGGTGCTGGTAGTGGGGGACTCAATTATTAGGGGAATAGATAGGGCAATCTGTCACAAAGACAGGGATCGTCGAACGGTGTGCTGCCTACCTGCCGCTCGAGTCTGACACATCGCTGATCAGAATGACAGATTACTGGGAGGGGCTGGCGAGCATTTAGAGAATTAAAGGAAGTAGGCAGTGATGAGGCATTAAATAAATATAGAAAATAAAAAAAATTCTGTAAACAGCAAATAAAGGTAGCAAAGATTGAGAGAGAGACTCATTGCCAGAGAGAGTAAAAACAATCCCAAAATATTCTATAATTACATAAATAGTACTAAACTAAAAAATGATGTGTTGGCCCCCTTAAACATAGTCGGAGTGAAATGGTGGATGAGGATGAGAGGATGAGGAAAAAGCCAATATGCTATATTACTTTTTTCATCAGTATTTACTAGTGTTGAGCATTCCGATACCGCAAGTATCGGGTATCGGCCGATACTTGCGGTATCGGAATTCCGATACCGAGTTCCGATGCTTTTGTGATATCGGGAATTGGTATCAGAACCATATTCATATGTAAAATAAAGAATTAAAATAAAAAAATATGGATATACTCACCTCTCCGGCGGCCCCTGGATCTTACCGCTGTAACCGGCAGCCTCAGTTCCTAAGAATGAGCGCGTGAAGGGCCTTCAATGACATCGCGGCTTCTGATTGGTTGCGTAAGCGCTCATGTGACCGCTCACGCGACCAATCACAAGCCGCGACGTCATCCCAGGTCCTTCACGCGCTCATTCTTAGCAATGGAGGCTCCCGGTTACGGCGGTAAGGTCCAGGGGCCGCCGGAGAGGTGAGTATATGGATATATATATATATATATATATATATATATATATATATGGATATACTCACCTCTCCGGCGGCCCCTGGACCTTACCGCCGTAACCGGGAGCCTCCGTTCCTAAGAATGAGCGCGTGAAGGACCTGCGATGACGTCGCGGCTTGTGATTGGTCGCGTGAGCGGTCACATGAGCGCTCACGCGACCAATCAGAAGCCGCGACATCATCGAAGGCCCTTCACGCGCTCATTCTTAGGAACGGAGGCTTCGGGTTACATCGGTAAAGTCTAGGGGCCGCCGGAGAGGTGAGTATATCCATGTTTTTTATTTTAATTATTTATTTTACACATGAATATGGATCCCAGGGCCTGAAGGAGAGTTCCCTCTCCTTCAGACCCTGGGAACCATTCCGATACTTTGCATCCCATTGAAATGCATTGGTATCGGGTATCGGTATCGGCGAGATCCGATATTTTGCCGGTATCGGCCGATACTATCCAATACCGATACCAATGCATATCGGAGGGTATCGATCAACACTAGTATTTACACACTCCTCCAACCTTCTAGCACAGCTGCACCTTCCCAATTGAGAGGTAGCCCATCCCTAGCACAGAACCTGTAGCCAACTGAGAATTCAGCCCAGTTCTCCAGGAACCCAACCCCTCCTTCCTACACCAATTCTTGAGCCACTTATTAATCTACCTAATCTCCCATTGCCTCTCTGGCGTGGCACGTGGTACAGGCAGTATTTTGGAAAATACCACCTTGGAGGTCCTTGCTTTCAGCTTGCAGCCTAATTCCCTGAAATCATCTTTAAGGACCTTCCACCTACCTCTAACTTTGTCATTTGTGCCAATGTGTACCATGATGACCACTGGGTCCTCACCAGCCCCTCCCAGTAATGTGTCAGCCCGATCAGCGATGTGTCGGACTCGAGCACTGGGTAGGCAGCACACCGTTCACACTTTGTGACAGATTGCCCTATCTGTTCCCATAATAATTGAGTCCCCCACTACCAGAACCTGTCTGGCCTGCCCTGCTCTCTTATTTCCCTCCTTACTGGAGCAGACACTCCTCCGGCTTTCAGAGGACATGCCTGGCTGCAGAAGTGCTACCCCTGTACTGGCACCCCCCTCATCTGCCAAATTCTCAAACTTATTGCCAGACTAGCCTCCCTGGCACTCTTGACTCTACCCTGCATCCTAACTGTCACTGCAGCTCCTTCCTACCATCCCCCCTCATCTATCCAATTGAGCGTCTGCTCATTGAGCAGAATACTCCTTTCCATATTGTCAATGGATCTCAGTGTTGCCAGCTGCACATTTAGATCCAGGATCTGGGCTTCCAAATGCACAACGTGCTCACATCTCGCACAGCAGTATGCACCCTAGACCGGCTGCTCAAGGATTGCAGACATGTGGCAAGATGTGCACTGGATGGCATTAACAATAGTGGAGCACATTTCCTAATGGGGATTGCACCAGAAAGTTAAATAAAAATAAATACAAAGTATTAATAAAATACAGATAGCAATTCCGTAATTTCTCCCTTGGAAACTCCCTGAATCCAAAGTCACTGAATCAAAAGTCATGCACTTACACTCAGGTCACACTCAGCTCGTTCACACTCGCTAAGCTGAAGATTTAAAGAGTTTTTTTTCTTCCCCTCAGCAGCAATCCACCTTGCCAATCAATGCATTTCCAAGAAGGCCCCATGCCATAATCCATGTCTGGGTTTTAAAACTGGATGCTGACAAGATGTGACTTTCCAGGCTAAGGAATGAGCTGCTGTGAACGCAGCATCAGTAGCCATATATATACATATGAGATATTAAAAGTATCCTGAAAAAAGGAGTACACAAATTAAGATACTGAGAGCAACATTTCAAATTCTTTTTCCACTAATAGACATATGAGATTGTATCTATTTCTTAATTTAATAATAAGAAAGTCTAATATTTTGACTGATTTGTTTGATTTGGTCCTCTTTATCTACTGTTAAGACTTGTTAAAAAAATGTAGTTGTAGATTCAAATTTTAAAACTTTCAAGCTCCACTTTTAAGCTCTGCTTCAGTATGTCCTCTTTTTCTCAGAAGAGGCAATTTGCACAGTACATGTTGGCATTCATGGTTCCCTCAATATACTCTATATCCGCACACCCGGCAGCCCTCAAACCAAGATGCTCTTACCACCATGCTTGATAGTAGGCAAGACACATTATCTGGGCTGCATCAGACCACAGGATATGGTTCCAGTATTTCATGTCCTTAGACTGCTTGTCCTCAGCAAAGTGTTTGTGGGCTTTCTTGTGCATTATTTTTAGAAGAGACTTCCTTCTGGGATGACAGCCATGCAGACCAATTTGATGCAGTGTGTGGCATATGTTCTGAGCACTGACATGCTGACCCTCTACTCCTTTAACCTCTGCGGCAATGCTGGCAGTATTCATATGTCTCCAACGAAGTATAAATCCACACAGCAGGGAAGCCCACTCAGTGCACAGGTATTGCGTGAACCAATATTGCAGGCATATATACAGCAGTAAGTGCTCCGTGAGCCGGGGTGCCACTCCAAAGAAAATAGCCACAATGAATACAAAAATTGAAAGAAATGGATGGCACTCACCGGTTAAAATAATTTTTCTTTATTCCAATTCTTTAAAACATCAGTGTCGGGAGGATCGGAGCAGGAGTGGAATGGACAACAGCCATTTTGCTCTGCAGTGGTGCTTCTACTGGTCACACAGGTGAGTGAGACTGACATTACCTCTTAACAGAGGGACGGCAGCTAAACCCCACCCCCAGTGCTTGAACACATGTGCAGCAGCTATACATAACAATTAAAATGCATTAAGAAAACAAATGATAACAATGCAAAAACACAATAAAACCGTCTTATTACAGGAAAATGGACATATCCAACCTTTCATTCAAACCAGCGGATTCTTGCGCTTGAGTGCACCTAATCCATATGGCCTCTCTTTTTAGTGGAAGCTTATGCAGATCTCCTCCTTGCACTGGAAGAGACACCCTTTCTAAGCTAGCAAAAGAAAGCACCTCTGGGTTTCCTGCATGGAATTCCCTAACATGTTTGATCAAATGACTTACAACAACATAAAACCACATGAACCAAATGTGTCGTTTTGCACGTGATGAAATCTTTAACAATATGAGACACACCTCCAATGCACAGTGTTTGATTTACATCATGGTAATTACAAAAAGGACAATGTCCATGCTTAAAATTACCATGAGGAACATTTTTACTTAACCAATTACTTTGTTGCTTCACCATCCGTTTTTTCACTATTATTAGAAATAATGGGACCCCTTGCTACCACCTCTTCAATATCTCTATCACATTCTAGAATGTGCCAATTCCTGCGAATAGCAAACCATATACCAGCCAAAGAGCCAAATTTAAAAGAAAAAACAAATCTGAGTGGTGTGCTCACTTTTGTGATGTACTGTATACTCTATAGGTAAAAGGTATGTATTATAATTCAGCTATTATTTTAACTGTATACCTACTTCTGCACTTCTATGTTGGCCTATATTCATGATCTGGATAGCAACCAACCTGAAATCTGGATGTGTGCCTTATAAAGTAGACTAGCCTACCAATTGCAAGATGGCTGCTCACATGCACTGAGATTCTCTCATAATATAATGCCTGCGATTATAGTCTTTATGCGTACAAAGGTAATGTGTTCTATCTATATTAACACACATATCTAAAAGTGATATACTCTAATATTTTTTAAAGTGATACAGTCCTGCTCTTCGTTATTGGCGCCCATGAATTTTAATATCTCCTGAAAAAAATGATTCAAGTTAAACAGTTTTTGGGTATAGCGCACTCATGTTAAATACAAAAGAGCAAATGATAAACAATAATTTAAAACAAAAAACAATGGGAGGGAAAAATAGAAAAACGTAAAGCTTGCTGTTACACTGGTATTGGCACCCATTACATTAAATTAGTGTGGAAACACATTTTGAGTCGCCTGTGGTAAAACACAAATGAGAATGACCTGTGTTTGTCAGTGCCCATGTGACATGAATGAGCCAATGAATGATGACTTCAGTGTTTTAAAAAGCCACTTGGTAGGCTGTTTCTTTGTCACAATGGTAAAGAAAAAGGAGCTGTCTGAGGACATCAGAACTGCTATTTTTATCAAACACAAGACTTCCAAAGGATAAAAGGCCATCTCCATTGACCTTTTTTATCCCAGTTTCAACAGTGCGCAATGTTAACTTCTTAATGACTGCAAATATGCCTAATAACTGACCTAAGATTTAAGATAATAGCATCCCCATACAGGTGACAATCCAACAGCTGTCGGTTGTGCACAATAGCTGACAACTTGCTGCATCAGCCACGATCAGGGTTTGCACCATCCAAATCTGTTTAACCCCTTAGATGCTGCTGTCAATAGTGACTATTTCATTATAAATTGTTAACAGAGTGTGGGGGCTTCCTCTTTATCCCAATTGGTGCCCTCAGATCATGATTGTGTGGTCCTGATGTTTGCGATGGCAATTCACGACCAAATAGCGGCCTTATAGTGTAATCTGTTCAGAAGTTAGAGGCATTTAGGTGGTAAAAATACACATTTTCATTTCTGTCATGACACTTTGCAACAAATTCCTGAAAAGCACCTGAAGGGTTAATAAACTACCTGACTGAAGTTCTCAATATGTCAGGGGTGCTGTTTTTAAAATGTTATAACTTTTTGGGGTCTCCCAAAATATGGACCCCTAAAGTAACTTCAAACATGGATAGTTCCCTAAAAAATAGATGTTGTAAATTTCCTTGAAAAAATAAGAAATTGCTGCTATATTTTTAAACCTTCTAAAATGCTAACAAAATGAAAGAACATTTCACAAATGGTGCTGATGTAAAGCAGACATGAGGGAAATGTTATTTATTAATGTGTTGCTGTGGTATGACTATCTGGATTAAAGGGATAATCATTCAAAGTTTGAAAATTACAAATTCTTTAACATTTTTCTCAAATTTCTGATATTTTTTTATAAATAAACACAAAACATATAGACCTAAATTTATGATTATCATAAAGTATAATATGTCACGAAAAAATAATCTGAAAATCACAGGGATTTATTGAAGCGTTCCAGAGTTATTACCACAGAAATTGACACTGGTCAGATTTTAAAAATTTGGATCCGTCACTAAGGGTTTAAGAAATTTGCCAAGCTTGTAACCATCACGAACCTGAAAGCCAACCTGGAACAGTCTGGGGTCATGATTTCAACAAGTACCATAAGCCGCACACTAAACCCTGCAGAGCTTTATGGGTGAAGACAGAGCAAGGAAGAAACCATTGCTGAAGAAAAGACATAAAAGGAACAACTGATCTTTGCCAAAGAGTACCTTGACAAACCATAATCCTTCTGGAAAAATGTTTTGTGGGTGAAAACAAAATAGAGTTTTTGGCAAAGCAAAACAACAGTTTGTTTACAGAAAGGCAATGAAGCCTATAGGGAAAATAACACTCTATCAACAGTAAAGCATGGGACAAGATTCATAATGCTGTGGGGTTGCTTTTCTGCATCTGGTACTGGAGGCTTTGACCGGATCACAGAAATGACAAAATCCAAGATTTAACAAGAGATTTTTGAGTGAAATGTCCTTCCCAGTGTAAGAAAACTTGATGTGAGTCAAAGATCATGGGTCCTCCAGCAAGACAATGACCCAAAGGACACATTCAAAGTACACAAGAATGGTTGAAAATAAAAAAAATGGACTGTTTTAAACTGGCTAGCAATGAGTACTGGCCTCAATCCCATTGAAAATCTTTGGGGTTAGCTGAGATCTGTCATTTGGAAAAAGAAATCTGCAAATATTCAGGAGCTTGAACAAACTACAAAGGAAGAGTGGGAGAAAATGCCAGCTGAGAAGTGCAAGAAGCTTATAGTTGGCTACAAGAAACAATTGGAGGCTGTCATCTATGACAAAGGGTGTGCAGCCACGCATTAATTATGGGTGCCTTTATTACTGCACATGCTGTTTATTTTGTATCTTCTTTGAAATTTCAACATGGAAGTTGACAATGGTTTATTGATGTATTACTTTGGACCACTAAAAAAAATCTAGAGGATATATCTTTGGTACATTTCCATTCATTTCTGAAGATATTGTACCGTCTATGAAAAAATGAAGGGGTGTCAATAATGGTGAGCAGGAATGTAGGTCCTTGTTCAAATCAATATGCCATTATGCAGCATGAGCCAAAGCCTGTCTGTACGATTGAAGCCAGATATATTTTACTCTGAAACATTTTAAGGCTTCAGAAAAAAACATAGACTGAACAGCTGGACTGATATTATAGGGATGGTCTTGACTAGTCCAATGATGAAGTCCTAGGTGTTACGGGTCAAGTTCCTGCTGCGGCACAGAGGGAATCTCGAGCGATGTCTGCTGCGGTCTCCCATTCTGCATCAGCCGCAGTGGAGCCTGCTCAGCAGAGACGTCGGTTCCAGAGTCTCGCTCAGCCTGATACTGTGCAAAGGGTTACTGCTGTCTTTCCAGGCTCTGCTTTTGTAGCCAGCACTGGTCAGCGGCAGGCAGGCTTTTCTGGGACTAAGTCCTGCTTTTTACACAATGAGCATGCCCACGGGAGGACCTCTCATTGGAGGTCGGGGGTCTCATGCTCAGGTCCTGTAGCAGCTCCAATTGGACCACTAGGAAGGTCTTTGCTGCAGCTATATAAGGTTTGCATGGGCGCACGGCCAAACGATAGTATCAACCTATGTTATGAGATTTGCTACTTGGTG
This sequence comes from Ranitomeya variabilis, assembly GCF_051348905.1. Taxonomy (NCBI): domain Eukaryota; kingdom Metazoa; phylum Chordata; class Amphibia; order Anura; family Dendrobatidae; genus Ranitomeya; species Ranitomeya variabilis. The sequence goes on along the minus strand of NC_135232.1, from coordinate 934,273,508 downwards.
GTCATGTCTGCATGTGGTCAGTGTTGGCTGAAATAAGCCCTTAAAATACCGCCACCTCCGGTGAGAAGTTTTGTATGCTTGGATTCAGGGCCTGGCTGAAATAAGCCCCTAGAATACCGGCACCTCCGGTGAGGAGTTGTTTGTGTGCTATGATGTCTGCATGACCACTCTTTGCTTTGCTTAGTTAGGTAGCTGTGATACTCTGAGGTTAACAGGGCACAGCTTTTTCATATCTTTGCGATTCTGTGAAGTTAACAGAGTTCGCTAATACCACCATATAGTTCCGCCAATTATTTGCAGCAGATATCTCTGCACGGTGGACCCCGGGCTGCGAACGCACCTTGTTATTTCCTTCCTATACTCAGTGCGTTCAGCTAGCCCTAACAGTATACTAGTGCCAGGGTCTGGCTAAGTAATGGCGGACAAACAGCGATTGCAGAGGTACATCCAGCAGCTGGGGGCAGGTAGGCGACTCTTGAGTGTGCAACCTGAGCTGTGGATGTAATCGCAATAGCTGTTCAGACTGCTAGCATGGCTGCAGCAACTTTGCCCACTGCCACCTCTGTTCCAACTTTATCCCATCTCCCGCTACCAGAGAAATTCTCTGTTGACAGTAAAACCTGTAGGGGATTTGTGAGCCAGTGCGGTACACACCTTGAGCTTCTGGCTGCACGTTTTCCTACAGAGTGGCCAAGGGTGGGATTTATAATATCTCTTCGGTCGGACAGGGCATTGGAGTGGGCTTGTGGTGCAGAGTGCTTCTTGCTTTCTGAGCACTCTGAAGCAGGTCTTTTTAGGACTTCGAGTCATCCATGATACGGCGCTCCAACTGCTGGCATTGACTCAGGTGTCGTCCATGGTCAGCCATTTTGCTGTCCGTTTCTGGACTCTAGCCTCTTAGCTGGAGTGGCCTGATAAAGCTCTCATCCCGGTGTTTTGAAGGGGGTTGGCTGACCATGTGAAGGACGCTTTGGTCACTAGGGAGATTCCCACCACACTGGAGGAGCTCATAGCTATATCAACTCGCATTGACCTTCTTTTTCATGAGCAAAGCTTGGAGTGAGCCCAGTGTAGGCAGAGATTTCGGCTGGCTCCCACCCTCGCCAAACCTCTTGAATCTCCGGTCCAGGCGTCCGAGTCACATGAGGCCATAGAGGTGTCACAAGTGGGATCCAAGTCCCAGTCCGCTCGTGCACTTAAGGTCTGTCATATTTGCCAGCAGTCAGGACATCTTGCCTCCAGGTGTTCTCAGCAGTCGGGGGAACGTCGGCATCTAGTGGTAGTTGGAGGAGGTACACTAGACACTGAGACATTTTCCTCTAAATTGTCCTCCAAGGGGACAATAAAATTGTCCTCCAAGGGGACAATTACGATAGGCCTATCTACTCTTAAGGTAGAGCTTTGCATGGACTCTGGTGCGGAAGGCAACTTTATGTCATCTGCTTTCGCCCAGCGACATGCAATACCCCTGGTGATGCTCACCAAACCTGTGACCGTTCAAGTGGTAAATGGTTCGACACTACCCTCACAGATTGCACCCCAAACCATTCCATTCACTCTCTCCATGTCCCCATCTCATAAGGAGATTATTTTCCTACTTGTCATTCCCGAGGGAATTGATGAGGTCCTGTTGGGGATACTACCATTCTCCTTATTTAGAGTGGTCCTCAGGGAGAATTCTGGGATGGAGTAAATCCTATTAGGGTAGATGTCAGAGGGAGTGCATTCAGGTTGCTACAACTGAGGTACCTGCAGATCTTTCCCAAGCACTATTAGTCCTATGCGGATGTGTTCTCCAAAAGGGCTGTGGAGCCCCTTTCTCCTCACCGCCACTATGACTGTCCTATTGACCTCTTGCTTGGTGCAGAGCCTTACCGGGGTCGAGTCTATATGTTATCTCTTCCGGAGACGGAGGCAATATCCCAGTATATCCGAGAGAATCTGACAAGAGGATTCATTAGAAAGTCAGTATCACCTGCAGGGGCTGGGTTCTTCTTCGTACAGAAGAAGAGTGGAGAACTGCATCCATGCATAGACTACAGGGGTCTTAATGCCATCACCATGAAGAATAAGTACCCATTACCCCTGATATCTGAGCTTTTTGATAGGCTAAGTGGAGCAAGGGTATTTACTAAATTAGTTGGGTGCTTACAACCTGATTTGCGTCTGTGAGGGGATGAATGGAAGATGGCTTTTAACACCAGGTTTGGCACTATGAATACCTGGTGATGCCCTTCAGGCTCTATAATGCCCCAGCCATTTTCCAAGACTTTGTAAATGACATCTTCTGAGATATCCTCTCCACCTCGGTCGTAGTTTATCTGGATGATTGTTGTGAATTAGACTTTTTGGCTCCCTCTTGTGGTCACTAGTGGTATGACTCTGGGATTGTCTTTTTTCTGTTTGGCACTCACCTGGGTCGTTAGTCCAGGGGTGTCGCTATATTAACTTCCTGGATCCTTAGTCCAGTGCCTGGCATCGTTGTAATCAGATCCTTCTGTTGCTCCTGTCTGCTGGTCCTGGCTCTTGCAAAATTAAGCTAAGTCTTGCTTCTTTGTTTTTTGAGTTACTTGCTTTGCTACTATTTTTGTCCAGCTTGTACTAAATGTGATTTCTGACCTTGCTGGAAGCTCTAGGGGGCTGGTGTTCTCCCCCCGGCCGTTAGACGGTTCGGGGGTTCTTGAATATCCAGCGTGGATATTTTAATAGGGTTTTTGCTGACCATATAAGTCATCTTACTATATTCTGCTATTAGCTAGTGGGCCTCTCTTTGCTAAATACCTAGCTCATTCTTATGTTTGTCTTTTCCTCTTACCTCACCGTTATTATTTGTTGGGGGCTTGTATCCAACTTTTGGGGTCTTATCTCTGGAGGCAAGAAAGGTCTTTTTTTTCCCTTCTAGGGTTAGTTAGTTCTCCGGCTGGCGCGAGACGTCTAGAACCAACGTAGGCACGTTCCCCGGCTACTTCTATATGTGGTGCTAGGATTATATATATGGTCAGCCCAGTTACCACTGCCCTATGAGCTGGTTTTTTGTGTTTGCAGACTTGGTATTTATTCCTGAGACCCTCTGCCATTGGGGTCATAACAGATGATATTCATATCTACTCTCCAGATATTGACTCCCACCGGAGAGATGTTTGCAAGGTCTTAGACCTCCTACGGGCTAACTGCCTCTATGCCAAGTTGGAGAAGTGTGTGTTTGAGCAGGAGTCCTTACCTTTCCTTGGCTATATCATCTCTGCCCAGGGATTGGCTATGGATCCTGCCAAGCTACAGGCTGTGATGGACTGGCAGGAACCCCATTCTCTCAAACGCTGCAACGCTTTATGGGGTTCATTATTAATATCACCAGTTCATTCCCCACTTCTCAACTTTGGTAGCTCCTTGGTTGCCCTCACCAAAAAGGGAGCAAATCCCAAGTTGTGGTCAGAGGAGGTCTCCAAGGCCTTTCTCTCGATTAAGTCACACTTCATTAGCACTCCCATCCTACATCTGCCCGATGTAGATAAGCCATTTATTATGAAGTGGATGCCTCATCCATTGATGCTGGAGCAGTTCGCTTCCAAAGGGATGCTCAGGGTCGGAAGCATCCTTGCTTCTTTTTCTCCAAGACCTTTTCATCAGCGGAGAGGAATTATTCCATTAGGGACAGGGAGTTGCTAGCCATGAAGTTGGCTTTTTCAGAGTAGAGACACCTCTTGGAGGGAGCTTGTTTTCCCTTCCAAGTGTTCACAGAACACAAGAACTTGGTGTATTTACAGACAGCACAGAGGCTAAATTCTCGCCAGGCTAGATGGTCCCTGTTCTTCTCCCAGTTCCATTTCACCCTCCATTTTCTTTCCGGGGAGAAGAACATTCATGCTGAAGCTCTCTCTCGCTCTGTAGTGTCATCAGAGGAGGAGGTGGAGGAGCCTCAGCTTATTGTCCCTTCAGAGAGCCTGAGAACTGTGGCTCCGGTTTCACTAGAGTCTGTGCCCCCAGGCAAGACTTTCGTTCCACCTAATTTGCAACCGGAGGTTTCTCTCTTGGACTCACTCGTCCTGGGTGGGTGGACATTTTGGAACCAAGAGGACATCTGAGCTCTTGGTGAGGAAGTACTGGTGGCCACATATGGCCCGTGACATCGGGGACTATATTTGGGCGTGTGTTTCCTGGGCCAAGAATCGGTCTCCTCGGCAACGGCCTGCTGGGCTACTTTACCCACTGCCGGTGGCAGACAGGCCCTGGGAGACAGTCGGGATGGACTTCTTGGTAGGCTTGCCCAAGTCTCGTAGCTGTACAGTTATCTGGGTAGTCACCGACCATTTTTCTAAGATGGTGCACTTGGTTCTACTTCCAAGGTTACCTTCCGCACTGGCTTTAGTGGTGTTGTTCGTCAAACATGTTTTCTGTCTACATGGCATGCCTGACAAAATTGTCAGTGACCAGGGTCCTCAGTTTGCCTCTCGGTTCTGGAGAGAGCTCTGTTGTTTACTCAGCATTGAGCTGCGACATTTTGTCTCTGCCAGGCAGGATGACTGGGCATCTTTGCTACCTTGGGCAGAATTTGCCTTGAACAATGCCATAGCTGACTTAACGGGGCAGACTCCAATTCTCCTTAATTACAGCCAACATCCGTGTGTCCTTGTGCCCATGCCAGTGTCATCCACCAATTCTAGGGTTACAGACTGGGCGGTGGAGGCACATGACATTTGGGACCACATACAGGATGCTATCTGGACCTCCAAGGAGAGAATGAGGGTTTCTGCTGATGCACACCGGCGCCCCCCTCCGACCTTTGCTCCTGGTGACTTAGTGTGGCTCTCCGCCCGTAACATCAGACTGCGAGTTGAGTCCACTATGTTTGCGCCTCACTACATAGGCTGTTTCAAGGTTCTGAAACAGGTCAACCCTTTGGTCTACCATTTGGCTATTCCTCCATGCCTTGGTATCACCGACACCTTTCACGTTTCCCTCTTAAAGCCCGTCTATTTGTCTCGGTTTCCTGAGTCATTTGCCGGGACATCAGGTTCATCCACGGAAGAGTTTGAGGTGAACTCTATCGTGGGGTGCAAGTTGATACTTGGCAAGAAATATTATCTGGTGGACTGGAAGCGTAACGGCCCAGAGGACAGAACCTGGGAACCTGTGGAGCACATTCAACCTCTGCTGCTCATTGCAGCCTTTGAGAGTAGCAAGGCCCAAGGAGGAGGGGCCCTAGGAAGGGAGTAATGTTAAGGGTCGAGTTCCCGCCGCTGCACAGGGGGAATCTCGAGCCATGTCTGCTGTGGTCTCCCATTCTGCATCAGCCGCAGTGGAGCCTGCTCAGCGGAGATGTCAGTCCCAGCATCTCGCTCAGCCTGATACTGTGCAAAGGGTTACTGTTGCATTTCCAGGCTCTGCTTTTGTATCCAGCACTGGTCAGCGGCAAGCAGGCTTTTCTGGGACTAAGTCCTGCTTTGTACACACTGAGCATGCCCACGGGAGGACCTCTCATTGGAGGTTGGTGGTCACACACTCAGGTCCTGTAGCAGCTCCAATTGGACCACTAGGAAGGTCCTTGTCTGATGTAGCCATATAAAGTTTGCACGGCCGCACGGCCATGTGCTAGTATCAACCTATGTTATGAGATTTGCTACTTGGTGGTCATGTCTGCATGTGGTCAGGGTTGGCTGAAATAAGCCCTTAAAATACCGCCACCTCCGGTGACAAGTTTTGTATGCTTGGATTCAGGGCCTGGCTGAAATAAGCCCCTAGAATACCAGCACCTCTGGTGAGGAGTTGTTTGTGTGCTATGCTATCTGCATGACCACTCTTTGTTTTGCTTAGTTAGGTAGCTGTGATCCTCCATGAGGCTAAAAGGGCACAGGGTTTTCATATGTTTGCGATTCTGTGAAGTTAACAAAGTTCGCTTATACCGCCATATAGTGCCGCCAATTACTTTGTAGCAGATATCTCTGCATGGTGGACCCCGGGCTGCGAACGCACCTTGCTATTTCCTTCCTATACTTGGTGCGTTCCGCTAGCCCTAACACTATGCCATTTTCTCCCTGCTTTTCCCTGACCTTGAGTTGATTTATCTAGCTCTTTCTATGTACACACATGGTAGACACCTGACAATACATTGGAGTGTGGCAAAGACAAGTTGGCTTAATGGACATTGGACTATTTATATTCTTATAGTTCCTGGCTTTTTTCCACCCCAGTCCCCTCAATTGAAAGGTCTTTTTCTATTTGTGAGTATGTAGGTGTGTAGGGAGTCACCTGTCAGTTTACGTGAGTAGGACAAGGGTACAGATTAATCCTCAGAGACACATAGACTCAGAGACACATAGACGCATTCTTGGCTGGCTTTGGAAACTATTTTCTCAGAAATGCCACAAAATGTCATAGTAAAACACACCCCATTGCAATCACACATCCAGACTCTAATTAATATGGAACATAGTTCAGGCTGCATGAATGTGATGACAGGTTCCCTTCATAGATAACGCATGTTAAAACTGTTTAACTAGAACACACTTCAAAAATTAAGTCTTTATATTGCATTTTTATTTAAAAAAAAAACTTGATAGTTTTACTGTATTCTTGAAAATAAGTGTTCTGCTTATTTCTTTTAATGACATTTACCAGACATCTTACTTATGCCAAGATTTTAACATATATTAACATTTTATATCCATTATGCTTATTTATTGAGCAGCAGAGTCAATAAAACTAATTGCCCTGTTACTGTAAAAGTTCAAAACATTTGGTTTAAACTTAATCTTACAGCTTTAAGTGGTGTATAATAGGATCTCTCTGCTTGAACTGTTACATTTGTACTTCTGATCATTAAGAGCATCCACTTTTAACATAAGACTCCCTATTACATGCGCAGCAGTGACTTTTCTCATTTATTGAGCAATGTAATGTTTTAAAATGTACCAAAAAGACAGACACTTTGTGGAGATTCAATGGTAGAATGCAAAAAAAGGAAATATGATATAAAAAAACTCTTTCTCCATCAATTTCTCTCTATGCAGAGAGAAAGCGACAAAAAGAAAGTGAGACTGTACAAATGTTTTAGACAGCTGTGGATAAAATGCCACAAAGAAAGAATGCTTTCAAAATAGAAGTGTTAATACCTTGTGTTCTTTAAATTACAAAATGCAAAGTGTATAAATGAAAAATAAATCTGAATCAAAGTTTTTGTTTTTGAATTTGAGTCAAATTTCCTGAAATCCACAGGCCCCATCACATTCGAACAATATGCAATTTGTTCATGGGATTGGTCAATAATGACCGTCACTAATTTTCACATTGCAGTATATTCTATCCATCACAGACTGTTGCATGGGCTTACTCAACATACCTAGCAGCTATATGACAGTCTCTCACATTTCACTCTGGTATCCACTCCTACTCAATGCTTGCTAAGTAGTGTTGAGTGATACCTTCCGATATTCGGAAATATCGGGATCGGATTGTATCTGCCAATATCCAAAAAAGTTCGGATATCGCCGATACCGATACCGGAAACCAATGCAAGTCAATGGGACACAAGTATCGGAATGAAAATAAGCCCTTTCTTTTCTTGTACATCCTGTTCCGGAGGGGGGAAGAGTGTGGGCGATGCGATGGTGGAGACTGCATGTCTGTGCGGGCCTGCTGGGGGTCTGTGCGGCCTGCCGAGGGTCTGTGCGGGCCTGCTGGGGGACTGTGCAGCCTGCCGGGGGTCTGTATGGGCCTCTCAGGGGTCTGTGTGGCCTGCCGGGGGTCTGAGTGGCCTGTAGGGGGTCTGTATGGGCCTCTCGGGGGTCTTTGCAGCCAGCCAGGGGTCTGTACGGGCCTCTCGGGGGTCTGTGCAACCTGCCGGGGGGTTGTGCAGTCTGCCGGGGGTCTGTACGGGACTCTCAGGGGTCTGTGTGGCCTGCCGTGGGTCTGTGCGGCCTGCCAGGGGTCTTTGTGTTTGTGTGCAGGCATCGTCCAATGGGACAACAAGTCCCATCGGGCTATGCCTGCTACAATGGCAGTGATTGACACGTTAGCCAATGATGGGACAGTAGTAGTCCCATCATCCGGCTAATGTGTTGAATGTAAAAAAAGCCCAAAAAACTACATTCTACATACATACTACATACAACATACTACATACATACATACAACATGCTACATACATACTACATACATATAACATACATACATACAACATACTTCATACTACATACATACTATATGCAACATACTACATGCATACTACATACATAATACATACATACAACATACTACATACATAAAACATGCATACTGCATACATATATACAACATACTACATACATACCACATACATACAACATACTACATACATAGTACATACATACAACATACTGCATACATACTACATACATAGATCCAACATACATACAACATACCACACACATACAACATACATACAACATACTATATAATACATACATACATATAACATGCATACATACAACATACATACAACATACTACATACATACTACATACATACAACATGCATACAACATACTACATACATATTACATACATAATACATACAGTACAAACTGCATACATACAACATACATACATACATACTACATTCATACAACATACATACTACATACATACAACCTACATACTACATACCTACATACATACTACATACAATACATTCATATATTACATACAATACATGCATATAGACATACAGTACATATAACATAGAGTACATTCTCACCATCACTTGTCATTTTGATCCCCAAAGCCAGTGTCATCTGTAAAAAAGATTAAAATAACAAGCAAACAATATGTTAGGAGTCGAGTTTCCTCTGCTGCACAGGGGGAATCTCGATCCGTGTCTGCTGCGGTCTCCCATTCTGCATCGGCCGCAGTGGAGCCTGCTCAGCGGAGACGTCAGTCCCAGCGTCTCACCAAGACTGATACTGTGCAAAGGGTTACTGCTGCCTCTCCAGGCTCTGCTATTGTACCCTGCACTGATCTGCGGTGAGCAGGCTTTTCTGGGCTAAGTCCTGCTTTGCACACACTGAGCATGCCCAGGGTAAGATCTCTCAGTGGAGATCAAGGGTCACATGCTCAGGTACTGCAGCCAAATCTATTGGTCCTTCTAGGATGGTCCTGTAAGTGCGCAGGCTCTGTAGCAGCCTCTCACTGGTCCTTCTAGGAAGGTCCTGTACATGCTGCAGCTATTTAAGGCTCGCATGGCCACACGACAATGCGCTAGTATCTTCCTACGTTATGTGCTTTGCGCCAGTGTGGTCATGTGTTTGTATGTGTTCAGGGACCCGGCTGAAATAAGCCCCTAAAATGCTGGCACCTCCAGCGAGGAGATTGTGTTTGTGTGTATTCAGCGACCTGGCTGAAATAAGCCCCTAGAATGCTGGCACCTCCGGCGAGGAGTTTTGTGTGCATGCATGACCACTGACTGCTCTCATTTGGGTAGTTAGCCTGTGCCTCTGTGAAAGTCTAACAGGGCACAGAGCTTTGCTTTCTCAGCCGCTCTGTGAAGCTAACAGAGCTGGTTCATACCCCCATATAGTGCTGCCAATTACTTAGCAGCAGGTTCTTTCCTGCACGGTGGATCCCGGGTTGCGAACGCACCAATCCCATCTAATAAATATATTCGGTGCGTTCCGCCAACCCTAACAGTATACTAGCGCCAGGATCTGGCTAAGTAATGGCGGATGAACAGCGATTGCAGGGTTACATCCAGCTGCTGAAGGGACAGTTGGCATCTCTTGAGCGTGCAACCTCGGCGGTGGATGTTACCGTAATAGCTGTTCAGGCTGCTAGCGTAGCTGCAGCAGCTTTACCCACTGCCACCTCTGTTCCGACCTTACCTCACCTCCCATTGCCTGAGAGATACTCAGGGGACAGTAAGTCCTGTAGGAGTTTCGTGAGCCAGTGTGGTATACATCTCGAGCTCCTGGCTGCACGTTTTCCCACAGAGAGGGCAAAGTAATCTCTCTCTTGTCGGACAGGGCGTTGGAGTAGGCTACGCCGCTGTGGGAGCGCAACGATCATGTGGTGCAGAGTGTTCCTCGGTTTCTGGACACTCTGAAACAGGTCTTTGTAGGACCTCAAGTCACCCATGATACGGCGCTCCAACTGCTGGGTTTGACTCAGGGTTCAACCATGGTCAGCCATTTTGCGGTTCTCTTCCGGACATTAGCGTCTGAGTTGGAATGGCCAGATAAAACCCTCATTCCCGTATTTTGGAGGGGGCTGGCTGACCATGTGAAGGACGCTTTGGCTACTAGGGAGATTCTCGCCACACTGGAGGAGCTCATAGCTGTATCAACTTGCATAGACCTTCATTTTCACGAGCGAAGGTTGGAGCGAGCCCAGTGTAGGCAGAGGTTTCGGCTGGCTCCCACCTTCACCAGACCTCTGGAATCTCCAGTCCAGTCATCCGAGTCACATGAGGCCATAGAGGTGACACGAGCGGGATCCAAGTCCCAGTCCGCTCGTGCACATAAGGTCTGTCATGTTTGCCGGCAGTCAGGACATCTTGCCTCCAAGGGTCCTCAGTGGTCGGGGAAACATCAGCGTCTAGTGGCAGTTGGAGGAGGTACACTAGACATGGAGACGTTTGCCTCAAAGTTGTCCTTCAAGGGGACAATTACATTAGGCCCATCCACTCTTATGGTAGAGCTATGCGTGGACCCTGGGGCGGAGGGTAATTTTATGTCATCCGCTTTCGCCCAGCATCAAGCAATACCCCTGGTTATGCTCGCCAACCAGTAACCGTTCGAGTGGTAAATGGGTCGACACTACCCTCACAGATTACCCACCAAACCATTCCTATCACGCTTTCTGTGTCTCCATCACATCAGGAGATTATCTCCCTATTAGTCATTCCTGAGGGAATTGATAAGGTCCTGTTGGGGATACCATGGCTACGCTATCATTCTCCTCATATAGAGTGGTCCTCAGGGAGAATTTTGGGATGGAGTAAATCCTGCGAGGGTAGATGTCAGAGTGAGTGCGTTCAGGTTGCTACAACACAGGTACCCGCAGATCTTTCCTCTCTCCCCAAGCACTATTGGCCCTATGCAGACATGTTCTCCAAAAGGGCTGCGGAGACGCTTCCGCCTCACCACCCTATGACTGTCCTATTGACCTCTTGCCTGGTGCTGAGCCTCCCCGGGGTCGAGTCTATCCGTTATCTCTCCCGGAGATGGAGGCAATGTCTCAGTACATCCAAGATAATCTGGCAAGAGCATTCATCAGGAAGTCAGTGTCACCTGCAGGGGCTGGGTTCTTCTTCGTACAGAAGAAGACTGGAGACTTACGTCCATGCATAGATTACAGGGGTCTTAACGCTATCACCGTTAAGAACAAGTACCCATTACCCCTGATATCTGAGCTTTTTGATAGGCTACAGGGAGCAAGGGTATTTACAAAATTAGATCTGCGGGGTGCCTATAACCTGATTCGCATCCGTGAGGGGGACAAATGGAAGACGGCTTTTATCACCAGGGATGGGCACTATGAATACCTGGTGATGCCCTTCGGGCTCTGTAATGCTCCAGCCGTTTTCCAAAACTTTGTGAACAACATTTTCCGGGATATGCTCACCACCTCGGTCGTAGTCTATCTGGATGATATTCTCATCTACTCTCCAGATATTGACTCCCATCGGAGAGATGTTCGCAATGTCTTCGACCTCTTACGGGCAAACTCCTTCTACGCCAAGTTGGAGAAGTGTGTGCTTGAGCAGGATTCCTTGCCTTTCCTTGGTTATATCATCTCTGCCCAGGGTTTGGCTATGGATCCTGCCAAGCTACAGGCTGTGATGGACTGGCAGGAACCCCATTCACTTAAAGCAGTGCAGCGCTTTATGGGGTTCATTAATTACTATCGCCAGTTCATTCCACACTTCTCAACTTTGGTAGCTCCCTTGGTTGCCCTCACCAAGAAGGGAGCAAATCCCAAGTTGTGGTCAGAGGAGGTCTCCAAGGCCTTTCTCTCGATTAAGTCACACTTCGCAAGCGCTCCCATCCTACATTGCCCTGATGTAGATAAGCCATTTATCATGGAGGTGGATGCCTCATCCGTTGGTGCTGGAGCAGTCCTTTTCCAAAAGGATGCTCAAGGTCGGAAGCATCCTTGCTTCTTCTTCTCCAAGACCTTCACACCAGCGGAGAGGAATTATTTCATCGGGGACAGGGAGTTGCTAGCCATGAAGTTGGCTTTTTCAGAGTGGAGACACCTCTTGGAGGGAGCTCGCTTTCCCTTCCAAGTGTTCACTGACCACAAGAACTTGTTATTAGTGTTGAGCGATACCTTCCGATATGCATTGGTATCGGTATCGGATAGTATCGGCCGATACCGGCAAAATATCGGATCTCGCCGATACCGATATCCGATACCAAGGCATTTCAATGGGACGCAAAGTATCGGAATGGTTCCCAGGGTCTGAAGGAGAGGAAACTCTCCTTCAGGCCCTGGGATCCATATTCATGTGTAAAATAAAGAATTAAAATAAAAAATATGGATATACTCACCTCTCATGTGACCGCTCACGCGACCAATCACAAGCCGCGACGTCATCGAAGGCCCTTCACGCGCTCACTCTTAGGAACGGAGGCTCTCGGTTACATCAGTAAAGTCCAGGGGCCGCCGGAGAGGTGAGTATATCCATATTTTTTATTTTAATTCTTTATTTTACACATGAATATGGTTCCGATACCGATTCCCGATATCACAAAAGTATCGGAACTCGGTATCGGAATTCCGATACCGCAAGTATCGGCTGATACCCGATACTTGCGGTATCGGAATGCTCAACACTACTTGTTATATATATAGACGGCCCAGCGGCTGAATTCTCGCCAGGCTAGATGGTCCCTGTTCTTCTCCCGGTTCCATTTTACTCTTCATTTTCTCTCCGGGGAGAAGAACATTTGTGCCGACGCTCTCTTCCGCTCCATAGTGTCATCTGAGGAGGAGGAGGAGGAGCCTCGGCTGATTGTCCCTTCTGAGAGCCTGAGAACGGTGGCTCCGGTTTCGCTAGAGTCTGTGCCCCCGGGCAAGACTCTCGTACCAGCAAATTTGCGACCAGTGGTTCTCTCTTGGGCTCACTCGTCCAGAGTGGGTGGACATTTTGGGACCAAGAGGACATCTGAGCTTTTGGCCTGGATGTACTGGTGGCCGCATATGGCCCGTGACGTTGGGGACTATATTCGGGCGTGTGTCTCCTGTGCCCAGAATCGGTCTCCTCGGCAACGGCCTGCTGGGTTACTTTACCCCATGCCGGTGGCAGACAGGCCCTGGGAGATGGTCGGGATGGACTTCATGGTGGGCTTACCCAAGTCTCGTAGCTGCACCGTTATCTGGGTAGTCACCGATTATTTTTCTAAGATGGTGCATTTGGTGCCGCTTCCACGGTTACCTTCTGCTCGGGCCTTGGCGGCGTTGTTCATAAAACATATTTTCCGCTTACATGGAATGCCTGATAAAATTGTCAGCGACCGGGGTCCCCAGTTTGCATCTCAGTTTTGGAGAGAGCTCTGCCGTTTACTCAGCATAGAGCTGAATCTCTCCTCTGCATATCATCCCGAGACAAATGGGTTGGTAGAGAGAACCAACCAGACTCTGGTGACATACTTGCGACATTTTGTCTCTGCTAGGCAGGATGACTGGGCATCTTTGCTACCTTGGGCATAATTTGCCTTGAACAATGCCGTAGCCGATTCCACTGGTTAGACTCCTTTTCTCCTTAATTACGGCCAGCATCCGTGTGTCCCTCTGCCCATGCCCGTTTCATCCACTGATTCTAGGGTGGCAGACTGGGCGGTGGAGGCACGTGACATCTGGGACCACACACAGGATGCCATCCGGGCCTCCAAGGAGAGAATGAGGGTTTCGACTGATATACACCGGCGCCCCGCTCCGACCTTTGCTCCTGGCGACTTAGTGTGGCTCTCCACCCGTAACATCAGGCTGAGAGGTGAGTCCACTAAGCTTGTGCCTCGCTACATTGGCCCGTTCAAGGTTCTGGAACAGGTCAACCCTGTGGTCTACCGATACTTTTCGCATTTTCCTCTTAAAGCCCATTCATTTGTCCCGGTTTTCTGAGTCATCTACCGGGACATCAGGTTCATCCATGGATGAGTTTGAGGTGAATGCTATCGTGGGGTGCAAGGTGGTACGTGGCAAGAAATTTTATCTGGTGGACTGGAAGGGTCACGGTCCAGAGGATAGAACCTGGGAGCCTGTGGAGCACATTCGGGCTCCGTTGCTCATTGCAGCTTTTGAGTGTAGCGAGGCTCAAGGAGGGGGGCCCTAGGAGGGGGGTTATGTTAGGAGTCGAGTTCCTCTGCTGCACAGGGGGAATCTCGATCCGTGTCTGCTGCGGTCTACCATTCTGCATCGGCCACAGTGGAGCCTGCACAGCGGAGACGTCGGTCCCAGCGTCTCACTAAGACTTATACTGTGCAAAGGGTTGCTTCTGCCTCTCCAGGCTCTGCTATTGTACCCTGCACTGATCTGCGGCGAGCAGGCTTTTCTGGGACCAAGTACTGCTTTGCACACACTGAGAATGCCCAGGGTAAGATCTCTCAGTGGAGATCAAGGGTTACATGCTCAGGTACTGCAGCCAAATCTATTGGTCCTTCTAGGAAGGTCCTGTAGTTGTGCAGGCTCTGTAGCAGCCTCTCATTGGTCCTTCTAGGAAGGTCCTGTATGTGCTGCATCTATTTAAGGCTCGCATGGCTGCACGACCATGCGATAGTATCTTTCTAAGTTATGTGCTTTGCGCCAGTGTGGTCATGTGTTTGTATGTGTTCAGGGACCCGGCTGAAATAAGCCCCTAGAATGCTGGCACCTCCGGCGAGGAGTTTTGTGTGCATGCATGACCACTGACTGCTCTCATTTGGGTAGTTAGCCTGTGCCTCTGTGAAAGTCTAACAGGGCACAGAGCTTTGCTTTCTCGGCTGCTCTGTGAAGCTAAAAGAGCTGGTTCATACCGCCATATAGTGCCGCCAATTACTTAGCAGCAGGTTCTTTCCTGCACGGTGGATCCCGGGTTGCGAACGCACCAATCCCATCTAATAAATATATTCGGTGCGTTCCGCCAACCCTAACACAATATACTCCCTGATCCGCAGAAATCCACGAGTGTACCACGACGATCTCCAGTGGAGAACGGCAGCATCAGTTGATGCGACCGCTCTCTAGGGGCTCCAGGAATACAATGACCGGAGGAAGGTATCCTTCCACACTATATTCCTCCGCCGTTGTAAAAAATAGTCCCTACTATCACTTTTTGCATTGCTGTGTGAGAAATTTTCCCACGCAGCAATTGCCATAAAGCGAGACTTTGAACTATGGTAACCTCTCAGTGATGCACTGCAGGAGCCATTGTCTCCTGTCAGTGTGTCACTGAAGGTCCTATAGAGAAGTGACATCACCCGATGTCACTGTCCTATAGGGGAGATCTTCGTGGGACACTCATTATTAATTGGACTACGGTGGACAGGTAGAATACGGTTTATTATTTTATGTTTTTTGCAGGCTTTGAAGTATGGTAAGTATGGTTAAATGAAGAATATTAAAATACTTTTTTCCTAATGTGTGTGTGTTTTATTAACCATTTACTAGTATTGGATGAATAATGGATAGGCGTCTTATTGATTCCTCTCCATTATTAACCCGGCTTAATGTCACTTACAACAGCAAGATCTTACAGATGTGCCATTTCTGGGGGGGCTGCTGACTGATATTTGTAGCCAGGGGGGCCAATATCCATGGCCCCTCTCTAGGCTATGAATATCAGCCCGCAGCTGTCTGCGTAGCCTTTCTGGCTATAAAATATAGGGGGACCCCACGTCATTTTTGGGGGGGTCTCCCTATTTTAATAGCCAGTAAAGGCTATGCAGACAGCTGCGGGCTGATATTTATAGCAGGCTACAAATATTGGCCCCCAGCCGTCAGCTTTCCCCATCTGGTGCAGAAAATTGCGCGGGAACCCACACCATTTTTTTCCTTTTTTTTTTTTTAATTAAACGCTCATCAAGGCCTTTTTCACACTTGAGTCAGTACGGGTCCGTCGCTATGCGTCGGGCCGAAGTGCCGACGCACTTTGTGAAATTTGTGCACGATGTGGGGAGCGGATTCAGTTTTTCCATGCATCCACTTCCCATTCTGAAATCCGGGGAGGAGGGAGCGGAGTTTCGGCCGTGCATGCGTGGTAGAAAATGGTGGATGCGACGGACAAAAAAACATTCACTTGAACTTTTTTTGTGCCGAAGGTCCACCAAAACACAACGGATCCATTGCACGACGTACGCGACGTGTGGCCATCTGTCGCGATCCTTCGATAATACAAGTCTATGGGTAAAAAACGCATCCTGCGGGCACATTTGCAGGATCCGTTTTTTCTCATAGTTGTATCAGCGCCAGATTGCGCCTGATGGCCACATGTTTCATCCGTTTTTGCCAGATCCGTCAAAAGCTGTTTCTGCCGGACGGAAAACACATACAGAGGAATGGTTTTTCTGTCCAGCGAAAAAACGCACAGCGACGGATCTGGCAAAAAATGTCATTACCAATGTCATGAAGTACAATATGTCTCGAGAAAACAATGTCAGAATCGCTAAGATCTGTTCAAGCGTTCCAGAGTTATAACCTCATAAAGGGATAGTGGTCAGAATTGTAAAAATCGGCCCGGTTATTAACGTGCAAACCACCCTCGGGGCTTAAGGGGTTAAGGGTGTTTATGATTGACAATTTTTAAAGGCCTACCTCAAACATTCTTTTATAAATTAGTGCATGTGAATTGTCAGCCTAGGATACCCACTCAAAAATAATGGGAAAAAATGTTTTATGAGGCTCTCCATTGCGACTCTTCAAAGGGGTATTGGAGTGCCTCCTTCTAATTTTTGTAATCATTTGCACTTAGTGCATGCATTTTACCAGTGTAGGAGACCCACTCCTTAGTAATAAGAAAAAATTCTTTTATGTGGATCCATTTTTAAGTTGAGGGAAACATTAAACCAAAAGAGCCAATTGATTCTATTAGTATATGATCCAGTGCCTTGCTGTAGGCTGCCAGGTTGTCATCACATACGGAATTCTCACACTGCATACAGGATTTCACAGCCAGGACAGAATAGCTTGTACATTTAGTACAGAAGGTCTTGGTATCCTCCATATCATGCTGAGTAAGATGTGAAACACTTCACTA
The DNA here is from genome assembly GCF_051348905.1 of Ranitomeya variabilis. Classification (NCBI taxonomy): domain Eukaryota; kingdom Metazoa; phylum Chordata; class Amphibia; order Anura; family Dendrobatidae; genus Ranitomeya; species Ranitomeya variabilis. The sequence continues at coordinate 934,256,306 of NC_135232.1, read as the reverse complement.
TATTACTCAGCAGGGTTGAAATAACAGTCCTTGATGCTGCTACATTAAACTAATCCCTTTTTTCGGGGCTAATTCAAATATATTCTATTCTGATATAATAATACTTCGCTTGTCTGCAATTCGACTACAGTGAGGTGTTGCAATAGGTATAGTGTATGACAGGCATGTAGTCAGGGATTATTGCCTTATAAATTCTGAGCCTTGCTGTTGCCTTCTTCCATGGACCCATTGACCTATTCATGTTCTTTATCGTGATCTATACTCATAAATTTAAGAAATCTGTCAGTGTTACTTGTGTTCCTCTACAATATGTTACTGCCATATAGAAGAAGTACCCTACAATAATAATGCTCTTATCTGCAATTCATTTAGGGTGATATGGGCAGTAGTTATAGCACATGACTGGCATTCAGTCAGGAATTATTGCCTTAAAAATTCTAAGACTTCCTGATGCTGCTTTTTTCCATGGACTCCTTGACCAATTCATGTTTTTACTGTGTTTCTGCTCAGAAATTCATCTAAGCAGGCAGGTTTATTCACAGTTTCTCTGTAGCATCTATATGAAAGATGTAGTGGTGGGACACTTTAAGCTACAGGAACTGGAATCACCACTTTTAAACTCTCGACTACTTTGTTTCCATCTATTTCTTGGTTCTTCTTTAAGTACAGTATGTTTAGGGTCATTGGCTAGCTAGTAGACCTATGACCTAGGATGCAAACCCAGCTTTCAGACCCTGGGCACTACATTGCAACCCAAAGTCCTTTGGGAATCTTCACATTTCATGATGTCTTGCACACAGTTAAGGCACCCAGGGAAAGAGGGAGCAAAACAACACCTACATATCTTTGAACCGCCACCATATTTGACGGTAACTACTTGGTTCTTTTATTTTTAGACCTCATTCCATTTACAGTAAACAGTAGAATTATGTGTTTTACCCAAAAACTGCTACTAATACCTTTTGTTTTCCTTTAGCAAAGATAATCTTGCTATGCTTGCCCTATCAACTATGTAATAGTAGTAAAATGATTGTGATTAGTTTTAGCCTTATTACTTTAGTATATCCTGCAGTTTTCTATGGCACCACTTCAATAAATGTCACAATAAAGTCTTAGTTTTACAACCCTTTTAAACAAAATGTATAAAAAAAAACATATAGTTGCTTAATTAAAACAATCAAAGATAAAATAAATTAAACTATTACAAAAAATTACTGTGACACGGAAAGTAATTGAAAAGTAATTCATCTAACAGAACACATTCAGCTTATAATGTATTTACAGTAATTTCATGTAATATTTTAATGTGATTTGAAACAATTAATATTAATGCTTAGCAAAAGCACTGAGAACATTGTTATATATTTAAGATTTTTATACAGGAAAGACAAGTCATTTGCTCTAACGAATGCTTTAATTGGTGCACTTTATTAGAGAACAGTAGTACAGCATTTTTCATGAGACTACTCAATTTGTCGCATGTTAGCTATATCATGTCAGAGTGCAATAAATGTGCCACAGACAAGGGTTGCTGATAATTATTTCAGGAGTGCTGTAAGAGAACTTCACATATTTTAGTTATCATAAAATATTGAAAGAGAACAAGTTGAGTAGATAGATGAGCAAGTTAAAATGTCCAGGTATCCATGTATTGATTTAGCATTTGCTGAACTCTAATGAAAAGAGAATATATTTTTAATTAATCTTTTTTTCCTCCTTATTTTTTTGCCACTCTCTATATTCCAGTATGAATCTTTATTGAATATAACTGGTGGCTGAGGGTTCTTCATTACACATTCATTTTATGTGTACATTTTGGCAATGATATTGCATTTTAATATTTTCACAGTGTAAAGAAATGTACTCGCACAAAATAATATTTATTTTAGAATAAAATATTTTTTTTTATTTTCAATTTCTGGGCAAAGTCGTTTGACCCATCTAAAACCTTAATTAATAAAAGATACATTACACACAAGTTGCTATCTTCCTCAACCCTTACTTTCCTCTAAACACAGCTATACAAAAAATTGTGCAGTAACTATGCACCCCTTAATGTTGAGATTTTGAGATGTCATTGCTGCCACAGAAGCTGTGTTCTAGACATCAGCAGCAGGCAGCAAGACTGTGATGAGAGAAGGTAACCAATCCTTTACTCCAAAACTTTTTAGATCACTGTTAACAGCAAAAAAAAGTCATCTAAGGAAAAGGGAGCTTCTTAACTCAACAGTTGAATTCACAATGTGTTTGCAGTATCTGTTTATGATTAGAACAGCTCTCGGGACATACCGTATATACTCGAGTATAAGCCGACCCGAGTATAAGCCGACCCCCCTAATTTTGCTACAAAAAACTGGGAAAACTTATTCACTCAAGTATAAGCCTAGGGTGGAAAATGCAGCAGCTACCGGTAAATGTAAAAAAAAAAAACATGCACTAACAGACATCAGTAGGTTGTGGGTTTGAATATTCATATTGAATCAGGAGCCCCATATAATGCTCCATACAGTTCATTATGGCCCCATAAGATGCTCCATACAAAATAGGCCCCATATAATGCTCCATATAGTTCATTATGGCCCCATATGATGCTCCATACAGAATAGGCCCTATATAATGCCCCATACAGTTCATTATGGCCCCATAAGATGCTCCATATACAAATATGCCCCATATAATGCTCCATTCAGTTCTTTATGGCCCCATAGATGCCCCATATAATGCTCCATGCAGTTCTTTATGGCCCCATAAATGCCCCATATAATGCTCCATGCAGTTCTTTATGGCTGCATAGATGCTCCATGCAGTTCTTTACGGCCCCATAGATGCCCCATATAATGCTCCATGCAGTTCTTTATGGCTCCATAGATGCCCCATATAATGCTCCATGCAGTTCTTTATGGCCCCATAAATGTCCCATATAATGCTCCATGCAGTTCTTTATGGCTCCATAGATGCTCCATATAATGCTCCATGCAGTTCTTTACGGCCCCATAGATGCCCCATATAATACTCCATGCAGTTATGGCCCCATAGATGCCCCATATAATGCTCCATGCAGTTATGGCCCCATAGATGCTCCATATAATGCTCCATGCAGTTCTTTATGGCCCCATAGATGCCCCATATAATGCTCCATGCAGTTATGGCCCCATAGATGCCCCATATAATGCTCCATGCAGTTATGTCCCCATAGATGCTCCATATAATGCTCCATGCAGTTCTTTATGGCCCCATAGATGCCCTATATAATGCCCCATATAATGCTCCATGCAGTTATGTCCCCATAGATGCTCCATATAATGCTCCATGCAGTTCTTTATGGCCCCATGGATGCCCTATATAATGCCTCATATAATGCTCCATGCAGTTATGGCCCCATTGATGCCCTATATAATGCTCCATGCAGATATGGCCCCATAGATGCCCCATATAATGCTCCATGCAGTTCTTTATGGCAACATAGATGCCCCATATAATGCTCCATGCAGTTCATTATGGCCCCATAGTAGCTCCATATAGCATTGTGCCACATGTAATGCTGCTGCTGTTGCTGCACTAAAAAAAATGACATACTCACCTCTCGTCGCTGCCCGCTGCTCCTCAGCATCCCGTCTCTCCACATTGACTGCTCAGGCAGAGGGCGGTGCGCACAGTAATACATCATCGCGCCCTCTGACTTGAACAGTCACTGCAGAGGATGCAGAAGATGAGGCGGCGGTGGAACATGGAAAGATGAATATGACATACTCACCTGCTCCCGGTGCTCCTGACGCGGTCCCTGCATGTCCCACGGTCTCCGGGAGCAGCAGCTTGTTCCTGTAGTGAGCGGTCACGTGGCACTGCTCATTACAGTAATGAATATGCGGCTTCACCCCTATGGGAGTGGAGTCCATATTCATAACTTTAATGAGCGGAACCAGTGACCGCTGAACAGGGGAAGAAGCTACCCGAAGACCGTGGGACATGTGGGGACCGCGCCAGAAGCACTGGGAGCAGGTGAGTATTTGACAGGCCTCGCTCCCCCTCACCCGCCGACCCCCCGCCTTCCATGACTCGAGTATAAGCTGAGAGGGGCACTTTCAGCCCAGTTTTTGGGGCTGAAAATCTCAGCTTATACTCGAGCATATACGTTAAATCAATAGTATCTATAGGACTCATTTTACCAATATAAGATGAAAGAACTGTTTAGCGTACTTATTTTTTTTGCATAGGATTGCCCAGTTTGCTTTTCTATTACATACAGAGACATCAAATAGAAAAACATATACTGTGTGATTTACCCATTCTGTTTTAATATAGCAGGCAACGGATGAAAGATACTGAAATTATTAGATAGATTGATATGTTTGCGCATTGACATATTAGTTTGAATGCTTAATATATCATCTTTACATGTGATGTCATTTATATGTTCAACAATTCTTTCAGTGACTAAAGTGTAATTTTGCTCATGTGTGTATCTAAAAATTAATTACTCCACAAATGTCAATTCCTGAATTTAAACTTTTTTACCCACATCTCAAGTGTGCTTGCTCTTTGCAGGTTTGGCCTATTGTATGTTTTTTTTTTCCCTCTGACTGTTTCGGCTTTCCTAGGAATATTACCATCCATTGATGAATATATCAGTCATGAGCACGACTTTTGGCAAAGTCGGGTTTCATGAAACCCGACCCGATCCCAGCATGGGATCGGCCATGCGGTACACGATCTTCGCGCCAAGGTCGCGTTTCCTATGGCGCTTTAAGTGCAAGCAGAGTGTGGGCAGCGTGATGACATAGGTCCTGGTCCCCACCATCTTAGAGAAGGGCATGGCAGTGATTGGCTTGCTTTCTGCGGCGTCACAGGGGCTATAAAGGGGCATTCCCGCCGACCGCCATGTTACTGCTGCTGATCTGAGCAAAGGGAGAGGTTGCTGCGGCTTCGTCAGAAGCAGGGATAGCGTTAGGCAGGGTAAATTAACCCCCAAACCGCTTGTGCTGTAGCAATTTCCACTGTCCAACACCACCTTTTCTTTTTGGGACAGTGGAGGCTCGATTTCTGTGCAACAGCTCTGTAGGTTATAAGGCTCCCTGATAGCTGCGTTGCTGTGTGTACGCCGCTATGCAAACCAACTGCTTTTTTCAAAGCACAAATCCTGTTGCTCCTTCCTTTCTGCACAGCTATCTTGTTTGTTTGTCCACACTGTTGACTTTTGTGTGCAGCAGTCCTTGTTATTGCTGCCTGACATACTTTTCTGAGATAACTGTAGGGAGATAGTAATTGTAGTACAGTCCCTTTTTTTTTTTTTTTGTTATATCTCTTCAAGCCACTTTTTGCCACAGAAAATATACTCTAATACAGTGGCCCTGATTTATTCCCAATTCTCCCAGAAAAAAAAATAAAAGTGGGAGATTAAGATTGTCAAATCTGCATCAGTGCCAGTCCTGTGTGTGGCATCTGTCTTTGTTTTTCTGCCACAGAAAACCTACTGTCTAAAGGCCCCGTCTCACTAAGCGATTTACCAACGATCACGACCAGCGATACGACCTGGCCGTGATCGTTGGTAAGTCGCTGTGTGGTCGCTGGGGAGCTGTCACACAGACCGCTCTCTCCAGCGACCAACGATCAGGGGAACGACTTCGGCATCGTTGAAACTGTCTTCAACGATGCCGAAGTCCCCCTGCAGCACCCAGGTAACCAGGGTAAACATCGGGTAACCAGGGTAAACATCGGGTTACTAAGCGCAGGGCCGCGCTTAGTAACCCGATGTTTACCCTGGTTACCAAAAAAAACAAACAGTACATACTCGCCTTTCGGTGTCCAGGTCCCTTGCCGTCTGCTTCCTGCTCTCACTGAGTGCGGCCGTACACTGAGAGCAGAGCGCAGCGGTGACGTCACTGCTGTGCTCTCACTTCTCACTGTACGGCCGGCAGTCAGTGAGAGCAGGAAGCAGACGGCAAGGGACCTGACGGACATCAGAAGGCGAGTATGTACTGTTTGTTTTTTTTTACATTTACGCTGGTAACCAGGGTAAACATCGGGTTACTAAGCACGGCCCTGCGCTTAGTAACCCGATGTTTACCCTGGTTACCAGTGAAGACATCGCTGGATCGGTGTCACACACACCGATTCAGCGATGTCAGCGGGGCCTCAACGACCAAAAAAAGGTCCAGGCCATTCCGACACGACCAGCGATCTCACAGCAGGGGCCTGATCGCTGGTACGTGTCACACATAACGAGATCGCTATGGAGGTCGCTGTTGCGTCACAAAACTTGTGACTCAGCAGCGATCTCGCTAGCGATCTCGCTATGTGAGACGGGGCCTTAACAGTGGGCCTGATTTCTTCACAATTCTCCCAGAAAAAAAAGTAAAAGTGGCAGATTAAGATTGGCAAATCTGCATTAGTGCCAGTCCTGTGTGTGGCATCTTTTTTTGTTTTTCTGCCACAGAAAACCTACTGTGTAACAGTGGGCCTGATTTCTTCACAATTCTCCCAGAAAAAAAAATAAAAGTGGGAGATTAAGATTGGCAAATCTGCATTAGTGCCAGTCCTGTGTGTGGCATCTTTTTTTTTTTTCTGCCACAGAAAACCTACTGTATAACAGTGGGCCTGATTTCTTCACAATTCTCCCAGAAAAAAAAGTAAAAGTGGGAGATTAAGATTGGCAAATCTGCATTAGTGCCAGTCCTGTGTGTGGCATCTTTTTTTGTTTTTTTCTGCCACAGAAAACCTACTGTATAACAGTGGGCCTGATTTCTTCACAATTCTCCCAGAAAAAAAAGTAAAAGTGGGAGATTAAGATTGGCAAATCTGCATTAGTGCCAGTCCTGTGTGTGGCATCTTTTTTTGTTTTTTCTGCCACAGAAAACCTACTGTATAACAGTGGGCCTGATTTCTTCACAATTCTCCCAGAAAAAAAATAAAAGTGGCAGATTAAGATTGGCAAATCTGCATTAGTGCCAGTCCTGTGTGTGGCATCTTTTTTTTTTTCTGGCACAGAAAACCTACTGTATAACAGTGGGCCTGATTTCTTCACAATTCTCCCAGAAAAAAAGTAAAAGTGGGAGATTAAGATTGGCAAATCTGCATTAGTGCCAGTCCTGTGTGTGGCATCTTTTTTTTGTTTTTTTCTGCCACAGAAAACCTACTGTGTAACAGTGGGCCTGATTTCTTCACAATTCTCCCAGAAAAAAAAATAAAAGTGGGAGATTAAGATTGGCAAATCTGCATTAGTGCCAGTCCTGTGTGTGGCATCTTTTTTTTTTCTGGCACAGAAAACCTACTGTATAACAGTGGACCTGATTTCTTCACAATTCTCCCAGAAAAAAAAATAAAAGTGGGAGATTAAGATTGCAAATCTGCATTAGTGCCAGTCCTGTGTGTGGCATCTGTCTTTGTTTTTCTGCCACAGAAAACCTACTGTATAACAGTGGGCCAGATTAAATCACTTGTCTCACATATCCCCCCCAAAAAATTAAAATAATGGGAGAATAATCTTGCCAAACCTGTGCATCTGTGCGAGTGTTGTCTGTGGTATCTGTCAGTCATTTTGTGCCACAGGAACTATACCGTGATATAGTGGGCCTGATTCAATCCCTTGTCTCCCATATCAAAAAAAGAGGGACATTTCTATTGCCAGTGTGTGCATCTGTGTCAGTCCGGCTAGTGCCATATCTGCCAGCCTCTTTCTGCTAATCAAACTGTGCTGTGTAATAAAGTGGGCCTGATTTTCCCCTGCATTCTCCCACACATAAAGAGGGACATTTCTATTGCCAGTGTTTTTATCTGCGTCACTCCTGTTAGTGCCTTATCTGCCAGCCTCTTTCTGCCAATCAAACAGTGTAGTGTAATACAGTGGGCCTGATTTTTCCCTGCATTCTCCCACACATAAAGAGGGACATTTTTATTGCCAGTGTGTTTATCTGGGTCACTCCTGTTAGTGCCATATCTGCCAGCCTCTTTCTGCCAATCAAACAGTGTAGTGTAATGCAGTGGGCCTGATTTTGCACTACATTCTCCCACACAAAAAAAGTTACATTTCTATTGCCAGTGTGTGCATCTGCGTCAGTCCTGTCAGTGTCATATCTGCCAGCCTCTTTCTGCCAATCAAACTGTCTAGTGTTATACAGTGGGCCTGATTTTTCACTGCATTCTCCCACACATAAAGAGGGACATTTCTATTGCCAGTGTTTTTATCTGCGTCACTCCTGTTAGTGCCATATCTGCCAGCCTCTTTCTGCCAATCAAACAGTGTAGTGTAATACAGTGGGCCTGATTTTTCCCTGCATTCTCCCACACATAAAGAGGGACATTTCTATTGCCAGTGTTTTTATCTGCGTCACTCCTGTTAGTGCCGTATCTGCCAGCCTCTTTCTGCCAATCAAACAGTGTAGTGTAATACAGTGGGCCTGATTTTTCACTGCATTCTCCCACACATAAAGAGGGATATTTCTATTGCCAGTGTTTTTATCTGCGTCACTCCTGTTAGTGCCATATCTGCCAGCCTCTTTCTGCTAATCAAACTGTGTTGTGTAATACAGTGGGCCTGATTTTTCCCTGGATTCTCCCACACATAAAGAGGGACATTTCTATTGCCAGTGTGTACATCTGCGTCAGTCCGGTTAGTGCCATATCTGCCAGTCTCTTTCTGCCAATCAAACTGTCTACTGTAATACAGTGGGCATGATTTTTCCCTGCATTCTCCCACACATAAAGAGGGACATTTTTATTGCCAGTGTGTTTATCTGGGTCACTCCTGTTAGTGCCATATCTGCCAGCCTCTTTCTGCCAATCAAACAGTGTAGTGTAATACAGTGGGCCTGATTTTTCACTGCATTCTCCCACACAAAAAAAGGGACATTTCTATTGCCAGTGTGTGCATCTGCGGCAGTCCTGTCAGTGTCATATCTGCCAGCCTCTTTCTGCCAATCAAACAGTATAGTGTAATACATTGGGCCTGATTTTTCACTGCATACTCCCACACATAAAGAGGGACATTTCTATTGCCAGTGTTTTTATCTGCGTCACTCCTGTTAGTGCCATATCTGCCAGCCTCTTTCTGCCAATCAAACAGTGTAGTGTAATACAGTGGGCCTGATTTTTCACTGCATTCTCCCACACAAAAAAGTTACATTTCTATTGCCAGTGTGTGCATCTGCGTCAGTCCTGGCAGTGTCATATCTGCCAGCCTCTTTCTGCCAATCAAACTGTTTAGTGTTATACAGTGGGCCTGATTTTTCCCTGCATTCTCCCACACATAAAAAAGGGAGATTTACATTCACAACAAGTTCACGCACACCTTGTACCTGGTTTTACAGGACCACATAACGGTTGTTAGTTTGGTAACATTTTTCCAAGAATGAGGAAGTCTGATGGAAGAGGTCGTGGCCGTGGGTGTTCATTGCCAGCTGGTAATGCTGGTAGTGGTGGTGGTCGTGGAGCATCAGGTGGTCATGGGAAAAGCAATATAGCCCCTAAGTCTTGAGTTGTTGAGCCAGCGTCATCGTCTGGCTACACAAGGCCTCGAAGGCTCCCTTTTCTGGGAGTAGGAAAACCGCTTTTGAAGCCGGAGCAGCAAGAACAAGTATTGGCTTTCATTGCTGACTCTGCCTCTAGCTCTTTCGCCTCCTCCTCGGAAAGTGCCAAATGTCAGAGCAGTGCATCATCAGTGGATGTTCCCGGTCAGGAACAAGTCGCTTCCTTGTGTCCTTCTCCCAGAACAACAGTGAAGGATGCATCAGGCGACACAACTGTTTACTCCATGGAGCTCTTTACACATACCGTGCCTGGGTTAGAAAGGGAAATTGTTAACAGGCCATGCCCATTACAAGATGAATCGGACATGGAGTGCACAGATGCACAGCCACAGCCAGATCATTATGCTGTTCCTTTGACTCAGATCAGAACATTGCCCTCGCAGTGTACTGATCCAGAATCTGACCCCGATGAGACTATGGAGCCCCGTCATGAACGCTATAGCACCGGCTTACACGGTGACCCAGAGGAAGGTGCACAGGACATAGAAGAGGAGGTCATAGATGACCCAGTTGTTGACCCCGATAGGCAGCCATTGGGGGAACAGGGTGCAGGTGGCAGTAGCTCTGAAGCGGAGGAGGAGGAGCCACAGTCATCAACATCGCAACAGGTTCTATCTGGCAGGCCCGTATCTGGCCAAAAACGTGTGGCAAAACCAAAACCAGTTGTAGGACAGCGTGGCCGTCCGGTTAAAGTAGCTCAGTGTGCAATGCATGAAAAGGTATCCAATAGTAGGAAGAGTGCAGTCTGGCATTTTTTTAACCAAGATCCCAATGATCAGTGCAAAGTCATCTGTAAGAAATGCTCAAGGACCTTCAGCAGAGGTCAAAATGTTAAAAATCTAAATACAAGTTGTATGCGTAGACATTTAACCACCATGCACTTGCAAGCCTGGACAAACTACCAAACGTAGGGTTGAGCGACTTTCATTTTTTTAAGATCGAGTAGGGTTTTGGGAAACCCGATTTTGTCCAGAGTCGAGTCGAGTGCAGTCGGCCGATTATCGCTAAAAGTCGGGGATCGGCCGAAACACGAAACCCAATGCAAGTCAATGGGGAAGCATAGTCGGCAGTGAGTGGAGGCCAGGAAAACACCTACAGTGCCCATTTTAATGCCAAAAACATCCATTCTTGTTTCTGAAGCTTGCCAATCTTAATTAACTGTATAATAATAGTTGGGCATAGGGAATTGGGGGAAAGTTGTGGGGGGAGTAGGGCTGGCTCAAGTTTTTCGTGGGCCCAGGAAATGCGGACTATGTCACGGCGGTGTTGCAGGGAAAGGTAAGTATTTAAAAGTTGCAAGTGCTGTGATCCTGAGCAAGCAGGAGGGGGCCCACTCGTTCGCATTGCCACTGGCACAGGGCCCCTCAAAGTACGGCGGTGTGTTTGCATGGCGGGGGCGCCTCCCACCAGCAGCGACACTTTTGCGTACTCTGAGGGGCCCTGTGCCAGTGACGTCGCCAACGAGTATGCCCCCCCACCTGATGAAGGAACCTGCACTTTCATCTGCACCTTCCTCTTTGTCCCTGTGTAAGGTGGTATAACATGCGGGAAGGGGAACCTTACTTTCAGCAGGGACAGATTCTGGCTGTGTAGAGTACAAGGGGAATGTAGTGGTCTAGGTCAATGTACCAGCAGACTCATTTAGCAGTGGCTGGGCAATGGGCAGGATGAGGAGGAAACAGATATAGGGCCAAAGAATAAAGTAGGCTACATGCAGTTCAAAATTGGTAACAGGACTAAACAGGCGGCATTGCTTTGTTCAGTGGAGTAGCAAACCCAAGAGCAGCAGACACTGTTTCAAGGGCCTAACCACACTAGTAGGCCAAATGCAGTTTAATATCTGATAGTATAGGGCGAAAGCCAGAATGTGGAAGCTCAGCTTTGTTCAGTTGAGGACAACACCAGGGAGGGGCAGACACCTTTAGTAGGCCGGAAAAGCCTATTGCATTTTTTAAAATGGTAATTTGGAGCAGAAGGTTGAAGCTCAGCTTTATTTAGTTGAGGGCAACACCAGGGAGGGGCAGAAGCCGTTAGTAGGCCCTAACCACCATTTTTTTTTTTAAAACCACTTAATGAGAGCCGGAAGGTTGAAGCTCAGCTTTATTTAGTTGAGGACAACACCAGGCAGGGGCACACAGACAGACACCTTTAGTAGGCCGGAAAAGCCTATTGCATTTTTCAAAATGGTAATTTGGAGCAGAAGGTTGAAGCTCAGCTTTATTTAGTTGAGGGCAACACCAGGCAGGGGCACACAGACAGACACCTTTAGTAGGCTGGAAAAGCCTATTGCATTTTTCAAAATGGTAATTTGGAGCAGAAGGTTGAAGCTCAGCTTTATTTAGTTGAGGGCAACACCAGGCAGGGGCACACAGACAGACACCTTTAGTAGGCCGGAAAAGCCTATTGCATTTTTCAAAATGGTAATTTGGAGCAGAAGGTTGAAGCTCAGCTTTATTTAGTTGAGGGCAACACCAGGGAGGGGCAGAAGCCGTTAGTAGGCCCTAACCACCATTTTTTTTTTTTAAAACCACTTAATGAGAGCCGGAAGGTTGAAGCTCAGCTTTATTTAGTTGAGGGCAACACCAGGCAGGGGCACACAGACAGACACCTTTAGTAGGCCGGAAAAGCCTATTGCATTTTTTAAAATGGTAATTTGGAGCAGAAGGTTGAAGCTCAGCTTTATTTAGTTGAGGACAACACCAGGCAGGGGCACACAGACAGACACCTTTAGTAGGCCGGAAAAGCCTATTGCATTTTTCAAAATGGTAATTTGGAGCAGAAGGTTGAAGCTCAGCTTTATTTAGTTGAGGGCAACACCAGGGAGGGGCAGAAGCCGTTAGTAGGCCCTAACCAAAGTTGAAGGCCAAATGCAGTTTAATTTCTGATACTATAGGCCGAAAGCCAGAAGGTGGAAGCTCCGATTTAGACAGTGGAGGACAATTTGAATTAGGGACTGCAGACAGACTTAGTAGGCTGTCCCCTGTGGACCATGCATCCACCACATTAACCCATTGCGCCGTAATGGACACGTAATCTTCCGTGGCCATGCCTACAGGTCCATGCGTCTGTTGTCAGGTGCACCTTTGTACTCACAGATTGCCAGAGTGCATGGACAATGCGGTCTTCTACATGCTGGTGGAGGGTTGGGATGGCTTTTCTCGCAAAAGAAGTGTCGACTGGTTAGCTTGTAGCGTGGTACAGCGTAGTCCATCATGGCCTTATTAATAGTAAATAAAATATATAACTAGGCTCTATGAACTTTTAAATAGGTTCCAGGGGTACACGGGCAGCATTGGTGTGGTCAGTGGAGGAGTATTGCAAGTAGGGGCTGCAGACAGGCTATCAAAGGCCTAAAATAACAAACAGTAGGCAGTCATGGCAGTTTTACATCGGTTACATGGATACACAGGCAGGCACTCCAGGCAGCATTGTGGTCAGTGGAGGAGTATTGCAAGTAGGGGCCGCAGACAGGCTATCAAAGGCCTAAAATAACAAACAATAGGCTCATGGCAGTTTTACAGCGGTTACATGGATACACGGGCAGGCAACTTGGTGGTGGTGAGTGGAGGAGTATTTAAAGTAGGGACCGCAGACAGGCTATCAAAGGCCTAAAATAACAAACAATAGGCTCATGGCAGTTTTACAGCGGTTACATGGATACACGGGCAGGCAGCTTGGTGGTCAGTGGAGGAGTATTTAAAGTAGGGACCGCAGACAGGCTTCAAAGGCCTAACATAAGAAAATGGGCTGGCTGTAGGCACTTTATAATTGGTTCCAGGGGTACACGGGCAGCAGTGGTCTGGTCAGTGGAGGACTACTGGAAGGAGGGACCGCAGACAGGCTTCAAAGGCCTAAAATAACAAACAATAGGCTCATGGCAGCTTTACAGCGGTTACATGGATACACAGGCAGCTTGGTGGTGAGTGGAGGAGTAGTGCAAGGAGTGTCTGTCCCAGTACTCCCAAAATATAAATAGATGTTAATGTCTCGCAAAACAACCACAACAAAAAAAAAGGTGGCATACTTAGGTACAGGGGTGGGCTCATCTACTGAGTTTCTGACATAGTAATTTGGCAGTAACTATTTAATGGTGCCAATATAGGACACAGACACAGACTACTTTAAGTTGCATCATAGATGTCTACAAATTTGTATTGTCAGTGCCAGACATTGAATGATGTCAGCGAATAGACTAAAGATTGGTGGAGCTGTGCGACATAATTTTGGACGTGGTAGAGCACATTTTGAGCTGGGGTAGGGGGGAACTCTCTTGAGGCCGGCGGGACCGCCCCAGGGCCCCTCATGTTACAACGGTGTGTCTGACGTTGGGTGCGCACCACCACCGCCAGAGACACTACATTGTACTATGAGGGACCCAGTAGCAATGCCGTCAACCAAAAGCGAGCACACCCACCTCTTCAGACAAACAGCAGTCTCACGGGTGCTTGCGCCAAGTCGCGATACCACGGCCCCGTGTGGGGAGTTTTGCCATTTAGGGAGGTGTAAACATGTCGTATGCTGTACAATCAGCTGCAGCAAATTAGACATTAGAAAAGTAATTCACAGGCAAGAGCTTTTCATAGGAAAGCTAGGTGTCGGCCGGGCAAGGTGGGGCAAAAGATTTCGAAATCCAGTTGTGGTTCATTTTAATGAATGTTAGATCGTCAACATTTTGGGTAGCCAGACGAGTCCTTTTTTTGGTTAATATTGAACCTGCAGCACTGAATACTCTTTCTGATAGGACACTTGCTGCCGGGCAAGCAAGCTCCTGCAATGCATATTCTGCCAATTCTGGCCAGGTGTCTAATTTGGAGGCCCAGTAATCAAATGGGAATGACGGTTGAGGGAGAACATCGATAAGGGATGAAAAATAGTTAGTAACCATACTGGACAAATGTTGTCTCCTGTCACTTTCAATTGATGCAGCAGTACCTGTCCTGTCTGCGGTCATAGCAAAATCACTCCACAACCTGGTCAGAAAACCCCTCTGTCCAACGCCACTTCTGATGTGTGCACCCCTAACACTCCTAGTCTGCTGCCCCCTGGAGCTCGTGTGAGAACGATCACGTGCGCTGTGTGCTGGGAATGCCTGAAGCAAACGGTCAACAAGAGTTGATTGTTTGGTTGCTAATATTAGTTCCAAGTTCTCATGTGGCATAATATTTTGCAATTTGCCTTTATAGCGTGGATCAAGGAGGCAGGCCAACCAGTAATCGTCATCGTTCATCATTTTCGTAATGCGTGTGTCCCTTTTTAGGATACGTAAGGCATAATCCGCCATGTGGGCCAAAGTTCCAGTTGTCAAATCTCCGGTTGTGATTGGTTGAGGGGCAGTTGCAGGCAAATCTACGTCACTTGTGTCCCTCAAAAAACCAGAACCCGGCCGTGACACGCAACCAATTTCCTGTGCCCCCGGGAAAGGTTCGGCATTAAAAATATACTCATCCCCATCATCCTCCTCGTCCTCCACCTCCTCTTCGCCTGCTACCTCGTCCTGTACACTGCCCTGACCAGACAATGGCTGACTGTCATCAAGGCTTTCCTCTTCCTCTGGTGCAGACGCCTGCTCCTTTATGTGCGTCAAACTTTGCATCAGCAGACGCATTAGGGGGATGCTCATGCTTATTACGGCGTTGTCTGCACTAACCAGCCGTGTGCATTCCTCAAAACACTGAAGGACTTGACACATGTCTTGTATCTTAGACCACTGCACACCTGACAACTCCATGTCTGCCATCCTACTGCCTGCCCGTGTATCCTCCCACAAATAAATAACAGCACGCCTCTGTTCGCACAGTCTCTGAAGCATGTGCAGTGTTGAGTTCCACCTTGTTGCAACGTCTATGATTAGGCGATGCTGGGGAAGGTTCAAAGACCGCTGATAGGTCTGCATACGGCTGGCGTGTACAGGCGAACGTCGGATATGTGAGCAAAGTGCACGCACTTTGAGGAGCAGGTCGGAGAACCCAGGATAAGTTTTCAATAAGCACTGCACCACCAGGTTTAAGGTGTGAGCCAGGCAAGGAATGTGTTTCAGTTGGGAAAGGGAGATGGCAGCCATGAAATTCCTTCCGTTATCACTCACTACCTTGCCTGCCTCAAGATCTACTGTGCCCAGCCACGACTGTGTTTCTTGTTGCAAGAACTCGGACAGAACTTCCGCGGTGTGTCTGTTGTCGCCCAAGCACTTCATAGCCAATACAGCCTGCTGACGCTTGGCAGTAGCTGGCCCATAATGGGACAACTGGTGTGCAACAGTGTCATCTGCCGATGGAGTGGTTGGCAGACTGCGTTCTGTGGAAGAGCTGTAGCTTCTGCAGGAGGACGAGGAGGAGGAGGAGGAGGGGGTGCGAACGCCTACAGCCAACTGTTTCCTAGACCGTGGGCTTGGCACAACTGTCCCTAAATTGATGTCGCCTGTGGACCCTGCATCCACCACATTCACCCAGTGTGCCGTGATGGACACATAACGTCCCTGGCCATGCCTACTGGTCCATGCATCTGTAGTCAGGTGCACCTTTGTACTCACAGATTGCCTGAGTGCATGGACGATGCGCTGTTTAACATGCTGGTGCAGGGCTGGGATGGCTTTTCTGGAAAAAAAGTGTCGACTGGGTAGCTCGTATCGTGGTTCAGCGTACTCCATCAGGGCTTTGAAAGCTTCGCTTTCAACTAACCGGTAGGGCATCATCTCTAACGAGATTAGTCTAGCTATGTGGGCGTTAAAACCCTGTGTACGCGGATGCGAGGATAAGTACTTCCTTTTTCTAACCAGAGTCTCATGTAGGGTGAGCTGGACTGGAGAGCTGGAGATCGTGGAACTTTCGGGTGTGCCGGTGTACATGGCAGACTGAGAGACGGTTGGAGACGGTATTGTTTCCGCCGGTGCCCTAGATGCAATATTTCCTCCTACAAAACTGGTGATTCCCTGACCCTGACTGCTTTTGGCTGGCAAAGAAACCTGCACAGATACTGCCGGTGGTGCGGAAAATGGTGGCCTTACAGTGACGGAAGGGATGTTGCGTTGCTGACTAGCTTCATTGGCCGAGGGTGCTACAACCTTGAGGGACGTTTGGTAGTTAGTCCAGGCTTGAAAATGCATGGTGGTTAAGTGTCTATGCATGCAACTAGTATTTAGACTTTTCAGATTCTGACCTCTGCTTAAGCTAGTTGAACATTTTTGACAGATGACTTTGCGCTGATCAGTTGGATGTTGTTTAAAAAAATGCCAGACTGCACTCTTCCTAGACTCGGATCCCTTTTCAGGGATTGCAGACTGAGCTTTAACCGGATGGCAACGCTGTGCTCCAACAGGTTTTGGCTTTGACACGCGTTTTGGGCCAGATACGGGCCCGGCAGATGGAACCTGTTGCGATGTTGATGCCTGCTGCGGCCCCTCCTCCACCTCCGCTTCTGAACTACTGCCGCCTGCACCCTGTTCCCCCAATGGCTGCCAATCGGGGTCAATAACTGGGTCATCTATTACCTCCTCTTCGAGCTCGTGTGCAACTTCGTCTGTGTCACTGTGTCGGTCGGTGGTATAGCGTTCGTGGCGGGGCAACATAGTCTCATCAGGGTCTGATTGTGGATCTGTACCCTGAGAGGGCAATGTGGTGGTCTGAGTCAAAGGAGCAGCATAGTACTCTGGCTGTGGCTGTGCATCAGTGCACTCCATGTCAGAATCTACTTGTAATGGGCATGGCCTGTTAAATGTTTCACTTTCTAAGCCAGGGACGGTATGTGTAAAGAGCTCCATGGAGTGACCCGTTGTGTCGCCTGCTGCATCCTTCTCTCTTGTTGTAGTTTTTGCTGAGGAGGACAAGGAAGCGACTTGTCCCTGACCGTGAACATCCACAAGCGACGCGCTGCTTTTACATTTACCAGTTTCGGAAGAGGAGGCAAAAGAGCTAGAGGCTGAGTCTGCAATGTAAGCCAAAACTTGCTGTTGCTGCTCCGCCTTTAAAAGCGGTTTTCCTACTCCCAGAAAAGAGAGCGTTCGAGGCCTTGTGTAGCCTGACGACGAAAATGGCTCCACAGCTCCAGACTTAGGTGGAATATTTTTATCCCCACGACCACCTGATGCTCCACTACCACTACCATCATTACCAGCTGACAATGAACGCCCACGACGACCTCTTGCACCAGACTTCCTCATTGTTTTAAAATCTTAACCAAAGTAACTTTATTTGTTGCTGTCAAACAACTTACACGGTGAGCTATAACTTCAGTATGATTTCAATATCCCTTAACAGGTTGGTGAGACCACAAGGAAAATCAGGCACAATGTTACACACTCTGTTTTCTGTGGCACAAAATCACAGAGATGACACACACGCAGGACTGTCACTCAAGCACTAATGTCAATATTAATCTCCCACCTAATTTATGTATTTTTTTTTTTCAGGGAGACTTTAGAAACCAAATAATAGGAAAATAAATAAATAAATAAATAGGCTTTCTATAGCCCACTGAATGAGAGATAGCACACACAGCAGTGGCACACAAGCCCTGACTGAGGCCAATATTTTTCTCCCACTGATTGATGTAGTGTTTTTGTGTTGAGGTAGATTTTAGAACACAAATCAAGGAAAAAAAAAAAAAAAGCTTTCTATGGCCCACTGAATGAGAGAGGTGGCACACCCAGGAGTCAAGACTGGCACACAAGCTGAAAGGGCAATATTACTCTCCCACTGTTTTTTTATGTATTTTTTGTTTTTTAAGGGAGACTTTAGAAACCCAATAATATTTAAAAAAAAAAATAAATAGGCTTTCTATGGCCCACTGAATGAGAGGGAGAGAGGTGGCACACCCAGGAGTCAAGACTGGCACACAAGCTGAAAGGGCAATATTACTCTCCCACTGTTTTTTGTATGTTTTTTTTTTTTTTTTTCAGGGAGACTTTAGAAACCAAATAATATTAAAAAAAAAAAAAAAAAAATAGGCTTGCTATAGCCCACTGAATGAGAGATAGCACACACAGCAGTGGCACACAAGCCCTGACTGAGGCCAATATTTTTCTCCCACTGATTGATGTAGTGTTTTTGTGTTGAGGTAGAATTTAGAACACAAATCACGGAAAAAATAAATAGGCTTTCTATGGCCCACTGAATGAAAGGGAGAGAGGTGGCACACCCAGGAGTCAAGACTGGCACACAAGCTGAAAGGGCAATATTACTCTCCCACTGTTTTTTGTATGTTTTTTTTTTTTTTCAGGGAGACTTTAGAAACCAAATAATATTAAAAAAACCAAAAAAAAAATAGCCTTTCTATGGCCCACTGAATGAGAGGGAGAGAGGTGGCACACCCAGGAGTCAAGACTGGCACACAAGCTGAAAGGGCAATATTACTCTCCCACTGTTTTTTTATGTATTTTTTGTTTTTTAAGGGAGACTTTAGAAACCCAATAATATTTAAAAAAAAAAATAAATAGGCTTTCTATGGCCCACTGAATGAGAGGGAGAGAGGTGGCACACCCAGGAGTCAAGACTGGCACACAAGCTGAAAGGGCAATATTACTCTCCCACTGTTTTTTTAGTTTTTTTTTTTTTTCAGGGAGACTTTAGAAACCAAATAATATTAAAAAAAAAAAAAAAAAATAGGCTTGCTATAGCCCACTGAATGAGAGATAGCACACACAGCAGTGGCACACAAGCCCTGACTGAGGCCAATATTTTTCTCCCACTGATTGATGTAGTGTTTTTGTGTTGAGGTAGAATTTAGAACACAAATCACGGAAAAAATAAATAGGCTTTCTATGGCCCACTGAATGAGAGGGAGAGAGGTGGCACACCCAGGAGTCAAGACTGGCACACAAGCTGAAAGGGCAATATTACTCTCCCACTGTTTTTTTAGGTTTTTTTTTTTTTTTCAGGGAGACTTTAGAAACCAAATAATATTAAAAAAAAAAAAAAAAAAATAGGCTTGCTATAGCCCACTGAATGAGAGATAGCACACACAGCAGTGGCACACAAGCCCTGACTGAGGCCAATATTTTTCTCCCACTGATTGATGTAGTGTTTTTGTGTTGAGGTAGATTTTAGAACACAAATCACGGAAAAAATAAATAGGCTTTCTATGGCCCACTCAGTGAGAGATGGCACACACAGGGATGGCACTGTAGCAGAAATGCCAATCTTAATCTCCCACAAAAAAAAACAAACAAAAAAAAAAAACTGTCCTACAATTACTATCTCCCTGCAGTAATGTAAGCCAGGTATGGCAGGCAGCAATAGGAGTGGACTGATGCACAAATTAAATAAAAAGTGTGGACAAACAAAAAAGATAGCTGTGCAGAAAGGAAGGAACAAGAGGATATGTGCTTTGAAAAAAGCAGTTGGTTTGCACAGTGGCGTACACACAGCAATACAGCTATCACGGAGCCTTCTAGGGCAGCCCAATGAGCTACAGCGCTGAGGGGAAAAAAAAAAAAAATAGCTTCCACAGTCCCTGCACACCGAAGGTGGTGTTGGACAGTGGAAATCGCTGCAGCACAAGCGGTTTGGTGGTTAGTGGACCCTGCCTAACGCTCTCCCTGCTTCTGACGAAGCGGCAGCAACCTGTCCCTAAGCTCAGATCAGCAGCAGTAAGATGGCGGTCGGCGGGAACGCCCCTTTATAGCCCCTGTGACGCCGCAGACAGCAAGCCAATCACTGCAATGCCCTTCTCTAAGATGGTGGGGACCAGGATCTATGTCATCACGCTGCCCACACTCTGCATTCACCTTCATTGGCTGAGAAATGGCGCTTTTCGCGTCATTGAAACGCGACTTTGGCGCGAAAGTCGCGTACCGCATGGCCGACAAGCACAGGGGTCGGATCGGGTTTCATGAGACGCCGACTTAGCCAAAAGTCGGCGACTTTTGAAAATGATCGACCCGTTTCGCTCAACCCTAACCAAACGTCCCTTAACGTTGTAGCACCCTCTCACAATGAAGCTAGTCAGCAACGCGACATCCCTTCCCTCACTGTAAGCCCACCATTTACCACACCACCTGCAGGTAATGTGGCGGTTTCGTCGCAAGGCCAAAGCAGTCATGGAATCACCAGTTTCGTGGTAGCAAAAACTGTATGTAGGGCAACAGCAAGAATACCATCACCAACCCTCTCTCAGTCACCCATGTCCACCGGCACCCCCGCTATTTCCACCCTATGCAGCTCTCCAGTCCAGCTCACCCTACATGAGACTCTCATTAGGAAAAGGAAGTACTCATCCTCGCATCCGCGTACACAGGGTTTGAACGCCCACATTGCTAGACTAATCTCGTTAGAGATGATGCCCTACTGGTTAGTTGAAAGTGAAGCTTTCAAAGCCCTGATGGACTACGCTGTACCACGCTACGAGCTACCCAGTCGACACTTTTTTTCCAGAAAAGCCATCCCAGCCCTCCACCAGCATGTAAAAGACCGCATTGTCCATGCGCTTTGGCAATCTGTCAGAAGAAAGGTGCACCTGACAACAGATGCATGGACCAGTAGGCATGGCCAGGGGCGTTACGTCTCCATCACAGCACACTGGGTTAATGAGGTGGATGCAGGGTCCACAGGGGACAGTAATATTGGGAAAGTTCTGCCTAGCCCACGGTCTAGGAAACAGTTGGCTGTAGGCGTTCGTCACCCCTCCTCCTCCTCCTCGTCCTCCAGCAGAAGCGAGAGCTCGTCCACAGACCGCAGTCGCACAACCACTCCATCCGCAGTTGCCACTGTAGCACACGAGGTGTCCAATTGTGGAACAGCTAGTGGCAAGCGTAAGCAGGCTGTATTGGCAATGAAGTGTTTGGGCGACAACAGACACACCGCGGAAGTTCTGTCCGAGTTCTTGCAGCATGAAACTCAGTCATGGCTGGGCACTGTACATCTTGAGGCAGGCAAGGTAGTGAGTGATAACGGAAGGAATTTTATGGCTGCCATATCCCTTTCACAACTGAAACACATTCCTTGCCTGGCTCACACCTTAAACCTGGTGGTGCAGTGCTTCCTGAAAAGTTATCCGGGGTTACCCGACCTGCTGCTGAAAGTGCGCAGACTTTGCTCTCACAACCGCCGTTCACCCATACACTCCAGCCGTATGCAGAACCATCAGTGGTCTTTGAACCTTCCCCAGCATCGACTAATCATCGACGTTGCAACAAGGTGGAACTCCACACTGCACATGCTTCATAGACTGTGCGAACAGAGGCGTGCTGTTATGTATTTGTGGGAGGATACACATACACGGGCAGGCAGTTGGATGGCAGACATGGAGTTGTCAGCTGTGCAGTGGTCGAAGCTCCAAGACCTGTGTCAAGTCCTTCAGTGTTTTGAGGAATGCACATGGCTGGTTAGTGCAGACAACGCCGTAATAAGCATGAGCATACCCCTAATGCATCTGCTGATGCAAAGTTTGACGCACATAAAGGAACAGGCGTCTGCAGCCGAGGACGAGGGAAGCCTTGATGACAGTCAGCCATTGTCTGCTCAGGGAAGTCTACAGGACGAGGTGGCGGGCGAAGAGGAGGAGGACGAGGAGGATGATGGGGTGAGTATTTTTGGGATGAGGGGGCAATAGAAACTGCTGACGGTGCAAGCCCGGGTTCAGGGTTTTTGAGGGAGACAAGTGATGTTTATTTGCCAGAAAGTGCTTCTGGCCCACATGGCGGATTATGCCTTGCATATCCTCAAAAGGGACCCACGCATTATAAAAATGATGACCGATGACGATTACTGGTTGGCCTGCCTCCTTGATCCTCGCTATAAAGGCAAATTGCAAAATATCATGCCACATGAGAACCTCGAACAGATATTGGCAACCAAACAAGCTACTCTTGTAAACCGTTTGATTCAGGCATTCCCAGCACACAGCAGCGGTGCTGGTTCTTACACAAGCTGTAGGGGCAACATGGCAGAGGTGTTAGAGGTGCACAAATCAGAAGTGGCGTAGGACAGAGGGGTTTTCTGACCAGGTTGTGGAGTGATTTCGCAATGACCGCAGACACGACAGGTACAGCAGCATCCATTCAAAGTGACAGGAGACAACATTTGTCCAGTATGGTTACTAACTATTTTTCCACCATTACCGATGTTCTCCCTCAACCGTCATTCCCCTTTCTTTGATTACTGGGCATCCAAAATAGACACCTGGCCTGAATTGGCCGAATATGCATTTCAGGAGCTTGCTTGCCCAGCAGCTATTGTGCTATCAGAAAGAGTATTCAGTGCTGCTGGTTCAATCCTGACCAAAAAAAGGACTCGTCTGGCTACCCAAAATGTTGATGATCTAACCTTCATTAAAATGAACCACTCATGGATTTCAAATTATTTTGCCCCACCTTTCCCGGCTGACACCTAGCTTTCATGTAAAAAGGTCTTGCTTTGGGACTGGTGTTACTGACTGTTCCAATCTCTTAATTTGCAGCTGCTGTTTGTCCAGCATACGACATGTTTACACCTCCCTAAATGGCCTAACTCCCCCCACGGGGCCGTGGTCTCGCCACTTGTCGCAAGCAACCGTCAGAGTGCTGTTTGTCTGAAGAGGTGGGTGTGCCCACTTTTGGTCTACTTCACTGGCACTGGGTCCCTCATAGTACAATGACGTGTCTCTGGCGGTGGTGGCACGCACCCAACGTCAGACACACCATTGTAACATGAGGGGCCCTGGGCTTGTACCGCCGGCCAGGAGAGAGTGTCCCCCCCCTAAGGTCAAACAGTGCTCTACCACTCGCAAAATTATCTGTCGCTGCTCCACCACTGTTTAGTCTATGCGCTGAAATCCTTCAATGCCTGGCACAGACAATAACAAATTGTTGACATGTATGATGCTAGTTAAAATAGTCAGGGGCCCTGTCCTACATTTACACCAGTAAATACTTTGAGCCCAATTACAATATATGAAAGTCAGCATAGAAGCACACCCCTGTACCTAAGTATGCCACCCTTTTTTTTAACATCAATTTAGGTTTTGGGACTCAGAGTACTTACTGTGTCAGACACTCCTTCCAATTGTCCTCCGCTGACCACACCAATGCTGCCTGTGTACCCCTGCCACCTTATGGAAGCTGCATAGAGCCTATTTTATTATTTTAGGCCTAGGAAGTCTGTCTGCAGTCCCTCCTTCCAATTGTCCTCCGCTGACCACACCAATGCTGCCTGAGTACCCCTGCCACCTAATGGAAGCTGCATAGAGCCTATTTTATTATTTTAGGCCTAGGAAGTCTGTCTGCGGTCCCTCCTTCCAATTGTCCTCCGCTGACCACATCAATGCTGCCTGAGTACCCCTGCCACCTAATGGATGCTGCATAGAGCCTATTTTATTATTTTAGGCCTAGGAAGTCTGTCTGCAGTCCCTCCTTTAAATTGTCCTCCACTGACCACACCAATGCTGCCTGTGTACCCCTGCCACCTAATGGAAGCTGCATAGAGCCTATTTTATTATTTTAGGCCTAGGAAGTCTGTCTGCAGTCCCTCCTTCCAATTGTCCTCCGCTGACCACACCAATGCTGCCTGAGTACCCCTGCCACCTAATGGAAGCTGCATAGAGCCTATTTTAGTATTTTGGGCCTAGGAAGTCTGTCTGCGGTCCCTCCTTCCAATTGTCCTCCGCTGACCACACCAATGCTGCCTGTGTACCCCTGCCACCTAATGGAAGCTGCATAGAGCCTATTTTATTATTTTAGGCCTAGGAAGTCTGTCTGCGGTCCCTCCATCCAATTGTCCTCCGCTGACCACACCAATGCTGCCTGAGTACCCCTGCCACCTAATGGAAGCTGCATAGAGCCTATTTTATTATTTTAGGCCTAGGAAGTCTGTCTGCGGTCCCTCCTTCCAATTGTCCTCCACTGACTACACCAATGCTGCCTGTGTACCCCTGTAACTAATTTAAAAATGCATAGAGCCAACTTTTTTAGTTAACACATACTACCTTTGTCTGTCTGCGGCGCCACTCAATCACGCTGTCCTCCACTGAAAAGCTGAACTTCAACCTTCAGGCTCTCATTAAGTAGTTGTTTATATAAGACAGCAGTTGCCCTACTACTTTGGTTGGGGCCTAGTAACGGTGTCTGCCGCTCCTTGGTGTTCTCCTCCAGGTTTCCTTGTCTGAGCTTCAACCTTCAGGCTCTCATTAAGTATTTTTTAATGTCACACTGCAGTTGCCCTACTACTTTGGTTGGGGCCTAGTAACGGTGTCTGACGCTCCTTGGTGTTCTCCTCCAGGTTTCCTTGTCTGAGCTTCAACCTTCAGGCTCTCATTAAGTATTTTTTAATGTCACACTGCAGTTGCCCTACTACTTTTGTTGGGGCCTAGTGACGGTGTCTGCCGCTCCTTGGTGTTCTCCTCCAGGTTTCCTTGTCTGAGCTTCAACCTTCAGGCTCTCATTAAGTATTTTTTAATGTCACACTGCAGTTACCCTACTACTTTGGTTGGGGCCTATTAACCGTGTCTGCCGATCCTTGGTGTTCTCCTCCTCCTTGGTGTTCTCCTCCAGGTTTCCTTGTCTGAGCTTCAACCTTCAGGCTGTCATTAAGTATTTTTTAATGTCACACTGCAGTTGCCCTACTACCTTGGTTTGGGCCTAGTAACAGTGTCTGCCGCTCCTTGGTGTTCTCCTCCAGGTTTCCTTGTCTGAGCTTCAACCTTCAGGCTCTCATTAAGTATTTTTTAATGTCACACTGCAGTTGCCCTACTACTTTGGTTGGGGCCTAGTAACGGTGTCTGCCACTCCTTGGTGTTCTCCTCCAGGTTTCCTTGTCTGAGCTTCAACCTTCAGGCTCTCATTAAGTATTTTTTAATGTCACACTGCAGTTGCCCTACTACTTTGGTTGGGGCCTAGTAACGGTGTCTGCCACTCCTTGGTGTTCTCCTCCAGGTTTCCTTGTCTGAGCTTCAACCTTCAGGCTCTCATTAAGTATTTTTTAATGTCACACTGCAGTTGCCCTACTACTTTGGTTGGGACCTAGTAACGGTGTCTGCCGCTCCTTGGTGTTCTCCTTTTCCTTGGTGCTCTCCTCCAGGTTTCCTTGTCTGAGCTTCAACCTTCAGGCTCTCATTAAGTATTTTTTAATGTCACACTGCAGTTGCCCTACTACTTTGGTTTGGGCCTAGTAACGGTGTCTGCCGCTCCTTGGTGTTCTCCTTTTCCTTGGTGTTCTCCTCCAGGTTTCCTTGTCTGAGCTTCAACATTCAGGCTCTCATTCAGTATTTTTTAATGTCACACTGCAGTTGCCCTACTACTTTGGTTGGGGCCTAGTAACGGTGTCTGCCGCTCCTTGGTGTTCTCCTTTTCCTTGGTGTTCTCCTCCAGGTTTCCTTGTCTGAGCTTCAACCTTCAGGCTCTCATTGAGTATTTTTTAATATCACACTGCAGTTGCCCTACTACTTTGGTTGGGGCCTAGTAACGGTGTCTGCTGTTATGACCTGGTGGTTAGGAGACCACACTGATATGACCTGGTGGCTAAAACGCAACATGGGACGAGCTCTGAGGAGGTGGTATCTCTACTGACCGCAGTTCATAATCCTAACAACAACACTAGTAATAGCCGTCGGATGTTCCTGACTCTCCCTAGACACCTCGTCACAGCCTAAGAGCTAACTACCCCTAAAGTAGGAAATAGAAAGCTATCTTGCCTCAGAGAAAACCCCCAAAGGAAAGACAGCCCCCCACAAATATTGACTGTGAGTGGAGAGGGAAATGACGTACACAGAAATGAAATCAGATTTCAGCAAAGGGGCCAATACCAAACTTGATAGACAGAGAGAAAAGGATACTGTGCTGTCAGTATTAAAAACTACAAAATCCACGCAGAGTTTACAAAAATGAACTCCACACCGACTCACGGTGTGGAGGGGCAAATCTGCTTTCCCAGAGCTTCCAGCTAGCCTGAATATGACATAGTGACAAGCTGGACAAAAAGAAACATATTTGCAGAGCAATAGAGTCCAAACAAATGTACAAACAAAAACTAGCAAAAACATATCATTTGCTGACAAGGACAGGCCATATGAGAAATCCAAGGAGAGAACCAAATCCAACCAAGAACATTGACAGCTGGTATGAACTAAAGCCCAGAGCAGGTTTAAATAACAAACCCAGGCAAGGCGATCAGTGGAGGCAGCTGCTACAGCTACCTAAAGGAGCAGCAGTTCCACTCGAAACCACCAGAGGGAGCCCAAGGGCAGAACTCACAAAAATACCATTAGCAACCACAGGAGGGAGCTCCAGAACAGAATTCACAACAGTACCCCCCCCTTGAGGAGGGGTCACCGAACCCTCACCAGAGCTCCCAGGCCGATCAGGACGAGCCAAATGGAAAGCACGAACCAAATCGGCAGCATGAACATCGGAGGCAACAACCCAAGAATTATCCTCCTGGCCATACCCCTTCCACTTGACCAGATATTGGAGCTTCCACCTCGAAAAACGAGAATCCAAAATCTTCTCCACCACATATTCCAATTCCCCCTCAACCAACACCGGAGCAGGAGGATCAACGGAGAGAACCATAGGTACCACATATCTCCGCAACAAGGATCTATGGAACACATTATGAATGGAAAAAGAAGCTGGAAGGGCCAAACGAAAAGACACCGGATTGACAATTTCAGAAATCTTATAAGGCCCAATAAAGCGAGGCTTGAACTTAGGGGAAGAAACATTCATAGGAACATGACGAGAAGACAACCAGACCGAATCCCCAACACGAAGCCGGGGACCAACACACCGACGACGGTTAGCAAAACGTTGAGCCTTTTCCTGAGACAACGTCAAATTGTCCACCACATGAGTCCAAATTTGCTGCAACCTGTCCACCACAGAATCCACACCAGGACAGTCAGAAGGCTCAAGCTGCCCCGAAGAAAAATGAGGATGAAAACCAAAGTTACAAAAAAAAGGAGAAACCAAGGTAGCCGAACTAGCCCGATTATTAAGGGCAAACTCGGCCAATGGCAAAAAGGTCACCCAATCATTCTGATCAGCAGACACGAAGCATCTCAAATAGGTTTCCAAGGTCTGATTGGTTCGCTCCGTTTGGCCATTTGTCTGAGGATGGAATGCTGAAGAAAAAGACAAATCAATGCCCATTCTAGCACAAAAGGACCGCCAAAACCTAGAAACGAACTGGGAACTTCTGTCAGACACAATATTCTCCGGAATACCATGTAAACGAACCACATGCTGAAAAAATAATGGAACCAAATCAGAGGAGGAAGGCAACTTAGGCAACGGTACCAAATGGACCATCTTAGAAAAACGGTCACAAACCACCCAGATGACAGACATCTTCTGAGAAACAGGAAGATCAGAAATAAAATCCATGGAAATATGCGTTCAGGGCCTCTCAGGAATAGGCAAAGGCAAAAGCAACCCACTGGCACGGGAACAGCAAGGCTTAGCCCGAGCACAGGTCCCACAGGACTGCACAAACGAACGCACATCCCGTGACAAGGAAGGCCACCAAAAGGACCTAGCCACCAAATCTCTGGTACCGAAAATCCCAGGGTGACCAGCCAACACCGAACAATGAACCTCAGAAATTACCCTGCCAGTCCATCTATCAGGAACAAACAGTCTCATCACTGGACAGCGGTCAGGTTTATCAGCCTGAAACTCCTGAAGTACACGCCGCAAATCAGGGGAGATGGCAGAAAGAATCACCCCCTCCTTGAGGATCCCAGCCGGCTCAAGAATTCCCGGAGAGTCAGGCAAAAAACTCCTAGAAAGGGCATCAGCCTTGACATTCTTAGATCCTGGAATATACGAGACCACAAAATCAAAACGGGAGAAAAACAGAGACCACCGAGCTTGTCTAGGATTCAACCGCTTAGCAGACTCGAGGTAAATCAGATTCTTTTGATCAGCCAAGACCACCACGTGATGCTTGGCTCCCTCAAGCCAATGTCGCCACTCCTCAAATGCCCACTTCATAGCCAACAACTCCCGATTGCCGACATCATAATTACGCTCAGCAGGCGAAAACTTTCTGGAGAAGAAAGCACATGGTTTCATCAAAGAGCCATCAGAATTTCTCTGAGACAAAACAGCCCCTGCCCCAATCTCAGAAGCATCAACCTCAACCTGAAAAGGGAGCGAAACATCTGGCTGATGCAACACAGGGGCAGAAGTAAAACGACGTTTAAGCTCCTGAAAGGCCTCAACAGCCGCAGAGGACCAATTCATCACATAAGCGCCCTTCTTCATCAAATCGGTCAGAGGCTTCACCACACTAGAAAAATTAGCAATAAAGCGGCGATAAAAATTTACAAAGCCCAAAAATTTCTGAAGGCTGTTTACAGATGTGGGTTGAGTCCAATCATGAATGGCCTGGACTTTAACAGGGTCCATCTCAATAGCCGAGGGAGAAAAAATGAAACCCAAAAAATAAACCTTCTGAACTCCAAAGAGGCACTTAGACCCCTTCACAAACAACGCATTCGCACGAAGGACCTGAAACACCATCCTAACCTGCTTCACATGAGACTCCCAATCATCGGAAAAAAACAAAATATCATCCAAATACACAATCATGAATTTATCCAGATAATTCCGGAAGATATCATGCATAAAGGACTGAAATACCGATGGAGCATTAGAGAGCCCGAATGGCATCACAAGATATTCAAAATGGCCTTCGGGCGTATTAAATGCTGTTTTCCATTCATCACCTTGTTTAGTACGCACGAGATTATACGCCCCTCGAAGGTCGATTTTAGTAAACCAACTGGCACCCTTAATCCGAGCAAACAAATCAGAAAGTAAAGGTAAAGGGTACTGGAATTTGACCGTGATCTTATTGAGAAGGCGATAATCTATACAGGGTCTCAAGGAGCCATCCTTCTTGGCAACAAAGAAGAATCCAGCCCCCAATGGTGACGAAGACGGGCGAATATGCCCCTTCTCCAAGGACTCCTTTACATAACTCCGCATAGCGGCATGCTCTGGCACAGACAGATTGAAAAGTCAGCCCTTAGGGAACTTACAGCCAGGAATCAAATTAATGGCACAATTGCAGTCCCTATGAGGAGGCAGGGAACTGGACTTGGGCTCATCAAATATATCCTGGAAATCCGACAAAAACTCAGGAACTTCAGAAGAAGGGGGCGAGGAAATTGACATCAAAGGAATATCACTATGTATCCCCTGACAACCCCAGCCAGTTACAGACATAGATCTCCAATCCAGCACTGGATTATGTACCTGTAACCATGGAAAACCCAGCACAACAACATCATGCAAATTATGCAACACCGAAAAGCGAATATTTTCCTGATGTGCTGGAGCCATGTACATGGTTAACTGTGTCCAGTACTGAGGTTTATTCTTGGCCAATGGCGTAGCATCAATCCCCCTTAAGGGAATAGGGCTCTGCAAAGGCTCCAAGGAAAAACCACAGCGCTTGGCAAATTCTAAGTCCATTAAGTTCAGGGCAGTGCCAGAATCCACAAATGCCATAACAGAAAAGGACGACAATGAGCAAATCAGGGTAACAGACAAGAGAAATTTAGGCTGTACAGTACTAATAGTAACAGACCTAGGGACCCTCTTAGTACGCTTAGGGCAATCAGAAATAGCATGAGCAGAATCACCACAGTAAAAACACAGGCCATTCTGACGTCTGAATTTCTGCCTTTCTGCTCTAGTCAAAATCCTATCACATTGCATAGGCTCAGGACTCTGCTCAGAGGACACTGCCATATGGTGCACCACCTTGCGCTCGCGCAGACGCCGATCGATCTGAATGGCCAAAGACATTGACTCATTCAGACCAGCAGGCGTGGGAAACCCCACCATAACATCTTTAAGGGCTTCAGAAAGACCCTTTCTGAAAATCGCTGCCAGGGCATACTCATTCCATTTTGTGAGCACAGACCACTTTCTAAATTTCTGGCAGTATACTTCTGCTGCTTCCTGACCCTGACACAGAGCCAGCAAAGTCTTTTCTGCCTGATCCACAGAATTAGGCTCGTCATACAGCAATCCGAGCGCTTGAAAAAATGTGTCAATATTGAGCAATGCAGGATTTCCTGGCTCAAGGGAGAATGCCCAGTCCTGTGGGTCGCCACGCAGCAAAGAAATAACAATCTTCACCTGCTGAATGGGGTCACCAGAGGAACGGGGTCTCAGAGCAAAAAACAATCTGCAATTATTTTTGAAGTTCAAAAATTTAGATCTATCCCCAGAAAACAAATCAGGAATAGGAATTCTAGGCTCTAATACCGGAGTCTGGACAACATAATCTTGGATAATCTGCACCCTTGCAGCGAGTTGATCCACACGCAAGGACAGACTCTGAACCTCCATATCAGCAACAAAATCCTGAACCACCCAGAGATTAAGGGGAAAAAAAAGACAAAACAAGCTACAAAGGAAAAAAAAAAGACTCAGAACTTTATTTTCCCTCTTTTGAGATGCATTTAACACACTGTTGGCCAGCTGTACTGTTATGACCTGGTGGTTAAGAGGCCGCACTGATATGACCTGGTGGCTAAAACGCAACATGAGACGAGCTCTGAGGAGGTGGTATCTTTACTGACCGCAGTTCCTAATCCTAACAACAACACTAGTAATAGCTGTGGGATGTTCCTGACTCTCCCTAGACACCTCGTCACAGCCTAAGAGCTAACTACCCCTAAAGTAGGAAATAGAAAGCTATCTTACCTCAGAGAAAACCCCCAAAGGAAAGACAGCCCCCCACAAATATTGACTGTGAGTGGAGAGGGAAATAACGTACACAGAAATGAAATCAGATTTCAGCAAAGGAGGCCAACACTAAACTTGATAGACAGAGAGAAAAGGATACTGTGCGGTCAGTATTAAAAACTACAAAATCCACGCAGAGTTTACAAAAATGAACTCCACACTGACTCATGGTGTGGAGGGGCAAATCTGCTTTCCCAGAGCTTCCAGCTAGCCTGAATATGACATAGTGACAAGCTGGCAAAAAGAGACATATTTGCAGAGCAATAGAGTCCAAACAAATGGACAAACAAAACCTAGCAAAAACTTATCTTTTGCTGACAAAGACAGGCCATATGAGAAATCCAAGGAGAGAACCAAATCCAACCAAGAACATTGACAGCTGGCATGAACTAAAGCCCAGAGCAGGTTTAAATAACAAACCCAGGCAAGGCGATCAGTGGAGGCAGCTGCTACAGCTACCTAAAGGAGCAGCAGTTCCACTCGATACCACCAGAGGGAGCCCAAGGGCAGAACTCACAAAAATACCATTAGCAACCACAGGAGGGAGCTCCAGAACGGAATTCACAACAGTCTGCTGCTACTTGGTGTTCTCCTCGTCCTTGGTGTTCTCCTCCAGGTTTCCTTGTCTGAGCTTCAACCTTCAGGCTCTCATTAAGTATTTTTTAATGTCACACTGCAGTTGGCCTACTACTTTGGTTGGGGCCAAGTAACGGTGTCTGCCGCTCCTTGGTGTTCTCCTCCAGGTTTCCTTGTCTGAGCTTCAACCTTCAGGCTCTCATTGAGTATTTTTTAATGTCACACTGCAGTTGCCCTACTACTTTGGTTAGGGCCTAGTAACGGTGTCTGCCGCTCCTTGGTGATCTCCTCCTCCTTGGTGTTTTCCTCCAGGTTTCCTTGTCTGAGCTTCAACCTTCAGGCTCTCATTAAGTATTTTTTTAATGTCACACTGCAGTTGCCCTACTACTTTGGTTGGGGCCTAGTAACAGTGTCTGCCGCTCCTTGGTGTTCTCCTCCACTGAACAAAGCAGTGCCGCCTGTTTACTCCTGTTACCAATTTTGAACTTCATTTGGCCCACTTTATTACTTGGGCCTACTAACTGTGTCAGCCTCTCATTACAGTTGTCCTCCACTGAACAAAGCAATGCCGCCTGGTTAGTCCTGTTACCAATTTTGAACTGCATTTAGCCTACTTTATTCTTTGGCCCTATATCTGTGTTTCCTCCTCATCCTGCCCATTGCCCAGCCACTGCTAGATGAGTCTGCTGGTACATTGACCCAGACCACTACATTCCCCTTGCACTCTACACAGCCAGAATCTGACCCTGCTGAAAGTAAGGTTCCCCTTCCCGCATGCTATATCACCTTACACAGGGACATAGAGGAAGGTGCAGATGAAAGTGCAGGTTCCTTCATCAGGTGGGGGGGCATACTCGTTGGCAACGTCACTGGCACAGGGCCCCTCAGAGTATGCAAAAGTGTCGCTGCCGGTGGGAGGCGCCCCCACCATGCAAACACACCGCTGTACTTTGAGGGGCCCTGTGCCAGTGCCAATGCCAACTAGTGGGCCCCCCCTGCTTGCTCAGGATCACAACACTTGCAAACTTGACATACTTACCTCTCACTGCTCCACCACCGTGACATAGTCTGTTGTGAATTTGCTTTTTGCTCCCTCTAGTGGTTACTAGTTTTTTGACTCTGGTTTTTCTGTCTTTCCTTTTATCCGCACCTGGGTCGTTAGTTAGGGGTGTTGCTATATAAGCTCCCTGGACCTTCAGTTCAATGCCTGGCAACGTAGTTATCAGAGCTAGTCTGCTGTGCTCTTGTCTACTGATCCTGGTTCCAGTTATATCAGCTAAGTCTGCCTTTTGCTTTTTGCTATTTGTTTTGGTTTTGTATTTTTGTCCAGCTTGTTCCAAATCTATATCCTGACCTTTGCTGGAAGCTCTAGGGGGCTGGTGTTCTCCCCCCGGACCGTTAGACGGTTCGGGGGTTCTTGAATTTCCAGTGTGGATTTTGATAGGGTTTTTGTTGACCATATAAGTTACCTTTCTTTATTCTGCTATCAGTAAGCGGGCCTCTCTGTGCTAAACCTGGTTCATTTCTGTGTTTGTCATTTCCTCTTACCTCACCGTCATTATTTGTGGGGGGCTTCTATCCAGCTTTGGGGTCCCCTTCTCTGGAGGCAAGAAAGGTCTTTGTTTTCCTCTACTAGGGGTAGCTAGATTCTCCGGCTGGCGCGTGTCATCTAGAATCAACGTAGGAATGATCCCCGGCTACTTCTAGTGTTGGCGTTAGGAGTAGATATATGGTCAACCCAGTTACCACTGCCCTATGAGCTGGATTTTTGTATTCTGCAGACTTCCACGTTCCTCTGAGACCCTCGCCATTGGGGTCATAACAGTTTGCCAGGCCAGTATTAAATGTTTAATGCATTGCAGAAGAGGGATTATAAGAAAGAAGATTCTGAGTTTTTTTTTTCTCCTTCCCCTTTACCTCAGAGTGGCTATGCTTGCTGCAGACATGAATGTCCAGACCTTGATTACAAGTGTGGACCAGCTGGCTACTCGTGTGCAGGGCATACAAAACTATGTTATCAGAAATCCTAGGTCAGAACCTAAAATACCGATTCCTGAACTGTTTTCCGGAGACAGGTTTAAGTTTAGGAATTTCGTGAATAATTGTAAATTGTTTTTGTCCCTGAGACCCTGTTCATCAGGAGATTCTGCTCAGCAAGTAAAGATTGTTATTTCGTTCTTACGGGGCGACCCTCAGGATTGGGCTTTTTCGCTGGCGCCAGGAGATCCGGCATTGGCTGATCTTGATGCGTTTTTTCTGGCGCTCGGTTTACTTTATGAGGAACCCAATCTTGAGATTCAGGCAGAAAAGGCCTTGCTGTCTATGTCTCAGGGGCAGGACGAGGCTGAAGTGTATTGCCAAAAATTTCGGAAATGGTCCGTGCTGACACATTGGAACGAGTGTGCACTGGCCGCTAATTTTAGAAATGGCCTTTCTGAAGCCATTAAGAATGTTATGGTGGGTTTTCCCATTCCCACAGGTCTGAATGATACTATGGCACTGGCTATTCAAATTGACCGGCGGTTGCGGGAGCGCAAAACCGCAAATTCCCTCATGGTGTTGTCTGAACAGACACCTAATTCGGTGCAATGTGATAGAAAAACCGCAAATTCCCTCATGGTGTTGTCTGAACAGACACCTGATTTAATGCAATGTGATAGAATCCTGACTAGAAATGAGCGGAAAATTCATAGACGCCGGAATGGCTTGTGCTACTACTGTGGTGATTCTACACATGTTATCTCAGCATGCTCTAAACGTATAGCTAAGGTTGTTAGTCCTGTCACCGTTGGTAATTTGCAACCTAAATTTATTCTGTCTGTAACTTTGATTTGCTCACTGTCATCTTATCCTGTCATGGCGTTTGTAGATTCAGGTGCTGCCCTGAGTCTCATGGATCTCTCATTTGCTAAGCGCTGTGGATTTACTCTTGAACCATTAGAAAATCCTATTCCTCTTAGGGGTATTGATGCTACACCATTGGCAGCAAATAAACCGCAGTATTGGACTCAGGTTACCATGTGCATGACTCCTGAACACCGCGAGGTGATACGTTTCCTGGTTTTACATAAAATGCATGATTTGGTCGTTTTAGGGCTGCCATGGTTACAGACCCATAATCCAGTCCTGGACTGGAAGGCTATGTCAGTCTCAAGTTGGGGCTGTCGTGGTATTCATGAGGATTCCCTGCCTGTGTCTATTGCTTCTTCTACGCCTTCGGAAGTTCCGGAGTATTTGTCTGATTATCAGGATGTCTTCAGTGAGTCTGAGTCCAGTGCACTGCCTCCTCATAGGGACTGTGACTGTGCTATAGATTTGATCCCAGGCAGTAAATTTCCTAAGGGAAGACTGTTTAATCTGTCGGTACCTGAACATACCGCTATGCGTTCATATATCAAGGAGTCTCTGGAAAAAGGACATATTCGTCCGTCTTCTTCCCCTCTTGGTGCGGGATTCTTTTTTGTGGCAAAAAAGGACGGATCTTTGAGACCTTGTATTGATTATCGGCTTTTAAATAAGATCACTGTCAAATTTCAGTATCCTTTACCGCTGTTGTCTGACTTGTTTGCCCGGATTAAGGGTGCCAAGTGGTTCACCAAGATAGACCTTCGTGGTGCGTACAACCTTGTGCGCATTAAGCAAGGTGATGAATGGAAAACCGCATTCAATACGCCCGAAGGTCATTTTGAGTACTTGGTGATGCCTTTTGGGCTCTCCAATGCGCCTTCAGTTTTTCAGTCCTTTATGCATGACATTTTCCGGAATTATCTGGATAAATTTTTGATTGTTTATCTGGATGATATTTTGGTTTTTTCTGATAATTGGGATTCGCATGTGGAGCAGGTCAGGTTGGTCTTTAAAATTTTGCGTGAAAATTCTTTGTTTGTCAAGGGCTCAAAGTGTCTCTTTGGTGTACAGAAGGTTCCCTTTTTGGGGTTCATTTTTTCCCCTTCTGCTGTGGAGATGGACCCAGTCAAGGTCCGAGCTATTCTTGATTGGACTCAGCCCTCGTCAGTTAAGAGTCTTCAGAAGTTCTTGGGCTTCGCTAACTTCTACCGTCGTTTT
This sequence comes from Ranitomeya variabilis, assembly GCF_051348905.1. Lineage (NCBI taxonomy): Eukaryota > Metazoa > Chordata > Amphibia > Anura > Dendrobatidae > Ranitomeya > Ranitomeya variabilis. Next base: position 934,220,477 of record NC_135232.1, on the reverse strand, counting down.
ATCGCTAATTTTTCTAGCATTGTGAAACCTTTGACGGATATGACCAAGAAGGGCTCCGATGTAGCTAACTGGGCTCCTGCTGCCGTGGAGGCTTTCCAGGAGTTGAAACGCCGGTTTACTTCGGCGCCTGTTTTGTGCCAGCCTGACGTCTCACTTCCCTTTCAGGTTGAGGTGGATGCTTCGGAGATTGGGGCAGGGGCCGTTTTGTCGCAGAGAGGCCCTGGTTGCTCTGTTATGAAACCTTGTGCCTTTTTCTCTAGGAAGTTTTCGCCTGCCGAGCGAAATTATGATGTGGGCAATCGGGAGTTGTTGGCCATGAAATGGGCATTTGAGGAGTGGCGTCATTGGCTCGAGGGTGCTAAGCATCGTGTGGTGGTCTTGACTGATCACAAAAATCTGATGTATCTCGAGTCTGCTAAACGCCTTAATCCGAGACAGGCCCGCTGGTCATTGTTTTTCTCCCGCTTTGATTTTGTTGTCTCGTATTTACCAGGTTCAAAGAATGTGAAGGCCGATGCTCTTTCTAGGAGCTTTGTGCCTGATGCTCCTGGAGTCGCTGATCCTGTTGGTATTCTTAAAGATGGAGTTATCTTGTCAGCTATTTCTCCGGATCTGCGACGTGTGTTGCAGAGATTTCAGGCTGATAGGCCTGAGTCTTGTCCACCTGACAGACTGTTTGTTCCGGATAAGTGGACCAGCAGAGTCATTTCCGAGGTTCATTCCTCGGTGTTGGCAGGTCACCCGGGAATTTTTGGCACCAGAGATCTGGTGGCCAGGTCCTTTTGGTGGCCTTCCTTGTCAAGAGATGTGCGGTCATTTGTGCAGTCCTGTGGGACTTGTGCTCGAGCTAAGCCTTGCTGTTCTCGTGCCAGCGGTTTGCTCTTGCCCTTGCCTGTCCCGAAGAGACCTTGGACACATATCTCCATGGATTTCATTTCTGATCTTCCGCTATCTCAGGGCATGTCCGTTATCTGGGTGATATGTGATCGCTTCTCCAAGATGGTCCATTTGGTTCCTTTGCCTAAGCTGCCTTCCTCTTCCGATCTGGTTCCTGTGTTTTTCCAGAACGTGGTTCGTTTGCACGGCATCCCTGAGAATATTGTGTCAGACAGAGGATCCCAGTTCGTTTCCAGGTTCTGGCGATCCTTTTGTAGTAGGATGGGCATTGATTTGTCGTTTTCGTCTGCTTTCCATCCTCAGACTATGGACAGACGGAGCGAACCAATCAGACTTTGGAGGCTTATTTGAGGTGTTTTGTCTCTGCTGATCAGGACGATTGGGTGACATTCTTGCCGTTGGCTGAGTTTGCCCTTAATAATCGGGCTAGTTCCGCCACCTTGGTTTCGCCTTTTTTCTGCAACTCTGGTTTCCATCCTCGCTTTTCTTCGGGTCATGTGGAGCCTTCTGACTGTCCTGGGGTGGATTCTGTGGTGGATAGGTTGCAGCAGATCTGGAGTCATGTGGTGGACAACTTGAAGTTGTCACAGGAGAAGGCTCAGCGCTTTGCCAACCGCCGCCGCGGTGTGGGTCCCCGACTACGCATTGGGGATTTGGTGTGGCTTTCTTCCCGCTTTGTTCCTATGAAGGTCTCCTCTCCCAAATTTAAACCTCGTTTTATTGGGCCTTACAAGATATTGGAAATCCTTAATCCTGTATCTTTTCGTCTGGATCTTCCTGTGTCGTTTGCTATTCACAATGTATTTCATAGGTCCTTGTTGCGGCGGTACATTGTGCCTGTAGTTCCTTCTGCTGAGCCTCCTGCTCCGGTGTTGGTTGAGGGCGAGTTGGAGTACGTGGTGGAGAAGATCTTGGATTCTCGCCTCTCCAGGCGGAGGCTTCAGTACCTGGTCAAGTGGAAGGGCTATGGTCAGGAGGATAATTCCTGGGTGGTCGCCTCTGATGTTCATGCGGCCGATTTAGTTCGTGCCTTTCATGCCGCTCATCCTGATCGCCCTGGTGGTCGTGGTGAGGGTTCGGTGACCCCTCACTAAGGGGGGGGTACTGTTGTGAATTTGCTTTTTGCTCCCTCTAGTGGTTACTAGTTTTTTGACTCTGGTTTTTCTGTCTTTCCTTTTATCCGCACCTGGGTCGTTAGTTAGGGGTGTTGCTATATAAGCTCCCTGGACCTTCAGTTCAATGCCTGGCAACGTAGTTATCAGAGCTAGTCTGCTGTGCTCTTGTCTACTGATCCTGGTTCCAGTTATATCAGCTAAGTCTGCCTTTTGCTTTTTGCTATTTGTTTTGGTTTTGTATTTTTGTCCAGCTTGTTCCAAATCTATATCCTGACCTTTGCTGGAAGCTCTAGGGGGCTGGTGTTCTCCCCCCGGACCGTTAGACGGTTCGGGGGTTCTTGAATTTCCAGTGTGGATTTTGATAGGGTTTTTGTTGACCATATAAGTTACCTTTCTTTATTCTGCTATCAGTAAGCGGGCCTCTCTGTGCTAAACCTGGTTCATTTCTGTTTGTCATTTCCTCTTACCTCACCGTCATTATTTGTGGGGGGCTTCTATCCAGCTTTGGGGTCCCCTTCTCTGGAGGCAAGAAAGGTCTTTGTTTTCCTCTACTAGGGGTAGCTAGATTCTCCGGCTGGCGCGTGTCATCTAGAATCAATGTAGGAATGATCCCCGGCTACTTCTAGTGTTGGCGTTAGGAGTAGATATATGGTCAACCCAGTTACCACTGCCCTATGAGCTGGATTTTTGTATTCTGCAGACTTCCACGTTCCTCTGAGACCCTCGCCATTGGGGTCATAACAATAGTCCACGTTTCCTGTGCCCACTAAAAACTTGAACCAGCCCTACCCCCCACAACTTTAGCCAAATAACCCCCAATTTCCAATGCCTATCTATTATTATAAAGTAAATTAAGATTGACAAGCTTCAGTAACAAGAATGGATGTTTTTGCCATTAAAATGGGCACTGTAGGTGTTTTCCTGGCCTCCACTCACTGCCGACTATGCTTCCCCATTGACTTGCATTAGGTTTCATGTTTCGGTCGATCCCCGACTTTTCGCGATAATCGGCCGACTTCACTCGACTCGACTTTTGACAAAGTCGGGTTTCGCAAAACCCGACTCGACCCCAAAAAAGTAAAAGTCGCTCAACCTTACATGTCACTAAGTGCCAGGGGCAGACAAAGAGTGCAGAGGGCCCCTGTGCAAGAAATCTTCCCCCCCTTCCATAGTGCAACAAAGTTATGTAAACATATAGGTTGTAATATTTATCAGTTTAGAACACAACTATCAACTCTAAATTATAAATTTAAGTTCCATACTTAACAACTGAATATAACACAAAGCAGTCATGCAATTGATGTCATATCTGCACAGAAGACACTTGCAGATCATCCTGTCAGCCAATCACAGATGTGCTTGAAAGGCAGTGTGTGATTGGCTGAGAGGTAACCATGCAGAAATGTCACTGTGCACTCCATATAACCTGAAACATGTACCAGGCGCTCTGTAGATCTCTATCCCCATCCACCCCCTATACAGTGGATCAATCATTTTAATACATTTATTCCAGGGAGGCGGCCCTTCCCCTACCTAGACCAGTGATTAATTAATTAATTCCTCCCCTCACCCTGCCATTTTCATGTGTAATTTAAAGATCCAGTCCCGCGGATCACTGAGGCTCTGGCAAGAGTGCATGAACTACTGCCCGTGCAGAGCAACAGTGAGTCACAAGCAGAGCAAGCAGGGGTGGGATTCAAATTTTTAACAACAGGTTCTGTGTTTTTGTGTAGGAAAACCACACCCATTTTGTAAGCCATACCCATTTACACACACCTTTTCTTCAAACATATACAAGTAGGGGTGCAGTTAAACCATACCTCCCAACTTTTGAAGAGGGCAAATTTTAAGCCACGCCTCTGACCACACCCATTTCACATCTAGTCACACCCATATCCACATCCCAACCACAGCCATTTAGCACTGCTGATCACACTGTTTCATAAACAATAATTATAAACAAAAAATATGGCCACACAGTGCTCCATACTGTATAATGGCCACACATGATGCTCCGTACTGTATAATGGCCACACATGATGCTCCATACTATATAATGGTCACACAGTGCTCCATACTGTACAATAATCCCACATGATGCTCCATACTGTATAATGGCCACACATGATGCTTTATACTGTATAATGGCCACACGTGATGCTCCATGCTGTATAATGGCCACACAGTGCTCTGTTGTGAATTTGGATTCTGGGCTCCCCCGGTGGCTACTGGTGGAATTGAACTTGTGACATCATCTTCCCTGTTCACCTGTTCTGATTAGATCTGGGTGTCGCTATATAACCTGGCTTCTCTGTTAGATGCTTGCCGGTCAACAATGTTATCAGAAGCCTCTCTGTGCTTGTTCCTGCTCCCAGACATCTACTAGATAAGTTGGACATTCGTCCATGTTTTGTTTTTGTATTTTGGTTCCAGTTCACAGCTGCAGTTTCGTTACTGTGTCTGGAAAGCTCTTGTTGATCAGGAATTGCCACTCTGGTATTATGAGTTAATGCCAGAGTCCTAAAGTAATTTCTGGATGTGTTTTGTTAGGGTTTTCTACTGACCATGAAAGTATGCTTTCTGTCTTCTGCTATCTAGAAAGCGGACCTCAAAATTGCTAAAACTATTTTCCTGCTGCGTTTGTTGTTTCATCTCATATCACCGCCAATATATGTGGGGGGCCTCTGTCTCCTTTTTGGGCATTTCTCTAGAGGTGAGTCAGGTCTTATATTTCCCTCTGCTAGCATTATTTAGTTCTCCGGCCGGCGCTGGGCATATAGGGATAAAAAGTAGGACATGCTACCCTGGCTACTTCTAGATGATGCGGTAGGTTTAGTTCATGGTCAGTATAGTTACATCTTCCAAGAGCTTGTTCCTATTGAGGCTTATGCTAGTTCTCTGGCCATGGAGATCATGACAGTTTGACCGGCCCACTAAAGGGTTAAAATCCTTGGCTGAGAAAGGAGAGAAATAAGAAGTCTGCTGAAAATTTTTTTTTTTTTTTTTTTTTTTTTTCTCTAGTAGTTAGTGTGCTCTTAATTGGATCACTTGCCAGTCTGTCTATGCTGCAGTCTTTCTTTTTTTTCTCTCTCCTTCTAATCTTTGAATGGCTCTATGTTCACCTGTCTATAATGGATCTACAGAGTGTAACTGCAGGTTTGAATAATCTCGCCACGAAAGTACAAAGTTTGCAAGATTTTGTTGTTCATGCTCCGGTATCAGAGCCGAGAATTCCTTTGCCGGAATTCTTCTCAGGGAATAGATCTAGCTTTCAGAATTTTAGAAATAATTGTAAGTTATTTTTGTCCCTGAAATCTCGTTCTGCTGGAGACCCTGCACAGCAGGTTGGGATTGTGATTTCCTTGCTCCGCGGCGACCCTCAAGATTGGGCTTTTGCATTGGCACCAGGGGATCCTGCGTTGCGCAATGTGGATGCGTTTTTTCTGGCCTTGGGCTTGCTGTATGAGGAACCTCATTTGGAACTTCAGGCAGAAAAAACTTTGATGTCCCTATCGCAGGGGCAAGATGAAGCTGAAATTTACTGCCAAAAATTCCGTAAATGGTCTGTGCTTACTCAGTGGAATGAGTGTGCCTTGGCGGCTACTTTCAGAGAGGGTCTTTCTGATGCCATTAAGGATGTTATGGTGGGGTTCCCTGTGCCTGCAAGTCTGAATGAGTCCATGACAATGGCCATTCAGATCGATAGGCGTCTGCGGGAGCGCAAACCAGTGCACCATCTGGCGGTGTCCACTGAGAAGACGCCAGAAAACATGCAGTGTGATAGAATTCTGTCCAGAAGCGAGCGGCAGAATTTTAGACGGAAAAATGGGTTGTGTTTCTATTGTGGGGATTCTACTCATGTTATATCAGCATGCTTTAAGCGTACTAAAAAGCTTGATAAATCCGTTCCCATTGGCACTTTACAGTCTAAATTTATTTTGTCTGTGACCCTGATTTGCTCTTTGTCATCTATTACTACGGACGCCTATATCGACTCTGGCGCCGCTTTGAGTCTTATGGATTGGTCCTTTGCCAATCGTTGTGGGTATGATTTAGAGCCTTTGGAGACTCTTATTCCTCTGAAGGGGATTGACTCCACCCCATTGGCTAATAATAAACCACAATACTGGACACAAGTGACTATGTGTATTAATCCGGATCACCAGGAGACTATTCGTTTTCTGGTGCTGTATAATCTACATGATGATTTGGTGCTGGGATTGCCATGGCTGCAGTCTCACAACCCAGTCCTTGACTGGAGAGCTATGTCTGTGTTGAGCTGGGGATGTAAGGGGACTCATGGGGACGTACCTTTGGTGTCCATTTCATCATCTATTCCCTCTGAAATCCCTGAGTTCCTGTCTGATTATCGTGACGTCTTTGAAGAACCCAAGCTGGGTTCACTACCTCCGCACCGTGAGTGCGATTGTGCTATAGATTTAATTCCGGGTAGTAAATACCCAAAGGGTCGTTTATTTAATCTGTCTGTGCCTGAACATACTGCTATGCGAGAATATATAAAGGAGTCCTTGGAAAAGGGACATATTCGTCCATCGTCATCTCCCTTAGGAGCCGGTTTTTTCTTTGTGTCAAAAAAAGACGGCTCTTTGAGACCATGTATTGATTATCGGCTTTTGAATAAAATCACGGTTAAATATCAATACCCATTGCCGTTGCTGACTGATTTGTTTGCTCGCATAAAGGGGGCCAAGTGGTTCTCTAAGATTGATCTCCGTGGGGCGTATAATTTGGTGCGGATCAGGCAGGGGGATGAGTGGAAAACCGCATTTAATACGCCCGAGGGCCACTTTGAGTATTTGGTGATGCCTTTTGGTCTTTCTAATGCCCCTTCAGTCTTCCAGTCCTTTATGCATGATATTTTCCGCGATTTTTTGGATAAATTTATGATAGTGTATCTGGATGATATTCTGATTTTTTCGGATGATTGGGACTCTCATGTCCGGCAAGTTAAGAGGGTTTTTCAGGTTTTGCGGTCTAATTCTCTGTGTGTCAAGGGTTCTAAGTGCGTTTTTGGGGTTCAGAGAATTTCCTTTTTGGGATATATTTTTTCTCCCTCTTCCATTGAGATGGATCCTGTCAAGGTTCAAGCTATTTGTGATTGGACGCAGCCCTCTTCTCTTAAAAGTCTTCAGAAATTTTTGGGCTTTGCCAACTTTTATCGTCGATTTATTTCTGGTTTTTCGGATGTCGTTAAGCCATTGACCGATTTGACTAGACAGGGTGCTGATGTTGCTAATTGGTCCCCTGATGCTGTGGAGGCCTTTCAGGAGCTTAAGCGCCGTTTTTCTTCTGCCCCTGTGTTGCGTCAGCCTGATGTGACTCTTCCTTTTCAGGTTGAGGTCGACGCTTCTGAGATCGGGGCTGGGGCAGTGTTGTCGCAGAAAAGTTCTGACTGCGCCGTGATGAGGCCTTGTGCCTTCTTTTCCCGTAAATTTTCGCCCGCTGAGCGGAATTACGATGTTGGGAATCGGGAGCTTTTGGCCATGAAGTGGGCGTTTGAGGAGTGGCGCCATTGGCTCGAGGGGGCCAGACATCAGGTGGTGGTATTGACTGACCACAAAAATTTGATCTATCTTGAGACCGCCAGGCGCCTGAATCCTAGACAGGCGCGCTGGTCATTATTTTTCTCTCGGTTTAATTTTGTGGTATCGTACCTACCGGGTTCTAAGAATGTTAAGGCGGATGCCCTTTCTAGGAGTTTTGAGCCTGATTCACCCGGCAACTCTGACCCTACAGGTATTCTTAAGGAGGGAGTTATCTTGTCAGCCGTTTCTCCAGACCTGCGGCGGGCCTTGCAGGAGTTTCAGGCGGATAGACCGGATCGTTGTCCGCCTGATAGGTTGTTTGTTCCTGATGATTGGACCAGTAGAGTCATCTCTGAGGTACATTCTTCTGCATTGGCAGGTCATCCTGGAATTTTTGGTACCAGGGATTTGGTGGCAAGATCCTTCTGGTGGCCTTCCCTGTCACGAGATGTGCGAGGCTTTGTGCAGTCTTGTGACGTTTGTGCTCGGGCCAAGCCTTGTTGTTCTCGGGCTAGTGGATTATTGTTGCCCTTGCCTATTCCTAAGAGGCCTTGGACACACATCTCGATGGATTTTATTTCGGATCTTCCTGTTTCTCAGAAGATGTCTGTCATCTGGGTGGTGTGTGACCGTTTTTCTAAGATGGTCCATTTGGTTCCCCTGCCCAAATTGCCTTCTTCTTCCGAGTTGGTGCCCCTGTTTTTTCAAAATGTTGTTCGTTTGCATGGTATTCCTGAGAATATCGTTTCTGACAGAGGAACCCAATTTGTGTCTAGATTTTGGCGGGCATTCTGTGCTAGGATGGGCATAGATTTGTCTTTTTCGTCTGCTTTTCACCCTCAGACTAATGGCCAGACCGAGCGGACTAATCAGACCCTGGAGACATATCTGAGGTGTTTTGTGTCTGCTGACCAGGATGATTGGGTTGCTTTTTTGCCATTGGCGGAGTTCGCCCTCAATAATCGGGCCAGCTCTGCCACTTTGGTGTCCCCGTTTTTCTGTAATTCGGGGTTCCACCCTCGATTTTCCTCCGGTCAGATGGAATCCTCGGATTGTCCTGGAGTGGATGCGGTGGTGGAGAGATTGCATCATATCTGGGGGCAGGTGATGGACAATTTAAAGTTGTCCCAGGAGAAGACTCAGCTTTTTGCCAACCGTCACCGTCGTGTTGGTCCTCGGCTTTGTGTTGGAGATTTGGTGTGGTTGTCTTCTCGTTTTGTCCCTATGAGGGTCTCATCTCCTAAGTTTAAGCCTCGGTTCATCGGTCCGTATAAAATATTGGAGATTCTTAACCCTGTTTCCTTCCGTTTGGACCTCCCTGCATCCTTTTCTATTCATAACGTTTTTCATCGGTCGTTATTGCGCAGGTATGAGGCACCGGTTGTGCCTTCCGTTGAGCCTCCTGCTCCGGTGTTGGTTGAGGGTGAGTTGGAGTACGTTGTGGAAAAAATCCTAGACTCCCGTGTTTCCAGACGGAGACTCCAGTATCTGGTCAAGTGGAAGGGATACGGCCAGGAGGATAATTCTTGGGTCACTGCATCTGATGTTCATGCCTCTGATCTGGTTCGTGCCTTTCATAGGGCCCATCCTGATCGCCCTGGTGGTTCTGGTGAGGGTTCGGTGCCCCCTCCTTGAGGGGGGGGTACTGTTGTGAATTTGGATTCTGGGCTCCCCCGGTGGCTACTGGTGGAATTGAACTTGTGACATCATCTTCCCTGTTCACCTGTTCTGATTAGATCTGGGTGTCGCTATATAACCTGGCTTCTCTGTTAGATGCTTGCCGGTCAACAATGTTATCAGAAGCCTCTCTGTGCTTGTTCCTGCTCCCAGACATCTACTAGATAAGTTGGACATTCGTCCATGTTTTGTTTTTGTATTTTGGTTCCAGTTCACAGCTGCAGTTTCGTTACTGTGTCTGGAAAGCTCTTGTTGATCAGGAATTGCCACTCTGGTATTATGAGTTAATGCCAGAGTCCTAAAGTAATTTCTGGATGTGTTTTGTTAGGGTTTTCTACTGACCATGAAAGTATGCTTTCTGTCTTCTGCTATCTAGAAAGCGGACCTCAAAATTGCTAAAACTATTTTCCTGCTGCGTTTGTTGTTTCATCTCATATCACCGCCAATATATGTGGGGGGCCTCTGTCTCCTTTTTGGGCATTTCTCTAGAGGTGAGTCAGGTCTTATATTTCCCTCTGCTAGCATTATTTAGTTCTCCGGCCGGCGCTGGGCATATAGGGATAAAAAGTAGGACATGCTACCCTGGCTACTTCTAGATGATGCGGTAGGTTTAGTTCATGGTCAGTATAGTTACATCTTCCAAGAGCTTGTTCCTATTGAGGCTTATGCTAGTTCTCTGGCCATGGAGATCATGACAGTGCTCCATACTGTATAATAGCCCCACAAGATGCTCCATACTGTATAATGGCCACACATGATGCTCCATACTGTATAATGGCCACTAATGATGCTACATACTGTATGATGGCCATACATGATGCTCCATACTGTATAATGGCCCCACATGATGCTCCATACAGTATAATGGCTACACATGATGCTCAATACTGTATAATGGCCACACATTATGCTACATTCTGCATGTTGGTCCAACATGATGCTACATACTGTATAATGGCCATACATGATGCGTCATACTGTATAATGGCTACACATGATGCTCCATACTGTATGATGGCCACACATGATGCTCCATACTGTATAATGGTCCCACATGATGCTCCATACTGTGTAATGGCCACACATGATGCTCAATACTGTATAATGGCCACACATTATGCTACATACTGCATGTTGGCCCAACATGATGCTCCATACTGTATAATGGCTACACATATGGTTCCATACTGTATAATGGCCACACATTATGATACATACTGTATGATGGCCCCACATGATGCTACATACTGTATAATGGCCACACATGACGCTGCATACTGTATAATGGCCACACATGATGCTACATACTGTATGATGGCCACGTAATGCTCCTTACTGTAGAATGGCCAGACATGATGCTCCATACTGTATAATGGCCACGCATGATGCCTCATACTGTATGATGGCCACACATGATGCTACATACTGTATAATGGCCACACATGATGCTACATACTGTATGATGGCCACATAGTGCTCCATACTGTAGAATGGCCACACATGATACCCTGACGAAGGATAAAGATCCGAAACGCGCGTCGGGGTGCTCTATTACGGGACGTGGCTGACCCAGAAAGGTAGTTATTGTGTACCTCCCAACTTGATTGCACGTTGCACTTTGTGTGTGGATCATATAAATCTTTTTTGCTGTGTCATTGTACACTATTACAACCTTGCACTTTGCACGATTGCACTTTGCCCTGCTCCAACAATATTTTTGGTGGATTTTTTTGTCGTATTTGTATACACACTGTTCTTTGGCTATTTTTTATTATTGAGTCCTTAAAAAAAATTTCCCCCTCTTTTCACACACAACCGTTACCTTTGGGAAGCAACACTTCCTTGAATATAATCTGGGTCATCTACTGCTATCAAATTACTGAACAATTATATGTATTATCTTTTAGTCCTGTTGTGCGCACAAATGTTTTGTTTTTATATGGCCAATCATATGTAATAAAGGCATTTTTATATCTATTTTCTACTTGGTGTGTTTCTCTGTTTTTCCATATATTGGTTGGGCTCGTTTTTCTCTTGTACAAGTGTTTTTCACCCTTTCACAGAGCACCAATCACCGCAATGTGATATATAATTTTGGTTTATTATGGATCTTATTTAGTAATTACTGGTGATTTTTTGGTTTATCTGTGTTCTTTAACACATGATACTGTGTACAGTATAATGGCCACACATAGTTACTCCAACAAACGTGGCTCCACTCCATACACCTTGCATACATGGCTCTGCTCCGTACACCTCATACACACACGACTCCGCTTCGTACACCTCATACACACACGGTTCCGCGCCGTACACCTCATACACACATGGCTCCGCTCCGTACACCTCATACACATACACGGCTCTGCTACATCCACACTGTAAACAACTCCTGATCCCACACATAAGCTTACCGTCTAGCACCATGACAGCAAAGCAGAGACCTGCAATACACGGAGGCCCCTGATCATGTGACTCCTGACTCCTCCCCTCCTGTGAACTCATCACAGGTCCTAAGCAAGCTTCAGTGACTCACTGTGACTGAGAGGCCCTCCCCCTCCCTCCTCTCTTCCTGGTCCAGTGTCTGCTACCCTTCACCTCACCGCAGACCGCAGCAGTGACAGCCGGCTGGACAGCAGCATAATATATGCTAGCAGGTGAGGAGGGGGCCCGTTTAACTGTCATATCACATGCGTACAGCAGAGCGGGCCCCCTGCTTCTCCTGTTAGCAATGTAGCATTTCACCCGCTACGGGTCTTGGGAACACTCGCTTGGCAGCAGAATAATCATAGACAGGCACGGTTCCTCACACAAATCTGTCCATATGGTTTATTTAAACTCCACATAAACCACATAGGGTACAGTCCATTTCAATACAGCCACAAAACATTAAAGGACATCAGTCAGTTCACGTAGCAGATAGGCTTCTCTGCCGTTTATTATAATCCCTGTCATGATCTCCATGGCCAGAGAACTAGCATAAGCCTCAATAGGAACAAGCTCTTGGAAGATGTAACTATACTGACCATGAACTAAACCTACCGCATCATCTAGAAGTAGCCAGGTAGCATGTCCTACTTTTTATCCCTATATGCCCAGCGCCGGCCGGAGAACTAAATAATGCTAGCAGAGGGAAATATAAGACCTGACTCACCTCTAGAGAAATGCCCAAAAAGGAGACAGAGGCCCCCCACATATATTGGCGGTGATATGAGATGAAACAACAAACGCAGCAGGAAAATAGTTTAAGCAAATTTGAGGTCCGCTTTCTAGATAGCAGAAGACAGAAAGCATACTTTCATGGTCAGTAGAAAACCCTAACAAAACACATCCAGAAATTACTTTAGGACTCTGGCATTAACTCATAATACCAGAGTGGCAATTCCTGATCAACAAGAGCTTTCCAGACACAGTAACGAAACTGCAGCTGCGAACTGGAACCAAAATACAAAAACAAAACATGGACGAATGTCCAACTTATCTAGTAGATGTCTGGGAGCAGGAACAAGCACAGAGAGGCTTCTGATAACATTGTTGACCGGCAAGCATCTAACAGAGAAGCCAGGTTATATAGCGACACCCAGATCTAATCAGAACAGGTGAACAGGGAAGATGATGTCACAAGTTCAATTCCACCAGTAGCCACCGGGGGAGCCCAGAATCCAAATTCACAACAGTACCCCCCCCTCAAGGAGGGGGCACCGAACCCTCACCAGAACCACCAGGGCGATCAGGATGGGCCCTATGAAAGGCACGAACCAGATCAGAGGCATGAACATCAGATGCAGTGACCCAAGAATTATCCTCCTGGCCGTATCCCTTCCACTTGACCAGATACTGGAGTCTCCGTCTGGAAACACGGGAGTCTAGGATTTTTTCCACAACGTACTCCAACTCACCCTCAACCAACACCGGAGCAGGAGGCTCAACGGAAGGCACAACCGGTGCCTCATACCTGCGCAATAACGACCGATGAAAAACGTTATGAATAGAAAAGGATGCAGGGAGGTCCAAACGGAAGGAAACAGGGTTAAGAATCTCCAATATTTTATACGGACCGATGAACCGAGGCTTAAACTTAGGAGATGAGACCCTCATAGGGACAAAACGAGAAGACAACCACACCAAATCTCCAACACAAAGCCGAGGACCAACACGACGGTGACGGTTGGCAAAAAGCTGAGTCTTCTCCTGGGACAACTTTAAATTGTCCATCACCTGCCCCCAGATATGATGCAATCTCTCCACCACCGCATCCACTCCAGGACAATCCGAGGATTCCATCTGACCGGAGGAAAATCGAGGGTGGAACCCCGAATTACAGAAAAACGGGGACACCAAAGTGGCAGAGCTGGCCCGATTATTGAGGGCGAACTCCGCCAATGGCAAAAAAGCAACCCAATCATCCTGGTCAGCAGACACAAAACACCTCAGATATGTCTCCAGGGTCTGATTAGTCCGCTCGGTCTGGCCATTAGTCTGAGGGTGAAAAGCAGACGAAAAAGACAAATCTATGCCCATCCTAGCACAGAATGCCCGCCAAAATCTAGACACAAATTGGGTTCCTCTGTCAGAAACGATATTCTCAGGAATACCATGCAAACGAACAACATTTTGAAAAAACAGGGGCACCAACTCGGAAGAAGAAGGCAATTTGGGCAGGGGAACCAAATGGACCATCTTAGAAAAACGGTCACACACCACCCAGATGACAGACATCTTCTGAGAAACAGGCAGATCTGAAATAAAATCCATCGAGATGTGTGTCCAAGGCCTCTTAGGAATAGGCAAGGGCAACAATAATCCACTAGCCCGAGAACAACAAGGCTTGGCCCGAGCACAAACGTCACAAGACTGCACAAAGCCTCGCACATCTCGTGACAGGGAAGGCCACCAGAAGGATCTTGCCACCAAATCCCTGGTACCAAAAATTCCAGGATGACCTGCCAATGCAGAAGAATGTACCTCAGAGATGACTCTACTGGTCCAATCATCAGGAACAAACAACCTATCAGGCGGACAACGATCCGGTCTATCCGCCTGAAACTCCTGCAAGGCCCGCCGCAGGTCTGGAGAAACGGCTGACAAGATAACTCCCTCCTTAAGAATACCTGTGGGGTCAGAGTTGCCGGGTGAATCAGGCTCAAAACTCCTAGAAAGGGCATCCGCCTTAACATTCTTAGAACCCGGTAGGTACGATACCACAAAATTAAACCGAGAGAAAAATAATGACCAGCGCGCCTGTCTAGGATTCAGGCGCCTGGCGGTCTCAAGATAGATCAAATTTTTGTGGTCAGTCAATACCACCACCTGATGTCTGGCCCCCTCGAGCCAATGGCGCCACTCCTCAAACGCCCACTTCATGGCCAAAAGCTCCCGATTCCCAACATCATAATTCCGCTCAGCGGGCGAAAATTTACGGGAAAAGAAGGCACAAGGCCTCATCACGGCGCAGTCAGAACTTTTCTGCGACAACACTGCCCCAGCCCCGATCTCAGAAGCGTCGACCTCAACCTGAAAAGGAAGAGTCACATCAGGCTGACGCAACACAGGGGCAGAAGAAAAACGGCGCTTAAGCTCCTGAAAGGCCTCCACAGCATCAGGGGACCAATTAGCAACATCAGCACCCTGTCTAGTCAAATCGGTCAATGGCTTAACGACATCCGAAAAACCAGAAATAAATCGACGATAAAAGTTGGCAAAGCCCAAAAATTTCTGAAGACTTTTAAGAGAAGAGGGCTGCGTCCAATCACAAATAGCTTGAACCTTGACAGGATCCATCTCAATGGAAGAGGGAGAAAAAATATATCCCAAAAAGGAAATTCTCTGAACCCCAAAAACGCACTTAGAACCCTTGACACACAGAGAATTAGACCGCAAAACCTGAAAAACCCTCTTAACATGCCGGACATGAGAGTCCCAATCATCCGAAAAAATCAGAATATCATCCAGATACACTATCATAAATTTATCCAAAAAATCGCGGAAAATATCATGCATAAAGGACTGGAAGACTGAAGGGGCATTAGAAAGACCAAAAGGCATCACCAAATACTCAAAGTGGCCCTCGGGCGTATTAAATGCGGTTTTCCACTCATCCCCCTGCCTGATCCGCACCAAATTATACGCCCCACGGAGATCAATCTTAGAGAACCACTTGGCCCCCTTTATGCGAGCAAACAAATCAGTCAGCAACGGCAATGGGTATTGATATTTAACCGTGATTTTATTCAAAAGCCGATAATCAATACATGGTCTCAAAGAGCCGTCTTTTTTTGACACAAAGAAAAAACCGGCTCCTAAGGGAGATGACGATGGACGAATATGTCCCTTTTCCAAGGACTCCTTTATATATTCTCGCATAGCAGTATGTTCAGGCACAGACAGATTAAATAAACGACCCTTTGGGTATTTACTACCAGGAATTAAATCTATAGCACAATCGCACTCACGGTGCGGAGGTAGTGAACCCAGCTTGGGTTCTTCAAAGACGTCACGATAATCAGACAGGAACTCAGGGATTTCAGAGGGAATAGATGATGAAATGGACACCAAAGGTACGTCCCCATGAGTCCCCTTACATCCCCAGCTCAACACAGACATAGCTCTCCAGTCAAGGACTGGGTTGTGAGACTGCAGCCATGGCAATCCCAGCACCAAATCATCATGTAGATTATACAGCACCAGAAAACGAATAGTCTCCTGGTGATCCGGATTAATACACATAGTCACTTGTGTCCAGTATTGTGGTTTATTATTAGCCAATGGGGTGGAGTCAATCCCCTTCAGAGGAATAAGAGTCTCCAAAGGCTCTAAATCATACCCACAACGATTGGCAAAGGACCAATCCATAAGACTCAAAGCGGCGCCAGAGTCGATATAGGCGTCCGTAGCAATAGATGACAAAGAGCAAATCAGGGTCACAGACAAAATAAATTTAGACTGTAAAGTGCCAATGGGAACGGATTTATCAAGCTTTTTAGTACGCTTAAAGCATGCTGATATAACATGAGTAGAATCCCCACAATAGAAACACAACCCATTTTTCCGTCTAAAATTCTGCCGCTCGCTTCTGGACAGAATTCTATCACACTGCATGTTTTCTGGCGTCTTCTCAGTGGACACCGCCAGATGGTGCACTGGTTTGCGCTCCCGCAGACGCCTATCGATCTGAATGGCCATTGTCATGGACTCATTCAGACTTGCAGGCACAGGGAACCCCACCATAACATCCTTAATGGCATCAGAAAGACCCTCTCTGAAAGTAGCCGCCAAGGCACACTCATTCCACTGAGTAAGCACAGACCATTTACGGAATTTTTGGCAGTAAATTTCAGCTTCATCTTGCCCCTGCGATAGGGACATCAAAGTTTTTTCTGCCTGAAGTTCCAAATGAGGTTCCTCATACAGCAAGCCCAAGGCCAGAAAAAACGCATCCACATTGCGCAACGCAGGATCCCCTGGTGCCAATGCAAAAGCCCAATCTTGAGGGTCGCCGCGGAGCAAGGAAATCACAATCCCAACCTGCTGTGCAGGGTCTCCAGCAGAACGAGATTTCAGGGACAAAAATAACTTACAATTATTTCTAAAATTCTGAAAGCTAGATCTATTCCCTGAGAAGAATTCCGGCAAAGGAATTCTCGGCTCTGATACCGGAGCATGAACAACAAAATCTTGCAAACTTTGTACTTTCGTGGCGAGATTATTCAAACCTGCAGTTACACTCTGTAGATCCATTATAGACAGGTGAACATAGAGCCATTCAAAGATTAGAAGGAGAGAGAAAAAAAAGAAAGACTGCAGCATAGACAGACTGGCAAGTGATCCAATTAAGAGCACAGAGAAAAAAAAAAAAAAAAAAACTCTCAGCAGACTTCTTATTTCTCTCCTTTCTCAGCCAAGGATTTTAACCCTTTAGGGGGCCGGTCAAACTGTCATGATCTCCATGGCCAGAGAACTAGCATAAGCCTCAATAGGAACAAGCTCTTGGAAGATGTAACTATACTGACCATGAACTAAACCTACCGCATCATCTAGAAGTAGCCAGGTAGCATGTCCTACTTTTTATCCCTATATGCCCAGCGCCGGCCGGAGAACTAAATAATGCTAGCAGAGGGAAATATAAGACCTGACTCACCTCTAGAGAAATGCCCAAAAAGGAGACAGAGGCCCCCCACATATATTGGCGGTGATATGAGATGAAACAACAAACGCAGCAGGAAAATAGTTTAAGCAAATTTGAGGTCCGCTTTCTAGATAGCAGAAGACAGAAAGCATACTTTCATGGTCAGTAGAAAACCCTAACAAAACACATCCAGAAATTACTTTAGGACTCTGGCATTAACTCATAATACCAGAGTGGCAATTCCTGATCAACAAGAGCTTTCCAGACACAGTAACGAAACTGCAGCTGTGAACTGGAACCAAAATACAAAAACAAAACATGGACGAATGTCCAACTTATCTAGTAGATGTCTGGGAGCAGGAACAAGCACAGAGAGGCTTCTGATAACATTGTTGACCGGCAAGCATCTAACAGAGAAGCCAGGTTATATAGCGACACCCAGATCTAATCAGAACAGGTGAACAGGGAAGATGATGTCACAAGTTCAATTCCACCAGTAGCCACCGGGGGAGCCCAGAATCCAAATTCACAACAAATCCCCTTGTCTGGGGTTACCTTTCAGGAGTTCCACTCCTCATGCTGACTTCACATCAGTCCCAGGTCCTCAACACAGACCGTCCTGGTCTACGGTCACTAGGTGCTTCCAGGATGACTCCACTCCCAGGAGACTCCAACACTGACCGTCCAGGACCTTGCACAGGAACAAACGGATCCATACACAGGAACCTCCCAGGACCATGTGACCCACACCCTGGTCACATTATCTACATGTTACCACTCCCACGGGTGGGAGTGTGGCTGTGTGGCTAGTTTGTCCCGCCCATCTCATACAACTAGCCTAGTAAGTCTCCCTTGAATATTATACAACATTACACAAACTCTTGAGGGACTGCAGGTCCCAGAACAACCACGTTACATCAGACTTACCACACAGACTCCCTCTGCGACACATATCGGCCATTCACAACACTCCCAGTCACTGTTTCATCACAACTATGCCTCCAAGTGCATCTTGAAGTGCACAAACAGCGCCCCCTGGCTGTAACATTAGTCACTGCACCACAGCAGTTAGCAGCTTTGTATGCCCGTCGGGGGCCCCCTCCCGCTCTGGGCCCCTGTACAGGTTGAACAAGCTGTATGTATGCCCATGCTAAGTTCTCTATATCAGATATATCCATGATGTTGATCATATAGTAAAACTTGTGCATTGATGTGATCAGCTGCAGGAGCCCAAATGTTACAAACAAGAGGGCTCCTGCTGTGACTTCTAGGACAAAAATTATCATCCCATCATAGCAATTTAACTCCTTATATGCTGCTGTTATGAATGACAGTAGCACATGAGGCAGTAGGCCTCCTTCACACGTCGGTATAAACCATGTATGTGAAAATCTAGTATGGATGTCATCAGTGTGCCATCTATGTGTCATCAGTGTGTCATCTGTGTGTCTGTTTTACCATCAGTATATCATCAATATTTTTCCAGAATAGATAAAGAAAGAAATTACAACGCTTCTCCTATACTTTTTAATGTTAAACATTGACGGCACATGGATAGCACACTGATGCCATCCATATACAGACCCATAAACTTATTTTGGTTCCATTCTGCCAGTTAAAGTAATATCTCCATGTGTTTTGTACACTGGATACATGTAGTATCTGTAAAAAAGTGTATACCACACATATGGAAGCAAAGACAATTGAAGGTCTTTACAGAGGGAAAGCATTCTCTCTGTTAGCCTATTAGCATTATCGCCATACAGTCTCAAATGATTCCAAGCTTACCCTACACCATAGCCATTCAAATGAAGCACTGACAGTGTAATGCAATGTGCAGAATTTACTGTGTGTTACTAATATGATGATGAGATTGTATGGTAAAGTCACAATATATGACTAATAGATATTGTAAAAACAGAATATAAAAAGTTTTACTGTAAGTGTTAAAAAACATTGTAAAGGCACTGTTCCAAAATCCCAGTTTTCCCTACCAACAAAAAAAGTTTTAATTTTGAAAAATATAAATTTAGTGAAAAAAAATAACATTTTGTATTACCACGTCCAGAAAGGCACATATTCTATCAATATTTATCTTACACCATAGATGTGGCCACAAATAAATTTGTAAAAACAGAAACTTTGACATTTTTGTTCATCTTGACTCACAAAAACATTAATACAAATCAAAATATCAATAAATAATAAATTAAGATAAAACAAATTGTAAATACTCAAAAATGGTACCAATAAATAATGAAGCTTGTTGCACAAAATAACAACTGCTCAGTACACAAAAAAGTAAAAAAGTTATGGCTCCAAAATATAGATGAGTGAGCACTAAAATGCTTGGATGCTCGTGACTCAGACCAAGCAATTAAAAGCGTTTGGATGCTCAGTTTGAGTAACGACCATAACTGGAGTCACTGTGAAATCCAAACATTTCCAGTAGACCCTACAAGGAGGCCTGGGGGAAAGTGAAAATGTTGAAATGGATAGAAAAAGTGCTGAATGGAAGAATAGGATGGGGAAGACCCCTATAAGCATCCCTGACTCTCAGATCGCTGCTGAGAAAAATGATGACACACTTTATTTAACTCCATTTTGAGGACTGACAATAAAACATTTGAAATTGAGGAGAAATTGGAGTTTACAGGAAAAAAATGTTAAGTAGCATTCTTCCCTGTAAAATGACTTGTATAGTGGGTATGGAAAGTATTTATAACTCTTTAAATTTTTCACTCTTTTTCATTGCAGCCATTTGGTAAATTCAAAAAAGTTAATTTTTTTCTCATTAGTGTACACTCTGTACCCCACCTTGACTGAAAAGAACAGAAATGTAGTAATTTTTGCAAATTTATTAAAAAAGAAAAACTGAAATATTACATGGTCATAAGTATTCAGACCCTTTGCTCAGTATTGAGTAGAAGCACCCTTTTGAGCTAGTACAGTCATGAGTCTTCTTGGGAATGATGCAACAAGTTTTTCACACCTGGATTTGGGGGATCCTCTGCCATTCTTCCTTGCAGATCCTCTCCAGTTCCATCAGGTTGGATGGTGAATGCTGGTGGACAGTCATTTTCAGGTCTCTCCAGAGATGCTCAATTGGGTTTAGGACAGGGCTCTGGCTGGGCCAGTCAAGAATGGTCACAAAGTTGTTCTGAAGCCACTCCTTTGTTATTTTAGCTGTGTGCTTAGGGTCATTACCATGTTGGAAGGTGAATCTTCAGCCAAGTCTGAGGTCCAGAGCACTCTGGAAGAGGTTTTCATCCAGGATATATCTGTACTTGGCCACGTTGATGTTTTCTTCAATGACAACTAGTCATCCTGTCACTGTAGCTGAAAAACACTCCCATAACATGATGCTGCCTCCACCATGTTTCACTGTTGGGATTGTATTGGGCAGATGATGAGCAGTGCCTGATTATCTCTTCAAATACCCCTTATAATTATCAACAAAATGTCTATCTTCATCTCATCAGACCAGAGAGTCTTATTTTTCATAGTCTTGGAGTCCTTCATGTGTTTTTTAGCAAACTTTATGCGGGCTTTCATATGTCTTGCACTGAGGAGAGGCTCCCGCCTTGCCACTCTGCCATAAAGGACCGACTGGTGGAGGTCTGCAGTGATAGTTCACTTTGTGGAACTTTCTCCCATTTCCCTACTGCATTTCAGGAGCTGTTACATTGATCTTGGGGTTCTTCTTTACCTCTCTCACCACTTTTCCCACGATTGCTCTTTGGCTGCATGGCCAGGTCTAGGAAGACTTCTGGTAGTCCCAAACTTTTTCCATTTAAGTATTATGGAGGCCACTATGCTCTTAGGGACCTTGAGAACTGAAGAAATTCTGTTGTAACCTTGGCCAAATCTGTGCCTTGCCACAATTCTGTCTCTGAGCACCTTGGCCTGTTCCTTTGATCTCATGATTCTCATTTGGTCTGACATGCACTGTGAGCTGTGAGGTCTTCTATAGACAGGTGTGTGCCTTTTCAAATCAAGTCCTATCAGTTTAATTAAACACAGCTGGACTCCAATGAAGGAGTAGAACCATCTCAAAGAAGATCACAAGGAAATTAACAGCATGTGACTTAAATATGAGTGTCTGAGCAAAGGGTCTGAATACTTATGACCATGTGATGTTTCAGTTTTTTTTTTTATATATTTGCAAAAATTACTACATTTCTGTTTTTTTCAGTCAAGATGGGGTGCAGAGTGTACATTTCTGAGAAAAAAATGAACTTTTTTGAATTTACCAAATGGCTGCAATGAAGCAAAGAGTGAAAAATTTAGAGTTATGAATACTGTCCGTCCCCACTGTATATAAGGCAAAATTTTTAAAGGATTGAAAGAAAACTAATAATTAAAGAAAGCCAAATTATTTTTTATAATATGTATTATATTTTTATTAATTGTTAATTTTTTAAAAATGGAAATTTCAGTGTAATTTATGAAGTAAGCATAAAATGCCAAAAATTAGATGGAAGAGGAACTCAGACCCTGTATTAGTCATAAGGGATGACCTCATACACAGTATGTTCAAATTTTCATGTAGTGTTACTCCTAGACTCATAAAGGCTATGCACTAAGTGCAAAGTCTGCCAAAAATGATTAGCAGGTTCATCCATACACCCCTGAAGGCACCAAGTGTAGTGTCTCATTCAAACATTGTGAATAAAGTGTAGTTGTGTTACTACTGAACTCATAAAAGCTCTGCACACAGTGTAAAGACGGCCAAAAATTACAGAGTCATCCATACACCATTGAAGGCACCAACTACTTGAGTCGAGCACATTGACTCCATTGTGCTCGATGAACACTAATATATAAGACATATTAGTGTTGAAATATGAAAACATATGTTTGTTTTTGTGTTTTTAATTAAAAAATAAAAATCATAGAGGCTTACTCTTGCCACATAAACATAGACCACTATGTAACAAAATAGCAAATCATAATTACTTGGATACATAAAACAAATTTCAAAAACCTGGCCTGGACAATAAGTGACAAACAGGTCCGGTCCTTATTGGATTTTTATAATAGAGCTTTCTTGAAACCCTGCATGTGGCCAAGTTTCAAAGGAGACCATAGTTTGAACTGTATGAAGCAATACTGTAGTATTTCTGTATATAGTACAAGCGATAAGATTATCACATGCTCAAGTCCCCTAAGAGGACTAACAAATACATTAAAAAGTCAAAAACAAGTTTTAAATCATTAAACAAATACAATTTCAAATCACCCTCCTTTTCCCAAACAAAAATAAAGAAAAAAATATTAAAAAATAAAAAGAATACACATGTAGTATCACTGAGTTCTGAAAAGTCTGATCTATCAAAATGTAAAAAGTAATTAACCTGATCTATTGTATGTTTTCCGTAAATAGAAATAAATCAAGAATGTAAAAATTACATTTTCTTGGTTACTGTAAAAGCACAAAAACTGCTGTTACAAGAGATCCAAATGTAATATTTCTCCTAAGGCTACTTTCACACTAAACGACGTACTGACGCATACTGTGAAAGCGCCACACAACGGGGCAGTGGATGCAGTTTTTCCACGCATCCGCTGCCCCATTGTGAGCTCCGGGGAGGAGGGGGTGGAATTCCGGCCGCGCATGCGCGGTCGGAAATGCTGGACACAACGCACCAAAAAAAGTTACATGCAACATTTTTTTGTGCCGACGGTCCGACGCAACATGACGCAACCGTTGCACGACAGTTGCGATGTGTGGCAATGCGTTGCAATGCGTCGCTAATGTTAGTCTATGGAGAAAAAACGCATCCTGCAAGCAATTTTGCAGGATGCATTTTTTTCCCAAAACGACGCATTGCAACGTGCGTCTTACGACACTAGTGTGAAAGAGACCTAACATGGTATCAATAAAAATGTCTTACCCTGCAAAAAATAAGCCACTACATAGCTTCATTGACTGAAAAATGAAAATGTTTTGGAACGCGGAAAATTGTTGCACGTCTCCAAAAATATTTGTTTCAAACTAGTGATTTTTTTTTTACCACTAAAATAACAAAAAAAAATTAAAATCTTTGGCATCGCCTTAATGGAACTAAGGAGGAGGATCAACTCATCCTTGAAAAACCAAGCCCTTATAGATCTATGTGGACAAACAAATAAGAAAATTGATGGCTTTGAGAAGAGGAGGATATCAAAATGAAAAAGCAAAAATGGAAGGGGTAAAAGGCTTTGAGCCAATAGAGAAGAATAATAATTTTTATTTATTTGCTTATTGTTGTTGAAATAATAGAAATAAAAGCCAAAAATGAAAAATAAGCACAGATTTTGGCTTTCACATGTAGAAATTACACTTTGACACATTGCTACAAAAGTCATGTCTGGCTGTGACATGTTACACAGCTATTCATAAGTGTATGTTACAACTTAATTGATTAAAAGAGTTGTCTGGAATTAAAGTAAAACTTTAAAGCAAACCTATCAACAGGTTTCACTGATATGAGATATGGCCTTCACCTTTCAGGCCTGATATATACGATTCTATAATACTGTATATAAGCCCCCAACCTGACCAGCAAGACAAGAAAATTGCATTTTGTTATACTCACCTGTGGGGTGGTCTAGTCCGAGGGTTGTCGCTGCTCTTACTTCGGCGCCTCCCTTCTTCTTGCGATGCTGTCCTTCTTCTTGCTTCGTGTAGATGACACGTCCCTATGTCATCCACAGTCTCTCCGGCATAGCGTTCCTGTACAGGCACACGTTGCTGCCCTGACTAGGGCTCTTTGACTTTTCCTGGTGCCTGCATACTGCAGTTCTTTACTGTACCTTAGTTAGGACAGGAAAGCTATCCAGACATGCAGTCTGTTTGGTAATCCAGACTGGAGCCAGTGGAATACATAATCAAGGTCAACTTGTTAAACTGATCTTGCTCTGGAGCTTCCTCTACTTATAACCACAGACACTTACTGTGCCAAAAAGCAAACTCATAGAAATAAATATCTAGATTATATGCAAATACTGTAATGAGGAAAGAAAATATTTAGATGTACACTGTTGCTTCACACAAGTTAATCTTTATCTCCCTATTGTTTGTTTCTATAGATTTTGTAGAGCTATAAAGAGATACAGATGAAGTGAACAATGATTATATTTCTGTATTAAACTGTTCTGCGGTTGGTTTTAAAAATGGCAAAAAAAAAATTTTCTGAATATATAAATAATTGATTTATAATCTGTAAATGAAGCGCTTACTAAAATTGAATGCAAATAAAGGATGCTTCCCATCTTGCAAAGTAATGGCATATCACTTCTGAGAATAAAAGTGATATAATGCTGGTTTAGATCTGCATCTATTCCTTATTTTTTCCTTCATAGAAAAGTGCTGACTAGAGTGCTGACTAGAAGCTGTACAGATATCTGCACAGCCGCATATCAATAATTTGTTCCCGATTGTCTAAATTCTGCAGGAAGCTAGTATTTGAACTGGTATTTTATGGTCTTTTCGTATATGATATTATTATTCCAATTTAATCCCATTTTATCTCAGTTTCCTTAAACTTTCCGTATTTTCCCAGAAAACCATCTGCCTAATCTATTACTAAGGCTACATTGGCACCTACTATTTCCTCATATGTGTGCTTTTAATTCTTTTTTAAATTTCAAAGTTTAATAGAACTATTCACTCATCCATTTTTTTAAGAGCTCACTGACAGTGGTCTTAAGAGGATATTTATGGTCTGATTTTCTTGCCTGTGCGGATTGGATGGGTTGTCTAGTGAGAATTTCCTGAAAATAGCATCTTTTAGAAATATATTTACTTAGAAAATTGGTGACATGTTTTCACCAGCTGTATGTATGTATGTATGTGTGTGTGTATATATATAAATATATATATATATATATATATATATATATATATATATATATATATTAACTAGGTATACAACAATGTAAAAAGATATGCACATAGCTATGCTATGCCCATTAAACTCAGTGAATAGTATATTTTTATATATCAGGATCAGATTAAGTCATTCAAATCTATGGAGATCATTGAAAACAGAAAATAAAATAAAGTCATATGCGTTTCACATCAATTTTCTGTTTATAGCAATCCATTGCTAAGTGTAAAGTGATAAAAAGGTTTAGACAGTTTACCTCCTCCAGTTTTTAACAATTAACAATAGTTAAGAGAAAACAGATGTAAAATGGATGATATAGGTGAGACAAAATGGTGCATTTTAATAGATATAAAAGCAGAAATGGATCTGTGAGGCAGTATGAAGAAAGGAGAACCCAGCCATAATGGTAAAGTGTAACCCTCATACACACATCTAACTATTTGATTTGTGACAAAATAAGTACAATTTGAGCTCTATTCAATTTTTATCAGTGTTTCATCAATTTTTCTTTTATACAAAATAAATTGATGGATGATTTTCCTGCTTAACCTAGCAAACAACCTGTAAAAACAGACAATGCTAATGCTAGAATGCAACTAGAATGCATTCTGTGTGCAGTTGAGTTTTTTACAGATCCATAATCTCTAACATGTGATTTTACTGGGATCAAAACAGGACATACCGCTATTTATACCCCTAAGAAACATACTGTCTGCAAAAAGCACTTGCATGTGCACAGTTCCATTTTCTATAATCAATAAGTGTTAGTTTTTTTTTAAAAGGATGGCTAGAATTCAGACATAAAAAAGGACATCTGATAGAGGCCTTAGGAAACAAAAGATAGTAGTTAATCAGATTACTTCAAGACTTTTGTTTTGGGGTCAGGAAAATGTCTTCCATACTAATAGTTAAATTTTTTGTAATGTTTTCAGTCTCATTCATTTCATGATTTGGTGTCTAACTAAATATATTCCGAAACCTGAATTTAGGTTTTAGCATTTGAAATGTAAACAAAGAGAAAACAACCATTGAACTATAGCGTGTGCTCTGATTGTTTCTTTACGAAAAGTTTTTACTAATTTTAAATGGAATAGTGCACCGAACTATACTTGAGAAATGCTGATATCCTGTAATTACCAAATCTGTTTTGCTTATACTTGGAAAAATATACCCTAAAATAAATGCACCTGGCAATGTATGTGGATGCCAGATGTTTAACAAGCATCGATATTCTATACTGTTGGATCCCTGGCAGCACCTGTGTGTCCTTAATTCAAAGACATCTGCTTCACATTAATTCATTGACATAGATGGCACTTTCTATATTACTTTCTACATTTGGACACATGAATCTTATTTATAATTCATAGGGTACAGATGCTTACAGGCAGCAAAATCTCAAGTTTCATTGAATGTCAATCATCTTTTCTTCCTTTGCGATCATGAGGAAATAATTGCACAAGTTTTCATTTATCATGTTTTGTATAACCAGAATACTTAATAGTTTGCACACATTTTAGTGTATCTTTTTCCCTTTCTCCTTTTCAAACCCTGATTGTAATTGTGACTCATTACAATATTTTCTTTGCTTGCCACCACACCTTATGTAAAATTATCTATATCGAATGATAACTTTAGTTAAGTTGTAGTTGCTGCATCATTAAGTCATCAGGTACGGATTATTTTTTTCATTCATTTGTGCGTTTCACTTTTGGGCAGATTGTGGCTGATTGCCTGCATTTTCTGTAGTGCATTAATCTACCCATGCCATAGCAGTGACGTTTAGGTGTCGAGTTCCCACCGCTGCACAGGGGGAATCTCGAACCATGTCTGCTGCGGTCTCCCATTCTACATTAGCCGCAGTGGAGCCTGCTCGGCGGAGACGTTGGTCCCAGTGTCTGGCTCAGCCTGATACTGTGCGAAGGGTTACTGTTACTCCCTTTGTAGCCAGCACTGGTCAGCGGCGAGCAGGCTTTTCTGGGACTAAGTCCTGCTTTGCACACACTGAGCATGCCCATGGGAGGACTTCTCATTGGAGGTCAGGGGTCACACGCTCAGGCCCTGTAGCAGCTCCTATTGGTCCTCCAGGAAGGTCCTGAAAGAGCTGCAACTATAAAAGGTTTGCATGGCCGCACTACCATGCACTAGTATTAAATGTATTTGGCTTATGCCAGTGGATACTTTACCACTCTTTATATATATATATATATATATATATATGTGGTGAGAGACTGTAGCGCTGGGACTGTACACTCAGGCAGGCAGTTAGCGTCAGTTGTGCAATTAGTTGTTGGCTTGCTTGCAAGCACAATCCTAGTTAGGGCAATAGATTTTGTGTACAGCGTGAATCTGTGCGGCAACAGAGATCACTTTCAGTTCACACGGGGTGAAGCTTAACCCACGTGTGAGCTCAGAGTTTATCTGCCATTACTTTGCAGCAGATATTTCTGCACGGTGGACCCTGGGCTGCGAACGTGCCTTGTTGCTTCCTACTTATACTCGGTGCGTTCCGCTAGCCCTAACAGTGACATAACGGTTGTGACTGCTCCTTACAGCGATTCTTCCACTTCCTATGATGTCACATTGACAGAGTGGATTCTTCTTTTCCACTCTGCTATGTCAATGGGAATTCATGGCCAACATCATGATCCTGGAAAGGTAGACTTCCCATGACTTTCGCCCAGACACCTACCCTTCTTCCTGGTGTCAAACCCCCCTCTGTCTCCAAATAAATTACAAGCCATAACCATTAGTCTTTTGGATAAGAATGGCCTCAGCAGCCAATTTTTATTAATAATTAAAGACACTTGGTGGGGCTCTCAAAGCTACCACGGTCCTGGTCTGATGATTGTTCCATTAACATTGCCCCTTCCCCACAGCCTTACTTCCAGCCGCATTTTTTCCAGGCTCAGAAGCACTATGAATCGAGGGAAGCGGTTGCCTTTACACCATTAACCTGTACCCGACTTCTGTCATTGGATACCCAATCATTGTTACCGCGCACACGACTTCCAACATCAGTTGGCCCCCTGATCTCACAATAATGTGACCCCCGACTTGCCTCGCCGGGTATCACCCGTCTGACCAGACGACCACCAACACATAACCATCCAATGAAGGGGATCCCCGCAATGCAAGAATCCCCCATTCAATAATTTTGACCAGCTTCGAGGACCCACCAATGCCACATCGAGAGCATTTTAACCCCTTCAAATGCTTGAGACCCCACCAACCAGCAAGGCTGTGGCCCTTTGTATCCCCTCCTGTAACCCTCAGATCCACAAATCCAGTGCGTTCAAGTGCACCCCATCTTTTACCTGGTAATCTTTTTCTCTGGAATCTAGCCCGGCATGGCATATCACCACTCCCTCGTTCTGCACAACAAATTTGGATACCGCTTTGTTGACTTTAACACGGGCATTGTTAATCTTTTCCACTGATCACGCCCCCCGCCAATTTTTTCTAGGTACCATGTCAGACCACACCACTCTCATATTTGGGCACGTCAACCCCAGCTACCTTACATCCTTTTTGATGTTGATAATCAGTCCCTTTCCCGAGCTAGATCCCAAATCATTACCCCTACATGTAAGACTACTATATCTGGGACTCCATAGAGGTACACTGCCCGATAAAACTCATGAAGCACCCACTCCATGTCAAACTCCTATTCCCCAGCCACCTAATCACCGCCCTTTCCCTTGTGAAACCCAACTGTCTCCCCACTGTCCATCTGTCAGCCCACCGTGCTCCCCAGAAAACATAAGAATGTCCTAGGATCCAGATCAGGATTGGACTTTGTACTGCAATAAACCAATCAAAAATTAGTGAGTTGTCCTACACTCCCTATGTCCTATACTTAGTGAGATGCTCCCTCGTATCCTTGAGGTCATACATAGGATCTGCATCGATGCGACTCCCACTGGCCAATCCTCCTTACTATTTTCGGGCTCAACCCTCCCACCACTGCCTCAGTTGCAGCTCCGATGCAAAAAGAATGGCCCTTATAATTGCCCGGCTCAATGCCTGTCCTTACCAAGCACTTCTGGACCAACCCTCTAATGAATTGGTACTTAGACAAGAAGGACCCATCCTCGTGACACAGCAGCAGTTCACAGTGTTGAGGCCTGGTGGCCATGAATCCCTCAAAACATCTCAAAGGACACATGACAGAACCGCTTACCTTTCCTAATAGCACCCTTTTTCCTTTTCCCATATGATCTGTTTTTGATCTTCTGATCCAAAATTCTAATCCCTTCTGAGTAGCCATGATATATTCGGGTAAAATGCCCCCAGCTTTTGCTCTGCCTGGTGCCAATGAGAAAGCCAGCCTAAACAGGCGTATCTCAAAACGTGACAAGCAAAACGTCTCTAAAAGTAATCCTAGGTTCTCCATTGTACCAAATGACACAGGCCACCTGTTATCCCTCCTGCCTTTTTCTTTCCAAAAACCCTTAATGGCCTGTCTTACTAAAAAATTCTTTGTCAAGTCTATTCTGTTCTTCAGTTTAATCCCAAACGCTAACCCTAAAATTATTTGATTTATCTTTGCTGTAGACCACTTACCATCTGCATCCTGCCTAATTGCCATCAATAAAACCCCTATTTGTTCCTCCTCTGTCAAATCCTCCCTCCATTGTCCCAACCATTGTTCCCACAGCTGCCATGTCCATAAATATGCTGCCCACATGCTGCTTGCGAAGAATGACTTGATCAGTGCCTTGGCAGCCTGGATTCCACACTCCAGAGTCTGGGAGGGCTGGGTAGGCCCTATTCTTCTGCCTCCGGGGCCAATGCCCGAAACCGCTCCCACTGGAAGTGAGAAAGTGCATCAGCTACAGAGTTAAATTTGCCTGGGACATGAGATGTGGTAAAATGAGCATTAATGGTCAAGCATTCTAACACCAGCTGGTGCAACACCCTAATTACTGGCATCGAGGATGCGGTGATATTATTTATGGCCATTACCATGCTCATGTTATCACATCTAAACTGCACCTTTCAGTTTTTTAGCTGTCTCCTCCATAGTGTTACTGCAACAAGGATAGGAAAAATCTCCAGCAGTGCAATGTTCCTGACAAGCCACAAGTGCACCTATTCCTCTGGCCACTTGGTCTCGCACCATTGCCCCTGGAAGTATACTCTGACACCATAACTGCCCGCTGCGTCCGTGTATAGTTCAATGTCAGAACTGCAACTTACTGCTTTCATCATCAAGGATCACCCATTATAGTTTTCCAAGAAAGTGTCCCACACTGCCAGGTCCGCTTTATTGTCCACCGATAACCGCACATAATAATGAGGCGACTTCACACCCACCGTTGCACCCACTAATCTCCTTGAGAAGACTCTGCCCATAGGCATGACCCAGCATTCAAAGTTTAAACTCCCTAACAAGGACTGAACCTCTCGCAGCCTCAGTTTTTTCCCCTCAATGCCCTGCCTATTTCCGCTTTTAGGGCCGCCAATTTTTCTTTCGGAAGACGACACTCCCATCAAATTGTATTGATTAGAATCCCCAAAAAGGAAATACACGACACTGGCCTGACCATTTTTTTGGGATCTAACTGGACCCCAAAGTCTTTTGTGAGCCACTACATACTCCTTAGGATAGTATCGCACACATCCACTTGTGGGGGGCCTATGCACCAAAAATCATCTAAGTAGTGGATTAGTGACCCCAGCCCCATGATGTATTTTACTACCCACTCCAGGAAGGTGCTAAAGGCCTCATCAAACAACGAGCACAACAAAAAGCATCCCATAGGTAGGCACCTGTCCACAAAGTACTCCCCCTCCCAATAGCAACCGAGCAAACGCTGAATATCCAGATGTACCAGCAATAACCAAAAACCTGACTCCACGTCGGTTTTGGCCATCAGCACCCCTCTCCCACATATTCTCACCCATATTACTGCCTCATCAAACGATGCATATAGGACCGAACATAGCTCAGGATCAAAGCCGTCATTGACAGACTTACCACGTGGGTAGTAAAAGTGATGGATCATTAGATACTTGTTCGGTTCTTTCTTTGGAACAATGCCCAAAGGAGAAACCACCAAGCTCGGGATGGGTGGGAACTCAAAAGAACCTGACATTCGACCCATCAGCACCTCTTTTATTAGTTTTTCTTTTACCACACCGGGGTGCTGATAGATGGATTCTTTAATTTCAGTGGTGTTTGGAATGCTGGGGAAGGGATAATAAGCCAATCTCTGAAGCCCCTGGATAATAAGTCCGCTTTTTGTCTATCCGGGTACCTATTTAGGTAGGCTAGCATCAAGTGTAGTTTGTCTGGTGTTTGACCCCTGACCATGACCAGCTCCTCCCACCCTACCACTGTACTTTCTGGGACACCTATTGGTCCCATATGACGCTCCACTACAGGTGGAAGACTGGTGTCTGAATTTATATCCTTTGCCAAATCTACATTGTCCCTCGTTGAATTGCCAACACAGTCCATGTTTCTGTGTCCTGCCCAGGCTCTGAAAACTTCCTGACGCCTAACCTCCTGTGCTGTACCCCGCTTGGCCGGCATTACCACCCCCCATGAAAGGAATTCCCATATCTGTTGTTCGGGGTCATAATCTTAAGCGACAGGCCAATGTCTTTTTGGTCCCATCTAATGGATGGGTGAACAGCCTTACATTGACAAAATTGTTCATCATAACGCAACCACGCTTGCCCCCATACACCTTGTAAGCTTCTCCAATGGAGTCCATGTAGCAAATTGTGAGCAGTTTTCTGGCACTTCTGACACTAGCTAGGTTTGCAAAGGCGTGAAACCAATTTGAACACGTTTGCGGTACCAATGGACTCTGTCACTCTTCCTCCTTTTCCCCCCTTCCTTTCCTGACTTCCCAGAACTCAAACTATCTATTGGCAGCAGCGAAAAAATATCCAAATACTCGTCTTTCCAGATTTGTTCTCTAACTTCTTTTTTAAGGTGAGCACCTAGGGACCCGAAAAACAAATATAGACCTCCCCCCATGCCCTGTCATCTAACTGACCATTATCGCCTTCTCCCATTGACATTGCTTCAGAGCCCCTTATAATACCTTCTGTATCCCCCATGGCACCTGTAGGAGCGTAGGGACTCGTCCAAGCTGATAAGTGTGCTGGACCGTGCCCCTCTAAATGGTCCATTCTGTCTTTTAAACTTGTTAACAGTGCCTTCCTTTCACTGGCGGTTGACTCTAAGGACCCTGTGCTGGGAACTGCGCTATCCCCCAGTGAACCCTGACTCCCCCATCCCCCTTGTACTGGGCCTGCATAGGAGGATGAACAAAACATAGAATCATAATTACCAGGCTGCTTGGAAGTTATCCTTCCCCCGGCTGCTGTAGTCCTGGAATCCTCCACGTCGTCATCGTTGTCCATGTCCAGGGATAGGGGCCTTGTTGGTTCTTGTGATAGGCCCACGTCCTCTGCGCCCCGTCACTTCATGGTCCGTGGTTCCTATGGCAGCACCCCGCTGCTGCCTCGCTGCCCCTGCTCTTCTTCCCTGGTAAAAGCTCTCTCCCTGCCACACTAAGGGGCCCACTGGCTGAATGGGGTTGCTATCCACCCGAGGCCAGCCCCTCCTGTTATGACTCGGCCTGGGGGATCTCAAGGACTCCTCCCCTGCACTGCTGTGTCCTCACAGGCATGTACAGGGACAGCCTTTCAGAGGGCCTTGTCCTGGAGGGCAGGTCTTCTGGCAATTTCCTCTCCGAGGCATGTCCCTGAACAGCCCCGCATTTTTACAGTTTTCATCAGGCGTCTGGTTAGACAGCCTGTTTCCCAGGGTCCTTTGTGAAGGACCCTGAAAGCAAGATGGCGCTTCCCATGCATCGCGGCTCTCCTGCTCAGCTGGGGGGCCATCGCTCTGTTCCCCGGCTGTTTGTGCAGCGTGACCTGTTGCGCCTGCCGACGGCCACCCACTTGGAGAACCCCAGTCCTGCTGCTGAGCTGTGATGCCTGCAGCAACCTCCCACCTGTGCCTGCCCACTGACACCCAGCTGTTACTGCTCACTATAAGGGAACCCCCAGCCTTCTGTACAAAACAGCTGACATGTCCCAGCTTTGATGTGGGCTCTCCCATCCGAGGGGTTAAACAAAAAATCTTGAGAAATCAAAGATAAAATAACATTTTAAGCGCTCTTCATTACAATTGAGCAAATGTTAGCTTATTAAAATAAAATTGTGTTTGGTGGATTACACAACCCATTTAAACTGGCTCACCAATTGTTATACCTGTCTTATTGAATGTCTTAAGTTATGGAATGGCAGATATGAACAATAACATAGTTATCATATATTCTTATTCTTCAATACACTGCATTAGATTTATGTTGATGACTACATTTTTATGGATCCCGACAACCAAACTAATCATAATAAACCCGCATGAAGACACTGAATGAAAGGGGACATACTCAAAATTAATACAAAACATATATAATAAGAAAGGCCTTTCTTGTTTGAGTGATTTGTCTTCAAATGTTATGTTTAAAATTAATTCCTTTCCCATTCCATTGTAGCATTTATCTGTAAAGATTGTAGATTCAATTTATCAGACTTGCCACATCATAATGAATCACTGGAAACGGATGCTTCTTAAATTTTTCGCCTTCATATAACTTTGGAAAGGGATTTCTTTACTATAGATGAGTGAATATGTTAGGAAAACCAATGCCAAACATAAATTCAGCACGAATATGGTACATTCGGATTCGTGATCAGTAACACAAGCATTTTCCTTAAAATCGGAAAAAGTCGGTAACATTCGGTAAAAGATAGAATAAAAACTGGCAATTCATCTGCCGTGTTCATTAAAATCACAGCGTAACAGGTTAGAATAGAATATATGGAATAGATATATACACATAGAATACATACATATATAGATGTCAGTGATACACACATATATATGTGTATATATATATATATATATATATATATATATATATATATATATATATATATTACATAGATAGAAGAAAAGCTGGCAATTCACCTGCTGTGTACTGTAAAATCACTGCAGGAACCGACAGGATAGAAGAGATGGATTACATACAGCAAACACACAAAGAATAGGTTGATATACAGATGTGTGTGGAAAATACAATTAGTACAGTGCGTGTGCAGCATACTGTACATGTATTTAATTGATAAAATATTATTTTTCTGAAAAAAATGGTGAGGTCTCCGTGTAATTTTCGTAACTAGCAGAGGGAAAGCAGATATCAACTGACAACTGTTTACTTAGCCTTTACTAGTTATAAAAATGGGGGACCTAAAAAAATGATGTAGGCTTCCCCTATAATTAATAACCAGCAAAGGCTATGCAGACAGCTGAGGGTTGATATTAATAGCCTAGGAAGGGGCCATGGATACTGGCCCAGCCTAAAAACATCAGATCTCAGCCACCCCAGAAAAGGTGCATCTCTAAGATGTGTCAATTTTGGCACTTTCTGCTCACTCTTCCCACTTGCCTTGTAGCGGTGGCAAGTGGGGTGATAGTTGGGGGGGTTGATGTCACCTTTGTATTGTCAGGTGAAATCAAGCCCTGAGGTTAGTAATGGAGAGGCGTCATTAAGACGCCCTCATTGCAAACCCCATAGTCACATTGTATGAAAACACAGACACCCAGAAAAAAGTCCTTTAATTGAAAGAAAGACACAGACTCCTTTAATAATCTTAATTAAAACATACTTACCACCTTGCCCATTCCCCTGATGCCCTTGACATCTGCAAAAGAGGTAAAAAACAAACAACAATATTCCTTACCTTTACGCAGTGACGTTGCAAATCCATTTGTCCCACAATGGGTCTAGCTCTGCTACATCTAGATGGCAGGCTGAATGGTTGCATGGTTGCGTGAGAAATTCTCATGGTGAAGTCACTGAGATTGAACTGCAGTTACCTCATCACTGACTTTTTCCCACAGTTCTGAGGTCATGGCAGTTCAGCTGTGCTGGGAATGCAGCCTCAGTGATCGAGGGTAACCTCAATGATGTCACCGCTAATCACTTTGGCTGCGCTCGCAGCAGCTCATTCACCAGTGGTTCTCAGCCTGGGTGGTCGCATCTTGGCACTGCCTCTCCATTACTAATCCATGGGCTTCATGTCACCAGACAATACAAAGGTGAAATCAACCCCACGAATATGAACCCCACTTGCCATCGCTACAAGGCAAGTGGGAAGAGCTGGACAAAGCAGCAGAATTGAACAACAGAAACAAAGGAGTACCGAGAAAACCATTAAATAATAAAATAAAGAAATATCCTTTATTAATTAATCAAACGAAGTACAGAAAAAATGAAAAATTACCCGAAACAAACAGGGGAATGGAGGAAACAGAAAGGTACACTAAGGGAAGGTTGCAGGTCCACAGTAGGACTTGGGAAAGCAAAGAGAATAGGCTGTTGTATACAGGTGCTAAGAAACCAAACTCAAATTATGTCACTGAGTAGCTTATCCTATGAGGTAATGCAATGTACCTATGTGTTGCCTGCATGTATATTGCTGCAATGAGATAGACGCTTACCCATCATCAGTCCAGACCAGGAGCAGTCTGTCACTCCCATCTGCCTCTCCTGCTCTCACTGTTATTAGTGGCAGCAGTAGTCACCTGATATGAGCTGTTGTCCCATCAGCTGACACCAGTGACTGGAGGTAAACTTTATACCTCTGGTCACGGCTGAGCGCTCATGCTGTCTTTTCACAGCGTGGGAACCGTGACTCTCTGACTGATGGGGATGATTTCATCGCTGATCAGAAGCGCTATGCCGGTTTTTCCCACACTGTCACACAGCTTGGGAAACACTGGCTTTTGTGCTGTGTATGTTCATCTATATTTAGTGATTAAATTGACGATTAAATTGGCGATTATTGCAAATTCGGCGAATGTGAGCAGAACCGAATATTGAAATAGTCCCTCACCTCTATTCTTTACAATTTGCAGTTTGTCAAAGTGATTTCTTTGTGAAATAAAAAACAAAAAACTAATTTTTGTTATTTTCCTAATGTATTTTTTAATTTTGGAAAGTTCTCATTGCACGGGGAAAATAACTGCTAAATTATGATATTTGAGAGTAAAGAAACGTTTGAAGTTTAAATTATGTGGAAGGCCTAGGAGCAAAGAGTAGGAGTTTAATATTGTTTTAACCCATTTCAGGAAGATTTAATTTGCATTATATTTATTTGATGCAACTTTAATCTCCCCCCTGAATTGAGAAAATCTACTGGAATTGAATCTCAAATAATTCGCTCAACTCTAATACATACACATTAGACATTCTATGCTGTATGTGGAACAAAAAGTACTTTTTTCTAATATAATATAATTGTACTAATTGCAGTAAATGGCTGAGTGTAGTATCTTTAGCTTTTCTACATATTAGTAGTAAAAAAAAGATAAAAGAAAAACCACAATATTTGGAAGCCTAGTGTAGAGCAGGTATGGTAATGCAATGGTAGAATAGTATTTTACAAAATTTAGTTTTCTGTTGTAACTTCATAAGCACTGTATTCTTCGTGTGAATCCTTGCCAATTATGTTAGGAGGTGGGGTAGCATAAGTTGCTAATCACACTTCAACCCAGCAGAAATGTTTGAGCACTGACAGCAAACACTATCGTTTCCACAAATATGTTTATATGACTTTGCAAATTCTCTGTGGATATTGATTGTTGGAGATTCTTTCAATTAAAGAAAAAAAGAAACATACAGTATATCAAATTAACTATGGATTCCACCATCTGTGAACTATTCTCATTTTCCCAATAGATAAAAAATGTGAGGTTTTACAACAATATGGACTGTTAAGTATTGATTGACACATTTTAATTTTTCTTTTTACAATAAACTGGTATCTTTGAAACGGCAAAAGCAAATTCATAATGTTGATATAATTAAGACATAAAAAGTTAGAATGTATATACTGTATATCAATACAGTATGTATGAAGCAGAACATCTGTGTGTGGTCGTGTTACAGTTCCACTCCTCAATGTGTCTGGAATGCAGTTACTGTCAATCCAGCCGTGCAATCTGGTACAGGGGAATGCTGAAGCTGTCTGTACTTTGATTGACAGCTCAGTCATCCAGACTGGTGCAAGGGTGTCCTAAACTGTCAGTGTGTGGATTGACAGCTTGTTCGTTCAATCCGAGACTTGCTGTGTCTAAGTGTTCATTATCTCACATGATCGACAGATTGCTTAAACAAGCTGTTTCTCCCAGACCTCTGCCAGAAGCTACTGTGTGGTTTGTCCCTCTGTGTCTTGCTTTCTGTTATAGATCTTTCATTGTCTGACCTTAAACCTAGTTCTGACCATCCATTTGTTTAACGCCTTCTGCTCTTATCCGCTATCCTTCTGGTATTCTGACCTTGGAAATTTACCTGACTACGCCTTTGTCTCTTCCTTCTATTTATGATGTACTCTCTTGGCTTCTGACCTTAGACTCCTTGAATACTCTGACTCACAGCTTGGCCATGAGAAGTGACTCAGCATCACGTTACGTCTGGCCAATACATTTACTTTTTTGCCAGTATGGAGCCTGTTAGCACACTTTGTGTCCAGGTGGCAAATTTCTCGCAGATGAATCATGAACTTGTTAAGGAAAGCCATAGTCTGGAGTAATCACAATA
Source organism: Ranitomeya variabilis (assembly GCF_051348905.1). Lineage (NCBI taxonomy): Eukaryota > Metazoa > Chordata > Amphibia > Anura > Dendrobatidae > Ranitomeya > Ranitomeya variabilis. The sequence continues at coordinate 934,182,608 of NC_135232.1, read as the reverse complement.
TCAGTTGCAGGGTCAGATAGTTAATTTGGTTAATATCCCCTATATCACTCCACTGCCGGTAGTGGCTCTGACACCAGTTGGTCTCTCCCGAGCCTGTAATGGCCATCCCTGATAAATTTTCGGGATAGAAAGACCAGTTTAGGATCTTTAGGGAGATCTGTATGTTATTTTGTTTGCAATTCAAACCCAGTTATAAGGGGAGGAGTTACAGTGGGTTAGAATAATCATGTCCCTACTGCTAGGGGGTCCTCAGACCTGGGCATTTTCTTTGTCCCACAAGCCCCAAAGTGGTTTTCAGTTTATGCCTTTTTTGACAGTTTAGGTTTGATATATGATTAATCCGATAGGATCCAGATCGCAGAAGCTAAGATCATGAACCTGGCACAGGGGATTTCACAGCTGAGGAAAACTGCACTGAATTCTGGCAGTGGTCCAATGAAGTTCTGTGGAGCAATGCTGCTCTCAGGTGACAGTTCCACAAAGACCTTTCTGAAACCCTTAAAGATGCTCAGGTCCTAAGGGTACTGTCACACAGTGCAATTTTGATTGCTAGGACGGCACGATTCGTGACGTTCTAGCGATATCGTTACGATCTCGCAGTGTCTGACACGCTACTGCGATCAGGGACCCTGCTGAGAATCGTACGTCGTAGCAGATCGTTTGGAACTTTCTTTCGTCGCTGGATCTCCCGCTGTCATCGCTGGATCGTTGTGTGTGACAGCGATCCAGCGATGCGTTCGCTGGTAACCAGGGTAAACATCGGGTTACTAAGCGCAGGGCCGCGCTTAGTAACCCAATGTTTACCCTGGTTACCAGCGTAAAAGTAAAAAAAAAAAAAACGTACATGCTCACCATCTGATGTCCGTCAGGTCCCTTGCCGTCCGCTTCCCGCTCTGACTGTCTGCCGGCCGGAAAGTGAGAGCAGATCACAGCGGTGACGTCGCCGCTGCGCTCTGCTCTCACTGTACGGCCGGATCTCAGTCAGAGCAGGAAGCAGACGGCAAGGGACCTGACGGACATCAGATGGTGAGCATGTACGTTTTTTTTTTTTTTACTTTTACGCTGGTAACCAGGGTAAACAACGGGTTACTAAGCGCGGCCCTGCGCTTAGTAACCCGATGTTTACCCTGGTTACCCGGGGACTTCGGCATCGCTCCAGCGCCGTGATTGCAACGTGTGACCACAGTCTACGACGCTGGAGCGATAATCATACGATCGCTGCGACGTCACGAATCGTGCCGTCGTAGCGATTAAAATGGTACTGTGTGACAGTACCCTTAATGATGCCCCTTGTTCTCTGGTGGCGGCATGACCCAAGGCCATGCAAATGGACTGCAGAATCCCTGAGAGATGTGAACAGCAGGCTGCTCGTTACACTTCTCCAGAACAGGTCCATTTACCGGAGGTGAAGCTATTGGAGGCTCGAGTTGCCAGTCTTCATGTTGTGGAGAAAAGACATAGACAAGATCTTGGACTTTGTCTGTACAGTGATCTTTTTGGACATTTTCTTAAGAATTGCCCAACTCGTCCTTGGGCCAGCAAACCATTGGGAGAATGTCTGAGTCTGAGTGACGGCCAAGGTGGTCAACCAGACTCCCTGGTACCTTTTTCTTCCTGTGATAAAATACTGATAAATATGGTGTTATCTTTTGGGAACTATGTGTTATCAACACTGACGTTCATTGACTGTGGGTCTGCTGCTAACTTTATTGATTTGGGACTGGTTCTGAAGTCAGAGTTAGTGACTCCCTGGTACCTTTTCCTTCCTGTAATAAAATACTGATAAATATGGTGTTATCCTTTGAGAACCATGTGTTATCAACACTGGCGTTCATTAACTGTGAGTCTGCTGCTAACTTTATTGATTCGGGACTGTTTCTGAAGTTAGAGTTAGTGACAGTTTAGAACTACCCATTCAAATCTTCGCTGACAAGACACTTTTAGCCCGGATTTGGTCAAGAGGGTAATCGTGGATGTCAGTCTCCTGGTGGAGGCACTCCAGTCTGAATCCATCTCCTGTTTTGTGTTTGATTATTTACCTGCTGGGTTGGTACTGGGGCTTCCATGGTTGCAGATTCACAATCCTGTTATTGATTGTTGTCAGAAGTAGATTGCTAAATGGAGCCCCGATTGTTGAAATAAATGTCTAAAAACTGTACAAATATGCTTTGCTAGTATGAACGGTCTTCCCGGGTACCTGAAGGACTTCGGAGATGTGATCTCTGAAAAAGAGGAGGAGACACTATCGCCCCATTGTCCTTATGATTGTGCCATTGATCTTATTCCTAGTGCCAAATTGCCTAACGCTCACCTTTACAATTTGTTGGAGCCTGATTGGACAGCCATGAAAGAACATGTTAACAAAAGTTTACAGAAGGGTTATATCTGTCCTTCCCCCTTCTCTGTAGCTGCTGGATTTTTTTTGTTAAAAAGAAAGATGGAGGTCTCCATCCTTGCCTCGATTTCTGAGAAATAAACCAAATTATGGTTAAAAATACTTACCCACTTCCACATATCCTCGACCTATATAATCAGCTTTTGGGGGCCAGGGTGTTTGCTAAACTTGATCTTAGAGAGGCTTATAATTTGATATGCATCCGAAAGGGTGATGAGCGGAAAATGGCATTTTCAATGTCTGATGGTCCTTTTCAAAACCTTGTCATGCCATCTGTATTATCCAATGCACCAGCTGTGCTTCAAAAATTTATGACTGACACTTTTTACAATTGCATTGGTAGATATGTTGTAATTTACCTGGATGATATTCTAATTTTCTCACCAGAAACATGTTTGTGTTGTGTCACACAGATCGAGGGAGAACTCTTTGATTGCTTAATTAAAGAAATTAGTTTTTTTCTGGTGAGGAAATTTCATTTTTGGGGTTTACTTTGAAAGCAGAAGGGTTAAAGATGGACCCAAGGAAGGTGAGGGCTATAATTGATGGGCAGCATTTTCTGGGTTTGATGAACTATTATTAGAAATATATTAAGGACTCTGACTAACTAGCGTCCATGTGCTTATTTTTCTAAAACATTTTCATTGGCGGAAAGAAATTCTGATGTTGGGATTTGGGAGTTACTTGCTGTCAAATTGACCTTTGACGACTGAAGGCATTTTTTGGAGGGGGCGTTTCATTCAGTTGAAGTTGTCACTGATCACAAGAAACTAGCTTGTTTTGAATCAACTAAAAGATTAAAGGGAACCTGACGCCCCCAAAATCAAAGATGAGCTAAGCCCACCGGCATCAGAGGCTTATCTACAGCATTCTGTAATGCATTATCTAATACTCTCAATTCAGCTTCTCCTTCAGAACCTCCATTTTTCTTTGCTCCTCAGGGTATCGTAGATTCTATGGTAACCTCGTAATTGGGAGAGGAGATTCATAAAGTCCAGTCATTGGCTCCTTCCACTATTCCAGGTTCCAAATTATTTGTGCCTGTGTACCTAAGAATTAATAATTAATTAACAGCAAAGTCAGCCCTTTAAATCCTAGTAAAACTTAGCATTTATTAATACACCTAAAAATAAAAACATAATTCAAAATTGTATACATAAAGTGCTCATGATTAACAGTGCACTAGATAAAAAATGGCACAATCTCACCCAAATTGTTAGCTGGCCCTCAGATACTGCTCCATATACCAAGAGACCAGATGATGGGGAGAAAGGACATCAAGACCAAATAAACGACATAGGGGGGGGAGTGGGGAACACGGGGGCCTCTTTTACCCTGTCGTGCCCTCTGCAATCAGCTCCCGCCCTTACAAGGGCAGTACCCAAGTGTGAGCCTATTTTTCAGTGCCCCTGGTCAGATATAGCCTCCCTGAACAAAAGTGTGTATCTTCCCTACGCGTTTCCCCACCCGTTTGGGGGGTTCATCAGGGGAAGTTTAACCGGGCTAAAGAAAACCGAACGAAGTCACCTGCAGTGGCATTAATTTAGTAATTGCAGTGGTGTATTAATAAATGCTAAGTTTTACTAGGATTTAAAGGGCTGACTTTGCTGTTAATTGTTTGATATTTAGTCAGAGACATTCAGAGTAGATCTTCTGGGTGATTACATTGCTTATCCTGTGTACCTAAGATTGCAGCTGTTACAGGAATTTAATAATTCCATCTTGAGTGGGCTTACTGCTACACGGAAAGCCATTGTTAGACTTTGTTGGTGGCCGTCCATGCATAATGATAGTAATGATTTTGTATCTGTTTGGGAAGCCTGCACACATGCTAAAGTCAGTCGTAGCCATCCGGCTGGGAAAATGGCTCCATTGCCAATTCCAGAAAGACCATGGATTCATTTGTGGACGGTAGTTTATTGATTCAGCAAACAAGTTTATTTTGCTCCTTTGTCAGGATTATCTAATGAAGAGACACACTTGAGGTAATTTATTTCTCATATTGTAAGGTTACTTGAGATCCCTCCTAACAGTGTGTCTGATAGGGGAGTACAATTTGTCTCTAAACTCTGGAGATCATTTTGTAGAAAACTCGGGATTGACTTGTCATTTTCATCTGCTTACTACCATGAAACTAATGGTCAGACTGAGAGGACAAAGCAATCTTTGGAACAAATTTTAAGGTGCTTTGTGGCAGCTCAGCAGGAGGATGGCTCTTTGTTTTTACCTCTTGATGAGTTTGCTTTTAATAGTCTAGTAAGTTAGTAAATTATTATTTTAGGATTAGTTCTGAATTTACTGGGGTGGACGTTGACGTACAGAGACTTAGAGATGTCTGGATTGAGGTTTAAAAGAATATTGGGACTGCTCAAATTCACCAAAACTGGAAAGCCGATCAAAGATATTCAGTGGGTCGTTTTTATAAGGTTGGGGATAAGGTTTGGTTGTCATGTAGGAATATTAAACTTGAAGTGCTGTCAGCAAAGTTGGGTCCAAGTTTATTGGTCCATATGAGATCCTTGAGTTGGTCAATCCTGTGGCAGTTAGATTAAAGCTTCCTCCATCCCTTTGAATCCCTAATGTGCACCATAAATTCCTAGTAAATTATTTTTGTCTCTTTGGCTCTCCCACATCTCTGCCTCCTCTGGTTTCCATCAACAGTGGCTTGGAGTATGAGGTTCAGAGGGTTCTAGATTCTCAGGGGTCCATAATTCCCTCCTATACCTTATCCACTGGAGAGGATACTGACCAGAGGAGAGATCCTGGGTCCCAGCTCGAGATTTAAGGGCCGATCAGTTAGTCAGGGCCTTTCATCTAAAATGTCTTGGGAAGCCTGGTGGGCTAGTGGTCCATCTAGAAGAGGGGGTACTCTCATGATCCCACCATTTAGTGTGTCTGGACTGCAGGTACTGACAGCTCAGACGTCCAAACTGGTACAGGATGATGAAGCTGTCAGTACTTTGACAGCTCAGTCATCCAGACTGGTGCAGGAGCGTACTTAACTGTCAGTGTGTTGACTGACAGTACGGCCATCCAATCTGAGACTGGGAGGCGCTGGCTGTGCCCAGGTGTTCATTATCTCATGTGATTACCAAGCTGCTTAACTGAGCTGTTTCTCCCTGACTTCTGTGCCTTGTGTTCTGTTACAGATCCTTTGCTGCCTGACCTTGAACTTCTTTCTGACCATCCATCTTTTTAAGCTCTTCTACTCTGTCCTCTTTCTTCCTGGTACTCTTACCTTTGAACTCTACCTGTCAACGCCTTTGTCTCTTCCTTCTTTTTATAACATATCCTCCTGGCTTCTGACCTTGGATTCCTTGACTACTCTGACTCACTGCTTGGCCGTGAGAAGGGAATCAGCTTCCTGTTGACTACAAAACCACATTGTTCTCCTAATTTGAGGGAAATTTTGTACAGCTTATCTTTAATACCAGACTAAAAATACTGCAAACACTGAAACTCATAATCTTCACTCCTTCGCAAGTTGTGGGCCCCGCATTTAAGCTCTGTAGAAAGTAAGAGAGAAAATGGATTTTTGTGTATTAAATGCAAAACCACAGTTTTTGCCCAAAGGGTCAAAAAGAAGTAAGGCAACAGCACCCAAAGAGTTGCTCTTAAAGGAGCAGCAACCATATAGTAACTAAGGTGGGTCAACCTGATAAGTTGCTCGAAAGTCTGTAATCATAGCAACTGCTGCTACAGAAGTAACTGAGGCATTATTTATGAGAATTGGCTCACAGTAAGATCACTCTGGTTGCCTATAGCAATCAGAGTGCAGCTTTCAACAGTTACGCTACTGAGGTAAAGTTAAAGCTGAGCTCTGATTGGTTGCTATGGACAACCAATTACCAGGCAGTCACATATTTTCTGCTTCATGTATACAGATCTCTTATCAGTATGATGTTGTTACTAGAGATGAGTGAAATTGATCAAGTTAGGGCTTATTTGGCAAGCTGTAGCGCTTCCCGAATAAGCTGCAGAGGGAACCTGGCTTTCTGGATCGTGCCGGCTGATCAGCTGTTTGGTTCTACAGCTGCATGTGTCGCGGCTGTGTGACATTCACGACACAAGCATGGAGAGCCCAACAAACAGGCCCAATAAGCCCTGACCCGATCAAATTCACTCATCTCTAGTTATTACTAAGGGTCATAAAACTAAGGACTGTTTATTTAAAATGCTTCTCCTAAAATGACACTCTATTGGACAAGTTCATCTAAAAGGTAAGAAAGCAAAACTGTCTCAAACTGCTGAGACAAGTGAACAACACATGTTCTGGCTTGAAAGAAAACAGGCGAGACAGGCTGAATCAAAGGCAGCTGAAACATCTGACCAGCGAGAATGGTATCTTCAGGAAAGCGAGTGAGACAGGCTGAATCAAGGGATGCAGAAACATCTGAACAAAAAGATGAACATCATCAAAATGACCGCTTGTGACACGGGGAGTGGGGAGAAGGGTTGTATTATGGTGTCCAACTCTTAATTTTTTTATGTGTTTTGTGAAAGGAGAGAACATTTTCATATGTGATAAAATAATTAAAAAGTAGTTGTTATTCGCCTCAGTGTTATGACAAATTTGTAAAAATAAAGAACTGTTTAAGCTAAATTAGCAAAAAAGAAGATTTAAGAAAACAAAGTTTAAACACTGAAAATGTCAACTTCAGGGTGAAAGTGAAAGATTAACCCCTTCACCCCCTGAGCTTTTTCCGTTTTTTCGTTTTCGTTTTTCACTCCCCTCCTTCCCAGAGCCATAACTTTTTTATTTTTTTCATCAATATAGCCATGTGAGGGCTTATTTTTTTGCGGGACGAGATGTACTTTTGAACGATACCATTGGTTTTACCATGTCATGTAACAGAAAACGGAAAACAAATTCCAAGTGTAATGAAATTGCAAAAATAGTGCAATCTCACACTTGTTTTTTGTTTGGCTTTTTTGCTAGGTTCACCAAATGCTAAAACTAACCTGCCATTATGATTCTACAGTTCATTACGAGTTCATAGACACCTAACACGTCTAGGTTATTTTTTATCTAAGTGGTGAAAAAAAAATCCACAATTTGCTAAAAAAAAAAAAATGTGCGATTTTCCGATACCCGTAGCGTCTCCAATTTCCGTGATCTGGGGTCAGGTGAGGGCTTATTTTTGGTGTGCCAAGCTGGCATTTTTAATGATACCAATTTGGTGTAGATACATTCTTTTGATCGCCCGTTATTGCATTTTAATGCAATGTCGCGGCGAACAAAAAAACGTAATTTTGGCATTTTGATTTTTTTTCTCGCTACACCATTTAGCGTTCAGGTTAATCCTTTCTTTTTATTGATAGATCGGGCGATTCTGAACGCGGCGATACCAAATATGTGTATGTTTACTTTTTTTTAATTGTTTTATTTTGATTGGGGCGAAAGGGGGGTGATTTGAACTTCTATATATTTTTTATTTTTTTATATTTTTAAACACTTTTTTTTTTAATGTTGGCATGCTTCAATAGCCTCCATAGGAGGCTAGAAGCATGCACAACTCGATCGGCTCTGCTACATAGAGGTGAAGTACAGATCACCCCTATGTAGCAGAAATCCAGGTGTACTTTGAACGCCGACCACAGGGTGGCGCTCAAAGCAATCGGCCATCAACAACCATAGAGGTCTCAAGGAGACCTCTGGTTGTTATGGCAATGCACCGCTGACCCCCTGATCATGTGACGGGGGTCAGCGGTGCGAGCACTTCCGGCCGCACGGCCGGGAGCGCTAGTTAAATGCTGCTGTCAGCGCTTGACGGCAGCATTTAACTAGTTATTGGGCGCGGGCGGATCACGATTCCTCTCGCGCTCATTGCGCGCACATGTCAGCTGTACAAAACAGCTGACATGTCGGGCCTTTGAGGTGGGCTCACCGCCAGAGCCCACCTCAAAGAAGGGGATCTGCCAGCTGACGTACTATTCCATCAGCTGGCAGAAAGGGGTTAAACTCAGCCAGTGAAACTAGCAATTCAACATATAATTGTCTGCAAGCGAAGTCGTGGGCATCTTCATATAGTAACATAGTCATTAAGGTTGAAGGAAGACTTTAAGTCCATCTAGTTCAACCCATAACCTAACCTAACATGCCCTAACATGTTGATCCAGAGGAAGGCAAAAAAAAACCATGTAGCAAAGAGTAAGCTCCTCATTGGAGAAAAAAATTCCATACCAACTCCACATACGGCAATCACACTAGTTCCCTGGATCAACGCCCTATCAAGGAATCTAGTATATATAACCTGTAACATTATACTTTTCAAGAAAGGTATCCAGTCCACTCTTAAATTTTAGTAATGAATCACTCATTACAACATCATATGGCAGAGAGTTCCATAGTCTCACTGCTCTTACAGTAAAGAATCCGCGTCTGTTATTATGTTTAAACCTTCTTTCCTCCAGACGTAGAGGATGCCACCTTGTCCCTGTCTCTGGTTTATGATTAAAAAGATCATCAGAAAGGTCTTTGTACTGTCCCCTCATATATTTATACATTAAAATAAGATAACCCCTTAGCCTTCGTTTTTCCAAACAAAATAGCCCAAGTGTAATAACCGGTCTTGGTATTGCAGACCCCCCAGTCCTCTAATAACCTTGGTTGCTCTTCTCTGCACCCGCTCTAGTTCAGCTATGTCTTTCTTATACACCGGAGACCAGAACTGTACACAGTATTCTAAGTGTGATCGAACTAGTGACTTGTATAGAGGTAAAATTATGTTCTCCTCATGAGCATCTATGCCTCTTTAATGCACCCCATTATTTTATTTGCCTTTGTAGCAGCTGCCTGACACTGGCCACTAAATGTTAATTTGTCATCCACCCATACTCCCAGGTCTTTTTCATTGACAGTTTTGCCCAGAGTTTTAGAATTAAGCACATAGTTATACATCTAATAACTTCACCACGACCTTACATTTATCCCCATTAAAGCTCATTTGCCATTTATCAGCCCAAGCTTCTAGTTTACATAAATTATATTGTAATATAAAATTGTCTTCCTCTGTATTGATTACCCTACAGAGTTTAGTGTCATCTGCAAATATTGAAATTCTGCTCTGTATGCCCCCTACAAGGTCATTAATAAATATGTTAAAAAGAAGAGGGCCCAATACTGACCCCTGTGGCACCCCAATGCTAACCGCAACCCAGTCCGAGTGTGCTCCATTAATAACCACCCTTTGTTTCCTATCCCTCAGCCAGCTCTTAACCCACTTACACATATTTTCCCTGTGGGCATGATAACATGATTTGCAAGAGCAGGTGCCATTGCAAATCTCGCGCATTTGCGCAGCTCTATTCATCAAACCAAGAAAAAGATGACATAAGGTGAAAATATAAAAAACAATACTTTATTAATTAATACATTATAGACCATTAGTAATTGAAGGCAATAAAACGAACAAGAACAAGCTGAGTGTCACAAAAACAATGGCTGGAGAAGGGTTAGGGAAAGGTCCCAGTAATAATCCAACAATAAGAGGAATAGAATCCTCATGTAATTATCACTGCAAATGGCGGGATACCCACTTCCATACAATCGGAAGTAAGTGGTTACAAAATTAGTAACATGCGGGATAATCCCCACCCATAATAAATATAAGCGGCCAGCAGATGTAAACCGAAAATGGTTATGCTGACGAAAAATATACCGCCGTTGATACCACCTGCATAATGATAATAATGTGCGCATAAAACGTCAATAAATAATCATGAGGCTTACCCACCGCAATGTAGGGACCTTCACCGAACCTGCCTCCGCCCCTCTATAAGCTCTATTCAGCATCATCATTGTGCCTCTGAAACCGCGTGTACACTTCAAATGCACATGAGTGAAAGTGAATAATATTATACAGTGTTCATTAAACAGGGAACTTAGTAATACATATGTGAATGCTGCTGGGTTGGAGGGCATGAGGGACTTAACAGGTTACCTTTAACGTAACCCCTTTGCGACATGCAGAGTACTAGTAATCCACCCATCGATGACCCCGTCATGTGATCGTGGGTCACAGGTGGGTTGTCATGATAGCCAGAGGTCTCCTGGAGTGCTGCCCAGTGATCACCGCTCATAGCAAGTGAGGTATTCTGCTACATAGAGATGATCTGATTATTGCCTCTATGTAGCAGAGCTGATCGGGTTAGGGCAGCTTCTAGTCCCCCATGGAGATTATTGAAGCTTGCCAACAGTTTATAAATACGTTCTTACTAACATAAAAATATATATATATATATATATAAAAGTTCAAATCAATGCCCTTTTGCCCCTTTCAAAATAAAACAATAAAAAAAACAAACATACACATATTTGGTATTGCCGCATTCAGAATCACCTGATCTATCAATAAAAAATTGATTAACCTAATCGCTAAATGGCGTAGCGAGAAAAATAAAGTCAAAACACCAAAATTACTTTTTTTTGGTTGCCACTACAATGCAATAATGGGCGATAAATAGATTGTATCTGCACCAGAAAAGTATCAATAAAAATGTCAGCTCAACACATAAAAACTAAGCACTCACCCAACCCGAGATCACGAAAAATGTACGCTACGGGTCTCGGAAAATGGTGCATTTTATTAATTAACAAACTTGGATTTTTTTCACCACTTAAATAACAAATAACCTAGACATGTTTGTTGTCTTTAAACTCGTAATGACCTGGAGAATCATAATGGCAGGTCTATTTTAGCATTTGGTCAACATGGTAAAAAATATCCAAAAAAGTTGTGGAATTGCACTTTTTTGCAATTTCACCACACTTGGATTTTTTTCCCATTTTTTAGTACAAAATATAGTAAAACCAATGTAGTCTTTCAAAAGAATAACTTGTCCTGCAAAAAACAAGCCCTCACATGGCTATATTGACGGAAAAATAAAAAAGTTATGGCTCTGAGAAGAAGTAGAGCGAAAAACAGACGCAAAAAGTAAAATGGGCTGCGGTGCAAAGGAGTTAAGAATAATGATCGCTTTGAGTGGCCCACTTTGAGTCAGGACGACTACCCCCTGCCGTACAGCTTATAGCTGTGCTACTGGACAATATGCTATGTCAGAGCTTAGTTCTAATATAGGAATCTTTGAACAATTCAAACACAAATATATCAAATGTGTTTAGGGAGAAATGGAAATACATTTCTCAGTATTTTGAGGCAGAAAATATTTCTTTGTTACTCCAAATACGCTTTCAATAGCAGTTTTCTTTATCTTAAAACCATGTTGAACAGCTTTAGCATCTAAATAGTAAATTGGTTTATGCTTGGATGTACTCTGCTGGATTGCATCAATACCAACATCTTTCACAATGGTTGTTTTCTGGTAAAGCAGAAGGTTAAAACATGCTGCATGCTGAGGTGATCAGTGATAAAGTACAGTACAGTATAAGGGTACCGTCTCACATAACGATTTACCAACGATCACGACCAGCGATACGACCTGGCCGTGATCGTTGGTAAGTGGTTGTGTGGTCGCTGGGGAGCTGTCACACAGTCAGCTCTCCAGCGACCAACGATGCCGAAGGCCCCGGGTAACCAGGGTAAACATCGGGTTACTAAGCGCAGGGCCGCGCTTAGTAACCCGATATTTACCAAGGTTACCAGCGTAAAAGTAAAAAAAAAAAAACACTACATACTCACATTCCGGTGTCTGTCCCCCGGCGTTCTGCTTCTGTCCACTGTGTCTGTGCCAGCCGGAAAGCACAGCGGTGACGTCACCGCTGTACTCGCTTTCCGGCCGGCGCTCACAGTGCAGAGAAGCAGAACGCCGGGGGACAGACACCGGAATGTAAGTATGTACTGTTTGTTTGTTTTTTACTTTTACACTGGTAACCACGGTAAACATCGGGTTACTAAGCGCGGCCCTGCGCTTAGTAACTCGATGTTTACCCTGGTTACAAGCGAACGCATCGTTGGATCGCTGTCACACACAACGATCCAGCGATGACAGCAGGAGATCCAGCGACGAAAGAAAGTTCCAAACGAGCTGCTACGATGTACGATTCTCAGCAGGGTCCCTGATCGCTGCTGCGTGTCAGACACAGCGATATCGTATGGATATCGCTGGAACGTCACGGATCGTACCGTCGTAGCGATCAAAGTGCCACTGTGTGACGGTACCCTAACACTTGTGAATAAAAGAAAATTAAATTTTGAATTTTATTAGGTATTAAATGAAATAAAAAGAGGGCTAAAATTATAATGTAAAGTGATAGGATTTTTATTTACAGTATAACCAAATGTGAAACTGTACATGGGTTCTCAAACCATCCTGTGTCTATGCTCCACTCAGTCGCTGCTGTCAGATGATGACTATTTTCAGAAATACAACCTGGTGATGATACTGCAGCAAAAATCATACCTTCCTGAGTAGGTTAAGAGAAGTACTTAGATGTTGTTCCATCTTTGAACACTATTTAAGAAATAATTTACACATACTTTATGGACAGAGATTTTGTGACACACCTCTTAATCAATGAATTCAGGTTTTTTCATTTAGTTCCTTTGCTATGGGTGTATAAAATCCATTCCCTACCTAGCCCTGCAATCCACTTTCCCAAGCACTTGCAAAGGAATGGCGCACTCAGAAGAGCTCCCTGAATTTTAGCCGGGTACTGTAATCGGATGCCACTATTCTTAAGGTACCTTCACACTAAGCGACGCTGCAGCGATATCGACAACGATGCCGATCGCTGCAGCGTCGCTGTGTGGTTGCTGGAGAGCTGTCACACAGACAGCTCTCCAGCGACCAACTATGCCGAAGTCCCCGGGTAACCAGGGTAAACATCTGATTACTAAGCGCAGGGCCGTGCTTAGTAACCCGATGTTTACCCTGGTTACCAGCGTAAATGTAAAAAAAACCCCCAGTACATACTCACATTCCGGTGTCCGTAACATCCTCCGGCGTCTGCTTCCTGCACTGACTGTGAGTGCCAGCCGTAAGGCACAGCACAGCGGTGACGTCACCGCTGTGCTCTGCTTTTACTTTACGGCCGGCACTCACAGTCAGTGCGGGAAGCGGACGGCGGGGGACGTGTGACAGACAGCAGAAGGTGAGTATGTACTGTTTGTTTTTTTTACTTTTACAATGGTAACCAGGGTAAATATTGGGTTACTAAGCACGGCCCTGCGCTTAGTAACCCGATATTTACCCTGGTTACCATTGTAAAACATTGCTGGCATCGTTGCTTTTGGTGTCAAACACGACGATACACGCCGATCTAACGACCAAATAAAGTTCTGAACTTTCAGCAATGACCAGCGATATCACAGCAGGATCCTGATCGCTGCTGCGTGTCAAACACAACGATATCGCTATCCAGGATGCTGCAACGTCACGGATCGCTATCATTATCGTTGTAAAGTCGCTTAGTGTGAAAGTACCTTAACAAGCAGGTTCATGAAATTTCTTTACTCCTTTACACTGTGAGTGGTACTATTGAAAAGTGAAAACTTTTAGCAATCACAGCAAAACAGACAAGAAATAGCATGCCATGTTAAAGATACAGCCCTGAGGCATACCCACGTGGTCAAAATTGTTGGTACTCCTTGGTTAATGACAGAAAAACCCACAATGGTCACAGAAATAACTTGAATCTGACAAAAGTAACAATAAATAAAAGATCTATGAAAATGAACAAATGAAATTCAGACATTGCTTTTCAACCATGCTTCCACAGAATAAAAAAAAATAAAACTCATGAAATAGGCCTGGACAGAAATGGTGATGTCCCTGAAAATAATGTGACAAATGGGACATGTTAAATCCAGGTGTGTCCACTCAATAGTATCACAGGTGTCTACAATCTTGGAATCAGTGAGTGTGCATGTACTGTATATAGGGCTACAGATACTGACTGTGCTGTTTGGTGACATGGTGTGTATCACACTCAACATGGACCAGAGGAAGTGAAGGAAAGAGTTGTGTCAGGAGATTAGAAAGAAAATTATAAACAAACATGTTAAAAGTTATAAGACCATCTCCAAGCAGCTTGATGTTCCTGTGACTACAGTTGCACATATTATTAAAAAATTTAAGATCCATGGGACTGTAGCCAACCTTCCTGGACGTGGCCGCAGGATTAAAAAAATTGATGACAAATCAAATAGACGGATAATACAAATGGTAACAAGAACCCAGAAAAACTTCTAAACAGATTAAAGGTGAACTTCAAGCTCAAGGAACATCAGTGTTAGATGGCACCATCTGTCGTAGTATGAGTGGACTTCATGGGAGACCACAAAGGAGGACACCATTTTTGAAAAAAAATCATAAAAAAGCCATGCTGGAATTGCCAAAATACATGTTGACAAGCCACAAAGCATCTGGGAGATAGTCCTATGGACAGATGAGACAAAAATTGAACTTTTTGGCAAGGCATATCACCTCTATGTTCACAGACGGAGAAATTAAGAATATCAAGAAAAGAACACTGTCCCTACTGTGAAACATGGAGGAGGCTCTGTTATGTTCTGGGGCTGCTTTGCTGCATCTGGCACAGGGTATCTAGAATCTGTGCAGGGTACAATGAATTCTCAAGACTATCAAGGCATTCTAGAGATAGACATTTGAGAATTTTGAAGTTGCCTTTTATGAGCCCTGACATAAGTCCTATTGAGCGTCTTTGGAAAGAGTTGAAACATGCCATCTGGAAAAGACAGCCATCTGGAGCAGTTTGCCCTTGAGTAGTGGGCCAAAATACTGTACCTGTCAAGAGGTGTAGAAATCTCATTGACAGTTACAGGAATCATTTGATTGCAGTGATTGCCTCAAAAGGTTGTGCAACAAAATGTTAAGTTAAGGGTACCATCATTTCTGTCCAGGCCTATTTCATTAGTTTCATTTTTTTTAAGTTCTGTAGAAGCATGGTTGAAAAGCAATGTCTGACTTTCATTGGTTTATTTTCATAAATTTTTTATTTATTATTACTTTTGTCAGATTCAAGTTATTTCCATGACCATTGAGGGGTTTTCTGTCATTAAACAAGAGGTACCAACAATTTTGACCATGTGTTCATGACTTTTTGATTGATTTTTGTTAAATATTTTGCTTGTGAGTACAATGAAAAGTGACATTTTTGGCATACCGTAATTTTTATCTTTTTCTAACTCTGTTTACCATACAGAATAAATGATGTGACAGTTTTATAGATCGAAAAAAATTGTAGTTCTGTCTTCATGACTAAACATATTTATAGGTATATTACATACATAACAGTTGGAAATAATAGAAATGGACAAAAATAATTCAAAAGTCACCTTGACTGGGCAGAGTCACCTAAGACTGGGCAGAGAGGGTTATCAATAACAGTACAAGAATCAAACATAGGTATAATTCATAATGAGAAAGTTTGCCAGAGGAAAAGCTGGGTACACCACTCACTTTTAAAGCTAGCCAACATAAAATTTAGTTCTTGGATGTTTTCTTTGATCCAAGGGCGTGATACACACGGATGTATATCACAAGGAGACATCTGTTAACTCCTTGTTATACGCAGCCTCTGCTCACACAAATTCACCATAAAGGCTGTCCCAGTTGACTAACTCCTCAGGATGAAGAGGATCTGTTCAACCACTGAGAGGTTCAAAGGTCATGCCACTGATTTAAAATCTAGATTTCAACAAAGAGGCTACAGCCACTAATGTATTAAAAAGGCTACCTTCAGGAAAGGAAAACTAAGAGAGAACATCTGTTGTTTTTCAAGAACGAAAAAAATACTGATAGTCATGAAGTTAGATTCATTTCTAAACACAACTGCAATTGGAGAAATATTCAGTCTATTCTATGTGTCATGCCGCAGCTATGCAGGTAGATGCATGCTCCACTAGATGGCAGTAGAGTGGAAGAAAGACTGCAACACTTGCCACAACAGACCTGCAGCGATGCAGCGAGGCCACTACCAAGTGGCAACAGGCTAGTCAAACATGCTGCATCAAATCCAGGAGAGAAACCTAGTACAAAGAGGAAAGTCAACTCAGAGACGCGCCAGAGGGTCAATACCAGATGGAAGCAGAAGTACCAGGAGCAAAAGACAGAGTCAGGTCAGAGACAAAGCCGAGTCAAGTACCAGAGAGTCCAAGCAGAAGGTTAAAACATTGAGTTAGAATGGGCATAGGGGAATAAACAGACTCGGGAACAGTGTTGTGAATTCCATTTTGGAGCTCCCTCCTGTGGTTGCTAATCGTATTTTTGCGAGTTCTGCCCTTGGGCTCCCTCTGGTGGTTTCGAGTGGAACTGCTGCTCCTTTAGGTAGCTGTAGCAGCTGCCTCCACTGATCGCCTTGCCTGGGTTTGTTATTTAAACCTGATCTGGGCTTTAGTTCATGCCAGCTGTCAATGTTCTTGGTTGGATTTGGTTCTCTCCTTGGATTTCTCATATGGCCTGTCCTTGTCAGCAAAAGATAAGTTTTTGCTAGTTCTTGTTTGTCCATTTGTTTGGACTCTATTGCTCTGCAAATATGTCTTTTTTTGTCCAGCTTGTCACTATGTCATATTCAGGCTAGCTGGAAGCTCTGGGGAAGCAGATTTGCCCCTCCACACCGTGAGTCGGTGTGGAGTTCATTTTTGTAAACTCTGCATGGATTTTGTAGTTTTTAATACTGACCGCACAGTATCCTTTTCTCTCTGTCTATCAAGTTTAGTATTGGCCTCCTTTGCTGAAATCTGATTTCATTTCTGTGTACGTCATTTCCCTCTCCACTCACAGTCAATATTTGTGGGGGGCTGTCTTTCCTTTGGGGGTTTTCTCTGAGGCAAGATAGCTTTCTATTTCCTACTTTAGGGGTAGTTAGCTCTTAGGCTGTGACGAGGTGTCTAGGGAGAGTCAGGAACATCCCACGGCTATTACTAGTGTTGTTGTTAGGATTAGGAACTGCGGTCAGTAGAGATACCACCTCCTCAGAGCTCGTCCCATGTTGCGTTTTAGCCACCTGGTCATATCAGTGTGGCCTCTTAACCACCAGGTCATAACAAACAGTCAGGGATCACATCAGGACAAATGAGGATATAACCAGAGTCAGCTACTCATGTCATAGGCAGAAGCTATAACTGACACCGCCTGCAGGATGCAATGGAGCTAAATAGCAAACCTGAACCCAGAAAGAGGCAGAAGCAAAGTTAACCCTTGACATGATCAGCCTGGGAAAAGGGCAGACAGGACTAAAGCCCGGACCGGATCTTGACACTATGCTACCATTGGTCGATGCTAAAAACAGACCCCATTTTCGTAGCCTAACTACCAAAAAAACACAGTATGACGGCCATGATGGGTATGAGTTTTAAGGACATGCTGGTACAGTGTCATTACACTGTTAGGGTGGCTAATCCTCTGGGTCCGTCTGGGAGCATATCTAGGAGGGGTTGTTATCCTGTGGTGAATGCATGGCAGATGACAATGTAATCAGAAGTACCTATTTGTGTACATCTGATGGGCAAAAGAGATTCCCAATTAAAAGTTACATATCTTGTAGCTCAACTCTTGTCGTGTATTATGCAATTTGCGCATGCTCAAAGATGTATGTGGGTCTCACCTCACAGCAACTACGGGTGAGAGTAAGAGAGCATATGCGTGACATAGTGAATGCATGCAAAATTGAAGATGTGATAATCTTAAAAATATTGTCAAAACATTTCATGACCTATCATGGCTGTGACCCTAGGAGTTTACAAGTACATGGTATTGACTGTGTCCATGGATGAATTAGAGGAGGTGACCTTGAGCAAGCCTTGGCACAATTGGAGTGCCAATGGATTGTCACCGTAGATACCATGGTCCCGAGAGGCTTCAATGAAAAACTGAGCTTCCTTCCATTTCTCTAGGAGTAGAATTCAATATCAACATGTAGACTTCATGCATTTTTCTCATATATGTTTGTTTGTCTTGTCTGTTTTTTGTAGTTAAACATTGGAAGATGTCTAGCTATAGCCATTTGAGCAACTGCATAAGGTCATAAGATACCACCATCTCCTTGATTAACACTTAAGCGTCGTTTTTTTTCATCTTATTATCTTTGTTAAATAACAACATTTAGAGCATAAAAAAAGTGAGTCCTGATCTCAGGACAAGCAATTTATTACTCCGTTTTGTTAGTGGGTTCTTTTGAGTGATGCACCCAGCTTTTCCTCTTGGAAACTTTCTTTTTATGAACTATCTCTATGTTGGATTCATACTGTTATTGATGATAACCCTCTGTACCCAGGCACTTTATTCCCTGGGTGACTTTTGAATCCTTTGTGTCCTCAATTATTACCAACTGTTATGTATGTAATCTACCTATAAATAATTAATGAAATATTGTTATCATGTTTACTCATGAAGTTAGAACTTCAATTGTGTTCTTTTATTATATCAATTTGGAGTTTGTGCCATAAATGTATTCACTAAATTTAGATCTTTTAAGAAATTATGTTATTTCCACTGCTATTTACCTATTAAACTATCAGTACTCCCATGAACCTTTTAATAGCTTTATAGATCGGGCTCATCCAGACGCGGTATTACCAATTATGTGCACATTTTTGTTTATATTTGTTTAATCACAAAAACTGCATTTTTAGTGGTGATTTGGCTTTTCATGATTTGTGTGTGCATAGTTTGTGTTTTTTTAATGTTTTACATATGTTCTCTTTATTTTCTCACTTAGTTTGGATGGTGGGACAAGTATATTTTTTACTTTGGTCACTGGTCTCATGCATTACAGTACTTGTGACCCTAGCATCACTCTGGGTACCATGGTGATGATTGGCATCTTCAATTACTATCACGAGGGATTGATCCTGCCAAAGGGGGTCTTTTAACCACTTTGATAAAGCTGGTGTGATTGACAGCAGTATTTAAAGGGTTAATTGGCTGCGATCAGTTCCAAAATCAGTCGGGATGATGCTGCAGGTTGGCAGCTGTCATGTACAGCCTTCACCCACAGGAGTTGTGTCCTCTGGACGGCATTATTCACTTATTCAAAAATTCCCCAGCATTGCTACAAAGCGGCACTGAGAAAAAAGGCCCCTTAATGAGGGCCGTTAAAAGGTGTGTCAGCAGTCCTTAAGGGGTTAAAGAACTGATTTCAGTTGGATCCTTTTTTGAACATTGAGGTCTATGGAAAACAGATATGTTAGACAACCATACATTTTCTTCCATTTTATACAGATCCAGTAAGCAAAAAAAAAAAAGATATGTTTTCTATAGACTTCAATGTTAAAAAAGCATATCCAGCTGAAATCAGTTATTTAAAAATGGACAAACAGTTGTGTCTGTACAACTTTTTTGCCAATGGATTGTTGCATGATCCATTCTAATGGATGATTACTGGATATGTGAACATAGCCTACCCAGTAACTCTGGAGATGGAAAGCAGCAAAGGATCTCAGGTGGCCCAGGTACTCACTCTCTTATACAAGATATGATAATCTGCAAAATGTCATAGTTGCAGAGCATTATGGGGAGACCTTTGCAGCAACACATAATGATGTTGGTCTGCTCTTCATTTTTCAACAGTGTGGGAAATGGAGCCAGGCCATTTTTTTCATAAATAATTTTAGGCCCTCCTCACACATCAGTGTGTGGTGACAGTTTTCACACGTACTGGGGACACCTACAGTCCAGCATCTGGGAAAAGCTTTTCAGTTAGCACTGTTCCCAGGTGCTGAGTGCTGAATCCAGTTCTCATCATTGCTGCCTGGTCTCCGAGTGATCAGCGAGAATAGGCAATGCTGATAACAGTGTAAGTTGGCTGTCGGACAACTAGTAGTTGTGAGATAAACTTGAAGTAGTGCATTAGCACATATAGAACTAAAAGGGGTTAATTGACCATATCATATTGAGTAGCTGATGAGTTGCGAGAGACTGATGCTCACCATATCTCCACCCCTGTGTGGTTCACTGTGTAAATTGACACATGATTTCACCTGTGCTTGGGTATATGGAGGTGCGCATATATCCTTAATTGACTACATTAGCTATAGGGTTAAGAAGCTGGACTCTAAGCCAGGTGGGCTAACCAGCACCATTGTGTGAAATTTATGCTTTATGTTGTATTTTGAGCTGGATGAGGGCTGCATTTGAGTTTCCTGTGATCTGGTTTATGAGGACTGCAATAAATCATGAGGAAATAACCCTAAAGAAGTATTCAATAAGGTACCATTATAAACAGCATATTATAGGAGTCGGGGACCTAGTTTACCTATTTGATGTTGAGTTCCGGTCCATCGTGGTTTGGCCATGGTTCTCATACTGGGAAGGGAACATGAATATTGGCCCTCTCCAGCCTAAAAGTAGCAGCCTGCTGCCAACCAATAAAGGGCTCATCTATTAGATGTGCCAATCCTGGCACTTCACATGGCTTTTCCCACTTGCCCTAGTGTGGTGGCATGTAGAATTATTGTTAAGGTGTTGATGTCAGCTGTTTTTTGGCCATTGACATAAAGCTCAAGGGTTAGTAATGGAGATACATTTATCAGATGTCCCCATTACTAAGCCCATAGACAAATGTAAAAAAGACAGAGTTAAGACCTTTAATTGAAATAAACACAATCTGACAACTATTACCCCACTGGTCAATGCACAAATGCTAGGGGGAAGAGTTGAGAAAAGCACCAGAATTGCAGTATATAATAGATGCGCATTTTCTGGGACAGCTGCGGTCTGCTGTTTTTGAGCTGGGGAGGGCCAATATACATGGCCCCTCCCAGTCTGAGAATACCAGCCCTCAGCTGTCCCCTTTAACTTAGCTGGTTACCAAAAATGGGAGGACCCCAAGTCGTTTGTATTTATTTATTTAAATAATTAAAAAAATGGCTTGGGGACCACTCTATTTTGATGTCCAGCCAAGATAAAGCTCACAGCTGAGAGCTGCAGCCAACAGCTGTCTGTTTTGCCTGCTCTGTTTATTAAAAATAAAGGGGACCACACTTTTTTTTACACAGTGTGCACCACCCAATCACAGCCATGCTATTACTTGAAATGGTTGTGATTGAGCCAAAAGTGCCCACATAGTAAAGATTGTTCGTGGTCCGTGCACAGACACTAGGTGTTTGGTACGGACTCCGAACTTCACCTTTTGGGTTCACCCATCTCTAGTGGGAACTTATTGTACAGAGGTCAAAGTGGGTGTTAACTACAGCGCTTATATGCGCGCTTAGGATTGGCTGGCTTGTATTTAAATAGACTCCCTTCTCCCTCCCTACTACACACCCCCGGAAGAAGAATTCGTTTGAAACGTGCGTTGGGGATTCAGCAGGTCTCGTGCAGCCTCCACTCTGGTAAATTTTATCAGGAGATTAACCGTAGTAGCTACATTAGTATTTCATCATTAATTGGTTGTAGCCACTCTTACTTTGAACTGCAGTACAAGCTACAAGAGTAATAATACAGCAAGTCTGAGCATATTTTGTCTAATGATTGCTATATGTTTCATGGTCATAGACCTATCTCCTTGATATAAATATAAATAATTTTCCATTGCCATTATAACATTTATTAATTGTGTGTTATGTCATTAGGCATTATGTGTGGGGTTTGCTTGAGCCCTGTTCATTACGACATTATGATCGGAGGCATTTTTACATTTTGATTGGTGTTATACCAATATTGGGTTTTTACCATTGTATGAATAAAGGTTGTCTAATTTTGAACTATACATTCTGGTGGTTTGTCTAATTTCATTGGCAGGCCTTAGCTTCTAAGAAAGTCTGTATATTAAAGGGCCCATGTGACATTATGACAAGTAACTCAGTGAAATATCATGACATCCTGATGACTAGTCAATTACAAAGTCACTGAAGATGCCAAAAGATAGAGTAAGGCCGGGGTCACACTTGCAAGTGCAATGCGATAAACTTGCGCAAGTCTCTTGCATCAATACCCGGCACTCGGGACTGGAGCATTCAGCAGCACAGAAATACATGCAGCTGCATACTCTGTTCCCGAGTGCCAGCAGCAGTGCCGGGTATTGATGCAAGAGACTTCCAGAAGTTTCTCGATTTGCACTCGCAAGTGTGACCCCAGTCTAAGGGTGAAGACTGGACAAGAGCAGAGCCACGCAGCAAGACAGGTGAGGGTTAGGAAAAGGTGAGTATAATTTTTAAAATATTTTTAATCTCTTCCTGATCTTGACAATAAAGCAAAATGTATGTCAGTCAGCCAGCCACACTTTTGCTTTATTTGAGTAAACCAAGAGTGATTTTTTTGTCTCTAATAATCTGAGGGAAGCAACGATTTTACTTTAAAAGACCAGCTAAATATAACATATTAGAGGCATTGTTCCAGCAAGAAATGCATACAAATTATCTATCTGCCAAAACAAAATAAACTTTCTTGCAAATACCACCTAGGAAAGTATGAAAGTAGCTAAACTGTAAATCAATGTCCAACCCTTTAACATGCCATGTACCATATGGTAATCAGTAATAGTTGCTTAGCCAGAAACTCATCTACAGAAAGCAAGTTTTGGGATGTTTGCCACTTATCAAGGTAGAGCAAAATCTGGCTGACTGAGAGAAATATCCTTAAAGGTTCAAATGTGGTTATATTCTGATGAAGATGCTGGTAGACTTTGAAAAGCCACATATCATTTATTGAATCTCCTAGATCATTCCTGTGGATTTTCACCAGCAGTGCAGAAGAACCACTTTATCTTTCCCTTGGTATTTCCGCTTTACTGATGGATCTGCAGCAGCTGATTACTTCCAGGCTTTAATAATGTTGTGTAATACACAACTTTATCAGGTGAGCAAGATTATTTATCGCATTTACCATGCTAACCACCAGATAAGACACAATTGCACTTTCTTTGCTTCCCGGTTTTCTCTCCAAGGTGGAAGTATATGTTCTCCTTTTAAGACGATTTTATTATGGAGTCTTTATGGCAGTGCATCATTGGAGAAAAATATCCAAATTTCTTGCAAGATATTTTTTGTGCTAAGTAAAAGAGCAAATTTGCATTCATAAGAAAATAACAAAACACATAAAATTAAAATGCGTACTTATCTAGTGAGACCAAGTTTGCCTTGAGTAATAACAGAAGATTGCAAACATTCTTTTATCACAACATAAGTATGTAGCTGTGTTTCACTGTATTATGCAGTATTCTCTAAAGCAAATTTATATTAACTAACATAATCTATACTCTGCTAATGCTTATACAGTATTTTCATTGTTGTTAATTGTACACAGACATGCTGCTAAATTTGTTTTTTTTTTTGTTAAGGGAAAAAAAGCATTTGAAAAGCAACAACATTTATTTATTTTTATCAACATATGATTTTGTTTGGGTATATGGCAGGGCACGGAGTTTCTTTGTGAAGTTTATGGGCACCATTTGCAGAGCACCTATACTTTCAAAACACCAGAAATACTGAAAAAGTGACCCAATTTGGAAAAATTAAATCAGGAAAATCATCTATGCATGTAGTGATTATATTTCATCTTTTGGTGCTTTCCAGAAATTAGTGTGCAATGTATGTCACAGAGTGAAAATTGCACATATACTATTTGCATGTCCAATATATAGAGCACAGCTTGTGCTTCCAGAAACATGTGTCCTTTGAGTAGTGGGCCATGGCTAAAGACAAATGGACCAATAGACATAGAACGTAGTCCACTGCACGGTGATCATTGGTGACTGAGTCAGCTACACTGCTGAGAGAGAAGGGCAGCATGCAGGGATTCCAGCGCTACAGGGTAATTGCTTAGTATTAAATTGACATACAAAAAAAGGCTTGTGTAGGGCGCTGATCACATGTAAATAGTGCCTCTTACTGTGGCGTGGCTTTAACTTTAGTGTTAGGACTCGCAAGTATAAGGACCCTTGACACATTTACAAGCTTATCTATTTTGGCCAAAATATCAACCCATATCTCATATATTATACATACAGTACAGACCAAAAGTTTGGACACACCTTCTCATTTAAAGATTTTTCTGTATTTTCATGACTACGAAAATTGTAAATTCACACTGAAGGCATCAAAACTATGAATTAACACATGTGGAATTATATACTTAACAAAAACGTGTGAAACAACTGAAATTGTCTTATATTCTAGGTTCTTCAAAGTAGCCACCTTTTGCTTTGATGACTGCTTTGCACACTCTTGGCATTTATTAATCATTTTTTGACTTGTTCCAGTGATTATGTGATCTACCTTTTGGAATGCCCATGTAAATTATGGTACGTGGGTTAGACTATGTGGGATTTCAAGACCCGTATAAACCACCATAGATACACCATAAGAAAGAAAAAATGTGACTTACCAGTTTCTAAACATTTTATGGATTGTGGACACACAGAAAAGAATCTGAAGTTTAGGATTATTGATCTTATACCCCCACTGAAGCGGGGAGGTGATAGGGTTAAACTATTAAAGATTAGAGAACTTACTGTAAGTGGATTCGAACACTGAACACACTGAAACCACATGGTTTAAATGTGGATTTCAAGTTGCAAGTTACATTATAAAAAAATTGCAGCATATATTCTTTTCTATTTATATTTGGGATCCTTCCTCTCTAATGGTTATAGCAATATGATGGTATTAACTATATTTATTTTCTACTTTTTAAATACATTGAGAAGTATGAAAAAAAGAATTTTTTTCTGAAGATCATGATTCATTGGTTACCCTATTTATGAAGTCAATTATTGGAATGCTTTTTTCCATTTAATTCATTTTTTATTATTTTTGTTATATTTATTTTATATACAAATAAAATGGAATCCGAATGGGCGGGATATATGGTGGCTCTCTTTTCTCACAGTTATTGGAGCTCTGGTTAATGTTCCCTGGAGTTACCGAGGATGCGATCATGCCTGTCACGGGGCATTGGTCTCCCTTGGTCTCTTATGGCATGCAACCAGCCCCAGCTAATGGGGGGTGTACGTACCATTATGGGTTAACTATGGCCATCTCCTTACTGTTGGGTTGTGAACTTATTCCATAAGAGAAATCCGACAGGAGTTTATATATGCTAATATGCTGTGAGGGCTTATGCCCCTTTATAATACTGATATATTGTTTAAAAACTCCTTTGGTCTTTTTATTATGTTGCCCAGAAGGTGGCGCTGCTATAGTGTATGCTCCATGTGTGGATTGCCATTCATTTTTTGTATAGTCTTGATGTGAGCTTTCCAGCAACTAAGATGGTGCCGGATCTGTAAATTGTCTACCGCACATGCGCAGACGGACGTGTGCTCTTTGTTATGCATTTTTTTCTTTTGGACATGCGCACTTTGCATAACAGGACGCCGAACATGGCGTGCATGTGTGGTTACAGGATGGGGTGAGCCATGAAGTGATTTATGTAATACAGCTGAGTGCAAATTACCAATTAATATTGGATTGTTCACTGTATGTTATTCTATATCTGCATGTTATTGCACTGCACTTTATTACAATTGCACCTATATTGGGCACCATATGCACTTTATGTATATTGTCTCTTATGAGCTGCTGTAACTTTTTTTGCACAAATGATATTAAGTATGCCTCAATTATTTGTATGATAAATACCATGTCTGTACACTATCACTTTGCTTGAGAAAGGCTCTCCATGAGCCGAAACGTCACCATGATGGGCCATTAAAACCTGAACACTTTTTGAACCTGATCTACTATGGTGTGCTGCCTCTGATTTTTTGGATTTCTAGTTTAAGGTTTGGTACATGCCTGGGGGCTTTGCACCCTGAACTATATATATATATATATATATATATATACTAGATTGTGGCCCGATTCTAACGCATCGGGTATTCTAGAATATGCATGTCGATACTGTGCCCGTCGCTGATTGGTCGAGGCCTGGCGGCAGACTGTGCCCGTCGCTGATTGGTCGAGGCAACCTTTATGACATCATCGTCGCCATGCTGTGCCCGTCTCTGATTGGTCGAGGCCTGGCGGCCTCAACCAATCAGAGACGCGGGATTTCCAGGACAGACAGACAGACAGACAGACAGAAAGACAGACAGAAAGACAGACAGACAGACGGAAAAACCCTTAGACAATTATATATATATATATATATATATATATATATATATATATATATATATATATATGTATAAGGTGTGCTTAATTATTGGGCAACTTCCTTCCCTTTGGCAAAATGGGTCAGAAGAGAGATTTGACGGGCTCTGAAAAGTCCAAAATTATGAGATGTCTTGCAGAGGGATGCAGCAGTGTTGAAATTGCCAAACATTTGGAGCGTGATCACTGAACAATCAAGTGTTTCATGGCAAATAGACATCAGGGTCGCAAGAAGCGTGTTGGACAAAAAAGGCGCAAAATAACTGCCCATGAATTGAGGAAAATCAAGTGTGAAGCTGCCAAGATGCCATTTGCCACCAGTTTTGCCATATTTCAGAGCTGCAACGTTACTGGAGTATCAAAAAGCACAAGGTGTGCGATACTCAGGGACATGGCCAAGGTAAGGAAGGCTGAAAAATGACCACCTTTGAACAAGAAACATAAGATAAAACGTCAAGACTGGGCCAAGAAATATCTTAAGACTGACTTTTCAAAGGTTTTATGGACTGATGAAATGAGAGTGATTCTTCATAGGCCAGATGGATGGGCCAGAGGCTGGATCAGTAAAGAGCAGAGAGCTCCACTCCGACTCAGAGGCCAGCAAGTTGGAGGTGAGGTACTGTTATTGGTTGGTATCAAAGATGAACTTGTGGGACCTTTCGGGTTGAGGATGGAGTGAAGCTCAACTCTCAGACCTACTGAGAGTTTCTGGAAGACAATTTCTTCAAGCAGTGGTACAGGTAGAAGTCAGTATCGTTCAAGAAAAACATGATTTTCATGCAGGACAATGCTCCATCACATGCTTCCAAAGACTCCACAGCGTGGCTGGCCAGTAAAGGTCTCAAAGAAGAAAGCATGATGACATGGCCCCCTTGTTTACCTGATCTGAACCCCATAGAAAACCTGTGGTCCCTGATAAAATGTGAGATCTACAGGGAGGGAAAACAGTACACCTCTCGGAACAGTGTCTGGGAGGCTGTGGTGCCTGCTGCACGCAATGTTGATCGTAAACAAATCAAGCAACTGACAGAATCTATGGATGGAAGGCTGCTGAGTGTCATCATAAAGAAAGATGGCTATATCGGTCACTAATTTTTTGGGGTTTTGTTTTTGCATGTCAGAAATGTTTATTTCTAAATTTTGTGCAGTTAAATTAGTTTACCTGGTGAAAATAAACAAGTGAGATGAGATTATATTTGGTTTTTATTAAGTTGCCTAATAATTCTGCACAGTAACAGGTACCTGCACAAACAGATATCCTCCTAAGATAGCCAAATAAAAAAAAAACACCACTCCAACTTCCAAAAATATTAAGCTTTGATATTTCTGAGTCTTTTGGGTTGATTGAGAACATAGTTGTTGATCAATAATAAAAATAATCCTCTAAAATACAACTTGCCTAATAATTCTGCACGCAGTATATATATATATATATATATATATATATATATATATATATATATATATATATATATATATATATATATATATACTGCTCAAAAAAGTAAAGGGAACACTAAAATCCCACATCCTAAATATCACTGAATGAAATATTACATTTGTAAATCTTTATTCATTACATAGTGGAATGTGTTGAGAACAATAAAACCTAAAAATTATCAACATGAATCACAACTAATATCCCACGTAGGTCTGGAGTTGGAATTGTGCTCAAAATCAAAGTGGAAAAGGAAGTTACAGGATGATCCAACTTCAGTGGAAATGCCTCAAGACAAGGAAATGATGCTCAGTAGTGTGTGTGGCCTCCACATGCCTGTATGACCTCCCTACAATGCCTGGGCATGCTCCTGATGAAGCAGGGAATGATCTCCTTAGGGATCTCTTCCCAGACCTGGACTAAAGCATCCACCAACACCTGGACAGTCTATGGTGCAATGTAACGTTGGTGGATGGTGCGAGACATGATGTTCCAGATGTGTTCAATTGGATTCAGGTCTGGGGAACTAGAGGGCCAGTCCATAGCTTCAATGCCATCATCTTGACAGGCCCTATGTGCATATCTTTGAGTCATCATTATTATTATATACATGCGTTTGAATCTCATTCCATATTGATATTTTTTGCACAAATTTATTGGGGCCTTTTTCCATGCCATGGGACCATGATTTCCACATGGTTGTCAGCTTTTTTGCACATGCATTATGCACTTTGTATTGGTGGTTATGGTATTGCAACATCTACACCACAGTATTAAGTGGTTATTACCAACTGCATCTTTTACCTTGTGGTCAGATTTCTGTCATTATTTTATTTTGGGAAGCTAACTACTTGTGGATTGTCATTCTCCTTATTATAGGGTTTGACTATAATTTCAGTACAGGCATGTTGTTTTTGCATTCCTTGCAATTTTAAATGTTTTTATATGTCTTGTGACATCGTTCTCTGCATGGTTGTATGTACATTTTTTTGAAGTTGTTTGCCAAATAAAAGTATTTATATTTTTGATATTATACATTTTTTGGAGGTGTTCCTTGTATGTGGGCATGATCTTTTTCTTGTTTGTTTCTTCTTGCAGGAACTGATGACACTCTAGCCACATGAGGTCTGGCATTGTCCTGCATTAGGAGGAACCCAGGGCCACCCGCACCAGAATATGGTCTCACAAGGGGTCTGAGGATCTCATCTCGGTACCTAATGGCAGTCAGGCTAACTCTGATGAGCACATGGAGGGCTGTGCGGCCCTCCAAAGAAACGCCACCCCACTCCATTACTAACCCACTGCCAAACCGGTTATGCTGAAGGATGTTGCAGGCAGCAGATCATTCTCCACAGCGTCTCCATACTCTGTCATGTCTGTCACATGTGCTCAGTGTGAACCTGCTTTCACCTGTGAAGAGCACAGGGTGCCAGTAGCAAATTTGCCAATCCTGGTGTTCTGTGGCAAATGCCAAGCATCCTGCATGGTGTTGGGCTGTGAGCACAACCCTCATCTGTGGACGTCTGGCAATCAGACCATCCTCATGGAGTCGGTTTCTAACCATTTGTGCAGACACATGCACATTTGTGGCCTGCTGGAGGTCATTTTGCAGGGCTCTGGCAGTGCTCCTCCTGTTCCTCCTTTCAAAAAGGCTGAGGTAGCAGTCCTGCTGCTGGGTTGTTGCCCTCCTATGGTCCCCTCCATGTCTCCTGGTGTACTGGCCTGTCTCCTGGTAGCGCCTCCAGCCTCTGGACACTATGCTGACAGACACAGCAAACCTTCTTGCCACAGCTCGCATTGATGTGCCATCCTGGATGAGCTGCACTACCTGAGCCACTTGTGTGGGTTGTAGAGTCCGTCTCATGCTACCACAAGTGTGAAAGCACAACCAACATTCAAAAGTAACCACAACATCAGCCACATGAAGTCTGGCATTGTCCTGCATTAGGAGGAACCCAGGGCCACCCGCACCAGCAAATGGTCTCACAAGGGGTCTAAGGCTCTCATGTCGGTACCTAATGGCAGTCAGGCTACCTGTGGCGAGCACATGGAGGGCTGAGCGGCCCTTCAAAGAAATGCCAACCCACTCCATTACTGACCCACCTGCAGAAGCACACCTTTATGGAGTGTGTCTTGATAATTGCCTATAATTTCCACCTGTTGTCTATTTCATATGTACAACAGCATGTGAAATTGTTTGTCAAACAGTGTTGTTTCTTAAGTGGACAGTTTGATTTCATAGAAGTTTGATTTACTTGGAGTTATATTCTGTTGTTCGTGTTCCTCTTTTCTTTGAGCAGTGTATATATATATATATATATATATATATATATATATATATAAAAATATATATATATATATTGTAGCGTGGCTAAAGGTCGTATAGTCGACGGATGGTATGTGTCGCAAAGATGGCTTGTCTCTGTGATGTAACCCGGAGTGTTAACTTTATTGCACATAAGCATTAAGGGATCATTTTATACACTTGGGTCTGGGTTATGGGTAGCTGTGAGAGATGGGAGGGTCTGGCTTCCCATATAGGGGCATCATCATACCTTTATATGTGTTTCAGGACCTGCGGTGATGTCACTATCACATGACTAATCATGTGATGGGTTCCTGGGTGTGGTTAGAGCTATATAATGTAGGCTAATGCTTAACACAGGACCTGTATGTGGGGAGGTGAAAGCCTCCAATGTGTGTTGAGGCTTCAGGACTGAGCCTGAATTACTGCCACCCGCTGCACCTCAGCAAGTACGATCCCTTTAATATATATATATATATATATATATATATATATATATATATATATATATATATATATATATATATATATATATATATATAGTATATGCAGCTATTATATGTGTATATTTCTACTCTATATTTTCTGTTATATAGCCTGTCAGTGTGATTGTACAGTGGCTGCATATGAACTACCGGCTTTTCAAAGGACACTGGTGTGTTAAAATCACACAGCACTCGCATGGTACGATTGCTGTGTGATTTTTTTTCTCACACCCATTGACTTATATTGCGGGATGCAATCCATTTTCTGATTACAATTGCAGCATGCTGCAATTTTTTTCCAGCCCAATCGTGATCCGATCCGAGCTGGAAAAAAAATGCAGATGAGCACACCATCAGAGATTAACATTGGTCCAAATTCAATCTTTTTCAAATTTTTTTATCAAATTGAATTGGTCCGATTTCATCGCAAGTGGGCATAAGCCCTAAGCAGTGGAATTCATTGATCTGGCTGAGAGCTTTATGTCAACTCTGATCACCAATAAAACAATCAAGAATGTTTGTCACTTCTCGGTGCTTCTAACTGCAGATGATACGATGCAAGACTTTAAAAAAAAATCATATTTTTTTATCTTCTAAAATGTACGTATTGTGGCTTTAAAAATATATATTATATTTATTTTTGACTATGAATGCAAAATCTAGAGAAAAGTTGATTTAGTTTAAATGAAAAATAGTAACAAACCAGAAAAGAAAAAGTTCGGGGTCCATACCAAACACCTGGTATTTGGGCATGGACCCCAAAAATAAACTTCTCCTGGAAGTCCGCGTTACTGTTTGAGTTTAGCCGCCTGAACATCGGGTATTTCTCACACTGTTATCTGCACGAGAAACACTGGGGGCTCTGATCTGTGCAAAGATCATAACCGCTGGTCAGGGAGCTGCAGTTCCCATGCTCTCAGATGAAAGCATGAGCTAGCAGCTGTGACTATCAGTATAAAGGTCACCTCCAGTCACAGGTGTAGGCTGATGTGAGAGTTCAACTCCCATCAGCCTATACGCCTATACTTACTGTCGCTGATAAAAGTGAGATCAATTGACGCTGATGGAATATTCATGCCTGTGTTATAAATAAATTAAAAAAAATATGTGGGGGGTCTCTTCTAATTTTGATAGCCATTGCAGGCAAACCTGACTGCAATCCTCAGCTGTCAGCTTTATCATAGCTGGTTATCAAGAATAGAAGGGGTCCTGTTGTGAATTCTGCTGTGGGTTCTGCTCTTGGTCTCCCTCCGGTGGTTATAAGTGGTAGTGCTGCTGTTTGTCCTTCACAGCAGTCATCAGGTGCTTCCACTTTGGACGGGGCTATTTAGTCTGGCTTCACCCTTTAGTGAGTGCCAGTTGTCAATTGTTTTCTGGAGGATTCACATCTCTGCTTGGTTTCTCCTGCTGGATTGTCCAAATCATCAAAGATAAGTCCTGGCTTTGTTTTTGCAGTCCACATGCGGTGGACTTTATAGTTCAGTGAATTGCTATGTTTTTTCTTGTCCAGCTTTGTCTGTGTAAGGATTTATTCAGCCAAGCTGGAAGCTCTGGAGTCGCAGAGTTACCCTCCATGCCTTTAGTTAGGTGTGGAGATTTTTGTATTCTCTGTGGTGGATTTTTGTAGTATTTTAATACTGACCGCACAGTACTCTGTCCTGTCTTTTCTTTCTAGGTAGCGTGGCCTCCTTTGCTAAATTCTGTTTTCAGTCTGCGTTTGTAATTTCCCTCTCCTCTCACAGTCAATATTTGTGGGGGGCTGTCTTTCCTTTGGGGATTTTCTCTGAGGCAAGATAGTTTTCCTGTTTCTTTCTTTAGGGGTAATTAGTCCTCCGGCTGTGACGAGGTGTCGAGGGAGTGACAGGAACATCCCACGGCTACTTATAGTTGCGGTGTTAAGTTCAGGGTCTGCGGTCAGTATAGAGGCCACCTACTCCAGAGCTCGTCCATGCTGCTCCTAGGCCACCAGATTTTAACAGTACAACTGGCCAACAATGAGTTAACCGCATCTCAAAAGAAGGGAAAGAAAGTGCTGAGCCATTTTTTTTTCTGTACTCTGTTGTGGGTTTTTTTCCCTCTTCACCTCTGGGTGGCTCAAGAGTTAGGCGCTGACATGGATGTTCAGGGACTTGCTTCTCGGGTGGATCAACTTGCTGCTAGAGTACAGGGTATTTCTGATTATATCGTGCAGACTCCTGTTTTAGAGCCTAGAATTCCTACCCCCGATCTGTTTTTTGAGGACAGGTCCAAATTTTTGAGCTTTAAAAATAACTCTAAACTGTTTTTTGCTCTGAAGCCCCGTTCCTCTGGTGATCCCATCCAGCAGGTAAAAATTGTAATTTCTCTGTTGCGTGGCGACCCGCAGGATTGGGCATTTTCCCTGGAATCTGGGAATCCGGCCTTGCTTAATGTAGACACCTGTTTTCAGGCGCTTGGGTTATTGTATGATGAACCTAATTCTGTTGATCATGCTGAGAAAACCTTGTTTGCCCTGTGTCAGGGTCAAGAAGTGGCAGAATCATATTGCCAGAAATTTAGAAAATGGTCTGTGCTTACTAAGTGGAATGAGGATGCCTTGGCGGCAATTTTCAGAAAGGGTCTTTCTGAATCTGTTAAAGATGTTATGGTGGGCTTCCCCACGCCTGCAGGTCTGAGTGATTCTATGTCTCTGGCCATTCAAATTGATCGGCGCTTGCGTGAGTGCAGAGTTGTGCACACTATGGCATTGTCTTCCGAGCGGAGTCCTGAGCCAATGCAGTGTGATAGGATTGTGTCTAGAGCTGAACGCCAAGGATTCAGACATCAGAATAGGTTGTGCTTTTACTGCGGCGATTCTGCTCAAGTTATTTCTGATTGCCCTAAGCGTGCCAAGAGAATTACTAATTCCGTTACCATCAGTACTGTACAACCTAAATTTCTGTTATCTGTGACCCTGATCTGCTCATTATCGTCATTCTCTGTCATGGCATTTGTGGATTCAGGCGCCGCTTTAAATTTGATGGACTTAGAATTTGCCAGACGTTGTGGTTTTCCCTTACAGCCTTTGCGGAGTCCTATCCCTTTGAGGGGTATTGATGCTACACCATTGGCTAAAAATAAACCTCAGTTTTGGACACAGTTAACCATGTGCATGGCGCCAGCCCATCAGGAAGATTGTTGTTTCCTGGTGTTGCATAATTTGCATGATGCTATTGTGCTGGGGTTTCCATGGTTACAGGTACATAATCCGGTGTTGGATTGGAAATCTATGTCTGTGACTAGTTGGGGTTGTCAGGGGGTTCATGATGACGTTCCTCTGATGTCAATTTCCTCCTCTCCCTCTTCTGAAATTCCTGAGTTTCTGTGAGATTTCCAGGATATTTTCGATGAGCCCAAGTCCAGTTCCCTTCCACAGCATTGGGACTGTGATTGTGCTATTGACTTGATTCCAGGCTGTAAGTTTCCTAAGGGCCGACTTTTCAACCTGTCTGTGCCTGAACATGCCGCCATGCGGAGCTATGTAAAGGAGTCTTTGGAGAAGGGGCATATTCGGCCATCTTCTTCTCCATTGGGAGCAGGTTTTTTTTTTCTTGCCAAGAAGGATGGCTCCTTGAGACCCTGTATTGATTATCGCCTCTTGAATAAGATCACGGTCAAATTCCAATACCCTTTGCCTTTGCTTTCTGATTTGTTTGCCAGGATTAAGGGGGCTAGTTGGTTTACTAAGATTGACCTTCGAGGGGCATATAATCTTGTTCGTATTAAGCAGGGTGACGAATGGAAAACTGCGTTTAATACGCCCGAGGGCCATTTTGAATATCTTGTGATGCCATTCGGACTCTCTAATGCCCCATCTGTGTTTCAGTCCTTCATGCATGATATTTTTTGGAATTATCTTGATAAATTCATGATTGTATATTTGGATGATATTTTGATTTTTTCAGATGATTGGGAGTCTCATGTGAAACAAGTCAGGATGGTATTTCAGATCCTTCGTGATAATGCCTTGTTTGTGAAGGGGTCTAAGTGCCTCTTTGGAGTACAGAAGGTTTCTTTTTTGGGCTTCATTTTTTCTCCATCATCTATAGAAATGGATCCAGTTAAGGTTCAGGCCATTCATGATTGGATCCAGCCCACATCCGTGAAGAGCCTTCAAAAATTTTTGGGCTTTGCTAATTTTTTATCGCCGTTTAATTGCCAACTTCTCCAGTGTGGTTAAACCCCTTACCGATTTGACGAGGAAGGGCGCTGATGTAGCTAACTGGTCCTCTGAGGCTGTTTCTGCCTTTCAGGAGCTTAAGCGCCGATTTACTTCTGCCCCTGTGTTGCATCAGCCAGGTGTTTCTCTTCCTTTTCAGGTTGAGGTTGACACTTCTGAGATTGGGGCAGGGGCCGTTTTGTCTCAGAGGAATTCTGATGGTTCCTTGATGAAACCGTGTGCCTTCTTTTCTCGAAAGTTTTCGCCTGCGGAACGCAATTATGATGTCGGCAATCGCGAGTTTTTGGCTATGAAGTGGGCATTGGAGGAGTGGCGACATTGGCTTGAGGGGGCCAAGCACCGTATTGTGGTCTTGACCAATCATAAGAATCTGATTTACCTCGAGTCTGCCAAACGGCTGAATCGTAAACAGGCCCGATGGTCCCTGTTTTTCTCCCATTTTGATTTTGTTGTCTCGTATCTTCCGGGTTCTAAGAATGTTAAGGCTGATGCCCTCTCTTGGAGTTTTTTGCCTGATTCCCCTGGGATTCTTGAGCAGGTTGGTATTCTGAAGGAGGGGGTGATTCTTTTTGCCATCTCCCCTGATTTGCGACGGGTTCTTCAGGAGTTTCAGGCTGATAAACCTGATCGCTGTCCAGCGGGGAAACTGTTTGTTCCTGACAGATGGACTAGTAAAGTGATTTCTGAGGTTCACTGTTCTGTGTTTGCTGGCCATCCTGGGATTTTTGGTGCCAGAGATTTGGTTAGTAGGTCCATTTGGTGGCCTTCTTTGTCACGGGATGTGCGTTCTTTTGTGCAGTCCTGTGGGACTTGTGTGCGGGCCAAACCTTGCTGCTCCCGTGCCAGTGGTTGCTTTTGCCTTTGCCGGTCCCTTAGAGGCCTTGGACGCATATTTCTATGGATTTTATTTCGGATCTTCCTGTTTCCCAGAGGATGTCTGTTATCTGGGTGGTCTGTGACCGGTTTTCTAAGATGGTTCATTTGGTACCTTTGCCTAAATTGCCTTCCTCTTCTGAGTTGGTTCCGTTGTTTTTTCAGCATGTGGTTCGTTTGCATGGCATTCCGGAGAATATTGTGTCCGATAGAGGTTCCCAGTTTGTTTCTAGGTTTTGGCGATCCTTTTGTGCTAAGCTGGGCATTGATTTGTCTTTTTCTTCCGCATTTCATCCTCAGACAAACGGCCAAACCGAGCCAACTAACCAGACTTTGGAAACTTATTTGAGATGCTTTGTGTCTGCCGATCAGGATGATTGGGTGGCTTTCTTGCCATTGGCCGAGTTTGCCCTTAATAATCGGGCTAGTTCTGCTACCTTGGTTTCACCATTCTTTTGTAATTCTGGGTTTCATCCTCGTTTTTCTTCAGGGCAGTTTGAGTCTTCTGATTGTCCTGGGGTGGACTCTGTGGTTGACAGGTTGCAGCAGATTTGGGCTCATGTTGTGGACAATTTGGTGTTGTCTCAGGAGGAGGCTCAGCGTTTTGCCAACCGTCGTCGGCGTGTGGGTTCCTGGCTTCTGGTTGGGGATTTGGTCTGGTTGTCTTCTCGTCATGTTCCTATGAAGGTTTCTTCCCCGAAGTTCAAGCCTCGGTTTATTGGTCCTTATAGGATTTCTGAGATTATCAATCCAGTGTCTTTTCGTTTGGCCCTTCCAGCCTCTTTTTCCATCCATAATGTTTTTCATAGATCTTTGTTGCGGAAATATGTGGTGCCCGTGGTTCCCTCTGTTGATCCTCCTGCCCCGGTGTTGATTGATGGGGAGTTGGAGTATGATGTGGAGAAGATCTTGGATTCTCATTTTTCAAGACGGAGGCTTCAGTATCTTGTCAAGTGGAAGGGTTATGGCCAGGAGGATAATTCTTGGGTTGTTGCCTCCGATGTTCATGCTGACGATTTGGTTCGTGCCTTCCATTTGGCTCATCCGGATCGGCCTGGGGGCTCTGGTGAGGGTTCGGTGACCCCTCTTCAAGGGGGGGGTACTGTTGTGAATTCTGTTGTGGGTTCTGCTCTTGGGCTCCCTCCGGTGGTTATAAGTGGTAGTGCTGCTGTTTGTCCTTCACAGCAGTCATCAGGTGCTTCCACTTTGGACGGGGCTATTTAGTCTGGCTTCACCCTTTAGTGAGTGCCAGTTGTCAATTGTTTTCTGGAGGATTCACATCTCTGCTTGGTTTCTCCTGCTGGATTGTCCAAATCATCAAAGATAAGTCCTGGCTTTGTTTTTGCAGTCCACATGCGGTGGACTTTATAGTTCAGTGAATTGCTATGTTTTTTCTTGTCCAGCTTTGTCTGTGTAAGGATTTATTCAGCCAAGCTGGAAGCTCTGGAGTCGCAGAGTTACCCTCCATGCCTTTAGTTAGGTGTGGAGATTTTTGTATTCTCTGTGGTGGATTTTTGTAGTATTTTAATACTGACCGCACAGTACTCTGTCCTGTCTTTTCTTTCTAGGTAGCGTGGCCTCCTTTGCTAAATTCTGTTTTCAGTCTGCGTTTGTAATTTCCCTCTCCTCTCACAGTCAATATTTGTGGGGGGCTGTCTTTCCTTTGGGGATTTTCTCTGAGGCAAGATAGTTTTCCTGTTTCTTTCTTTAGGGGTAATTAGTCCTCCGGCTGTGACGAGGTGTCAAGGGAGTGACAGGAACATCCCACGGCTACTTATAGTTGCGGTGTTAAGTTCAGGGTCTGCGGTCAGTATAGAGGCCACCTACTCCAGAGCTCATCCATGCTTCTCCTAGGCCACCAGATTTTAACAGGGTCCCTTGCCTTTTTTACCTTTTCTATTAATTAATTCAATAAATTATTTAAAAAAATGGCATGGAGTCCCTTCATTTTGACCATCTGCTAAGCTAAAGTGGGCAGCCGGGGACTCAAATTCTTAGACTGGTATGGGGGATGTTGCCCCCCTGCAGCTGCCTCAGAAAAGGGGAATTTATTAGATGCGTCAATTCCGTCACTTTGTCTGGCTCTTACAACTTTCCCTGGTGTGGTGGAAGTGGGATAATGTTTCTTTATGGGGTTGATGTCAGCAGCTTTAAGGCGCTGACATAAAGCCCGCAGGTTAGTAATGAAGAGGTGTCTATAAGACGCCCCCATTACTGACTCCATAGTTAGAATGTAAAAAAGACACTGCCAGAAAAATCCTTTAATTTAAATAATGACAAAGACTCCTTCATTTTAAGTAAAAATAAAAAAAAATACAGTTATACTCACCTTACGCCTAAGCCTCCGATACCCAATTCCCCTGGGAAAAAAAGAAAAGTAATTAACAAGCATATCCTTAGTATTTCCAATGTAAAGGTAATCCATACTGTTCCACCACAATTTGGATGAGTCGGATAGCAATCACATCAGTGATGCGACTGCTATCTCTGCCATTCAGCTCACACTGACAGGAGTGTAATCACTCCTGAAGTGTGTAAGCGCTGAGCTGCCATTAGAAAGGTCAGCGGATTTCAAAGCTGAAGAAACCAGGCCATCTCACTGCCAAAGGTGAGGGGTAAGGTAAGTATAACTGCTTTTTTAGTTTTATTTCAAATAAAGGAGTCTGTGTCAATATTTCAACTGCAGGATTTTATTCTGATTGTGTCTTTTTTACAATTTAACTACAGCGTTCGTATGGATGCTTCTCCATCACTAAACTTGTGTGTTTGTTGTCAGAAGCCAATGCACCAGGGCAAGTGAGAAGAGCTGGAAAAAGCACCAGAAATTTCTTTTCTGGGAAGGTTATTGTTAGGGGTCGAGTTCCCGCCTCTGCACAAGGGGAGTCTCGAACCATCTCCACTGCGGTCTCCCATTCTTCTCCAGCCGCAGTGGAGCCTGCTCAGCGGAGACATCGGTCTTAGTGTCTGGCTCAGCCTGATACTCTGTATATGGTTTCTGCTGCCTTTCCAGGCTCAGCCATTGTAGCCAGTACTGGTCAGCGGCGATCAGACATCTCTGGGACTAAGGGTACCATCACACAGTGGCATTTTGATCGCTACAACGGCACGATTCGTGACATTCCAGCGATATATTTACGATCTCGCTGTGTCTGACACGCTACTGCAATCAGGGACCCTGCTGAGAATCATACATCGTAGCAGATCGTTTGAAACTTTCTTTCGTCGTCAAGTGTCCCGCTGTGGCGGCATGATCGCATCGTGTAACAAAGGTTGTATACGATGTGCGCACAGTAACCAATGGCTTCTGCATCGCAACTACGTCATGAAATTATCGCTCCAGCGTCGTGCATTGCAAAGTGTGACCGCAGTCTACGACGCTGGAGCGATAATTATACGACGCTGCAACGTCACAGATCGTGCCGTCGTAACGACCAAAGTGCCACTGTGAGACAGTACCCTAAGTCCTGCTTTTCCCCTTCTGAGCATGCCCAAGGTAAGACCTCTCATTGGAGGTCAGGGGTCACATGCTCAGGTACTGCAGCAGCTCCCATTGGTCCTCTAGGAAGGTCCTGAAGTTGCTCAGATACTGTGGCAGCTCCCGTTGGTTCTCTAGGAAGGTCCTGAAGTTGCTGCAGCTATAAAAGGTTTGCATGGCCGCACGGCCATGCGCTAGGATCAGCTTATGTCATGAGCTTTTGCTATTCAGTTATTCAGTGGTCTTGTCTGCTTGTGGTCAGGGTCCGGCTGAAATAAGGCACTAGAATACCGGCACCTCCAGTGAGGAGTTTTGTATGGTGAATTCAGGGCTGGCGTAAAGCCAATAGAATTCTGGCTCCACCGGAGAGGAGGT
This sequence comes from Ranitomeya variabilis, assembly GCF_051348905.1. Taxonomy (NCBI): domain Eukaryota; kingdom Metazoa; phylum Chordata; class Amphibia; order Anura; family Dendrobatidae; genus Ranitomeya; species Ranitomeya variabilis. Next base: position 934,143,047 of record NC_135232.1, on the reverse strand, counting down.
GTTTGTGTGCTTGCTACTCCCTGACCACTGATTGCTTTTGCTCTGTTAGGCAGCTGTGTTCACCTGTGACACTAACAGGGCACAGCATTTTCCCTTCTGTGCGACTCTGTGAAGTAACAGAGTTTGCTTATACCGCCATATTGTGCAGCCATTTGCTAGCAGCAGGTTTGTCTCCTGCACCGTGGACCCCGGGCTGTGAACGCACCAATAATTATATCTAAATATACTCAGTGCGTTCCACCAGCCCTAACAGTTATTTTCAGGCTGAGGGGGCAAAATCCATGTACCCTTACTAGTCTGAGAATACCAGCCCCCAGCTATTTGCTATAGCTTGGCTGGTTGCAAAAATGGATGGAGGCTCCAGGCCATTTTTTTAATTATTTATTTTAATAAATAAAAAACGGCATTGTACCCCTTTATTCTTGAAATACCAAGCATGATGAAATTGAAAGCTGAGGATTACAGCTCTTACAGTTTTACCTGCCTTGGTTATCAAAATTAGAACATCCCACTTCATTTGTAAATTTATTTATAGCACAGGCGCCGGCTGATGAACACTCCCATTAGTGACGCTTGCTCTTGCTGTTATCAGTATCCACAGGTGTGGCTGATAGAAGTAGTATTCTCTCATCAGCTGATGCATGTGACCAGAGGTAAACTTTTTGATGCCAGTGACAGCTACTGGCTCATGCTGTTATTTGTCAGCACGGAAACTGCAGCTCTCTTACCTGCGGTAATGATTTCACTGCCAATGAGAGCCCTTGTTTGCTGCTCTGTAATGCAGGTGACAACATGACAAACAACAGAAGTTCGAGCCCCCCATTCATCTGAATGCTGTCTAGGTTCAGGTTTTGTTCTGGTACCTGAACCAAACTTTTTTTTGATGTCCAACCGAAGCACTTTTTCCTATATGTACTAAAGCATTACTTCAGGTTCATCTCCCAGCCACTAGTTGTCCGACAGCCACCTAACAATAGATATATGTTTGCATTTATTATCTATAACTGTTTATTTTCAAAGATTTATTATTAAAAAGCAATAAACTGAAAAAAGTATAACAGATACTATACTGAAAAGCTTTTATATTTACTGCATGTTGCTTACTGGGATATTCAACAATTTTCTAGTTTTTAAAAAAAAAAAAAAAAACATTTGTTCATTTTTCTTTAAAAATTGTTCCTTCCCTGTCTGTTCCTTTTAGAATACTTGACTTCTACATGCAGACTCGCTCACATATTCTTTAAATTGATTACTGTAAAGTTATCATATCATACAATAGAAATAATGACAAATTTAAAATGGTGACAGATACAAAACTGTCGTTGCATAATAGCAAACCACTTTTATTGTTTCAGCCACTACAAAAGATACATTACTTTCTTTAAATATACTATATTATTGTCATCAGACTTTGTGGCCTTTTCAGTAACTACATTTAGTTGCTAGTAATAAACCATTGCTGTACTTTCAAAGACAGAATGGACAATTTTGCATATCGAATCTCCAGGTCTCCTTGAAAGTGTTCAGAAATCACAGTCATTTATTTGTATTGTCAAGACAAGGTCCGTGATGAAAGCCTATTCATTTTGCTTGAAGTTGAATAAGACAAAAACTGCATTTTTTTTTTTTTTGCTTTGAATCAAGCAAAGTACTAGCTATTGAAGATTGCAGAATGCAAGTTATTAGTCCCGGATCTAAAATGCATTGCTCATTTTGAGAACCTGCTGTTCCACAACGATTTTTTTTCCTTTGTGTTAAATTTATTCGAAAAAGAATTGTGAAATATTCCATAACAAAATTTAATGTGATTACTTGATTTTACTTAATATTTTATACTTATTTAACAAGACTTTAGTTTCATGCTATTGATATCCAGTTTTATTATACATAATAACATAGATTTGGGAAGTTATTAATAGTACATTTTCTATATGAATTCTTCTTGCTTCACGTAGGTTTAGACAAAGAATATGGATGACATTTATGTGTTAGTTTCTAAACTGATGGTATATACACACAGCATTATTTAGAGCCACCGAGATTTCCAAGGGAACGTCCTTGTGCCGGCTCCGCCGGTGGTGACCACCACTCTGTACGATTAGTTATAGAAAGTGGACAGCTTCCTCTATTGAGAATGAGCATGTTATTTCTTTTACCTACTTTAGGGTTTCAGAACCCTGAAGCTGTTAAAATAAGTGTCCAAAGAAGGGATCTTTGCAAAGCAATGTTGTTTTGACATTGCTGTGCATTATGTTGATTTTATGGGGCATTTTTGCAGATGTTAAGGTGGATTACAAGTGAAATCAACCTGAAAAATATACAGCCCCTACACAAGCAAGCAAATCAGACAGGAACAGAGTGGACACCATGACAGGGATCATTAAGATGTTTTCTGGGAAAACTGAGATATGCCTTTAGGTTCGTATTGCTCAGCAGTGGTTTCTTTCTTGGAACTCTGCCAAGCAGGCAATTTTTGCTCGTTCTCTTTATGATGGAGTAATGAACACTGACCTTAACTTAGGCAAACGAGACTTGCAGTACTTTGAATGTTGTTATGGGTCTTTTGTGACCTATTGGATGAATAGTCGCTGCTCTCTTGGGGTAATTTTAGTCGGCCAACGACTTCTGGGAAGGTTCACCACTATTCCCTGTTTTTGCCATTTGTGGATAATGGCTCTCACTGTGGTTCCCAGGAGTCCCAAAGCTTGATAAATGGCTTTATAACCTTTTCCAGTCAGATATATCTCAATTACTTTGTTTCTCAGTTGTTCCAGAATTTCTTTGGATCGCAGCATGATGTCTAGCTTTTGAGGACTTTTGGTCTACTTCACTTTGTTAGGGAGGTCCAATTAAAGTGATTTCTTCATTGTTAACAAGTATGACAGTAATCAAGCCTGGAATTCAGATTCCCAAAGATGTGATAAACAGTTAATTTATGTTTAATTTTTTTTTGTGGGGGGGAGGGGGGGCAAGAACTTTTTCACACAGGGCCCTGTGGGTTTGGATTTTTTGTTCCCTTAATATTGATCTGATATATTTTTATATACCCAAAGATAGTCCACTTATTTAGAACATTCCTGTCATCAAAGGGAATTTGTCATCAAGTTTTTTTTTTTTTATGAAATCTGAAAGCAGCATAATGTAGGGGCAGAGAGCCAGATTCTAGTGGTATATCACTTTTTTCTCTGCTGTAGATGTACCAGTGATTAAAATACAGAGCTGTACATAACTACGCCTAACTACGCAAGGACGTAGGGCTTGTGTTTAAGTAACAAAAGGGTAGGTGGAAACCTCATGACCACTTCCCCTTGTTTAATCAAAATGCGGCTATGAATCACCATGGCTATGTTAGAACAAACATGTAGAAAACCTACTGTGTCATCGCGTGCTGCCGTGCTCCCATTCATGAGGCCCACGTGGCTGCCCGCGTTCTCGGTGCACACACTGTGCCGATGACGTCACACGCCGGCACACATGAGGCTCGCAGATGGAGGGTACGAGGCGCTTCCTGCCTTACGTACTTCCTCCAGAGACCGGCGTTCCCTAGTAACAGAGCCGCCGTGCTGAAAACAAATGGCGCCGCTCACACTTCCTGTAAGGCGCGCTCACACCGGAAGTGAGTATTGCCAGGCAACCCAGGACGCTAGGCTGTTTGCCTGTAGCGCTGCCGGCAAACAGGACCAGGGCATACCGGTGATCATGCGATAGGGACAAAGCACCACTAAGAGCTATAGTAGAAGTCAAAATAAGCATATATTAGCCCCATGAAAGAGCCAGTGGGTATGTCACAAGTTGGAAAACCACATATTTGCCATGTTTACTAATTAATCAAAAAGTAAATGATGCCGCATATGACAAAAACCACATCAAAAAAGGCTTTTGATATGTAAAATAGAAAAATTGTTAGTCATGAAAAACCCATAACAGGATTGGGTGGACAAAAAGGACTTAGGCATAGTAAGATTAAACTGACTGTATCATACCAAAAGGAGGACAAAAACAAAAGACAAAGAGGAGTACTTCAGATAAAGCAGCTATAATTAATTTGATCATTCAGGCCATATGGACTAACTGTATTCAAGTAAAAAGTCCACTTGGCCTCACGTTGTAATAGGATTTGGTCCCAATTACCTCCCCATACTGGTTTAGTTACCCTTTCAATGGCCATAAATTTCAAATGTTTAACCTGGCCATTATGCATAGTATTAACATGCCGGGAGACCGAGGTGTCTCTACCATGTTCCACATCGCCAACATGTTCCAAAACTCTTTTTTTGAATTCTCTGATGGTCTTTCCAACATATTCGATACCACAAACACAGGATACCTTATAGACCACTCCCTTCGTACTACAGTTCATGAACTGATTGATCTTATAACTTTTACCCGTGACATTGCTCACGAAATTAGTGCCAGTCCCGATGTATTGGCAGGCCGCACAATGACCACATTTGTGACAGCCCGTTACATTACTTCTAAGCCAGGTTTCATTGGCAGGACTAACAAAATGACTGTGAACCAATCTGTCTTTTAATGAACGGGCTTTTCTATAGGTGATAGCGGGGGTATCACTAAGGTAGTTAGAGATATCCGAGTCAATTTGTAAAATGGACCAGTGTTTTTTGATGATCTCCCTAACATAAGTAGCCCCATTATCAAAGGTGGTGATAAAACGTACTAAATCATTATCCTGTGTCTTAGTAGTGGGATTCAAAAGTGCTGTTCTATCTCTACTCTTGGCTTCGTGATAGGCCTTCTTTAGAATTGTGGATGGGTACCCCCTATCCTGAAAATTACTCCTCAATTCCCTTGCATGGGTATCAAAAGTTACATCGTCCGAACAGTTCCTCCGAACCCTAAGGTACTGCCCCTTAGGGATCCCTCTCTTCAGATGGTCAGGATGATGACTATTCCAGTGGAGTAGGGCATTTGTAGCTGTAGGCTTTTTATAATTACAGGTAACTAAGTTACCATTCGCCCCCTTGGTGATAAGAATATCCAAAAAGGGTAAAGAGGAAGATTCAATTACTGATGTGAAAAACAGGCCAATGTTGTTATGATTAAGTCTGTCCACAAAGGTCCCAAAGTCATTAATGGAGCCAGTCCAAATTAAAAACACGTCATCTATGTACCGTGTCCAAATTTCTGGGGCACGGCACATAGAGAAGTCAGAATCATCACTCCAAACCACAGTCTCCTCCCACCAGCCGAGGAAGAGGTTGGCGTAGGCCGGGGCACAGGGACTGCCCATAGCCGTCCCCCTCAGCTGGTGGTGGATCCTGCGGTTAAAGGTAAAGACATTGTGTGTTAGACAAAACCTAAGGAGCTTTAAGACGAACTGATTGTGTTCACGGAATTGGCATCCTCTTGTTTGTAAGAAGAAATTCACAGCCTCCAAACCCTTGTCATGAGGGATGGAGGAATAGAGGGCCTCCACATCTATACTGGCCAGGTAGGCATCCGGTTCAATAGTGAGGCCCTCCAAACGACGAAGGAGATCGGGAGTATCTTTTACAAAGGATTGTAGAGCCGACACAAAGGGGCACAACACACGGTCCAGATAGATACCTGCGTTTTGACACAAACTGCCTACCCCAGACACAATGGGTCTACCTTTGAGTGGGTTAAGGCCCTTGTGTACCTTGGGGAGGCAGTAAAAAGTGGCCATAACGGGGTGATCAGGGAGAATGAAGTCAAACTCGGTTTTGCTTATGACGCCATTCTCCAACCCCTCCTGCAGGATAAGGCGAAGTTCCTCCCGATACTCCATACTTGGATCACGTGGAAGAATTTCATAGGAACTCCTGTCAGAAAGAATGAGTTCACACATTTGTTGATAGTGGATAGTATTTAGGATGACCACATTGCCGCCCTTGTCAGAGGGCTTTATGACAATGGAGTCATCACTTTCCAAACGGTTAATTGCTTCCATCTCTTTCTTTGTGCAGTTGAATTTACACAGAACACGTGATTGAGACAGATTTATCAAATCTGATGTAACAAGATTTGAGAAAATGTCAATGGCAGAGAGATCCCCAGTTGGAGGAGGCATCTTATGGCTTTTTTCCTTTAACTGTGTAAAGGGGCCCACTCCTTGTAAATTGGGATCACTCTCTCCAATACTATGTAGCAATCTTACATCAGCTAACATGTCTATTGGGATTCCGAGTTCAGAACAGGTACGAGACTCCTGCTTATGGAAATGTTTTTTCCATCTCACTTTCCGTAAGAAGAGATTAAGTTCCTTCACGGCTCTGAAAAGATCAAAGTCACTATTAGGGACAAAAGAAAGGCCTTTCTTCAATACAGACACTTCATCGGCATCAATATCTCTAGCCGAAAGGTTGATGGTTGATAATCTGGATGTTTTTATCAGAGACTGAACAATCAAGGTCATTTGTAGAATATGCCTTTAAGATTACTTCCTCACTTGGAGGGGTCTGTTTCTTAAGGCATAGACCTGATCTAAAAAACCCCCCCAGGAGTATTGTCTGATCTGTCAGAATGATTTTTTGTTCCTCGGCCCCTTCCTCTCCCCCGATTTCTGCCCCTGTTAGATTTACTCCTATTTTCGGGCTCTGAGAAATCAGTGTCTGTTAAGGATAACTCTGTATCACGATCAGGGGGGGTGGATCTAGGGGTCAACACAAGGTATGCCTTGTTGTCCTTGAAGTCCTGTGTGTCACGCATATATTGGCGGTGTTTCCTCTCCTTAAGATGGTATTGGAAGCGCTCAATATGTGTCTGTAACTTGGTTTCCTTTGCCGCAAAATCAGTTTCTGTAGAGAATTTTTTTGTTATCTCTATCTGTTCTCTTAGTTTGTCATTCAAAGCGGCCAAAGAAATCCTCTCCTCCTCAAGCAGTAATTGCATGAAGCGGAGAGAGCTCTCCGTTGCCTCTCTTTCCCACTTGTGTGTAAATGTGGGGCTCTTGTGCCGGTTGCCTGCTGACAAATTAATGCGTAAACCTCGCGGGACAATTCTAGCCTTCAGGTAGCTCTCCAAGCTCTGGACCTCCCACCATGAGGTGATTTGGTCCCGATAGATTTGCTGGAGTTCCTTGAAGGCTACATTAAAGGTAGGAAGGTATTTTTTCTGAACAAATGCCTGGTCTGAGAACACCTCTTTCGCTTCTGAAACCCAACTCTCAGTATTAAGGCCTACAGTCAAAAAGCCGGCCATATCCTGAATAGTAAACTAGAAAAAAGCAACAATCTATAAACTGACTGTAAGTCACATAGATGGGACCACTATAATTTATATATAACAAAGCGAAAGTGGAAAGAATAAAACGTAACTTTTATTATCTAAAGCCACACAAAAACAAAACCAAACACCCAAGTGAATAAAAAAATGGGACTAAGGTCTTTGACAATTGGTATAATGATCATACAGACCAGTTATCCCCTGACAGGTTTATATGATTTCATCTATAAGCATATTTCTAGAGAAATCAATGAAACACTAGGATATATCCTATAAGAGAGCCGAAGTAGGATACATAATTAACACTCAGAATCATCATATTCCTAGTTACATGTAAAAACAATAGATTGCCAGCAGCACACACATATGATATAACTAGTGCCACTGGTGGCTATATACATATAGTAAAAAAAGGAACAATCTCACCCGTTCCTAGGTGTAGGCAAAGGAGCGTTGGATAACCTCTAGTCAGGGGAAAATCCGAAGGGAAGAGACGACAGTCCCTATGTCAGTCCCTATGGGGCTATCAGTAAACTATCCCCAAAGCTCCTGCCCTTACAAGGGCAGTCCACAGCTACCCCTATATGCACATGCCCTGCACTCTCCCTATATCGTCTGTCCCGATGCGTTTCATCCAAGCTGATTCTTCAGGGGACTCGCTTGTGCATGGAGATAAAGTGCCTGTGTGCTAAAAAGGAGGGACAAAAGTCCTGCCACCCTCTATGCTGTCCTGCAGAGAGTGGCAAGGACGTAGGGCTTGTGTTTAAGTAACAAAAGGGGAGGTGGAAGCCTCATGACCACTTCCCCTTGTTTAATCAAAATGCGGCTATGAATCACCATGGCTACGTTAGAACAAACATGTAGAAAACCTACTGTGTCATCGCGTGCTGCCGTGCTCCCATTCAGGAGGCCCACGTGGCTGCCCACGTTCTCGGTGCACACACTGTGCCGATGACGTCACACGCCGACACACATGAGGCTCGCAGATGGAGGGTACGAGGCGCTTCCTGCCTTACGTATTTCCTCCAGGGACCGGCATTCCCTAGTAACAGAGCCGCCGTGCTGAAAACAAATGGCGCCGCTCACACTTCCTGTAAGGCGCGCTCACACCGGAAGTGAGTATTGCCAGGCAACCCAGGACGCTAGGCTGTTTGCCTGTAGCGCTGCCGGCAAACAGGACCAGGGCATACCGGTCAAAATAAGCATATATTAGCCCCATGAAAGAGCCAGTGGGTATGTCACAAGTTGGAAAACCACATATTTGCCATGTTTACTAATTAATCCATAATTTGCCTGGCAATACTCACTTCCGGTGTGAGCGCGCCTTACAGGAAGTGTGAGCGGCGCCATTTGTTTTCAGCATGGCGGCTCTGTTACTAGGGAACGCCGGTCCCTGGAGGAAATACGTAAGGCAGGAAGCGCCTCGTACCCTCCATCTGCGAGCCTCATGTGTGTCGGCGTGTGACGTCATCGGCACAGTGTGTGCACCGAGAACGTGGGCAGCCACGTGGGCCTCCTGAATGGGAGCACGGCAGCACGCGATGACACAGTAGGTTTTCTACATGTTTGTTCTAACGTAGCCATGGTGATTCATAGCCGCATTTTGATTAAACAAGGGGAAGTGGTCATGAGGCTTCCACCTCCCCTTTTGTTACTTAAACACAAGCCCTACGTCCTTGCCACTCTCTGCAGGACAGCATAGAGGGTGGCAGGACTTTTGTCCCTCCTTTTTAGCACACAGGCACTTTATCTCCATGCACAAGCGAGTCCCCTGAAGAATCAGCTTGGATGAAACGCGTCGGGACAGACGATATAGGGAGAGTGCAGGGCATGTGCATATAGGGGTAGCTGTGGACTGCCCTTGTAAGGGCAGGAGCTTTGGGGATAGTTTACTGATAGCCCCATAGGGACTGACATAGGGACTGTCGTCTCTTCCCTTCGGATTTTCCCCTGACTAGAGGTTATCCGACGCTCCTTTGCCTACACCTAGGAACGGGTGAGATTGTTCCTTTTTTTACTATATGTATATAGCCACCAGTGGCACTAGTTATATCATATGTGTGTGCTGCTGGCAATCTATTGTTTTTACATGTAACTAGGTATATGATGATGCTGAGTGTTAATTATGTATCCTACTTCGGCTCTCTTATAGGATATATCCTAGTGTTTCATTGATTTCTCTAGAAATATGCTTATAGATGAAATCATATAAACCTGTCAGGGGATAACTGGTCTGTATGATCATTATACCAATTGTCAAAGACCTTAGTCCCATTTTTTTATTCACTTGGGTGTTTGGTTTTGTTTTTGTGTGGCTTTAGATAATAAAAGTTACGTTTTATTCTTTCCACTTTCGCTTTGTTATATATAAATTATAGTGGTCCCATCTATGGGACTTACAGTCAGTTTATAGATTGTTGCTTTTTTCTTGTTTTTTGCAGGACAAGTGGAACTTTTGAAAGGCACCATTGATTTTACCACATCGTGTACTGGAAAAAGTAAAAAAAAATCAAAATGCAGTGAAATTGCAAAAAATGACCAATTCCACAATAGCTTGCTATGATTCTCTAGGTCAGTGCGAGTTTGTAGATAACATATATGTATATGTTCTTTTTTTATTTAAGTGGTGAAAAAAACATCCAAAGTTTGCAAAAAATATAATGTTGCACTTTTCCAAGACCCGTAGCATCTTCATTTTTCGGGATCAGGGGATGTGTGAGGGCTTATTTTTTGCATGCTGAGCTGATGTTTTTATTTATACTATTTTGGTGTAGAGTAGTGATGAGCGAATACATTCAGCACTATTGGTGTGTGTGAGGGACGAAGGAGACAACATTTTGATTTATTAATTTCAGGCCAAATATATTATCCAGACCTCCCTCTCCCAATGCTCCTGAACTGTGCTCCCACCCATGGGATAAATACACAATTTCTCAAAAGAACAGGACCTTGCGGTATGGCCAGAGAATTAGAGGCCATATGTTAATTAATGCGAGGAGGAACAGAGCTGGGACCCCCTGCTGACAGCCAGTTATCAATGGAAGCCCTAGATGGAGCATTCTCTAGCTGTCCTAGTTACTGAGCTATCGAGACTGGCTGTCCAAAAAAGCTTAGCTGACCCAAGTTTGTATACTCCATATCGGTCAAGCACCAATGAACCTTATGAAATGTCAGTTGTCCTGTTTGGACCTCCCACTAGGAAGTTATGACCCATCCTAGATATTGAGAATTATTTAAGCTAGGAGGTTAGCGGAGGAGAGTTCTGTTCAGCCCAGTGGGGCAGTGGGAAATATGGGAGGGATTGAGCTAAGCTTATTGTTCTGCGACAGAAGACACGTGTGGAGACAGACCAGAAACTAAGAAACTGCCTGTGCACTCGAGTGCTTCCCTAGATCCACATGTTAAGGACCGGTAACATGACACATACAGCTAACTGAAATCACATACAGTACCTGTACAGTATCTTTATATTTATTTCTAGCTGTAATATCTGTATATTGCTCTATATATAAAATTTTATTATCTAGTGTGCCTTTTGGCAATTAAAATATCAATTAATTTTGGGCTGTTCTTTTACCTAGAATCCTAATTTTCCACATCCATGAACCCGGCTAGTACTTATAAGCTACCTGGAGTTGGTTTCTGACTCAATATAAGCTTGTCAACAGACTTATAACTAACGAGGTACTGGTGGCAATATTCCGTACTGGGGTTACTGTGGGACCCTTGGTTTATATATATATATATATATATATATATATATATATATATATATATATATATATATACATATATACCCGGCCTGGGACTGGTAATATATATAATGCCGTCACTGCTGAGACGATAACCAGTATGTAACAGGGCAGCCTCTCCGGTGACTACTTATCCTTGCTGCAGTTCCCTGACTGACCTGAGGGTAAGGGGGCAACAGAGAGCTGTGACTGTGTAAGCTCTATCACAGATTGATTACGGCAGTGGGATATCTGAATCCTCCTGGCTCTCGTTCGTCAAACCAGGCGTTCCACCCACCTACTGGCGTGTTTGGCTGCCATGTGCTTTTTAATGCTGGTGGTGGTCAGATTGGCAGTGTTCTTGACTCTTCTTGCTTGGTTTGGCAGATAATGTTTGTTTTACTGTAAGTGATAGCTGTAATTTTTTTGTAACCCCTTCTTATGGGCAGCACCATGGAATCAATGGTGCTATGTAAATAATAATAATAAAGTTGACCGAGTTCTCCCTCTGGTCAAACCACTGCCTGTCCTTGCCTGTTTTGTGCTATGGACTAATCCCTGTCTGTACTGCTGTGCTCGCTAGGCATGCCACCTTGCCAGGATGGAATAGTGGCTTCATCATCGGCCACGTCATCTTCCAGTTCCTCAATATGATCCCCCTTCTGAGTTGTGATTTGTGGCTGATCTGATGGCAACTGTGCTGTTATGATCCCAGTGGCTTAGGATCACAAATCTAACCAGCTAAGTCAGAGATAATAGGACAAGCTCTGGGGATGTGGTATCTGGACTGACCGCAAACCTGATCCTAACCAAACACACTAAAGGCAGCCGTGGAATGTTTCCTGAAATCCTAGACGTCTCTTCACGGCCTGAGAAACTGACTACCCCTAGAGATAAATAAAAGACCTCACTTGCCTCAGAGAAATAACCCCAAAGATATAGAACAGCCCCCCACAAATAATAATGGTGAGTTAAGAGGAAAAGACAAACGCAGAGATGAAACAGGTTAAGCAAATGAGGCCCGCTAACACTAGATAGCAGAAAATAGCAAGGGATCTGTGCGGTCAGTAAAAAAACCCTATACAAAAATATCCACGCAGAGAATGCGAGAACCCCCACACCAACTAACGATGTGGGGGGAGCAACTCAGCACCCCAGAGCTACCAGCAAGCAGAGAAATCACATATTAGCAAGCTGGACAAAACTCATAATATTCTATGAAACACATTGAACATAGATGAGCAAGAATAAGCAAACAGAACGTAGCTTCTCATGGAGAGACTGATAACGGATGTAGACAGGAGCAATCAGAATAGCACTGAATACAACGACAGCAGGCATAGACTGAGAGTCCAAGTGAGGTTAAATAGAAAACCAGCCCACAGATAACGAGACAGCTGATGCCAGACACAAACCTGCAGAAAGACAGCACTCACACAGTACCACTTGTGACCACAAGAGGGAGCCCAGAAATAGAATTCACAACAGTACCCCCCCCTTGAGGAGGGGTCACCGAACCCTCATCAAGACCCCCAGGGCGATCAGGATGAGCTGCATGGAAGACACAAACCAAATCGGCCGCATGAACATCAGAGGCGACAACCCAGGAATTATCCTCCTGACCATAGCCCTTCCATTTAACTAAATACTGAAGCCTCCGTCTGGAAATACGAGAATCCAAGATCTTCTCCACCACGTACTCCAATTTGCCCTCAACCAGCACCGGAGCAGGAGGCTCAACAGAAGGAACCACAGGCACCACATACCTCCGCAACAAAGACCTATGGAACACATTATGAATGGCAAACGATGCTGGGAGGTCCAAACGAAAAGACACCGGGTTAAGGATTTCCAAAATCTTATAAGGACCGATGAAGCAAGGCTTGAATTTAGGAGAGGAAACCTTCATAGGAACATACCGAGAAGACAGCCATACCAAATCCCCAACATGAAGTCGGGGACCAACACCACGACGGCGGTTGGCACAGCGCTGAGCCTTCTCCTGTGACAACTTCAAATTGTCCACCACATGGTTCCAAATCTGCTGCAACCTATCCACCACAGAATCCACCCCCGGAAAGTCAGAAGGCTCAACCTGACCCGAGGAAAAACGAGGATGAAAACCAGAATTGCAGAAAAAAGGCGAAACCAAAGTAGCAGAACTAGCCCGATTATTAAGGGCAAACTCGGCCAATGGCAAAAAAGTCACCCAATCATCCTGATCAGCAGAAACAAAACATCTTAAATAAGTTTCCAACATCTGATTAGTTCGCTCGGTTTGGCCATTCATCTGAGGATGGAAGGCCGACGAAAAAGACAAATCAATGCCCATCTTAGCACAAAAAATCCGCCAAAATCTGGACACAAACTGGGATCCTCTGTCAGACACAATATTTTCAGGGATGCCGTGCAAGCGAACCACATTCTGAAAAAATAAAGGAACCAAATCGGAGGAGGAAGGCAACTTAGGCAAGGGCACCAAATGGACCATTTTGGAAAAACGATCACACACCACCCAGATGACAGACATTCTCTGAGATACTGGAAGATCTGAAATAAAATCCATGGAAATGTGCATCCAAGGCCTCTTCGGGACAGGCAAAGGCAAAAGCAAACCGCTGGCACGAGAACAGCAAGGCTTAGCCCGAGCACAAATCCCACAGGACTGCACAAAGGAACGCACATCCCGTGACAAGGAAGGCCACCAGAAGGACCTAGCCACCAAATCTCTGGTACCAAAAATCCCAGGATGACCTGCCAACACCGAAGAATGAACCTCGGAAATAACTCTGCTGGTCCATCTATCAGGGACAAACAGTCTCTCTGGTGGGCAGGTCTATCAGCCTGAAATTTCTGCAGCACTCGTCGCAAATCTGGGGAAATGGCAGACAAAATCACTCCCTCTTTGAGGATACCAGCCGGCTCTGAAACTCCCGGAGAGTCAGGCACAAAACTCCTAGAAAGGGCATCAGCCTTCACGTTCTTCGAACCAGGCAGGTACGAGACCACGAAATTGAAACCGGAGAAAAACAATGACCAACGAGCCTGTCTAGGATTCATGCGCTTGGCAGACTTGAGATAAATCAGATTTTTGTGATCAGTCAAGACCACCACACGATGCCTAGCTCCCTCAAGCCAATGTCGCCACTCCTCAAATGCCCACTTCATAGCCAACAATTCCCGATTACCAACATCATAATTCCGCTCGGCAGGTGAAAACTTTCTTGAAAAGAAGGCACAGGGTTTCATCACAGAGCCATCAGAGCTTCTCTGCGACAAAACAGCCCCTGCTCCAATCTCAGAAGCATCCACCTCGACCTGGAAAGGAAGAGAGATATCAGGCTGACATAATACTGGAGCTGAAGAAAACCGGCGCTTCAGCTCCTGAAAGGCTTCCACTGCCGCAGGAGACCAATTAGTCACATCAGAACCTTTCTTGGTCAAATCTGTCAAGGGCTTAACCACACCAGAAAAATTAGCGATGAAGCGACGGTAAAAATTAGCAAAACCCAAGAACTTCTGAAGACTCTTAACAGATGTAGGCTGAGTCCAGTCATGAATAGCCTGGACCTTGACTGGGTCCATCTCAATAGTAGAAGGAGAAAAAATAAAACCCAAAAAGGAAACCTTCTGTACTCCGAAGAGACATTTTGAGCCCTTCACAAATAAGGCATTAGCACGCAGGACCTGAAATACCATCCTGACCTGCTTCACATGGGACTCCCAGTCCTCAGAAAAGACCAAAATGTCATCCAGATACACAATCATAAATTTATCCAGATATTCTCAGAAGATGTTATGCATGAAGGACTGGAACACAGAAGGAGTATTAGAGAGTCCAAAAGGCATCACCAAGTACTCAAAATGGCCCTCGGGCGTATTAAATGCTGTTTTCCATTCATCCCCCTGCTTAATATGCACAAGGTTATACGCACCACGAAGATCTATCTTGGTGAACCAACTGGACCCCTTAATCCGAGCAAACAGATCAGATAATAATGGCAAAGGATACTGAAATTTGACCGTGATTTTATTTAGAAGACTCTAATCTATACAAGGTCTCAGAGAACCATCCTTCTTGGCCACAAAAAAGAATCCTGCACCAAGAGGGGAGGAGGATGGGTGAATATGTCCCTTCTCTAAAGACTCCTTTATATAACTCCGCATTGCGGCATGTTCTGGTACAGACAAATTAAAAAGTCGTCCCTTAGGGAACTTACTACCAGGAATCAAATTTATAGCACAATCACAATCCCTGTGAGGAGGCAGGGCACCGGATCTGGGCTCATCAAATACATCCTGGTAGTCCGACAAAAACTCAGGGACCTCAGAAGGAGTGGAAGAAGCAATTGACACCAAAGGAGCATCGCCATGAATCCCCTGGCAACCCCAACTTGAAACAGACATAGCTTTCCAATCCAGAACTGGATTATGGGCCTGCAGCCATGGCAGACCCAAAACGACAACATCATGCAGATTATGCAGCACAAGAAAGCGAATCACCTCCTGATGTACAGGAGTCATGCACATGGTCACTTGAGTCCAATACTGAGGCTTATTCTCAGCCAATGGTGTAGCATCAATACTAGTGTTGAGCATTCCGATACCGCAAGTATCGGGTATCGGCCGATACTTGCGGGTATCGGAATTCCGATACCGAGATCCGATACTTTTGTGGTATCGGGTATCGGTATCGAAACAACATTAATGTAAAAATGTGTAAAAGAGAGAATTAAAATAAAAAATATTGCTATACTCACCTCTCCGACGCAGCCTGGACCTCACCGAGGGAACCGGCAGCGTTGTTTGCTTAAAATTCGCGCGTTTACTTCCTTACGTGAAGTCCCGGCTTGTGATTGGTCGCGTGCCGCCCATGTGGCCGCGACGCGACCAATCACAGCAAGCCGTGACGTAATTTCAGGTCCTTCAGGATTTTAAAATTACGTTCTGGCTTGTGATTGGTCGCGTCGCGGTCACATGGGCGATGCGACCAATCACAAGCCGTGACGTCACGGGAGCCTGGACACGCGCGCTTTTTAAAATGCGCGCGTGTCCTGCCTCCCGTGACGTCCCGGCTTGTGATTGGTCGCGTCGCCCATGTGGCTGCGACGCGACCAATCATGGCAAGCCGTGACGTAATTTCAGGTCCTTCAGGATTTTAAAATTACGTTCTGGCTTATGATTGGTCGCGACACGACCAATCACAAGCCGTGATGTCACGGGAGGCTGGACATGCGCGCATTTTAAAATGCGCGCGTGTCCAGCCTCCCGTGACGTCACGGCTTGTGATTGGTCGCATCGCCCATGTGACCGCGACGCGACCAATCACAAGCCAGAACGTAATTTTAAAATCCTGAAGGACCTGAAATTACGTCACGGCTTGCCGTGATTGGTCGCGTCGCGGCCACATGGGCGGCACACGACCAATCACAAGCCGGGACTTCACGTAAGGAAGTAAACGCGCGAATTTTAAGCAAACAACGCTGCCGGTTCCCTCGGTGAGGTCCAGGCTGCGTCGGAGAGGTGAGTATAGCAATATTTTTTATTTTAATTCTTTCTTTTACACATTAATATGGTTCCCAGGGCCTGAAGGAGAGTTTCCTCTCCTTCAGACCCTGGGAACCATCAGGGATACCGTCCGATACTTGAGTCCCATTGACTTGTATTGATATCGGGTATCGGTATCGGATTGGATCCGATACTTTGCCTGTATCGGCCGATACTTTCCGATACCGACACTTTCAAGTATCGGACGGTATCGCTCAACACTAATCAATACCCCTCAGTGGAATAGGGAATTCCAAAGGCTCCAGGACAAAACCACAGCGCCTGGCAAACGACAAATCCATCAGGTTCAGGGCAGCACCTGAATCCACAAAAGCCATAACCGAGTAGGATGACAAAGAACAAATTAAAGTAACAGACAAAATGAATTTAGGCTGTATAGTACCAACGGTGACAGATTTAGCGATCTTTTTTACGCGCTTAGAGCATGCTGAGATAACATGAGTTGAATCAACACAGTAAAAGCACAACCCATTTTGACGTCTATGATTTTGCCGCTCAATTCTGGTCAGAATTCTGTCACATTGCATAGACTCAGGTCTCTGTTCAGAAAACACCGCCAGATGGTGCGCAGATTTGCGCTCCCGCAAACGCCGATCAATCTGAATGGCCAAAGCCATTGAGTCATTCAGACTTGCAGGCATGGGGAACCCCACCATAACATTCTTAATGGCTTCAGAAAGACCTTCTCTGAAATTTGCAACCAGGGCACACTCATTCCACTGAGTAAGCACTGACCATTTCCGAAATTTTTGACGATACAGCTCAGCTTCATCCTGGCCCTGAGAGAGAGCCAGCAAGGCCTTTTCTGCCTGGTTCTCAAGATTAGGTTCCTCATAAAGCAATCCAAGCGCCAGAAAAAATGCATCCACATTCAGCAATGCAGGATCTCCCGTCGCCAGGGAGAAGGCCCAATCTTGAGGGTCGCCACGTAACAGGGAGATAACAATTCTAACTTGCTGAGCGGAATCACCAGAGGAACGAGTTCTCAAAGAAAGAAATAATTTACAATTATCCCTAAAATTCAGAAACCGAGATCTATCTCCAGAAAACAACTCAGGAATAGGTACTTTTGGCTCAGACATAGGACTGTGAACAACAAAATCCTGAATGCTTTGCACCCTTGCAGCATGATGATCCACACTAGAAGTCAGACTCTGAATATCCATGTCTGCAGCTGAACTCAAAGCCACCCAGAGATTAAGGGGATGAGAGAAGCTGGACAGACTGCAGCAAAGGGAGAGGAGAAAAAAAAATTGTACTCAGGACTTCTCTTATCCCACTTCTGCGATGCATTAAACACTTTTCTGGCCTGCTGTACTGTTATGATCCCAGTGGCTTAGGATCACAAATTTAACCAGCTAAGTCAGAGATAAGAGGACAAGCTCTGGGGATGTGGTAACTGGACTGACCGCAAACCTGATCCTAACCAAACACACTAAAGGCAGCCGTGGAACGTTTCCTGAAATCCTAGACGTCTCTTCACGGCCTGAGAAACTGACTTCCCCTAGAGATAAAAAAAAGACCTCACTTGCCTCAGAGAAATAACCCCAAAGATATAGAACTGCCCCCCACAAATAATAACGGTGAGTTAAGAGGAAAAGACAAACGCAGAGATGAAACAGGTTAAGCAAATGAGGCCCGCTAACACTAGATAGCAGAAAATAGCAAGGGATCTGTGCGGTCAGTAAAAACCCTATACAAAAATATCCACGCAGAGAATGCGAGAACCCCCACACCAACTAACAATGTGGGGGGAGCAACTAAGCACCCCAGAGCTACCAGCAAGCAGAGAAATCACATATTAGCAAGCTGGACAAAACTCATAATATTCTATGAAACATATTGAACATGGATGAGCAAGAATAAGCAAACAGAACTTAGCTTCTCATGGAGAGACTGATAACGGATGTAGACAGGAGCAATCAGAATAGCACTGAATACAACGACAGCAGGCATAGACTGAGAGTCCAAGTGAGCTTAAATAGAAAACCAGCCCACAGATAACGAGACAGCTGATGCCAGACACAAACCTGCAGAAAGACAGCACTCACACAGTACCACTTGTGACCACAAGAGGGAGCCCAGAAATAGAGTTCACAACACTGTGCATCATGATTATCCTCCAGCTCTTCAGACATCAATTGACCTTCCCCAATGTGGCTTTTTCCTGGCAGTGGGTGCTCAAATGTTTGGGCATCACTGCACTCCACCTCCTTCCGATCCTCTATAATAGTGCACGTTGTGAGCCCTGAAAAAATACAAGGGAACGTAAACCGTTCCTCAGAGTGGACAGCATTGTGGTCATATGTCTTTTAGGACTCTTGATGGTGGAAGGAAGGAGGATTAGGTTGAGGATTCAGAGGGACAGCCTCTTGGCTACTAAGATTGGACCATGGGAAACACTTGTGATGCTGCTGGTTAATACACTGGAGCCTTTGTCTGCCATCCAACCCACAGCATCCTGGCAATTGTCTGGGTTTGTCAGTGGTGTACCGCGCTGACCACAGTTTGACAGGAATCTGGAATGAGATCCAGTCACCTTCTGATCTGTAATACGGCCTTAGCGTGCACCACCACATCCATGTCCCTTAATGTCACCCTTTCTCATATTGAATGCTTTATGCTTGTAAAAAAAAAATTCCTGGATTTATTTTTGACAAGTACCCTAACAGAGGTTTTATGTAAAAATTCAATCTAGCAGTGTGAGGCAATTTTTTTTTAAAATATCAGCTTCATTACTAGTGATGAGCGAAAGTGCTCGCCACTACTCGGTACTTGCCCGAGTATCACTGTTCTCGGTGTACTCGGCGAGCTCCGAGTATTTCCCGGATTATTTGGAGGGAGCTCGCGTCTCCACCCTGCATTTTTGGCAGACTTTAGAGAACCAATCAACATGCAGGGATTGTCTGCCAGGCACTGTAACACCGCAGCCTTCTTTGTTGTGGTCTTGCAGTGATTGGCTGGCCGCACAGCATCATCAGGTTTATAAGAGACCTCTCACAACATTCTGCTCCGGACTTAGCTAGTTTAGGGAGAGCTGCTGCTGAGATAAGGTCAGAATCATTCTTTTAATAGCTAGTGTGGGTCTGCTAGTGTTCATTCCACAAATCCTGAGAAACCAACAGTCCTTTTTAATCCTACTTCGGGGGTACAGAGATTTCAGAGCTAGGTAGGCAGGGGAGTTCATGTGCACATATCCACATCAGTGCAAGGCCTGCAGGCACTGTATGTGAGTATATAGATCTCACAGCATACCTAAAAAAAGCTCTGTTACTGTCTTCTGCTGCTTATTTAATATCTACCTAGCTGCAGTTATCTGTGGCAAATTTTTTTGCAGCTTATACCTGCTGATTTTATTCTCAAGCAATCAATAGCCCTTTTTTTCTACATTTGTTTGCTTGGTCACGCTGCAGACTACAGCAAGGTCATTGCAATAGAAGAGTGTCCAAATATAAGAATTTATTTATTATTTTTGTCCCAGTCATCAGATATGAGTGCACCAAAAAAATCTGTCCTTTTTTTGGTACTATCTAATATTTTGTAGTGTCTTCCAACATTTTTGGACACCATTTTGCTGCCCCAAAAATCTGTAGCTGGACCAAAAATATTTAACTACAGTTCTTATACTTATATTTATAAAGTGAGTTGTATGCCACAAGCATCGCATATCATTGCGCTAAATATCTTAAAATTTTAGCACTGAAATTTTTTCGGTGTCATAGCCAGCTTATTGACACAATTTTGGTGTGCCCAAAATAATCAAGACCACATTTTGATCAGTCTGTTATCTCTAGTTGACGCCTGTTGTATCAGTTGTGTCAAAATCTGTGCTTTGCAGGCATACGTTGCATAGTTCTGTCTGCTAACCTTGTTCTACTTTTTTTGTTAATATTTAAAAACAAAACATTTTAACTGTCTGTTATCTCCTTCAGATGCCTGGTGTATCTGTGGTGGAAAAATCTTGGCTTCGCAGGCATACGTTGCACAGTTCTGCCCGCTAGCCTAGTTCTACTCAGTATTTTTTGTTTTCCAAAATTATCAAAAAACATACCCAAAAATGTATACAGTCTGTTATCTCCTTCAGACGCCTTGTGTATCTGTGGTGGAAAAATCTTAGCTTTGCAGGCATACATAACATATTTCTGTCTGCTAGCCTTGTTCTACTCAGTATTTTTTGTTTAAAAAATATTTAACAAAAATATTTTTTTAATGTCTATTATCTCCGTCAGATACCTTGGGTATTTGTGGCAGAAAAATCTTAGCTTCGCAGGCATACGTTGCATAGTTCTGTCTGCTAGCCTTTTTCTACTAATTATTTTTTGTTTTAAAAATGTTTAACAAAATTTTTTTTAAACTGTCTGTTATCTCCATCAGACGCCGGGTGTATCTGTGGTTGAAAAATCTTGGCTTTGCAGGCATACATTGCATAGTTCTGTCTGCTAGCCTTGTTCTACTCAGTATTTTTTGTTTACCAAAATTACCCCAAAACATATCCAAAAATGTATCCAGTCTTTTATCTCCATCAGACTCACGGTATATCTGTGGTGGAAAAATCTTAGCTTTGCAGGCATATGTTACATAGTTCTGTCTGCTAGCCTTATTCTACTCAGTATTTTTTTAAAAATATTAGAAAAAAAATTTAACTGTCCGTTTTCTCCGTCAGATGCCTGGGGTATCTGTGGTGGAAAAATCTTGGCTTCGCAGGCATACGTTGCATAGTTCTGTCTGCTAGCCTTGTTCAACTTAGTATTTCATGTTTTCCAAACTTACCACAAAACATTAAAAAAATTATACAGTCTGTTATCTGTCAGACACCTGGTGTATCTGTGGTGGAAAAATCTTTGCTTTGCAGGCATACTGATCGCATATAATTTTTATCCAAAAAATCCATTTCTATTGAGCTTTTCAAATATTTCAGTAGTCCATTTAAAATGGGCAAGGCAAGGGGCAAAGGATGGAGAAGTGGATGTGATGCTTATGGTGCATGCAGTGGACGAGGCCTTGGCCAAACTTAAAGTGGGCCACAACAAAGACCCACATATTTGCGCTCGACCTTCCTGTCCCAGTTTCTAGGAGACAACAGCACACCACTATTTAAGCCAGAGCAGTGTGAAATGGTTGTTGGTTGGATAGCGGATAATGCTTTCAGTCACTTAGCCACCATCACCACCATGTCTTCCACACGGTCAAGTCTGAGTAGCCATAAGTGTGAACCAGATATTCCTCACCCTGATCCTCCTTTCTCCCACCATGCCGAGTGCCCTGATCCCACACTTAGACAGTCTGAAGAGCTGTTCAGTTTTCCCGTTCAAGATTCCGGACTCAACTTGAAGTGGAGCCAGATGAGATCACATGTAGCGATGCCCATATATTTGTACAATGTGGTAGGTAAACGTGTGCACAACCTTAGGATGTGGTGCCCAGGTAGGATCCAACACCTCAGTAGTATATAACAAAACCTGGCACTCAACTTGTATGCAAGTGGTTTTATTTTGGTTTTTATTTTGTTGCTGTAAAATAAAACCACTTGCATGCAAGTTGAGTGCCATAGATTTGTACAGTCACGGTCACACGGAGGCGATGATGGGAAAGTGTCACAAGAGGTGGACTATGATGAGACACAATTGCCAGAAAGTCAGGAGGAAGAGCAGGGTGTGGATGTGGAAGACGAGGTGGTGAATGACTTAGTGATGAACCCAACTTGGCAGGAGGACATGCAAAACGAGGACAGCAGCACATATGGGGAAGGAGGCATATCACCCCAACAGAGAGGAAGAAGCAGTGTGGTGGCCACAGACAGAAGGCATGTATCCATTTCCCGTAACACCAACATGAGGGAAGTTGCCATTCCAACTGTTAGATCTTCCCGATTCTGGTTATTTTTTAAAGACTCTGCCGATAAACCCAAGCAAGCCATTTGCAGCACCTGTCATGCCCGCATTAGCAGGGGTAGCAAAATAACAAGCCTGACCACTACCAGCATTATCATGCACATGGCAGCAAAGCACCCGATTTTGTGGGCCAAACCCCAGGCTCCAGAAACACTGTCTGTAGGTGACAGTACTGTTTCTTCCACTGTTTCGCGTAGAAGCCAATCTTCAGTCCACTGTGCATTTGAAGATGCCTCTGGCCCTGCACCTGTTGTCCACAGTAAAGCATCACAATTCTCAAGCCCATCCATGGCCTTGTCCCATCGCAGCCTTCAGTTGTCTATGCCCCAATCATTGGAAGGCAAGCGGAAATACCCAGCCAACACCCCACAGGCCACAGTACTATATTCTCACATTTCTTGTCAGCTTGAGCTAGAAATGTGTTATGACCCCAATGGCAGAGGGTCTCAGAAATAAATACCAAGTCTGCAAACACAAAAAACCAGCTCATAGGGCAGTGGTAACTGGGCTGACCGTATATCTAATCCTAGCACCACAAATAGCAGCAGCCGGGGAACGTGCCTACGTTGGTTCTAGACGTCTCGCGCCAGCCGGAGAACTAACTAACCCTAGAAAGGAAAAGAGAGACCTTTCTTGCCTCCAGAGAAAAGACCCCAAAAGTTGGATACAAGCCCCCAACAAATAATAACGGTGAGGTAAGAAGAAAACACAAACGTAAGAATGAACTAGGTATTTAGCAAAGAGAGGCCCACTGACTAATAGCAGAATATAGTAAGATGACTTATACGGTCAGCAAAAACCCTATCAAAAATATCCACGCTGGATATTCAAGAACCCCCGAACCGTCTAACGGCCCGGGGGGAGAACACCAGCCCCCTAGAGCTTCCAGCAGAATCAGGAATCACATTTAGTACAAGCTGGACAAAAAATAAGAGCAATACAAATAACCAAAAAACAAGGAAGCAGGACTTAGCTTAATTTTGCAGGAACCAAGACCAGCAGACAGGAGCAAACAGAAAGAACTGATTACAACGATGCCAGGCACCAGACTGAGAATTCAGGAAGTTCATATAGCAACACCCCTGGACTAACGACCCAGGTGGTGCCAAACTGAGGAAAGACAATCCCAGAGTAATATCACTAGTGACCACAAGAGGGAGCCAAAAAAGTCTAATTCACAACAGTACCCCCCCTTTAAGGAGGGGTCACCGAACCCTCACCAAGACCACCAGGGCGGTCAGGATGAGCAGCGTGAAAGGCACGAACTAAATCGGCCGCATGCACATCAGAGGCAACCACCCAGGAATTATCCTCCTGACCATAGCCCTTCCACTTGACCAGATACTGAAGCCTCCGCCTGGAGAGACGAGAATCCAAGATCTTCTCCACCACGTACTCCAACTCGCCCTCAACCAACACCGGAGCAGGAGGCTCAACAGAAGGAACCACAGGTACAACGTACCGCCGCAACAAAGACCTATGGAACACGTTGTGAATGGCAAATGACACCGGAAGATCCAAGCGAAAGGACACAGGATTAAGGATTTCCAATATCTTGTAAGGACCGATGAAGCGAGGCTTAAATTTAGGAGAGGAGACCTTCATAGGAACAAATCGAGAAGACAGCCATACCTAATCCCCAACACGAAGTCGGGGACCCACACCGCGGCGGCGGTTGGCAAAACGCTGAGCCTTCTCCTGTGACAACTATAAGTTGTCCACCACATGATTCCAAATCTGCTGCAACCTATCCACCACAGAATCCACCCCAGGACAGTCAGAAGGCTCCACATGTCCCGAGGAAAAACGAGGATGGAAACCAGAGTTGCAGAAAAATGGCGAAACCAAAGTAGCGGAACTAGCCCGATTATTAAGGGCAAACTCAGCCAACGGCAAGAAGGTCACCCAATCATCCTGATCTGCAGAAACAAAACACCTCAAATAAGCCTCCAGAGTCTGATTAGTTCGCTCCGTTTGTCCATTAGTCTGAGGATGAAAGGCAGACGAAAACGACAAATCAATGCCCATCTTAGCACAAAAGGATCGCCAGAACCTGGAAACAAACTGGGATCCTCTGTCAGACACGATATTCTCAGGAATGCCGTGCAAACGAACCACATTCTGAAAGAACAAAGGAACCTGATCGGAAGAGGAAGGGAGCTTAGGCAAAGATACCAAATGGACCATCTTGGAAAAGCGATCACATACCACCCAGATGACAGACATGCCCTGAGACACCGGAAGATCTGAAATGAAATCCATGGAAATGTGTGTCCAAGGCCTCTTCGGGACAGGCAAGGGCAAGAGCAACCCGCTGGCACGAGAACAGCAAGGCTTAGCTCGAGCACATGTCCCACAGGACTGCACAAATGACCGCACATCCCGTGACAAGGAAGGCCACCAAAAGGACCTAGCCACCAAATCTCTGGTGCCAAAAATTCCCGGATGCCCTGCCAACACCGAGGAATGAACCTCGGAAATGACTCTGCTGGTCCACTTATCAGGAACAAATAGTCTGTCAGGTGGACAAGAGTCAGGTCTACCAGCCTGAAATCTCTGCAACACACGTCGCAAATCCGGAGAAATGGCTGACAAGATTACTCCCTCTTTAAGAATACCAACTGGTTCTGCGACTCCAGGAGAGTCAGGCACAAAGCTCCTTGAAAGAGAATCAGCCTTCACATTCTTTGAACCTGGTAAATACAAGACCACAAAGTAAAAACGGGAGAAAAACAATGACCAACGGGCCTGTCTAGGATTCAGGTGTTTAGCAGACTCGAGATACATCAGATTTTTGTGATCAGTCAAGACCACCACACCATGCTTAGCACCCTCGAGCCAATGACGCCACTCCTCAAATGCCCACTTCATGGCCAGCAACTCCCGATTGCCAACATCATAATTCCGCTCAGCAGGTGAAAACTTCCTAGAGAAAAAAGCACATGGTCTCATTACAGAGCAACCAGGGCCTCTCTGCGACAAAACGGCCCCTGCCCCAATCTCAGAAGCATCCACTTCAACCTGAAAGGGAAGTGAGACATCAGGCTGGCACAAAACAGGCGCTGAAGTAAACCGGCGCCTCAACTCTTGGAAAGCCTCCACGGCTGCAGGAGCCCAGTTAGCAACATCAGAACCTTTCTTGGTCATATCCGTCAAAGGTTTAACAACGCTAGAAAAATTAGCGATAAAACGACGGTAGAAGTTAGCAAAGCCCAAGAACTTCTGAAGACTCTTAACTGACGTGGGTTGAGTCCAATCATGAATAGATCGGACCTTGACTGGGTCCATCTCCACCGCAGAAGGTGAAAAAATAAAACCCAAAAAGGGAACCTTCTGTACTCCAAAGAGACACTTTGAGCCCTTAACAAACAAAGCATTCTCACGCAAAACCTGAAACACCATCCTGACCTGCTCTACATGCGAGTCCCAATCATCAGAAAAAAACAGAATATCATCTAGATAAACAATCATAAATTTATCCAGATACTTCCGGAAAATATCATGCATAAAGGACTGAAACACTGAAGGAGCATTAGAGAGCCCAAAAGGCATCACCAAGTACTGAAAATGACCTTCGGGCGTATTAAATGCAGTTTTCCATTCATCTCCTTGCTTAATGCGCACAAGGTTGTACGCACCACGAAGATCTATCTTGGTGAACCACTTGGCACCTTTAATCCGGGCAAACAAGTCCGACAACAGAGGCAAAGGATACTGAAATTTAACAGTGATTTTATTCAGAAGCCGATAGTCAATACAAGGTCTCAAAGATCCGTCCTTCTTGGCCACAAAAAAGAATCCCGCACCAAGAGGGGAAGAGGATGGACGGATATGCCCCTTCTCCAGAGATTCCTTGATATACGAACGCATTGCGGTATGCTCAGGTACAGACAGATTAAATAGTCTTCCCTTAGGAAATTTACTACCTGGAATCAAATCTATAGCGCAGTCACAGTCCCTATGAGGAGGCAGAGCACTGGACCTGGACTCGCTGAATACATCCTGAAAATCAGACAAATACTCAGGAACTTCCGAAGGAATAGAGGAAGCAATAGACACCGGTGGGGAATCACCATGAATTCCCTGACAGCCCCAACTTGACACAGACATTGCCTTCCAATCCAAGACTGGATTATGGGTCTGTAACCATGGCAGACCCAAAATGACCAAATCATGCATTTTATGCAGAACAAGAAAACGAATCACCTCCCGATGTTCAGGAGTCATGCACATGGTTACCTGTGTCCAAAACTGCGGTTTATTTTCCACCAATGGCGTAGCATCAATACCTCTAAGAGGGATAGGATTTACCAACGGCTCAAGAACAAAACCACAGCGCTTGGCAAATGACAGATCCATAAGACTCAGGGCAGCACCTGAATCCACAAACGCCATAACAGGGTAGGAAGACAATGAGCAAATTAAAGTCACAGACAAAATAAATTTAGGTTGCAAATTACCAATGGCGACAGGACTAACAACCCTTGTTAGGCGTTTAGAGCATGCTGATATAACATGTGTAGAATCACCACAGTAAAAACACAAACCATTCTGACGTCTATGATTTTTCCGTTCATTTCTAGTCTGAATTCTACCACATTGCATTAAATCAGGTGTTTGTTCAGACAACACCACAAGAGGATTAGCGGCTTTGCGCTCCCGCAAACGCCGGTCAATTTGAATAGCCAGCGCCATGGAATCATTCAGACTTGTAGGAATGGAGAAACCCACCATCACATTCTTAATGGCTTCAGAAAGGCCATTTCTGAAATTTGTGGCCAGAGCACACTCATTCCACTGAGTAAGCACGGACCATTTCCGAAATTTTTGGCAATACACTTCAGCTTCATCCTGGCCCTGAGAAATAGCCAGCAAGGCTTTTTCTGCCTGAATTTCAAGATTGGGTTCCTCGTAAAGCAATCCGAGCGCCAGAAAAAACGCATCAATATTTGCCAATGCCGGATCTCCTGGCGCTAGCGAGAAGGCCCAATCCTGAGGGTCGCCCCGTAAGAAAGAGAACAATTTTAACTTGCTGAGCTGAGTCTCCAGACGAACGGGGTCTCAGAGATAGAAACAATTTACAATTATTCCTGAAATTCCTAAACTTAAATCGGTCTCCAGAGAACAGTTCAGGAATAGGTATTTTAGGTTCAGACAAAGGACTACTGGTAACAAAATCTTGTATGCCCTGCACACGATCAGCAAGCTGGTCCACACTTGTAATCAAGGTCTGGACATTCATGTCTGCAGCAAGCTCAAGCCATTCAGAGGTAAAGGGGAGGAAGAAAGAGAGGAAAAAAAACCTCAGAATTTCCTTTCTTATTATCCCACTTCTGCAATGCATTAAACATTCAACTTTGGCCTGGCATACTGTTATGACCCCAATGGCAGAGGGTCTCAGAAATAAATACCAAGTCTGCAAACACAAAAAACCAGCTCATAGGGCAGTGGTAACTGGGCTGACCGTATATCTAATCCTAGCACCTCAAATAGCAGCAGCCGGGGAACGTGCCTACGTTGGTTCTAGACGTCTCGCGCCAGCCGGAGAACTAACTAACCCTAGAAGGGAAAAGATAGACCTTTCTTGCCTCCAGAGAAAAGACCCCAAAAGTTGGATACAAGCCCCCAACAAATAATAATGGTGAGGTAAGAAGAAAAGACAAACGTAAGAATGAACTAGGTATTTAGCAAAGAGAGGCCCACTGACTAATAGCAGAATATAGTAAGATGACTTATACGGTCAGCAAAAACCCTATCAAAAATATCCACGCTGGATATTCAAGAACCCCCGAACAGTCTAACGGCACGGGGGGAGAATACCAGCCCCCTAGAGCTTCCAGCAAAATCAGAAATCACATTTAGTACAAGCTGGACAAAAAATAAGAGCAATACAAATAACCAAAAAACAAGGAAGCAGGACTTAGCTTAATTTTGCAGGAACCAAGACCAGCAGACAGGAGCAAACAAAGAACTGATTACAACGATGCCAGGCACCAGACTGAGAATTCAGGAAGTTCATATAGCAACACCCCTGGACTAACGACCCAGGTGGTGCCAAACTGAGGAAAGACAATCCCAGAGTAATATCACTAGTGACCACAAGAGGGAGCCAAAAAAGTCTAATTCACAACAGAAATGTTACCTTTTAGAATCACTGACATGGAAGCTTTCTGGAACCTGATGGCAGTGGCCATCCCAAGGTACTTGATCCCCAGTTGACACTATTTCTCCCAGTGTGCCGTACCGGCATTACACCAGCACATGTCCCACAAAACTACCCGTGCCCTCAACAATGCTGTTACTGGGAAAGTCAACCTAACCACAGAAACGTGGACAAGTGCTCCTGGACAGAGACAGTACATCACACTGATGGCCCACTGGGTTAACATCGTGGAAGCCAGGACCCAGTCGGACCTTGGGATGGAACACATCCTCCCCATGCCGAGGTTTGCTGGCTCCACATCAATCACGGTTGCCTCCACAGTCTACAGCTCCTGCACCTTCTCCTCCTCTTCAGCCTTCGTCTCTGAAATGAACACATCAGTCAGGAGCTGGAAGCACTGCAGCACTGCCTCAGCCAAGCGGCAACAGGCTGTGCAGAAGCTAATCTGCTGAGATGACAAACCACACAATGCTGAAGAGTTGTGGACAGCGCTGAAAGATCAGTCTGATATTTGGATGACACCGCTGAACCTACAGCCAAGCATGGTCGTGTGTGTCAATGGCCGGAAACTGGTGGCTGCTCTGAGGCAAGGTGAGCTCACACATGTACCTTGCCTGGCCCATGTGCTTAACCTCGTGGTTCAACCCGAGCTACCATGAGCTGCCATATCTGCTAGTGAAATTATGCCATCTGTCTGCCCATTTTAGAAAGTCAGCTACAGCTTCAGCCGCACTTGCCATGCTTCAGCAGCGTTTGCAGCTTCCGGTTCACCGACTGGTGTGTGATGTTCCCACGCATTCGAACTCTACACTGCATATCTTGGAAAGGATTTGTGAGCAGAAGAGAGTATTTTTTGACTACCGGCATCAACAAGGCCATCAATATTCAGTTCAGACTCCACACATAAGACCTCTGGAGTGGACATGGATGTCAGACATATGTACCGTCCTCCAAAATTTGGAGGACTGCACCAAGATGGTGAGCGGTGATGATGCCATAATTGGTGTCACCATAGCACTTCTCTGCATTCTGAAAACCTCTCTGCTTACAATTAAAGAGGATGCATTGCAGACAGAGCACGAGGACATGGAGAAATGAACCTTACAGGGGGATTACACTCAGCCCAGCCTCATATCTTCCCAATGTGGATTGGTATACAAGGAGGAGGAGGAGGAAGAACAGGAGCGACTTTCATGCACTATAGATGGTACTACAAGAATAGCTGTCATACCGTCTGTTCAGTGCGGATGGCCTGAGGACAGGGAGGAGGAGGAAGACAGCATGGTCAGTCATCCTGTTGGTGAGGACACAGAAGTCTTGCCTGTTAGCAGTTTGGCACACATGTATGAATTTATGTTGTGCTGCATTTCCCATGACCCCCGCATTATTAAAATTTTTGGGGACACTTATTACTGGTTGGGGACACTTCTAGACCCACGCTACAAGGAGAACTTTCAATCTCTTCTTCCAGAGGCAGACAGGTGTACAAAAGTGTTGCATTATCAGAGTGCCCCTGTAGCGGAATTAATTAAAAAAAATTCTCATGTGAGAATGCTGGCAGCAG
The DNA here is from genome assembly GCF_051348905.1 of Ranitomeya variabilis. Lineage (NCBI taxonomy): Eukaryota > Metazoa > Chordata > Amphibia > Anura > Dendrobatidae > Ranitomeya > Ranitomeya variabilis. Next base: position 934,112,924 of record NC_135232.1, on the reverse strand, counting down.
ATGTCAGAGTTTGTTGTACAACCAAGGAGTCCAAGCGAGAGAGACAGATGTACTTGGAGGAAACCCTCACAAATACAGGGAGAACATATAAACTCTTTACAGATTCTGTCCTTTGCGTGGCTGGAATCCAGGACTCTAGCACTGCAAGGATGCTAATGTTTTGGCATTGACGACTCAACGTTCCTGGGGTTGAAAACCTATCACTGCAATGCACACTGTCAAGATTGTCTTCAAACATGTTTAGATACTGCAGCATGGGTGCATCCCTTTCCAAGGTGGGTTGCAACTGGCAAAATGTACTTTTGTATAGTTGATCGAACAGACTGGCAACCCAGTAGTCAGCACTATTTTGAACACTAACAATACGGGCAACAATCGTGTTGCAAATAGTGTCGCAAGAAGGTGCTCATGGGTCGATCTCTATCATGAGGTACAAGTCCATAGTGTGTTGGTGGCGAGATAACACTCCAGCTTTCTTCCTCCATCCCCTCCTGGCAACCATGGACAACAGGGAGAGAATCATTATCCTCTTCATCTCCTAACTGTTGCGCATTCATCACCTCTTCCTTCTCGTTCTTCTCCTTGTCCTTCTCCAGTTGTTCCTTCCATGCCAACTGCATGTAAGATGACAGACCTGAACTTAGATATATTGTTAACCCTGCTGCATAATCCTCTGCTTCCTCCACTTCCCCCGGAACAACAACTACCACCACCTCCTCCCGCAGACTCTTCAAAGTGTGCTCCAGCATGTAGATGACAGTTATAGTGATGCTGATGTTGGCATCATCAGCACTAACCACCTTAGTAGCTATTTTGAAAACATGCAGAAGAATGCAGAGGTCCTTCATCTGTGTCCACTCTGCAGTCATATTGCACTAGGTCTCGGCACTGATGTCACAGTCACTGCAATATGTACAGATTTCCACGATGAAGTCACATCACATATTAGCTAACCAGTAGGCCAAAAGATCACTTTACTAACTTAAGTGGTACAGTGAAAGTGAGCACACAACAACAGTGGTTTCTGCATCAGTACATCTAGACTAGGACAGTGGTGGAGGAATTGCTGGACCATCATGTTGAGGATGCGAGCCATGGTGAGGTGCCCTTGCATAGGACCACCACCAGGTTTGCACTGTTATAGCAAACGACCTTTCCTGGCTCCAAGTTGAGTAGAGACAGCCATCTTGATCTGTATGACTGCAATCTCTAAGGCATATTAATGTAAACACTGACTGATTGCGGTGAGCCTTGGCTGTGCAATATGGAGGTGGGAAATATCTCTGCAGTGTTGGAACATGTGTCTCATTAAGGCAGAGGTTGATTGCGCTGGTGAGTCCCTAGAGCAGGTGGAGGAGGCAGAAGCACTGGAGGAAGTGTTAGATACAGAGGTTTGTCCTGCAAGCCCCAGAGAATCAAACACTTGTTTTCTAGTGACACTTTGGTGCCTAGTGATTTAGTTCTTCATCCCCTGGTGTTTACTAGTTTACTTCTCCAACCCAAGCTGTTTAATAGTTTAGTTCTCCAACCCCTGTTGTCTATTAGTTTAGTTATCCATGTTCTGGTGTGTATTTGTTTCATTCTCCAACCATAGCTGTTAGTAGATTAATTCTCCAACCCCTGTTGTCTAGTGGAGTTCTATATCTTATTGTGTGTATTTGTTTTGTTCTCCAACCCTAGCTGTTTAGCAGGTTAGTTCTCCAACTCCTGTTGTCTAGTAGTTTAATTCTCCATCTTATGGTTTGTAGTGGTTTAGTTTTCCATCTCCAAACGCCCTGCAATCCTTGGGAGATTCCAAAACATGTGCAGCAGCCCTTTCCCCGACTGCCCCCACAGCCACCAGAATCACCCAGTGCCCAGTCAGCAAGATGTTCCTGTTTGCTCATCCAGGTCTTAGTGTTGAAATGCACCCTGGCATACACAGAATTTGTCAGGTAATGTGTAATGTTGTCTGCAACATGCTGGTGTAGCGCATGAATATCTGTCTTAGAGAAATAATGGTGACTGGGCATCTGGTACTGGGTGACTGTGACGGCCATCAGCTTTCAGAAACCGTTTGTATCCATAAGGTGGAAAGGCTGCATTTACATGACCAACATATTTGACCAACAGATTTGATTGGCCTTCCAATTGTCACAGAGATCAGTCCTTGAGTCTTGTAGAACCACCCACTGTGAACTTTGGAGCGAAGAGCTCTCTTCTGGCCCCTATCATCCAGACAATTACACAATTGGGCAACAATCAATCGAGGAGGCTGCAGGCTTTTCACAATAATTATCTCTTGGAAAACTAATAGTGAGCATATTCACCTCCAGATTACAACGCATTGAATACGTGTACATACCGCTGATCCTTGCTAACTCCACTATAACCCCACATTCCTCGCTGCCACCAACAATCCTGTTTTTTTAAATAAATAAATACATCCCCTCTAACTCCGAGTAGTGGCATTTACCATCCCCCAGGCTCACCCACTCATTTCCTTGACCAATATTCTGCCTTGCTGCCACACTTTATGTTGTTAGAATTGCAAACCCTTATCCTGGGAGACTTCAACAGCCCCACCTCCTCAACTGCATCCCAGCTTCTGTCACTAGCCATGCCTCATGGCCTCTCACAACTTTCAACCCCTGAGACTGTAAAACACCCCTGATCTGGTCTTTGTCCAGCTCAGTTCAATAATCTCCCTAGATAAATAAACTCTTACCCTTTCTCCCCCCTGAAATTAGGGGTATAACCACAACTTACACATTTTTAGGTGCTCCCTAAAACACGTTTGTTTAGGGCGGCCTATCACATTCCCTAATCTAAATTCTTTTTGTACATAGCCTACTTTCTACTCCTCTGAACATAATTCACCATCAAACTCAACCATACCCAAAAGCTTCATGAAACCTTTTTCTACCCTCATTTGCTCAAGATAGTTGGACCATCATTGTAAATAAGCACATGTACTTTTTGTCACCCAGACCTCATTGTAGATTGTAAGCTCTGAAGAGCAGAGTCATCATTATTTTAGCTTTAATTGTTTGATTATCTTAAACTGCTGACTTGTAAAGCTCTGCAGAATATGTTTGTGCTATATAAATAAAGGTTATTATTATTAGTAAATTGAAGATGGTGAAGTTCAAGCTCTTAGTGCCATGTGTAGGAGGAAACAATCTTTTACAACAACACAACTGCACAAATGAGGGCTGGCTCTTTGCTGACGGTGGAGTGGGGTGAACACGACAAGCTGCTGGACTGTGAAAGAGGTGCACGAGTAGATGTTATGGTGGATTGATAAGGTTGGGTTGTGCTTGGTATCTAAGATCAGTCAAATGATGATGATGCCATGACTAAAACCTGATGGTCAAAACGCATCGGCGTTGACCACCTGGGACCCCCATCTCTATTTTTCAAATGTTTGCATTTCAAAATGTTTCCAATAAATTGACTTTTTAGAAGATTCATGCTTGAGATTATTTTTCCTCTTTCATTGCTGGCTCTGGACTACGCCCTTGACCAAGGTTGCTCCGTGCGTGGACATTATTGCACTGCTGAAGGATCGGAGAGCAGACTTATTTTCTCCCCCTTTTTTCCTTTTTCCCTATTTTCCCTATTTTATGTAAAGAAAGGGAGTGGAGTAGCTCCTCCAGTAACATAAATTGAATAAATGCTTCGCAATTGCTCACTGCAGCAAAACAAACCTACTTCTCCTATCTTACTTGTCTCCCAACTTGAAATAGCTATTCAGTACTTAAAATTCTCTCCTCTGTCCACCAGCTCCCCCTCCCTCTCCTCTCATCTCAGCTGAACACTTTGACTCACCACCTGTGACCATGACCAAATAATGTCCCACTTCATTCCAAATCTTACCACAGTCTTCATCCCAAGCCTAACCCACCTTTTCAATGTGTCTCTAACAACTGGTGTCTTCCCCTCCTGATTGAAATATAGAGTACAGAACAAAAGTTTGGACACACCTTCTCATTTAAAGATTTTCCTGCATTTTCATGACTATGAAAATTGTACATTCACACTGAAGGCATCAAAACTATGAATTAACACATGTGGAACTATACGCTTAACAAAAAAGTGTGAAACAACTGAAATTATGTCTTATATTCTAGGTTCTTCAAAGTCGCCACCTTTTGCTTTGATGACTGCTTTGCACACTCTTGGCATTCTCTTGATGAGCTTCAAGAGGTAGTCACCAGGAATAGTTTTCAATTCACAGGTGTGCCCTCTCAGGTTTAATAAGTTGGATTTCTTGCCTTATAAATGGGGTTGGGACCATCAGTTGTGTTGTGCAGAAGTCTGGTGGATACACAGCTGATAGATACTGTAGTGTTGAGCAATACCGTCCGATACTTGAAAGTATCAGTATCGGATAGTGTCGGCCGATACCCGATACCAATGCATTTCAATGGGACGCAAAGCATCGGAATGGTTCCCAGGGTCTGAAGGAGAGGAAACTCTCCTTCAGGCCCTGGGATCCACATTCATGTGTAAAATAAAGAATTAAAATAAAAAATATGGATATACTCACCTCTCCGGTGGCCCCTGGATCTTACCGCTGTAACCGGGAGCCTCCGTTCCTAAGAATGAGCGCGTGAAGGGCCTTCGATGATGTCACGGCTTCTGATTGGTCACGTGACCGCTCATGTGACCGCTCACGTGACCAATCAGAAGCCGCGACGTCAGCCGCGACGTCATCGAAGGTCCTTCACGGGCTCATTCTTAGGAACGGAGGCTCCCGGTTACAGCGGTAAGGTCCAGGGGCTGCCGGAGAGGTGAGTATATGGATATATATGGATATATTCACCTCTCCGGTGGCCCCTGGACCTTACCGCTGTAACCGGGAGCCTCCGTTCCTAAGAATAAGCCCCGTGAAGGACCTTCGATGACGTCGCGGCTGACGTCGCGGCTTCTGATTGCGGTATCGGAATGCTCAACACTACTGATAGTCCTACTGAATAGACTGTTAGAATTTGTATTATGGCAAGAAAATAGCAGCTAAGTAAAGAAAAACGAGTGGCTATCATTACTTTAAGAAATTAAGGTCAGTTAGTCTGAAAAATTGGGCAGACTTTGAAAATGTCCCCAAGTGCAGTGGCAAAAACCATCAAGCGCTACAAAGAAACTGGCTCACATGAGGACCGCCCCAGGAAAGGAAGACCAAGAGTCACCTCTGCGTCTGATGATAAGTTTATCCGAGTCACCAGCCTCAGAAATCACAGGTTAACAGCAGCTCAGATTAGAGACCAGGTTAATGCCACACAGAGTTCTAGCAGCAGACATCTCTACAACAACTGTTAAGAGGAGACTTTGTGCAGCAGGCCTTCATGGTAAAATAGCTGCTAGGAAACCACTGCCAAGGACAGGCAACAAGCAGAAGAGACTTGCTTGGGCTAAAGAACACAAGGAATGGACATTAAACCAGTGGAAATCTGTGCTTTGGTCTGATGAGTCCAAATTTGAGATCTTTGGTTCTAACCACCGTGTCTCTGTGCGACGCAGAAAAGGTGAACGGATGGACTCTACATGTCTGGTTCCCACCGTGAAGCATGGAGGAGGAGGTGTGATGGTGTGGGGGTGCTTTGCTGGTGACACTGTTGGGGATTTATTCAAAATTGAAGGCATACTGAACCAGCATGGTTACCACAGCATCTTGCTATTCCATCCGGTTTGTTAGTTGGACCATCATTTATTTTTCAACAGGACAATGACCCCAAACACACCTCCAGGCTGTGTAAGGGCTATTTGACCAATAAGGAGAGTGATGGGGTGCTACGCCCGATGAACTGGCCTCCACAGTCACCAGATCTGAACCTGATCGAGATGGTTTGGGGTGAGCTGGACCGCAGAGTGAAGGCAAAAGTGCCAATAAGTGCTAAGCATCTCTGGGAACTCCTTCAAGATTGTTGGAAGACCATTCCCGGTCACTACCTCTTGAAGCTCTTCAAGTGAATGCCAAGAGTGTGCAAAGCAGTGATCAAATCAAAAGGTGGCTACTTTGAAGAACCAAACTTTTGGTCTGAACTGTACCTCGATCACACATACTCAAAAAGACCTCTCTTGACCCATCCTCTGTGTCTGTCTTTCACCCCATCTCACTTCTCTCCTATACCTGACTAACGACAACAATGACCTACCAACTGCCAATTGAAAGCCTCACTAATTTGTCCTCCTGCTTTTCCTGGACCTGGCATCTGCCTTTGACACAGTGGAACATTCCTTCTTATTACTGACTTTTGGATCTCTTGCCATTACAGACATTGCTCTTTGTTGGATCTCCTTGTACCTAACATACATGACATTCAGTTTCTCACACTCACACAGCCTCTCCTCATCCTGCCCCCTATGTGTTGGTGTCCCCCAAGGTTCAGTTATTGTCCCAGGCACTATCCTTATTTCTTGTGCACTCCCTTCTTTTTTTAAGGGACCACGCGAGTTGCCATATGGTGTTCCCAGTGAATAGCTGGGCGACACCTTCTATTTAAGGTTCCTCCTCTAATATGGAGATGCCTGAGCAAGGTTGTTAGTTTGTCTTGCATTTTTGCTTGTTGTCAGGTTCTTTAGGTCCGCCTGTCTGCTTGTCTAACCTGTACCCATCTGCTCATACATGACTGTGCTCTTCTATCCATCAGCTGGTCCAGATCTCTCCTGCCAGAGCGAATCTGTCTAACAGCCAGTCCAGAATGGACCTGCCAGTGTGTTTCTTTTCCTCAGCCAGTCCCATCTGCACCTGTGGTTCCAGTGTCCCTCCATTGCTTGCCTGCATTCTTCATCCCTCCTTCGGGCCGTACCAGGCTACCTGCTATAGGGAGTCAGTTGCCACCATCTGTAGGTCAGACCTGGATTATCACCTGGTGCAACCAGCTTGTCCCTCCTTGCAGCTACTTATCCGAGGTCGAATTTGCTAGGCCACCTATTTTCGCCCTTCCAGGCTTTTCAAGGGCTACAGCACAGTGGTTCAACAACCTTGCCCATTACAGTCTCCATCTGTTGGGTTGGCTGTAGTTGAAAAGGGTATCTGCCCCTTTATACTTTTTCTACTCAGGTTAAATTGATGCCACTTTGGTGGTGTCTTCCAATAATTGTATGAAATGTGAACACTCCAGGTTGGGTCTACAGATGCTGGGTTGGCTGTAGCGGAAGAGGTGTCAGCCCTCATTATACTAGTTCTACTTTATTGCCATACACACCACTTTGATGGTTTCTGCCACAAATGTTTGGAAATGTTTTGACTCCAAATTGTGCCTCCTTCTTGTGTATTGCCTGTAGCAGAAGGCCTCCAAGACTAGCAGGCCTCCACCTACATTGAATCAACTACCTGTTAGTCTACAAAACTGATATTTGTTCCACCTGAGTGTGGCTGAGCATGAATGAAGGCGAGCTGTTGCTTGCGGTATCAGGGCTCCCAGCACAGCAGGCCTACACCGATACCTCATCCACCTCATCTTAATTTGAAGTTCAATTCAAAGCTGTATATGCTGGCCCAGACCCTGATACCTCATACATGGCTGATTGATGCCATGTCATTCTTAAATTTTCCTGGCATCTGCCCCTAATTTGATGTGTTTTGGCAGCTTTTGGGCCCATTTTAAGGTGTTGTGTATGCGTTTGTTTTTTCCTCCCATTGTCTTAAATGGCCTTCGGCTATGTTTGGTGAATATTCGCAAATATTGCAAATTCAGCGAATGTAATCCGAAACAAACATTGATATATTCGCTCACCTCAAATCTCTACTTCCTGCTGTGTTGTAATTCTCATGTCATTTGCTGTGGTTGCAACAGGTCATAAAAGGAACTGATTTATTGCAGCCCACCCCTTTTTATATAGTTTGGTAACAAACTTTGTAAAGAGGTGTATACTTTTATCTAACTAAGAACAAACTATGTTAATTTTATTGTTGAATCAATGGCAAAATGCTCCAAAACACATCCGTACGTCTTACCGATGTCTCTTGAACTTTTTAGCGATGAGCCAGTATACTAGTTGCTCGAGTTTTCCCGAGCATGCCTTGGTGGTCTCCAAGTATTTTGGCATGCTTGGAGATTTAGTTTTCGTTGCCTGAGCTGCATGATTTGCAAATTCACACATGTATTCAGCCTAACTAGCAGTCGCAAATCATGCAGCTGAGGCGACGAAAACTAAATCTCCGAGCATGCCAAAATACTCGAAGGACACCCGAGCAACGAGCATACTCGCTCATCACTAGAGCTTTTCCATTTACTTTCATTGTTAATTAATCAAGTGGCTTCAAAGCGAAAAATGCCAAAAGAATGGATCTGTAATTTATTTTGACCGCTTGGTGGCTTTCGATTCCTTAAGCGGTTTAAAGATGTTTGTAAGCCTGAATGTATGCACAATAATAGTTTTTCAATAGAAATGTAGGTTTTTCATTGTTTTAAACTTTTTCTGAAAAAGTTTTACAGAATCCGCCTGAAAAAGACATTGTATGCACATGCACTGGAGAATGATTTTGAGTGATTCCGCACAGTTTTCTCTCAGTTGCTTCTCTAAACATTTCTCAAAAAACTCTGAGTGCACATAACCTAATACAAGTTTTAGTGTTTACAAAGTTTGCTGTGTTTTCAGTTTTTTAAGATAATTTATTTAGATGTTTATATAGTTAAAGAGAAATTATGAGCACTTCATAAGTTTTTCAACTTTTATTGACTGAACACATCAAGTTTATGCAAAGATTTAATATTTGCATTGACCCTTATTTTTCAAGACATCTGCAACTGGCCCTCACATGCTTTTGGAACAAATCCTGACTGATGGATATTCATTATTGACTTATCAGTTCTTTGAGACTATCACAATTGTTGTTTCTGATTGCCCACCCACTTTTTGAGGATTGACTACAGAGACTCAATCATTATTTATTAACCCAGGAACACATACCTGGGGCCTCACAGGCCTGCCAGGTTACTTGTTTTCTATTTTCTGTAAAAGTACTTTAGTTAGAATTTTGAAAATCTAGGTAATCCTCAGGTATATAGTTGTTAGTAATTTCCAGTTATTCATATATTTTTATGTTACAGACATTTCGGTATAACAACCTTTTTTTTGGGACTACCCCATATTCACGCACCTGGGGCCTTTTAGGCCTGTACTAGGTTTACATGTGATACTCAGTCTTTTTGTCTGTATTGTTGCTGGGGAAGAACTTTTATGACTCCGCTATTGCTGGGAAGAGTGTGGATTATGCATGAAAGTGAAATTTCTTTGTCTGATGAAGAGTGCATGCCGCCAGCTAATGTATCAACTTCATCGTCCAGCGATTCTTCTGATGATGAAGAAGTAGTGGATCCAGCAGAACGTTCAAATAGAACATCTAAAACGAATATTTTTTGGAACAGTACTGCTGTGGCTCCTGCACGTACCCCATCACATAACATTATTAGAGTTGCTCAAGGAGCTGTCGGAATTCCCCAATTCATGTCCAAAAGAGATGTTTTCTGTAAATTTGTTTCGGATGATATTGCAGATGAGGTAGTTTTGTGTACTAACGTAGAAGGAAAATGTATCGCGTCAGGAAGAAAAAAAAACATGGAAAAATATAACTAAAGAGGAACTATATGCTTATATTGGCCTTACTCTTCTGGCAGGGTCGACAAAATCATATGATGTTCCAATCAGAGAGTTATTTCAGAACCCATTTGCAGATCCACACTACAAAGCTACTATGTCCATCAATAGATTTTAGGGTATTCGGAGATGCCTTTGTTTTGATGAAAAGAGAACTCGCCCTGTGAGGTTGGCAACCGATAAATTAGCCCCTATTAGCTATATCTGGAATCTTTTTATCAAGAACTGTACAAAGCTTTACCATTCCAGTGATAATGTGACAGTGGATGAGCGTTTCTGTTCTACTTGCGGACAAAATGTATGCAAGGAACATAAGGAAAATAATATGCGAGAATTGTTGGGGGAATATGTAAAGTTACAAATAAATATTCCTGCACCAAGTTTGCTACAACCCAAAAATGTTTTCATAAAAAAATTGCATATAGAATGCCCGTTTACTTACTTTTTTGTTGTTTTATGCACATAATTATGTTTTGAAATATACACATCTTAGGCTGTGTTCCCAGTAGCACTGGGGTTCGCCAAATGGGGATCCATAATGGATCTGACCTCCGGGTAACTCCAGCTAAGGCTGCCGGAATGGCGGGATTCTACCAGCCTTAGCTGGGGTCATCAGGAGGTCAGATCCATTACGGATCCCCTCCTGGCGGACCCAGCACTAGTTGGAATGCATCCTTACCTTGCAATTGTAAAATAAATTTTGAAAAGTATTTTTATTTGAGTTATTCCGTGTTATTTGCACACAGGCCTAAAAGGCCCCACATGCGTGAATATGGGTTAGTCCCAAAAAAAGGTTGTTATATCGAAATGCCTATAACATAAAAATATATAAACAACTGGAAATTACTAACAACTATATACCTGAGGAATACCTAGAGTTTCAAAATTCTAACTAAAGTAATTTTACAGAAAATAGAAAACAAGTAACCTGGCAGGCCTGCGAGGCCCCAGGTATGCGTCCGCCAGCCTTACCTGGGGTCACCAGGAGGTCAGATCCATTACGGAATCCCATCCTGGCGGACCTCTGCGCTAGTGGGAATGCATCCTTACTTTGCAATAAACTTTGAAAAGTATTTTTATTTGAGTTATTCCATGATAATTGCAAACAGGCCTAAAAGGCCCCAGGTGCGTGAATGTGTAGATTTCTATGGGTATGCGTTCTAGGGTTAAGTATTATCACTTATTTATTACTTTTGCCTTGTGACATGATGATCCATCATGTTAGAAAAAAAATACTTCTTCACCAAAATGCTAATGGATCATTGCTCTTTGAGGATGTTTAGATCCCATTCTATATTCACAGCAGATTATTTCGGTAGAACTATGAGTGACCCATTCGAAAAGCATATTCAACCATGAATGTTTCCAGAATTTTTTACAGTTGACATGTCTTAGGGCTCATGGAAATGCTCAGCTTTTCTTCTCCAATCTTCCAGATGTCTCAAACAGTACAAAGTGGGCTTCATCAAAGAAATTAACTTTGAAAGATGTACAAAGATTGGACTGAGGTAAAGTTATCAAACTGGGTTAACAAAAGGTTGGAAAAAATGACACTGAAGAAAAACAGTTGGAAAACTTGAAAATTGTCTAACTTTCAACTTCTGATATTTGTTCTGTGTTCTATTCAGTGTTCCAAGTTTTTGGGAAATGGGATTCTATCATTCATAATTCTTATACTCCCTGATGATGCTTTAAATGTTTTGAGTCTTTTTAGCCACCAAAAATCCCTTATATGTATTGTTTCTTAAATGAAGTTACTGATTTGCCATTCAATTTAGAAATTTGCCTTGGGTGTACTTGAAAATTATTATTTTGTTAACTGTTAAGTCATTTTTATTTTATTTTATTATCTTGGAAAACTGTGCAGAGTAACTGTGAATATTTTTTTTAAATCAGCACATTTTTAACATGCCCCCATATTTTGCGCTTTTTAAAATTGCTTTTCATTTCAAGTTATTACATAAAATAGCAAAATAATCCACTCTCTAGTACAGTAAAAACAAATTGCTCATTATTTTATTGTCTATGTTTTCCATCACTAGAAACTTATGTGCATTGTTTGCTAATTTAATGATGTATCCCATCAATAAAAATTAGCATTAGGACTCATGGAGGCTGATGCTACTTAGTTTGGGAATCAGTGTGTAAAGGGAGCAGGGGAATATCTAATATAAATTGATGATGCTTTTACAGTGCATCTCATTAAAGTCATAAAGAGACTTAGAATTTATGTCAAGGGTAAATAACACATCTCTGTCTGGACAGCTCATTAAATTCTAGAGGTGAAAGACTATATGTATAAAGCTATTTCAGGTAACTGTACAAATTGTTTTCTATTGGATTTTCTATGTCATTAGAAATGGAGAAAAGTTGATTCCAAAGTAATTTCTTACAATGCACTTCTCAAAACCATATGTCATTCTAAACCTTGGAAGAGAATAATCAAATTGAAGGGAATGGAAAAGACAGATGATTCATTTCAGAGATATAATATAAGGCATAATTGATATCACATCAGCAAACTGATATTTTGCCCTATTCCTTGAAAGACACATCCCTAAATAACAAGTGTAGTCTAGAAAAATATGAACATTTGCTTATTGGTATTGCTAACATTTTTTTCCAAAAGGAAAGTGAATAAACCATTAAGAGAAATATATTATTATTCCAAATATTTTTTTAGACATATTTAATAATCTGGTACACACTTATTTTCTTACACACACACACATACACACACACACACACACACACACATATACATACATATATATACTCTATATATATATATATATATATATATATATATATAAGGGTATATACACTCAGTACAAGAATATCATAGCTTTTGCAACAACCATTTGAACACATGCAGTTGGTTTCTATTTCCTATTTTTATCATATCAAGATTGGGACAGATCAGATAGGTCATTTCTAGAGATGATCTAATCTTTTGAAATTAAAATCTGCTAGGTCTGGTGAATTTTTCATAAAAAATTATTCAAAGCAAATAGTTTAACAATAAATAACAGGTACTCCTAGTGCCCTGTAAAGATATGTATAACACTTCAAAGTCTGTTAGGACTGTATCTCGAACCTTCTCAATCTCGTTAATGCAAGCACAGCCTGGATAATGTCAAAGTGACCTCACCATAGAAATGGTTAGAAACCTAGTAGAAAACAACAGGTCAATTATTAACACAGTGCACTGACAAGGTATCATCCTTCCGCTGTGACTTGGATGAGTGATGTGCTCTAAATTCCAAACACCCCCCACTTCCTCCTCATTCATATGTTTCTCAGAGTTAAGTACGGTTAATTGTGAAATGCGCTTGATAGTACTACTAATGTGATGGCTAGGCCAGTGATGGTCCTTCTGCTCATTGTTTGCACATTCGTAGCCGTGATATGGGGTCCTTTGCTAAAGCAATTTTTCTTATCACTCATTTGTACAAAACTATAAATAACTGTTAGGGGTTGAGTTCCCGCCTCTGCACAGGGGGAATCTCGGGTCATCTCTGCTGTGGTCTCCCATTCTTCTTCTGCCGCAGTGGAGCCTGCTCCGCGGAGACGTCTGTCCCAGCGTCTTGCTCAGTCTCACTCTGTGCATAGGGTTACTGATGCTTTTCCACCTTCTGCCATTGAAGCCAGTGCTGGGCAGCGGCGAGCAGACGCTTTTGGGACTAAGTCCTGCTTTTCCCCTTCTGAGCATGCCCAGGGCAATATCTCCCGTTGGAGATCGAGAGTCACATGCTCAGATACAGCAGCAGATCCCATTGGTCCTCCAGGAAGGTCCTGAAAGTGCTCAACTTCTGTGGTAGCCTTCCATTGGTCCTTCTGGGAAGGTCCTGTACATGCTGCAGCTATAAAAGGTTTGCATGACCGCACTGCCATGCGCTAGTGTACATTTGTATACGCGTGTTGAGTGCAAGTCATCCTTAAATATCCCATCCCTATTGAATGACTGTTCGCATATGGTGTATGGCTGGTATCTAGTGCCCGACTAAACTCTCAGCGTGTTAACACACGAAACAGCGTCCACTGCTGTGACCGCCAGTCCGGCGCCATGTTCCAATATAGCGCTTCCTTAGCCCAAGTCTGGGTGGTTAGTGGTGACCGCCAGCATGGCACAGCTCGCACTCTTGTGCTCAATACTGTTATGTCTATTTACCTCTTACACCCAGTAGCGGTGTCGAGCGCAAGTAGTCTAGACGGACTCAAATCCCGAGTCTAGAGACTGAGTTCGGTGACTCCTTACTTGCGCTCTTTTGTGCGGTATCGCAGCTCTGTGTCTTAACAGGGTTTGCTTCCACTGCCATATAGCGCTGCCATTTGCTAGCAGCAGGTTCTCACCTGCACGGTGGACCCCGGACTGCGAACGCACCTAATAACACCTCACACTTTACTTGGTGCGTTCCGCCCGTCCTAACGATAACTTTTAACACTCTTTCAAACCTCACATTTTTCAACCCTTATGAGAAACATCTGTAATATGAAATATTAGGTATGTGAGTACATTTTCAAAAAAAAATGTGTACGGATGTCAGATTGGACTAAAGAAACAGGTGTGCAAAAGCAAGCATGACAATTTAATCCCTTTCCCACCTTAGACATATATATATATATATATATATATATATATATATATATATATACATCCTTGTGGTCTTATTGACCTGGGACATAAGGATACGTCCCGGCAATTTTGCGCTCACATGGGCTGTGCGCGCTCAATCACCACTGGGTGCCAGCTGATTCTGAGAGCTGACACCCAACACTAAGTGCCAGGAGTGAACCTGCACCACTCCCGGCACTTTAACCACTGAATTATGTAATTGAACTTGATCACAGCATTTCGGGAGTCGGCAGAGGGATGGCAGCACCTCTGCCCTTGGATCGGAGACCCCGCATCATCACGCAGGGTCCTGATCTTTGCCATGGTGATGACATCCAGGTCACCAGAGCTAACAAAGTTACTTGATCATGCTCAGAGCATGATCAATCAACTTACCCTGTCAGTGCAGCACTGACAGTTTCCATAGCACAGGGATGCTGCTGCTTCCCCAGGCTATACAAGCGATCAGCCTGCAAGAAATGATAGTCCCATAGTGGGACAAAGTGAAAAAGTAAAAAAAATGTTTTGAAAAAATTATAAAACTATAAAACATATGTGTATATATATATATATATATATATATATATATATATATATATATATATATATATATATATAGTACCCATAAATAAATATTTTTATGAAAATAAAATAAAAACAATAAACGTTCCCAAAGTCAGTATCACCAAGTCCACAACAACCCGACCTATGAAACTGTCCCACTAGTTAACCCCTTTAGTGAAAACTATAAAAGTAAACAAAAAACAAGGCAAAAAACAATGCTTTATCATCATACCGTGGAACAAAAAGTGCAATAAAACACAATCAAAATTATAATATAAATAAATGTGGTACCGCTAAAAATGTTATCGTCTCGCAAAAAACAAGCCATCAAACAGCTCCATCAGCTGAAAAATAAAAAGTCATACCTCTCAGAATAAAGTGATGCAAAAATAATTATTTTTTCTATAAAACATGAAAAAACAATATAACTATTGCATCACTGTACTAAAACTCTCCTTCAGCTCCTGGGATACATATTCATGTGTAAAGTAAAGAATTAAAATAAAAAATATGGATATACTCACCTCTCCGGTGGCCCCTGGATCTTACCGCTGTAACCGGGAGCCTCCGTTCCTAAGAATGAGCCCGTGAAGGACCTTTGGTGATGTCGCGGCTGATGTCGCGGCTTCTGACTGGTCACGTGAGCGGTCACATGAGCGGTCACGCGACCAATCAGAAGCCGCGACGTCATCAAAGGCCCTTCACGCGCTCATTCTTAGGAACGGAGGCTCGCGGTTACATCGGTAAGATCCAGGGGCCACCGGAGAGGTGAGTATATCCATATTTTTTATTTTAATTCTTTATTTTACACATGAATATGGTTCCGATACCGATTCCCGATACCACGAAAGTATCGGAACTCGGTATCGGAATTCCGATACCGCAAGTATCGGCCGATACCCGATACTTGCGGTATCGGAATGCTCAACACTAGTCATTTTTACCCAATTCTTGAGTGAAAATGTAAATTCTTAGGCTAAAACAAAATGCTGGTGGTAAAAGTAAAGCAATTTTTTCTACACAGCCTAAACATATAAAATTCGGTGACACACCTGTGGTATAAATATGATCACTGCAACCCTTGATGAATTCGTTGAGAGGTGTAGTTTGTAATACAGGGCCTCTTATGTGGTTCTGCTGTTCTAACAACGCAAGTGCTCTCTCAGTAGGTCATGGCACCCACAAACCATAACAGTAATATCTGCACTAAAGTATGGTGATCCTTCCCTTCTGAGCTTCCTTCTCAGGAAAAAATGCACCTCGGTTTGTTGTCGAAAAAAATTCTGTTAGCCCTTGGAAAAATTAAAAATGCCCCCCAACAATAGGTGAGTGGCTTAACAAAATAGATCATATCTACAGACTAGAGGAACTTTCAAGTTGGGAAACACATGCTCATGAATGTTTTAAAACTATTTGGCTCCCTTGGAAAACATTTCGATCTGACGCGCCTTAACACTGCCTTTGATTTTTCTTTGCTCTCTTGCATTTTTCCTACTACCGCACTGCTTACTTAAGAGTGATGTCCACATGTGTACCTGAATTGTTCTGTTTATTTGTTTCTTTCATTATTTGTTCCCTCCCTGACCTCTCCCCTCGGCCCTTCTGCCCTGTCCTACCTCCCCCCTTCTCCCCCCCTATACTCCCTTATTGATTTTAGTTTATGCTCGCTCAATGTCTTCTATTGCAACAGACAGGGCTTAATTACTCAGCCATAAAATGTTTGTAATGTCGCCAGTTCTTACTATAAATAAAGAATTTACAAAAAAAAAAAAAAAATTAAAAACGTGGGGATAAAATAGCATTTAAGTGATAAAAATGTTATTTATTTATTCTTCATCACTCAATGGTATAAAATTCTTGAGTCACATGTGGTATCAATATGATCACTGCAACCATGGGGAGTCTAGTTTGCAACATGAGTTCACATATAGTGGTTTCTGTTGTTCTGCACCTCAGGGGCTCTGCCAATGTGACATGGCACCCTCAAACCATTCGAGCAAAATCTGAACACCAAAATGGCGCCTCATCCTTTCTGAGTTTTGCACTGTGCCTCAAAAGTAGTATTCCCCCACATATGTGGTATCAGCGAAACTCAGAAGAAATTGCAGAACAAACTGCATGGAGCAATTTCTCCTGTTAGCCTTATGAAAATAAAAAAGCTAGGTCTAAAATAACATTTTTGTTGGGAAAATGTTATTTTTCTAATTTTTCCAGCTCAGCGTTCTACATTTCCGTGAAGCACCTGGAGTTTAAAGGTGCTTACCACAAATCTAAATTCAATCCTTGAGGAATCTAGTTTCCAAAATTGGGTTACTTTTGGGGATTTCATCTGTTTAGGCACATCAGGGGCTATCCAAACAGGATATGGTGTCTGCTAATGATTCCAGGAAATGTTGCATTCAAAAAGTCAAATGGCACGTCTTCTCTTCTGAGCCCTACGATGTGCCCAAACAGTAGCTTTCTCCCTCAATTTCCCTTTTTACTATTATGAAAATGCAAAATTTGGGACTAAAATATATTTTTGTGGGGAAAATTTAATTTTTTTATGTTCACAGTCTAAAGTTATAAACCTCAAAATCACTGTGGTTGAGCTCCAGAGATGTAGTAGGGAGATGGGAGAAAGTTCCACAAAGTCAACTATCACTGTAGCCCTCCACCAGTCGGGCCATTATGGCAGAGTGGCCAGAGGGAAGCTTCTCTTTAGTGCAAGACATATGAAAGCCCGCATAGAGTTTGATAAAAAAAAAACCCTGAAGGACTCCCAGACTATGAGAAATAAGATTCTCTGGTCTGATGAGACAAAGGTAGACCTTTTTGTTGATAATTCTAAGTGTTATATGTGGAGAAAACCAGTCACTGCTCATCACCTGACCAATACATTCCCAACAGTGAAACATAGTGGTGGTAGCATGATGATATGGGGTGTTCTTTAGCTGCAGGGACAGGATGACTGGCTGCCATTGAAGGAAACATGAATGCGGCCAAGTATAAAGATATCCAGGATGAAAACCTTTTCCAGAATGCTCTGGACATCAGACTTGGCCGAAGGTAAGTACACAGCTTAAGTAACAACACACATTTATGTGTGTGGAGAAAACCAGGCACTGCTCATCACCTACCCAATACAATCCCAACAGTGAAGCATGGTGGTGGCAGCATCATGCTATGGGGGTGTTTTTCAGCTGCAGGAACAGGACTTCAGACTTGGCCGAAGGCTCACCTTCCAACAAGACAATGACCCTAAGCATGCTGCTAAAATAACAAAGGACTGGCTTCAGAACAACTCTGTGACCATTCTTGACTGGCCCAGCCAGAGCCCTGACCTAAACCCAATAGGGCATCTCTGGAGAGACCTGAAAATGGCTGTCCACCAATGTTCACCATCCAACCTGATGGAACTGGAGAGGGTCTGCAAGGAAGAATGGCAGAGGATCCCCAAATCCAGCTGTGAAAAACTTGTTGCATCATTCCCAAGAAGACTCATGGCTATACTAGCTCAACACTGAGCAAAGGGTCTGAAAACTTATGACCATGTGATAGTTCAGTTTTTTTCTTTTAAATTTGAAAAAATGTCTAAATTTCTGTTTTATTCAGTCAAGATGGGGTTTAGAGTTTACATTAATTAGAAAAAAATGAACTTCATTGAATTTACCAAATGGCTGTAATGAAACAAAGAGTGAAAAATGTAAAGGGGTCTGAATACTTTCCGTACCCACTGTATATTGTTGCTGATATCTTCACCCTGAGTTTCCTGTTGGTTACCACCCTGAGTTCCTGATTGGCTCATCCTGATTGCACACCCTTTTTAACTTTGGCCTTGCTCTCCTTTCCTTGTGTAATTATTGAGCTACCAGCCTCTAGTCAAGCTTTCTTCTACCTGCTGCTCATTCCTTCAAACGACACTGCTGTTCCTGATTACAACCTCTGGCTTTCCTGACTACAATTGCTGCTTATTCCTTCATTGCTGTTCCTGTGTATCAACTCCTTGGCTATCGCTGACTGCTACCTGCCACTGCTGGCCCTAGTGGTTGCAATATCATCACACATGCAATCATGCACACAAAATGTAATCTGTTTTCCAGCTCAACTGAGGCAACACGTTGGTGAACTTCAGAATTTTGGTATCACCTACAAAGAAAAATGTTCTAAGTTGCAGACACAGATGCTGGGATAGCAAAAGGAAATTATTCCGTTGCAGAGCCAACTTCTGGAATTGTGCAACTCTGGCCCAGGATCAAACGCATGCATGCCACTGCCCGCAAAGTTCAGCGGAGATTGTTATCACTACTGTGGATTCCTAGATCAATGCCATATCTATTTCTAGATGCATCCTTCTCCATTTCCCAGTGAAAGGAAAACAGTTCTGCTTATCATTAATCTACTGACCTCCTAAATGACATAGTTTCTTTCATCTCTGTTATAGACCATGTGTTTGATGACCCAAATTGTTGTGCTACAGCTGAAACCAAATTGCATAACCTATGTCAAGGGTTGCACTCTGTAGCTGAATATATACCGCTGAATTCTGCTGCTGGGTGGCAGACACCACATGGAATTTGGCTGCCCAGAGCAGTAAATTTTGCCGAGGATTGTGAGAGCTAATAAAAGATAAGCTTACAAAGATTGAGACCCCTGGTAATTTGGAGAACTTTATTCAGCTATACATCTGAATTGATCAGAGACTCACTGAACGAAGAAAGGAAAGGCTGCTATTGGAACCATCCCTAACTACTCCTTTACTCACTCAGCATTAAAAATCTAACAGGAAAAGGGAAGTGTTCCTGAAAATATGCAAATGTATGTAATCCATAAACCTCTCTCTGCAGTAGAGAAGGATAGGTGGCGAACAGAGAATCTATATCTCTATTGTGGGGGCACTGGACATTTTGCCATCAACTGTCCTAATAAATGGACCGCATCTTTGACAAATGTCAGGACTGAAAGCAATTTAGTCCTCTTTGAACTGCCAGATCCGATTCTGCAGACTATCTCATCCGTAATGCAAGATGCAATCACCATCATCTCATTTTGTCATTTCCATACAGGTCATAACTGGGAGCTAAAAAATACAATGCTCTACCATGTCAGATTCTGGAGCAGGAGTGAATTTCATGGACTTACAATTCACACTTGACCATAACATTGCAAGTAGGAATAAATCCTTGTCCATCGATATGGAAACTGTGGATGGATCATCTTTATCTTCTGGACCTGGCACTCATGTACTATTGAACTTGAAATCTTTATTGAACCGAATCATCATGAGGCGCATAGTTTTCCAGTTATTCTTGGAATTCCCTGGTGTTCAATTCATAACACATTTTTCAACTGAGCATCGAGGACCATTACCTTAGCCTCTGAGTACTGTAAGAACAATTGCCATGCTAATGTATCTGTTTAAAAACAAATTCAAATTTCCAAGATTTCTCATCAGAATTTTGATAAACTACCACCTCAGTGCCAACAGTTCAGTGAGGTCTGCAGTATAAAGATAGCCAATAAACTGCCTGCTCAGCGTCTTTATGACTGTTCCATTGAATTGCTTCCTGGAGCATCCATTCCATTTGGACAAATTTACAATCTTCCTGAGCCAGAATTAAAAGTATTAAAGGAATACCTAGACGAAAATTTAGAGTAAGGCTTTTTTCAACCTTCTTCTTCATCAGCTGGAGCACCCTTTTTTGTAGAAAAGAAGGACTCAATCCTGTGGTCATGTATTGATTATAGAGAAATCAATAAATTTACCATTAAGGATTGCTACCCACTCCCCTTAATCCCTGAGTTGCTGGAGAGACTGCATTATGCCAGACTTTTTACCAAATTCGATCTAAGAGGGGCTTATAATCTCATAAGAATTCGCCCGGGAGATGAGTGGAAAATATAGCTCGAGTCAACTCCAAGTACCTTTTGTATGTGATTGGAAGAATTTGTAGGGTGTGTTTATGAACTTCCAGAAAAGGGGTGATGAGGGAATGGTTTTTATTTGTGTGCAGCTATAACTTTATTTTATCCCAGTTTGAAGAAAATCGCATGTTGAGAATGATGTGCATTGATAAACTCCAATAAAAACTTTTTTATTGAACTGTGGAACGTCTGCAAAGTATTTTCATATTTAACTTGTCCATTATTACTAATGATCTCTTGTGTAAAAACAGCATTCATCCAATTTATATCATTTCACAACAGGAAGTGCTGTTTCTACTTTTATTGTACTTTCGTATTTTTATAAAACAATTATTCCACCCTTAGCAAATACGATTTCTCCGAGGTTCAGTACAAATGCTTGAAACAAGATTTTGGTATTTAGTAAAACTGTGCTTCTGCTTTCTAGTGTATTAGGAATGACAAAAATGTGTATTTGTAATTTGAATGCAATAGGAGAGCTGCCAGTTACACTATACCACTGATTAATCACACTGAGACTGGCACAGCTGCTGGCACTTCTATCCTTATCTCTCCACCTATCATTTGAATCTCTGTATTGTGTGCAGACTACCAGTCACATCTTGACTACTGCAGTTTTTCATCATATTACGTTCTGGAGTATTTATTCAAAGTTTTAGGGTTTTCTCTTTCTATCTTTATTGTTGAGGTGCAAGCTCTAATGATCTCTCAATCTTCTGAAATACACTAAACAGGCTGCTTCTTTTCCTGCTTAGGTTTTATACTGACTGTGATAGTTTCTCCTGATTGGCAACCTATATGTGATAGCTGCATGTCATTATGCTGAAGCCACACTCCTGAGGCCATGTCAGACTTCTGTGATTGATGCAATGTGTAAAATGTTGGAGGGCATTCTTTGGGTACTTAAATAAAAAAATGTTCAAATTCACCATGGCCTGAGAAATGTAAAACTTAGATTTGCATGAAATGTATTTGATTATATCTTTTAATTTCCATTAAAGGGCAGAAGACAGCAACATCAATTGTATTGCTGAAAGTCTAGATAAAAAAAGAAATGCTATACAGTAAGTGTAGAGACACAAGGGTCAGTGGGTGCTCTTGTCCACTAGTCTGTCTTTAGAAAGACCTCATGGACCAGGGTTAATCCAACTGAACACTTGTACTCCTTTCCCCATAGGCATAATGCGACTCAGACCACACAGGGAGAGGGTAACACAATGGGGTGATACTTTATTGGATTCCCAATAGTCAACAACATATAGTACAGTCCCTGCAAGTACATAAGATGGTGCAAAAGACAAAGTCTATCCCATCTGCTGGCTTGCCAGCGATTAGAGCCTTTGCAAATTCGTGGCATCCAGGGCCAACCACCACAACAAGTAGCCCCCTATTTTGGTAGGCATCCACAGAGAAGAGGTAGCAGCAAGCTTAGGAAGCTGACAGATTACAGTGAGGTATGTGGCCAGGTAACTCGACTGTCCCAACCTGGGTTCTCCAAACATCTTCATGGGTTCAGCGATGGGCAGTGTATTACATCTGTATTTCTCCAGTTGGAGCCTTGGCTGCTGTCTTCTAGAGTGTTTGAAACCAGAGACAGATTCCCTTTTATAGTTTACTGCTCTTATTCATGCATTTTTCAACAGGTTTGGGGAAAGGTGGAAGATAACCCTCATTGTTAGAGTGTTTAATTAACCTGCATATTTTGTCCTTCAACGTTTGCAGAACAACAAGCTACATGGGCTGATACAATAGAGAGTCAGCAGGCATTCACCAAATTAAGAAACATAAATTGTTCAATTAACCTGCACCTTTGTCCCTCAAGGATAGCACAATCAGCTGCAGGGATGGAAATATGAGGTAGCCAGCAAATATTCAATAAACATCAATTCAATCTACAACAAAAGTCAACTTTCATGCTCATATGAACAAAGGCTTATGTCTCTTGACCTGCGGAATAGTATGTCTGGAATAATTAATAATTAATGTGATTTCATCACATTCCTCCCTCTTCTTAATTAGTCAGACGCATTTCTGTTCATCCTTCTCCACTTGTCGGGGACAATCCATTGGCTTTTTTTTTTTTTACCACAGACACAAATCTAAGAGGTTTCACCTTCATGAGAATGAAACTTTGTAACATCCAGTTTCCTCAAAGCATATTCCATGTCTTCCTTGCGAATAAACTCCACAATCCCTATTACATACTAGTGTATATTGCATAGCAGACGTCTCAATCTCCTCTTATGTCCTGAGATGAGGATTCTGTATTCCATTCATTGGAAAGGGGGTCCATTCCTCCTATGGGGTCCTCCATGGTCCCTGGCTCGACCTGAGAGACTCTACATGTAATCAAAGAGAAATGAAGTGGTATTGCATTAATAATCCACATCCTCTGCTTCCCGTGGGTCCTGGAAGCTGATGAAGCCAAATATTGTGGCACCGCTTTCAACACAATACTTCAGCTTGATAGCACAGATCCGCCCACACCAATGGAACAACTTCTTCAGCTTTTTATCCTGCTTTAGGCTTAGATTTCCAATGTGACCAACAACTCCTGGATTTGGGCTGCTTCGAAATGGGTACTTGATTCCAGACTGGATCCTTAATTTAGCAGGCAGTTTAATTCCTCTTGGTCAGACTCATCATCCTCCACAATAGTCTGGGATTCCCAAACGACAAATTCCTGGATCAAATCCGACAGAGTGTAAGTTGCCTTATATTCTATCCATCAAAGCTGGCACAACTTCTGTAGTTGCTGTTTCTGTTGAGGCTGTGTATGCACTTTGGTATTCTTCTGTCATGTCGGACGCTGTTCACACTAGGGCTTTTGCCCTAGTCTAATGGAAATCGCAGGGGCCCGGGTTGTTAGCTTTTGCCTACCTAGGTCTCCCGTGACATTATAATCGGCCAGTATTATTTGAATTCCATGGATCCCATGACTTCCATAACACGCCAGTTTGAGGTTCTGTCCCTAGAGGTCACTGAGTTGAGGGGGGCAGTGCAGCAACAGGGACTAGTAGTATCTAATGTGCAAGCTGAAGCGACAGGTAGAGTTGCTGAGCCTAAGTTTCCTTTACCTGAAAAGTTTACTGGGGAACGCAGTAAATTTGTTACTTTTCGTGAAGCTTGCAAACTATATTTTCGTATGTGCCCAATCTCCTCAGGTAATGAGGCTCAGCGTGTGGGCCTGGTGTTGTCATTACTAAACGGGGACCCCCAAGCATGGGCGTTTTCTTTGCCATCTGATTCTGCTGCATTTAACTCAGTGGAGAGTTTTTTTTCTGCTTTGGGACACATTTACGATGATCCTGACATAATGGCCCTAGCAGAATCTAAGATACGCACTATTCGCCAGGGGGAGCGTGTTGCAGAGGATTACTGTTCTGAATTTCGCCGCTGAGCGGTCGACACACAATGGAATGATCCCGCGCTGCAGAGTCAGTTTATTCATGGGGTTTCTGGAAGGGTTAAAAAAGCCCTCCTGATGTACAAAACTCCTGCTTCTCTAGATTCCGCTATGAGTCTTGTCCGCATTGATCACCATTTACATCAGGGGGAGCATGAGACGCCGCCTATGGGAGAGAGTTTAGGTTCACGTGAGGTTGCTACAGGTGAGCCCAAGGAGCCTATGCAGTTCGCAGGGGTGTCACATGTTAAGCATCGAGCTCCTATGCTCAAGAAGCAGGGAGCCTGTTTTTACTGTGATAAAACTGGTCATTTTGTTAAAATTTGTCCTCTGCTGTCTAAGAAAAACGCAACGGCAGCAAACTTCTAAGCTCAGAGGGTGTGGAGGAGACCAATCTGAGCTTATGTATATCCTCCATGGTGGTTTCTCAATGCATGCTCCCTGCCAAAGTTATTATTGCTGGCAGAGAGCAGCCAATCACTGTTTTTGTGGATAGTGGTTCTGCCACAAATCTCAGTGATGAGGAGTTTGCGCGCACAGCCGGTTTTAGGGTCTAAAAACTGCCTCATCCTATCCGCGTGGTCACCATCAATGCTGCTCCTCTCCCACAGGGGGAGATTACTTAGTTTGTGGCTGAGGTGAAACTTCACATTGGGGTTCTACATTTCGAACAGGTTACATGTAAGGTGCTCAGGAATCTTCCTGCACAGGTGGCTTTGGGTTTTCCATGGTTGTCTATGCACAACCCGGTTATTGACTGGAAAACTAAGGACATAATTCTGCCAGGAGAATTGCCTGGCTACATGTGTGTCTGCTGTGACTTCAAGCGTTCCTGAGTCACTTCTGGATTTTGCGGATGTTTTCTCTGAGAAATTGCCTAAATCGAGGATGTTTAACATCTCCGGTCCGGAGAGACAAGCGTTAAAGGATTACATTGCTGAAAGTTTGAGCAAAGGGCACATCAGACCTTCATCCTCACCTGTGGCAGCGGGGTTCTTCTTTGTAAAGAATAAAGATGGCGAACTATGCCCGTGTCTGAATTTCAGGGAGTTAAACCAGATTACGGTTCGTGATCCATACCCTATGCCACTGATACCAGATTTGTTCAACCAGGTGGCAGGTGCTAAGTGGTTTACCAAGCTTGACCTCAGGGGGGCGTACAACCTCATAAGAGTCCGTCAAGGTGATAAGTGAAAGACGGCTTTTAATACCCCTGAGGGTCATTTTGAAAATTTGGTGATGCCATTTGGGTTGACAAACGCACCTGCAGTGTTTCAACATTTCATAAATGATGTGTTTTTGCATGTTTTGGGGAAATTCGTTATTGTGTACCTAGATGACATTCTCATATATTCTTGCGACCGTGATACTTATTTAGATCATGTCAGGCAGGTGTTATAGCTTCTCAGAGAGAATAAGCTCTATGCAAAACTTGAGAAATGTGAATTTTCGGTTCAGGAATTGCCTTTCTTGGCTTACATTGTGTCTGCTTCTGGGTTTAAAATGGACACCACTAAGGTGCAAGCGGTGTTGCGTTGGGAACGTCCTGATAACCTAAAGGCACTTCAGTGGTTCCTTGGGTTTTCTAACTACTATAGGAAGTTTATCAAAGATTTTTCTATCATTGCTAAACCGCTAACTGACATGACTAAAAAGTGTACCAATTTCTCTGTTTGGCCTGAGGCTGCTGTGCACGCATTTGAATTTCTTAAGAACAGTTTTGTTTTGGCTCCCATTCTTGTGCAGCCATATGTAATGAAATATTTTGTCGTGGAAGTCGATGCGTCTGAGGTTGGTGTGGGGGCGGTGCTGTCACAAGGCTCATCCTTGAGCGATTTGCGTCCATGCGCCTATTTCTCCAAGAAACTGTCGTCCGCCGAACGTAACTACGATATCGGCAACAGGGAGTTGTTGGCAATCAAGTTGGCCTTTGAGGAATGGCGACACTTCTTGGAGTGGTCGGTTCATCAGGTTACTGTAATTACCGACCATAAGAATTTGCTTTATTTGGAGTCTGCCAAGCGTCTATCTCCCAGGCAGGCTCGCTGGGCATTGTTTTTCACGCGGTTCAACTTTGTTGTTACTTACAGACCTGGGTCTAAAAACACTAAGGCAGATGCTCTGTCCAGGTGTTTTCCAGGGGGAGAACCTCGGGAAGATCCGGTACCCATCCTCCAAAAGGGTGTTGTGGTTTCGGCTCTCACAACTGAGGTTGAGGCTGAGATTGCCGAGGCCCAGGAGGAGGTACCATCTAAGCTTCCCATCAACAAATCGTTTGTACCGCTTCATCTCCGCTTAAAGGTTTTGGTGGAGCATCATGATGCTGTCCTGGCTGGCCATCCAGGGGTTAGGGGTACTTTGGAGTTGGTGTCACGTCGGTTTTGGTGGCCCAAAATCCGACAGGATGTGGTCTCATATGTGTCAGCTTGCACCACGTGCACTAGGGCTAAGACGCCCCGCTCCCGTCCTGTTGGAACACTACTTCCTCACAAGGTACCTAGTAAGCCATGGACAGGGATCTCCATGGATTTTATCACGGACTTGCCCTCCTCAGCTGGGAAAACGGTCATCTTGGTGATTGTTGATCGGTTCTCAAAAATGTTGCGCTTTGTGTCTTTGCCTTCGTTGCCTAACGCTAAGACTCTGGCTCAGGTATTTGTGCAGGAGGTGGTCAGACTTCATGGGGTTCCACCTGACATCATTTCTGATAGGGGGTCTCAGTTTGTGGCAAAATTTTGGAAAGCATTTTGCTCACGGCTGAGGATCAAGTTGTCTCATTCGTCGGCATTTCATCCTCAGTCAAATGGTCAGACTGAGCGTATGAACCAAATTCTGGAGCAGTACTTACGCTGCTTTGTTTCTGATAACCAGGAGGACTGGTCGACGTTCCTTCCTTTGGCTGAGTTTGCCATCAATAATCACCACCAGGAGTCTTCTGGGGAATCTCCGTTTTTTTGTGTTTACGGGCTCCATCCTCAATTCTGTACTTTGAGTCAGGGGGGCTCTTCCGGCGTCCCGGAGGAAGACCAGTTAGGAGCACAACTGTCATCAGTCTGGAGGAGAGTGAAACAGCGCCTCTTGAGCGTGGGTGCTAGGTACAAACGTGTGGCTGGCAGTAGGCGTGTGCCAGGTCCGGACCTGAGTGTGGATGACTGGGTGTGGTTATCCACAAAAAATATAAGACTCAAAATACCATCCCTTAAATTGGGTCCAAGGTTTATTGGTCCATTTAGGGTCGCCGCCGTCATTAACCCAGTAGCTTACCGTTTGGAGCTT
This sequence comes from Ranitomeya variabilis, assembly GCF_051348905.1. Lineage (NCBI taxonomy): Eukaryota > Metazoa > Chordata > Amphibia > Anura > Dendrobatidae > Ranitomeya > Ranitomeya variabilis. The sequence continues at coordinate 934,085,574 of NC_135232.1, read as the reverse complement.
CCTACAGTGTATAAGATACACAACGTGTTCCACAGATCGTTGCTAAAAAAAGTGGTGGGTCTTGTGGACGCGACGCCGATGCCTTCTCCAGTCTTGGTGGATGGTAATTTGGAATTTGAAGTCTCCAAGGTGGTTGACTCTCGTGTAGTGCACCGCACTTTACAGTACTTTGTACACTGGCGTGGTTGTGGGCCTGAGGAGAGGTCTTGGGTACCAGCCTCGGACATTCATGCGGATCAGCTGGTCAGTATGTTTCACCACCGCCATCCGGACAAGCCGGGTCCTATAAGTAGTGAGGGCCCTGGGGTCCCTCGTAGAAGGCGAGGTACTGTCATGTCGGATGCTGTTCACATTAGGGCATCTGACAGACAGCGGTAATTCCGCTTTTGTCCACTATGCGCTCAGTGGCGTCGGCTAGATTCTATCTAGCTGGTCCGGGGTTAATTTAGCTGGTACTCGGATTGGAAGCTGGGTCACGCCCACTGCCTTTAAATAGTTCTGCTGAACATTGGGCATCGCCGATTATAACTTCTGTCTTGTGCTTGGTTATCTTGGTCTGGAGTGGTGGTCTAGGAGAAAGAGTTTTGTATCTGGTGGTGTATTTCCCTTTGTCATATTTTCTCCTTCCTATATTTGTATTTGTTATGCCCTGAGCATTTATAGTGTATTCCTGTGTGACTGCGGCGTGGTGTATATTTTCCGTTAGCCTTGTCTGTGCTAACTGTGGGTATTGGTGAGGTCTCCTCACTGGGTGGTGGGTGGTGGTTTCAGCTAAGGGTTGAAACAGGAGACAGGAGGCCCAGTGTTGTGAATTTACCTTTTGGCTCCCTCTAGTGGCTACTAGTGTTTTTACTCTGGGTATGTCTATCATCCCTTGTATGCTCACCTGGGTCGTTAGGTCAGGGGTGTTGCTATATTAGCTCCCTGGACCTTCAGTTCAATGCCTGGCAACGTTGATATCAGAGCTAATCTGTAGTGCTCTTGTCTACTGATCCTGGTTCCTGCTTGATTAAGCTAAGTCTGCTTTCTTGCTTTTTGCTATTGTTTTTTGTTTTGCATTTTTGTCCAGCTTGTACATAATCTGTATCCTATCCTTGCTGGAAGCTCTAGGGAGGCTGGAGTTCTCCCCCCGGCCGTTAGACGGTTCGGGGGTTCTTGAATCTCCAGTGTGGATTTTTGTTAGGGTTTTTGTTGACCATATAAGTTATCTTACTACATTCTGCTATTAGTGAGTGGGCCTCTCTTTGCTAAACCTAGTTCATCTCTGTGTTTGTCATTTCCTCTTACCTCACCGTTATTATTTGTGGGGGGCTTGTATCCAACTTTTGGGGTCTATTCTCTGGAGGCAAGAGAGGTCTTTGTTTTCCTCTTCTAGGGGTAGTTAGTCCTCCGGCTGGCGCGAGACATCTAGCGACCAACGTAGGCATGTTCCCCGGCTACTTCTAGTGTTGACGTTAGGAGTAGATATATGGTCAACCCAGTTACCACTGCCCTATGAGCTGGATTTTTGTACTTCGCAGACTTGCTGATATCTCTGAGACCCTCGCCATTGGGGTCATAACAGTTTGCCAGGCCAGTATTAAATGTTAAATGCATTGCAGAAGCGGGATTATAAGAAAGAAAGTTCTGAGTTTTTTTTTCTCTCTCTCATTTTTTTTTTTCTTTTCCCCTTTACCTCTGAGTGGCTTGTGATTGCTGCAGACATGAATGTCCAGACCTTGATTACAAGTGTGGACCAGCTTGCTGCTCGTGTGCAGGGCATACAAGATTATGTTACCAGAAATCCTATGTCAGAACCTAAGATACCGATTCCTGAACTGTTTTCCGGAGACCGATTTAAGTTTAGAAATTTCAGGAATAATTGTAAATTGTTTTTGTCCCTGAGACCCTGTTCCTCTGGAGACTCCGCTCAGCAAGTGAAAATTGTTATTTCTTTTTTACGGGGCGACCCTCAGGATTGGGCTTTCTCGCTGGCGCCAGGAGATCCGGCATTGGCTGATATTGATGCGTTTTTTCTGGCGCTCGGTTTGCTTTATGAGGAACCCAATCTTGAGATTCAGGCAGAAAAAGCCTTGCTGGCTATGTCTCAGGGCCAGGACGAGGCTGAAGTGTATTGCCAAAAATTTCGGAAATGGTCTGTGCTGACCCAGTGGAACGAGTGTGCATTGGCTGCAAATTTTAGAAATGGTCTTTCTGAAGCCATTAAGAATGTGATGGTGGGTTTTCCCATTCCCACAGGTCTGAATGATTCTATGGCCCTGGCTATTCAAATCGACCGGCGGTTGCGGGAGCGCAAAACCGCAAATTCCCTCATGGTGTTGTCTGAACAGGCACCTGAATTAATGCAATGTGATAGAATCCTGACTAGAAATGAGCGGAAAATTCATAGACGCCAGAATGGCTTGTGTTACTACTGTGGTGATTCTACACATGTTATCTCAGCATGCTCTAAACGTCTTACTAAGGTTGTTAGTCCGGTAGTCATTGGTAATTTGCAACCTAAATTTATTCTATCTGTAACTTTGATTTGCTCACTGTCATCGTATCCTGTCATGGCGTTTGTGGACTCAGGTGCTGCCCTGAGCCTTATGGATCTGTCATTTGCCAAGCGCTGCGGATTTGTTCTTGAGCCATTGGAAAACCCTATCCCTCTTAGGGGTATTGATTCTACGCCATTGGCAAAAAATAAACCGCAGTTTTGGACACAGGTTACCATGTGCATGACTCCCGAACATCGGGAGGTAATACGTTTTCTTGTTCTGCATAAAATGCATGATTTGGTTGTTTTGGGTTTGCCATGGTTACAGACCCATAATCCAGTCTTGGACTGGAAGGCTATGTCAGTGTCAAGTTGGGGCTGCCATGGAATTCATGGAGATTCCCTGCCCTTGTCTATTGCTTCTTCTATGCCTTCGGAAGTTCCGGCGTATTTGTCTGATTATCAGGATGTCTTCAGCGAGTCTAAGTCCAGTGCACTGCCTCCTCATAGGGAATGTGACTGTGCAATAGATTTGATCCCTGGCAGTAAGTTTCCTAAGGGGAGACTGTTTAATCTGTCGGTACCTGAACATACCACGATGCGATCATATATCAAGGAGTCTCTTGAGAAGGGGCATATCCGTCCTTCTTCTTCCCCTCTTGGTGCGGGATTCTTTTTTGTGGCCAAAAAGGACGGATCTTTGAGGCCTTGTATTGACTATCGGCTTTTAAATAAGATCACTGTCAAATTTCAGTATCCTTTGCCGTTGTTGTCAGATTTGTTTGCCCGGATTAAAGGTGCCAAGTGGTTCACCAAGATAGACCTTCGTGGTGCGTACAACCTTGTGCGCATTAGGCAGGGCGATGAATGGAAAACCGCATTCAATACGCCCGAAGGTCATTTTGAGTACTTGGTGATGCCATTTGGGCTCTCTAATGCACCTTCAGTTTTTCAGTCCTTCATGCATGACATTTTCCGGAAGTATCTGGATAAATTTTTGATTGTTTATCTGGATGATATTCTGGTTTTTTCTGATGATTGGGACTCGCATGTGGAGCAGGTCAGGATGGTTTTTGAGATTTTGCGTGAAAATTCTTTGTTTGTAAAAGGCTCAAAGTGTCTCTTTGGTGTACAGAAGGTTCCCTTTTTGGGGTTCATTTTTCCCCCTTCTGCTGTGGAGATGGATCCAGTCAAGGTCCGAGCTATTCATGATTGGACTCAACCCTCGTCAGTTAAGAGTCTTCAGAAGTTCTTGGGTTTTGCTAACTTCTACCGTCGTTTTATCGCAAATTTCTCTAGCGTTGTTAAACCGCTGACGGATATGACCAAGAAAGGCTCTGATGTAGCTAACTGGGCTCCTGCTGCCGTGGAGGCTTTCCAGGAGTTGAAACGCCGGTTTACTTCGGCGCCTGTTTTGTGCCAGCCTGACGTCTCACTTCCCTTTCAGGTTGAGGTGGATGCTTCGGAGATTGGGGCAGGGGCGGTATTGTCGCAGAGAGGCCCTGATTGCTCTACTATGAGACCTTGTGCCTTTTTCTCTAGGAAGTTTTCACCGGCAGAGCGAAATTATGATGTGGGCAATCGGGAGTTATTGGCCATGAAGTGGGCATTTGAGGAGTGGCGTCATTGGCTCGAGGGTGCTAAGCATCGGGTGGTGGTCTTGACTGATCACAAAAATTTGATGTATCTCGAGTCTGCTAAACGCCTGAATCCTAGACAGGCCCGCTGGTCATTGTTTTTCTCCCGTTTTGTCTTTGTGGTCTCGTATTTACCAGGTTCTAAGAATGTGAAGGCCGATGCTCTGTCTAGGAGCTTTGTGCCTGATGCTCCTGGAGTCGCTGAACCTGAGGGTATTCTTAAGGAAGGAGTTATCTTGTCAGCGATTTCTCCAGATCTGCGACGTGTGTTGCAGAGATTTCAGGCTGGTAGGCCTGACTCTTGTCCACCTGACAGATTGTTTGTGCCTGCTAAATGGACCAGCAGAGTCATTTCCGAGGTTCATTCCTCAGTGTTGGCAGGGCACCCGGGAATTTTTGGCACCAGAGATCTGGTGGCCAGGTCCTTTTGGTGGCCTTCCTTGTCAAGCGATGTGCGGTCATTTGTGCAGTCCTGCGGTACTTGTGCTCGAGCTAAGCCTTGCTGTTCTCGTGTCAGCGGGTTGCTCTTGCCCTTGCCTGTCCCGAAGAGACCTTGGACGCACATCTCTATGGATTTTATTTCGGATCTCCCGGTGTCTAAAGGCATGTCTGTCATCTGGGTGATATGTGATCGTTTCTCCAAGATGGTCCATCTGGTTCCTTTGCCTAAGCTGCCTTCCTCTGCTGATCTGGTTCCTGTGTTCTTCCAGAACGTGGTTCGTTTGCACGGCATTCCTGAGAATATTGTGTCGGACAGAGGATCCCAGTTTGTTTCCAGGTTCTGGCGATCCTTTTGTGGTAGGATGGGCATTGATTTGTCGTTTTCGTCCGCTTTTCATCCACAGACTAACGGACAAACGGAACGAACTAATCAGACTCTGGAGGCTTATTTGAGGTGTTTTGTCTCTTCTGATCAGGATGATTGGGTGACCTTCTTGCCGTTGGCTGAATTTGCCCTTAATAATCGGGCTAGTTCTGCCACCTTGGTTTCGCCATTTTTCTGCAACTCCGGTTTCCATCCTCGTTTTTCCTCGGGACATGTGGAGCCTTCTGACTGTCCTGGAGTGGATTCTGTGGTGGATAGGTTGCAGCGGATCTGGAATCATGTGGTGGACAACTTGAAGTTGTCACAGGAGAAGGCTCAGCGTTTTGCCAATCGCCGCCGCGGTGTGGGTCCCCGACTTCGTGTTGGGGATTTGGTATGGCTGTCTTCTCGATTTGTTCCTATGAAGGTCTCCTCTCCCAAATTTAAGCCTCGATTCATTGGTCCTTACAAGATATTGGAGATCCTTAATCCTGTATCCTTTCGCCTGGATCTTCCGGTGTCGTTTGCCATTCACAACGTATTTCATAGGTCCTTGTTGCGGCGGTACGTTGTGCCTGTGGTTCCTTCTGCTGAGCCTCCTGCTCCGGTGTTGGTTGAGGGCGAGTTGGAGTACGTGGTGGAGAAGATCTTAGATTCTCGTCTCTCCAGGCGGAGGATTCAGTACCTGGTCAAGTGGAAGGGCTATGGCCAGGAGGATAATTCCTGGGTGGTCGCCTCTGATGTGCATGCGGCCGATTTAGTTCGCGCCTTTCACGCCGCTCATCCTGATCGCCCTGGTGGTCTTGGTGAGGGTTCGGTGACCCCTCACTAAGGGGGGGGTACTGTTGTGAATTTACCTTTTGGCTCCCTCTAGTGGCTACTAATGTTTTTACTCTGGGTATGTCTATCATCCCTTGTATGCTCACCTGGGTCGTTAGGTCAGGGGTGTTGCTATATTAGCTCCCTGGAACTTCAGTTCAATGCCTGGCAACGTTGATATCAGAGCTAATCTGTAGTGCTCTTGTCTACTGATCCTGGTTCCTGCTTGATTAAGCTAAGTCTGCTTTCTTGCTTTTTGCTATTGTTTTTTGTTTTGCATTTTTGTCCAGCTTGTACATAATCTGTATCCTATCCTTGCTGGAAGCTCTAGGGAGGCTGGAGTTCTCCCCCCGGGCCGTTAGACGGTTCGGGGGTTCTTGAATCTCCAGTGTGGATTTTTGTTAGGGTTTTTGTTGACCATATAAGTTATCTTACTACATTCTGCTATTAGTGAGTGGGCCTCTCTTTGCTAAACCTAGTTCATCTCTGTGTTTGTCATTTCCTCTTACCTCACCGTTATTATTTGTGGGGGGCTTGTATCCAACTTTTGGGGTCTATTCTCTGGAGGCAAGAGAGGTCTTTGTTTTCCTCTTCTAGGGGTAGTTAGTCCTCCGGCTGGCGCGAGACATCTAGCGACCAACGTAGGCATGTTCCCCGGCTACTTCTAGTGTTGACGTTAGGAGTAGATATATGGTCAACCCAGTTACCACTGCCCTATGAGCTGGATTTTTGTACTTCGCAGACTTGCTTATATCTCTGAGACCCTCGCCATTGGGGTCATAACAGCCCAGACATGCACACCATCAGTGTAAACTCTGGGAGAGTGTCAGTCAGGGTTTCCCTAGTCTAAGGGAAATCGCAGGGGCCCGGGTTGTTAGCTTTTGCCTACCTAGGTCTCCCGTGACATCTTCTCAAAGCTGAACTAGTGAAGTTCAACATTGTATCATCTGAAACCTGTTGTATATGCCTCACCTATGGTCTGCTGGTATTGTCTCTCTGCCTCCCCTGTTGGAAAGCCTTTGGATGGTGTTTGCAAACACTAAGTCATTGTTACTCCCCCCACACAAGCCAGGCTGAATAGTATCCCACCGATACCGTCAAGTGTGGATACACAAGGATCAGTGGGTGCTCTCAACCACTGGCCTGGCTGTCTATTGAAAGGCCTCATGGTCCGGGACGCATCCCAAAGAACACACGTACACCTTTCAACATGGTTATGATACTACTTATGCACACAATGAAGTGATACTTTAATGGGTCCCCAACAGTTAACAATATATAGTACAGTCCCAGCAAGTACAGAAGATGATGCAAATGAAAGAGTCTCACCATTCTACTGACTCGCTGGGAATTACAACATTTGTGACGTTGGGGCTCCAGGGCCAACTACTTCAGTAGCACCCCATTAACTACTACCAGTAGCACCCCACATTTGATTGGCACCCACACAGAGGAGGTAGTGAGAATCTTAGGAAGCTGACAGTACATTGAGGTATGGGACCAGGTAACCCAATAGTCCCAACCTGGGTTCTTCAAACATCTCCATGAATTCAATGATGGGCAGTGGATCAAATCTGTAGTCCTCTGGTTGAAGCCATGGTGCCTTGGCCGCTGTCTTCTTATGATTCTAGAAACAGAGGCAGATCTCCTATTTATAGCTCACAGCTCTTATTGAAACATTTTTCTTCAGGATTGTGGGAAAGTGGGAGATAATCTCTTATTATTCAAATGTTCTCTTAACCTGCATATTTTGTTTTGAAATGTTGGCAGCACAGCAAGCTGCATGGACTGATACAATAGGTAGTCAGCAGGCATTCACCAAATTAACAAACATTGATTGTTCAATTAACCTGCACCTTTGTCCCTCAAGGATAGCAGAAACATAAACTGCAGGGACGGATACAATAGGTAATCAGCAAACATTCAATAAATATCAATTCATCCTATAACAAGAGTCAATGTTCTTGCTCATATGAACAATGGCTTATGTCTCTTGACCTGCTGATTAATATAGCTGGCATAATTAAGAATAATTGCTGTTCTGTCATAGTAATTCAAGATAAATCTCTGCTGTGTCCTTTCTGCCACTTCTTAGTTGCAAGTGGGAGAGTAGTGAGTGAGCCATCTTTTCTGGAATCTATAATAGTTAACGTACATATTTTTTCCCAACATAATGTACTGTTTGGAAGCTACAAAGAAAGCAAGTTAATCTCTTTGCTGTGATGTCTAAATAATCAATGAGAAAAGTATTTGTATGCTTTTAATATATATAAAAAAGTGATACTTCCTTTTATAGTGAATATTGTCAAGGAAGAAAAAAACAATGAATCAACAATAATAAATCTCCAAACATGAGTGCTTAATAGTGATGAGTAGGGTTGAGCGAAACGGATTGGTCATTTTCATAAGTCGCCGACTTTTGGCGTGGGATCGGCCATGCGGTACACGATCTTCGCGCCAAAGTCGCGTTTCATATGATGCTTAAAGCGCCATTTCTCAGCCAATGAAGGTGCACGCAGAGTGTGGGCAGCGTGATGACATAGGTCCTGGTCCCCACCATCTTAGAGAAGGGCATGGCAGTGATTGGCTTGCTTTCTGAAGCATCACAGGGGCTATGAAGGGGCGTTCCCGCCGACCGCCATCTTACTGCTGCTGATCTGAGCATAGGGAGAGGTTGCTGCTGCTTCGTCAGAAGCAGGGATAGCGTTAGGCAGGGTACATAAAGCCCCAAACCACTTGTGCTGTAGCGATTTCCACTGTCCAACACCACCTTTTCTTTTTGGGACAGTGGAGGCTCGATTTCTGTGTAACAGCTCTGTAGGTTATAAGGCTCCCTGATAGCTGCATTGCTGTGTGTACGCCGCTGTGCAAACAAAATTTAAAAGCACAAATCCTGTTGCTCCTTCATCTCTGCACAGCTATCTATCTTGTTTGTTTGTCCACACTTTTGACTTTTGTGTGCAGCAGTCCTTTTTATTGCTGCCTGACATACTTTTCCGAGATAACTGTAGGGAGATAGTAATTGTAGTACAGTCCCTTTTTTTTTTTTTTTTTTGGTTATATCTCTTCAAGCCACTTTTTGCTACAGAAAATATACTCTAATACAGTGGCCCAGATTTATTCACAATTCTCCCAGAAAAAAAAAATAAAAGTGGGAGATTAAGATTGGCAAATCTGCATCAGTGCCAGTCCTGTGTGTGGCATCTGTATTTGTTTTTCTGCCACAGAAAACCTACTTTTTTAACAGTGGGCCTGATTTCTTCACAATTCTCCCAGAAAAAAAAATAAAAGTGGGAGATTAAGATTGGCAAATCTGCATTAGTGCCAGTCGTGTGTGTGGCATTTTTTATTTTTTTATTTCTACCACAGAAAACCTACTGTGTAGCAGTGGGGCTGATTTCTTCCTAATTCTCCCAGAAAAAAAAATAAAAGTGGGAGATTAAGATTGGCAAATCTGCATTAGTGCCAGTCCTGTGTGTGGCATCTTTTTTTTTTTTAATTTCTGCCACAGAAAACCTACTGTGTAGCAGTGGGGCTGATTTCTTCCTAATTCTCCCAGAAAAAAATAAAAGTGGGAGACTAAGATTGGCAAATATGCATTAGTGCCAGTCCTGTGTGTGGCATCTTTTTTTTTTTTAATTTCTGCCACAGAAAACCTACTGTGTAGCAGTGGGGCTGATTTCTTCCTAATTCTCCCAGAAAAAAAAATAAAAGTGGGAGATTAAGATTGGAAAATCTGCATTAGTGCCAGTCCTGTGTGTGGCATCTTTTGTTTTTTAATTTCTGCCACAGAAAACCTACTGTGTAGCAGTGGGGCTGATTTCTTCCTAATTCTCCCAGAAAAAAAAATAAAAGTGGGAGATTAAGATTGGCAAATCTGCATTAGTGCCAGTCCTGTGTGTGGCATCTTTTTTTTTTTTAATTTCTGCCACAGAAAACCTACTGTGTAGCAGTGGGGCTGATTTCTTCCTAATTCTCCCAGAAAAAAAAAAATAAAAGTGGGAGATTAAGATTGGCAAATCTGCATTAGTGCCAGTCCTGTGTGTGGCATTTTTTTTTTAATTCCTGCCACAGAAAACCTACTGTGTAGCAGTGGGGCTGATTTCTTCCTAATTCTCCCAGAAAAAAAAATAAAAGTGGGAGATTAAGATTGGCAAATCTGCATTAGTGCCAGTCCTGTGTGTGGCATCTATTTTTTTTTTTATTTCTGCCACAGAAAACCTACTATGTAGCAGTGGGGCTGATTTCTTCCTAATTCTCCCAGAAAAAAAAAATAAAAGTGGGAGATTAAGATTGGCAAATCTGCATTAGTGCCAGTCCTGTGTGTGGCATTTTTTTTTTAATTTCTGCCACAGAAAACCTACTGTGTAGCAGTGGGGCTGATTTCTTCCTAATTCTCCCAGAAAAAAAAATAAAAGTGGGAGATTAAGATTGGCAAATCTGCATTAGTGCCAGTCCTGTGTGTGGCATCTTTTTTTTTTTTTTAACCCCTTCACCCCCAAGGGTGGTTTGCACGTTAATGACCGGGCCAATTTTTACAATTCTGACCACTGTCCCTTTATGAGGTTATAACTCTGGAACGCTTCAACGGATCTTGGCGATTCAGACATTGTTTTCTCGTGACATATTGTACTTCATGATAGTGGTAAAATTTCTTCGATATAACTTGCGTTTATTTGTGAAAAAAACGAATATTTGGCGAAAATTTTGAAAATTTCGCAATTTTCCAACTTTGAATTTTTATGCCCTTAAATCACAGACATATGTCACGCAAAATACTTAATAAGTAACATTACCCACATGTCTACTTTACATCAGCACAATTTTGGAACCAAAATTTTTTTTTGTGACGGAGTTATAAGGGTTAAAATTTGACCAGCAATTTCTCATTTTTACAACACCATTTGTTTTTAGGGACCACATCTCATTTGAAGTAATTTTGAGGGGTCTATATGATAGAAAATACCCAAGTGTGACACCATTCTAAAAACTGCACCCCTCAAGGTACTCAAAACCACTTTCAAAAAGTTTATTAACCCTTCAGGTGTTTCACAGGAATTTTTGGAATGTTTAAATAAAAATAAACATTTAACTTTTTTTCACACAAAATTTATTTCAGCTCCAATTTGTTTTATTTTACCAAGGGTAACAGGAGAAAATAGACCCCAAAATTTGTTGTACAATTTGTCCTGAGTACGCTGATACCCCATATGTGGGGGTAAACCACTGTTTGGGCACATGGCAGAGCTCGGAAGGAAAGGAGCGCCATTTGACTTTTCAATGCAAAATTGACTGGAATTGAGATGGGACGCCATGTTGCATTTGGAGAGCCCCTGATGTGCCTAAACATTGAAACCCCCCACAAGTAACACCATTTTGGAAAGTAGACCCCCTAAGGATCTTATCTAGATGTGTGGTGAGCACTTTGACCCAACAAGTGCTTCACAGAAGTTTATAATGCAGAGCCGTAAAAATAAAAAATCATATTTTTTCACAAAAATGATCTTTTCGCCCCCAATTTTTTATTTTCCCAAGGGTAAGAGAAGAAATTGGACCCGAAAAATTGTTGTGCAATTTGTCCTGAGTACGCTGATACCCCATATGTGGGTGTAAACCATTGTTTGGGCGCAGGGCAGAGCTCGGAAGGGAAGGAGCGCCATTTGACTTTTCAATGCAAAATTGACTGGAATTGAGATGGGACGCCATGTTGCGTTTGGAGAGCCCCTGATGTGCCTAAACATTGAAACCCTGTACAAGTGACACCATTTTGGAAAGTAGACCCCTTAAGGAACTTATCTAGATGTGTGTTGAGCACTTTGACCCAACAAGTGCTTCACAGAAGTTTATAATGCAGAGCCGTAAAAATAAAAAATCATATTTTTTCACAAAAATGATATTTTCGCCCCCATTTTTTTATTTCCCCAAGGGTAAGAGAAGAAATTAGACCACAAAAGTTGTTGTGCAATTTGTCCTGAGTACGACGATACCCCATATGTGGGGGTAAACCACTGTTTGGGCGCATAGCAGAGCTCGGAAGGGAAGGAGCGCTATTTTACTTTTCAATACAAAATTGACTGGAATTAAGATGGGATGCCATGTTGCGTTTGGAGAGCCCCTGATGTGCCTAAACATTAAAAACCCCCACAAGTGACACCATTTTGGAAAGTAGACCCCCTAAGGAACTTATCTAGATGTGTTTTGAGAGCTTTGAACCCCCAAGTGTTTCACTACAGTTTATAACGCAGAGCCATGAAAATAAAAATTCTTTTTTTTTTCACAAAAATGATATTTAGCCCCCAGTTTTGTATTTTCACAAGGGTATCAGGATAAATTGGACCCCAAAAGTTGTTGTCCAGTTTGTCCTGAGTACGCTGATACCCCATATGTGGGGGGAACCACTGTTTGGGCGCATGACAGAGCTCGGAAGGGAAGGAGCGCCATTTGGAATGCAGACTTAAATGGATTGGTCTGCAGGCGTCACGTTGCATTTGCAGAGCCCCTGATGTACCCAAACAGTACAAACCCCCACAAGTGACCCCATATTGGAAACTAGACCCCCCAAGGAACTTATCTAGATGTGTTGTGAGAACTTTGAACCCCCAAATGTTTCACTACAGTTTATAACGCAGAGCCGTGAAAATAAAAATTCTTTTTTTTTTCACAAAAATGATTTTTAGCCCCCAGTTTTGTATTTTCACAAGTGTATCAGGATAAATTGGACCCCAAAAGTTGTTGTCCAATTTGTCCTGAGTACGATGATACCCCATATGTGGGGGGGAACCACTGTTTGGGCGCATGACAGAGCTCGGAAGGGAAGGAGCGCCATTTGGAATGCAGACTTAAATGGATTGGTCTGCAGGCATCACGTTGCATTTGCAGAGCCCCTGATGTACCCAAACAGTAAAAAACCCCCACAAGTGACCCCATATTGGAAACTAGACCCCCCAAGGAACTTATCTAGATGTGTTGTGAGAACTTTGAACCCCCAAGTGTTTCACTACAGTTTATAACGCAGAGCCGTGAAAATAAAAATTCTTTTTTTTTTTCACAAAAATGAAATTTAGCCCCCAGTTTTGTATTTTCACAAGGGTATCAGGATAAATTGGACCCCAAAAGTTGTTGTCCAATTTGTCCTGAGTATGCTGATACTCCATATGTGGGGGGGAACCACTGTTTGGGCGCATGACAGAGCTCGGAAGGGAAGGAGCGCCATTTGGAATGCAGACTTAAATGGATTGGTCTGCAGGCGTCACGTTGCATTTGCAGAGCCCCTGATGTACCCAAACAGTACAAACCCCCACAAGTGACCCCATATTGGAAACTAGACCCCCCAAGGAACTTATTTAGATGTGTTGTGAGAACTTTGAACCCCCAAGTGTTTCACTACAGTTTATAACGCAGAGCCGTGAAAATAAAAATTCTTTTTTTTTTCACAAAAATGATTTTTAGCCCCCAGTTTTGTATTTTCACAAGGGTATCAGGATAAATTGGACCCCAAAAGTTGTTGTCCAATTTGTCCTGAGTACGCTAATACCCCATATGTGGGGGGGAACCACTGTTTGGGCGCATGACAGAGCTCGGAAGGGAAGGTGCGCAATTTGGAATGCAGACTTAAATGGATTGGTCTGCAGGCGTCACGTTGCATTTGCAGAGCCCCTGATGTACCCAAACAGTACAAACCCCCCACAAGTGACCCCATATTGGAAACTAGACCCCCCAAGGAACTTATCTAGATGTGTTGTGAGAACTTTGAACCCCCAAGTGTTTCACTACAGTTTATAACGCAGAGCCGTGAAAATAAAAATTCTTTTTTTTTTCACAAAAATGATTTTTAGCCCCCAGTTTTGTATTTCCACAAGGGTATCAGGATAAATTGGACCCCAAAAGTTGTTGTCCAATTTGTCCTGAGTACGCTGATACCCCATATGTGGGGTGGGAACCACTGTTTGGGCGCATGACAGAGCTCGGAAGGGAAGGAGCGCCATTTGGAATGCAGACTTAAATGGATTGGTCTGCAGGCGTCACGTTGCATTTGCAGAGCCCCTGATGTACCCAAACAGTACAAACCCCCCACAAGTGACCCCATATCGGAAACTAGACCCCCCAAGGAACTTATCTAGATGTGTTGTGAGAACTTTGAACCGCCAAGTGTTTCACTACAGTTTACAACGCAGAGCCGTGAAAATAAAAAATCTTTTTTTTCCCACAAAACTTATTTTTTGGCCCCCAGTTTTGTATTTTCCCAAGGGTAGCAGGAGAACTTGGACCCCAAAAGATGATGTCCAATTTGTCCTGAGTACGCTGATACCCCATATGTTGGGGTAAACCCCTGTTTGGGCACACGGGAGAGCTCTGAAGGGAAGGAGCACTGTTTTCCTTTTTCAACGCAGAATTGGCTGGAATTCAGATCGGATGCCATGTCCCGTTTGGAGAGCCCCTGATGTGCCTAAACAGTGGAAACCCCCCAATTATAACTGAAACCCTAATCCAAACACACCCCTTACCCTAATCCCAACAGTAACCCTAACCACTCCTCTAACCCAGACACACCCAACCTTATTCCCAACCGTAAATGTAATCCAAACCCTAACCCTATCTTTAGCCCCAACCCTAACTGTAGCCCCAACCCTAGCCCCAACCCTAGCCCTAACCCTAGCCCTAACCCGAGCAATAACCCTAGCCCTATCACTAGCCCTAACACTAGCCGTAACACTAGCCCTAACCCTAGCCCTAACCCTAGCCCCAACCCTAGACCTAGCCCTAACCCTAGCCCAACCCTAGCCCTAACCCTAACCCTAGCCCCAACCCTAGCCCCAACCCTAACCCTAGCCCTAACCCTTGCCCTAACCCTAGCCCTAACCCTAGCTCTAACCCTAGCCCTAACTCTAGTCCTAACTCTAGTCCTAACTCTAGCCCTAACCCTAACCCTAATGGGAAAATGGAAATAAATACACTTTTTAATTTTTTTATTTTTCCCTAACTAAGGGGGTGATGAAGGGGGGTTTGATTTACTTTTATAGCGGGTTTTTTAGCGGATTTTTATGATTGGCAGCCGTCACACACTGAAAGACGCTTTTCATTGCAAAAAACATTTTTTGCGTTACCACATTTTGAGAGCTGTAGTTTTTCCATATTTGAGTCCACAGAGTCATGTGAGATCTTGTTTTTTGTGGGACGAGTTGACGTTTTTATTGGTAACATTTTCGGACACGTGACATTTTTTGATCGCTTTTTATTCCGATTTTTGTGAGGCAGAGTGATCAAAAACCAGCTATTCATGAAATTCTTTTGGGGGAGGCGTTTATACCGTTCCGCATTTGGTAAAATTGATAAAGCAGTTTTATTCGTCGGGTCAGTGCGATTACAGCGATATCTCATTCATATCATTTTTTTAATGTTTTGGCGCTTTTATACGATAAAAACTATTTTATAGAAAAAATAATTATTTTGGTATCGCTTTATTCTCAGGACTATAACTTTTTAATTTTTTTGCTGATGATGCTGTATGGCGGCTCGTTTTTTGCGGGACAAGATGACATTTTCAGCGGTACCATGGTTATTTATATCAGTCTTTTTGATCGCGTGTTATTCCACTTTTTGTTCGGCGGTATGATAATAAAGCGTTGTTTTTTGCTTCTTTTTTTTCTTTTTTTTTCTTACGGTGTTTACTGAAGGGGTTAACTAGTGGGGCAGTTTTATAGGTTGGGTCGTTACGGACGCGGCAATACTAAATATGTGTACTTTTATTGTTTTTTTTATTTTATTTAGCAAAAGAAATGTATTTATGGGAATAATATATATATTTTTTTTCTTTATTTAGGATATTTTTTAATTTATTTTTTTACACATGTGGGGAATTTTTTTTTAACTTTTTTACTTTGTCCCAGGGGGGGACATCACAGATCATTGATCTGGCAGTGTGCACAGCACTCTGCCAGATCTGCGATCTGCTGTGCAGGGCTGCAGGCTTACCAAGTGTCTGCACTGAGCAGACACTCGGTAAGCCACCTCCCTCCCTGCAGGACCCGGATGCCGCGGCCATCTTGGATCCGGGACCTGCAAGGAGGAAGGAGGTAGGAGACCCTCGGAGCAACGCGATCACATCGCGTTGCTCCGGGGGTCTCAGGGAAGCCCGCAGGGAGCCCCCTCCCTGCGCGATGCTTCCCTATACCGCCGGTACACCGCGATCATGTTTGATCGCGGTGTGCCGGGGGTTAATGTGCCGGGGGCGGTCCGTGACTGCTCCTGGCACATAGTGCCGGATGTCAGCTGCGATATGCAGTTGACACCCGGCCGCGATCGGCCGCGCTCCCCCCCGTGAGCGCGGCCGATCGCGTATGACGTACTATCCCGTCGGTGGTCATACGGGCCCACCCCACCTCGACGGGATAGTACGTCAGATGTCAGGAAGGGGTTAATTTCTGCCACAGAAAACCTACTATGTAGCAGTGGGGCTGATTTCTTCCTAATTCTCCAAGAAAAAAAAATAAAAGTGGGAGATTAAGATTGGCAAATCTGCATTAGTGCCAGTCCTGTGTGTGTCATCTTTTTTTTTTATTTCTGCCACAGAAAACCTACTGTGTAGCAGTGGGGCTGATTTCTTCCTAATTCTCCCAGAAAAAAAAATAAAAGTGGGAGATTAAGATTGGCAAATCTGCATTAGTGCCAGTCGTGTGTGTGGCATCTTTTTTTAATTAAATTTCTGCTACAGTAAACCTACTGTGTAGCAGTGGGCCTGATTAAATCACTTGTCTCACATATCCCCCCCAAAAAATAAAATAAAGGGATAATAATCTTGCCAAACCTGTGCATCTGTGCGAGTGCTGTCTGTGGTATCTGTCAGTCATTTTGTGCCACAGGAACTATACCGTGATATAGTGGGCCTGATTCAATCCCTTGTCTCCCATATCCAAAAAAAGAGGGACATTTCTATTGCCAGTGGGTGCATCTGCGTCATTCCGGCTAGTGCCATATCTGCCACCCTCTTTCTGCAAATCAAACTGTGTTGTTGTGTAATACAGTGGGCCTGATTTTTCCCTGGATTCTCCCACACATAAATAGGGACATTTCTATTGCCAGTGTTTTTATCTGCGTCACTCTTGTTAGTGCCATATCTGCCAGCCTCTTTCTGCAAATCAAACTGTGTTGTTGTGTAATACAGTGGGCCTGATTTTTCCCTGGATTCTCCCACACATAAATAGGGACATTTCTATTGCCAGTGTTTTTATCTGCGTCACTCCTGTTACTGCCATATCTGCCAGCCTCTTTCTGCCAACAAAACTGTGTTGTTGTGTAATACAGTGGGCCTGATTTTTCCCTGGATTCTCCCACACATAAAAAAGGGAGATTTAAATTCACAACCAGTTCACGTACACCTTCTTCCTGGTTTTACTGGACCACATAACGGTTGTTAGTTTGATTACATTTTTCCAATAATCAGGAAGTCTGGTGGAAGAGGTCGTGGCCGTGGGCATTCATTGCCAGCTGGTAATGATGTTAGTGGTGGTGGTCGTGGAGCATCAGGTGGTCATGGGAAAAGCAATATAGCCCCTAAGTCTTGAGTTGTTGAGCCAGCGTCATTGTCTGGCTACACAAGGCCTCGAAGGCTCCCTTTTCTGGGAGTAGGAAAACCGCTTTTGAAGCCAGAGCAGCAGGAACAAGTATTGGGTTCTGAACTACATAATCTTGAATGCTTTGTACCCTTGCAGTGAGTTGATCCACACAAGAGGACAGACCTTGAATGTCCATATCTACACCTGTGTCCTGAATAGTGTTGAGCATTCCGATACCGCAAGTATCAGGTATCGGCCGATACTTGCGGTATCGGAATTCCGATACCGGGATTCCGATACTTGCCGCGTATCGGATACCGGAATCGGAAGTTCCCAGATTTAAACTGCACGAATTCAGCTAATGAGAATGATTCCAAGTGTGGGCACATCCTGTTCAGCATGGAGGGCATGAAACTACTGGCAAGGCTGTGATTGGCTGCTGAAATGATGTCATGATGCAGTTTAAAAGTCGCTGGCACCATTTTTCGCTCACTCTGCTGTGAATTCAGTTAGTGACAGGACGCTGTTTGCTGACTGAGGGCCAGTTTAGAGATAGCGATTTGCTTCTTTGTGCTTTTCCAAGGCTAATTTAGCAACCGCTGTGTTCACCTACTAATCACCTTGCTTTTGCCTTGCAGCGCTGTTTTCACAGCGATCTGCAAGGTCTGTGTGTGTGTGTGTGTGTGTGAGTGCAGCCCACTCTCTAGTCTGTGTGCAGCCATAGGCCATCCATAGCTGGTTGTATTCAGTTCAGGGAGGATGGTTCATTGTCCCATACTGTTCTTTTTTTTTTTTTTTCAAGTAGTGTAGTGTGCTGCTCATTTTTTCTAATAATTCCTATTAGTGGCTTTCCACCCGTATCCAGCTAACTTGTGGAAAAACACTACATAGGATAAAGTAGAGGAGGTTTTTTGGGCCTTGCAGCGCCGTTTACGGCTGTCTGCACGGTCTCCGTGTGACTGCAGCTCGCCCTGTAGTCTGTGAGCAGCCATAGCCTGGTTGTATCCAGCTCAGGGTTGTTCACTGCGTCATACCGTAAAATCAATTTTCCTTTTGTTTTAAGTAGTGCAGGCTGCTGCACATTTTTTCAAAAAATTCCTATTAGTGTCTTTCCACCCGTATCCAGCTAACTTGTGGAAAAACACTACATAGGATAAAGTAGAGGAGGTTTTTTGGGCCTTGAAGCGCCGTTTACGGCTGTCTGCACGGTCTCCGTGTGACTGCAGCTCGCCCTGTAGTCTGTGAGCAGCCATAGCCTGGTTGTATCCAGCTCAGGGTTGTTCACTGCGTCATACCGTAAAATCAATTTTCCTTTTGTTTTAAGTAGTGCAGGCTGCTGCACATTTTTTCAAAAAATTCCTATTAGTGTCTTTCCACCCGTATCCAGCTAACTTGTGGAAAAACACTACATAGGATAAAGTAGAGGAGGTTTTTTGGGCCTTGCAGCGCCGTTTACGGCTGTCTGCACGGTCTCCGTGTGACTGCAGCTCGCCCTGTAGTCTGTGAGCAGCCATAGCCTGGTTGTGTCCAGCTCAGGGTTGTTCACTGCGTCATACCGTAAAATCAATTTTCCTTTTGTTTTAAGTAGTGCAGGCTGCTGCACATTTTTTCATAAAATTCCTATTAGTGTCTTTCCACCCGTATCCAGCTAACTTGTGGAAAAACACTACATAGGATAAAGTAGAGGAGGTTTTTTGGGCCTTGCAGCGCCGTTTACGGCTGTCTGCACGGTCTCCGTGTGACTGCAGCTCGCCCTGTAGTCTGTGAGCAGCCATAGCCTGGTTGTGTCCAGCTCAGGGTTGTTCACTGCGTCATACCGTAAAATCAATTTTCCTTTTGTTTTAAGTAGTGCAGGCTGCTGCACATTTTTTCATAAAATTCCTATTAGTGTCTTTCCACCCGTATCCAGCTAACTTGTGGAAAAACACTACATAGTATAAAGTAGAGGAGGTTTTTTGGGCCTTGCAGCGCCGTTTACGGCTGTCTGCACGGTCTCCGTGTGACTGCAGCTCTCTCTGTTGTCAGTTCAGCCCCCCAAAAAGAAAGAAATAATAAAGTTCACCAAACACACCACTTTACATTTGTGTAGGCCACATTAGCTCATATTAAAGTCTAGTCCACACTTTAGAAAATTAGTGTTTCCTAATGTTTCCTATACCTGTTAGGACTCGGAGCTTTTCAGGAATAAGCACACAAAGCCGTTAGTACTTTTCTGCTTATCTTTATCAGTCAACCAAGATGAAGAAGGCAGGGAGTAAGGCACGTGGCCGTGGGCGCGGAGCAGGGAGAGGACGTGGGGATTCTGTGCCTGCTGCGGGCACCGGTGACTCCTCAGCACCCAGTTTCACCAGGGAACAGTCCTTCATGCGCAGCTTTGTCGCAGAGCGCCGTACACCGCTGCTGCGTGAAGACCAAATTGAAGCCGTTGTCGGATGGATGGCAGCTAACGCATCGACTTCAATTAGTGCCACATCCTCTCAGACACAGAGCACTGGAGAGCAGCCATCTGTCTCTTCACCACCTGCCAAATTGTCCAGGCAGACAGAGAGCCCAGGACAGGAGCTGTCTCTACTTCTGTTCTCTGAATCTCTTGGCTTGGAAACAGGGGGCCAGCCAAGCAGCATTGGAGAAATGGAAGAAGAGGCAGGGTGCAGTGATGCCCAACAGCTTTTTCTCTCTTCCTCTGAAGAGGCGGGTGGGCCAGTGCCTCCGGTCACCACATCACAGGCCGCATCCGCTGATGATGACACTCAGGTGCCACTTTCTGGTGCGTGCTCTGCTGCTGAGACTACCCAGGAGGAGCAGTTGGTGGCAGAGGGTAGTGTAGATGATGAGGTCCTTGACCCATCGTGGCATGAGGGACAGGAAGGTGGTGGGAGCAGCTCCGAGGAAGAGATTCCTAGAACGGGCCAAAGAGGTAGAGGGAGAGGGAAGACTGCGCAGCCTGTAGCCTCCACTTTGGCACCCGTTAGGAGCATGTCTTTTCAAAAGCCAAAAAGGGCGCTCCCAAGACTTGCAGTGTCTGGCCCTTTTTTGACACAGTTGCAGATGACATTTGCTATGTCAAATGCAAGGTGTGTCATCACAAAGTCAAAAGAGGTCGAAATGTCAGCAACCTCAATACCTCCAACATGTGGAAACATGTGCGCAACAGGCACGCGGCGGAGTTAGAAAAACATACTGAAGAGCTAAGCCAACCAACAGCGGCAGCTACCACCTCTTCAGCTCGTGTTGCCTCTTCCTCCAGCTCACACGCAGCTGGTTCGGCTTCCTCCCAGGATCGCCGTGGAAGAACCTCTGGCCCTGTTGTCCAGAGACCCACTGTAATTCCACCCGCAGCACCACTTTCCCAGTCATCCACACACTCCCAGCCCAGTCTACAGCCATCGGTAGTACAGGCATGGGAGAAAAGGCGGCCTTTCTCGTCAAACCACCCACAAGCACAGGCTCTGACTGCAGGCATTGCCAAACTTCTGTCACTGGAAATGCTGTCATTCAGGCTGGTGGAGACTGACAGCTTCCGTGACTTGATGTCATTGGCAGTCCCACAGTACAATGTGCCCAGCCGCTTTTACTTCAGCAGGCAAGCCGTTCCTGCCCTGCACAAGCATGTGGAGGGACACATAAAACACGCGCTACTGAATGCCGTCAGTAGCAAGGTCCCCCTCACCACCGATGCGTGGACCAGTCAACATGGACAGCGGCGATACCTCTCCCTCACTGCCCATTGGGTTAATGTCGTTGAGCCAGGTACAGATCGTGCAAGTGGCGCAGGCCATGTCCTGCCCACTCCAAGGATTGCAGGAATCCATTCTGTACGCATTGACTCCTCCTCTTACACCAGTTCCTCAGAATCATCGCTGCAGGAGCCGTCACAGTCCATCTCCACATGGACCCGTGATGAACGTTTACCTGTTATGACCAACATGAGCACAGCCGTGGCCCAAAACGTCAACAGGCCGTCTTGAAATTAAATCATTTGGGGAATCGAAGCCACACAGCGCAGGAGCTCTGGAATGCCATCAAGCAGGAGAGCGATGTGTGGTTTGTGCCAGCGAATCTCCAGCCAGGCATGGTAGTGTGTGATAATGGCCGAAATCTGGTGGCAGCTCTGGGCCTCGGCAACCTCACTCACATCCCATGTCTGGCACATGTGCTCAATTTGGTTGTGCAGAGTTTTTTGAGGGACTATCCGGATCTTGATGCACTGCTGCACAAGGTCCGCCTAGAGTGTGCTCACTTGCGGCGTTCCAGCACGGCAAAAGCGCGCATTGCGGCTCTGCAGCGCCGACACCGCCTGCCGGAACATCGCATCATATGTGACCTACCTACCAGGTGGAATTCCACGTTACATATGTTGGAGCGGTTGTGTGAGCAGCAGCAAGCTGCAATGGAGTACCAGCTGCATCAGGCGCAAAGAAGTCGCACTCCGCGCCGTTCAGACTTCACAACCACAGAGTGGGCCACTATGAAGGACGTCTGCCAGGTTTTGCGTCCCTTCGATTATTCCATGCGGATGGCGAGTGCAGATGATGCACTAGTCAGCATGACTGTCCCCCTTATCTGCCTGCTTGAAAAATCACTGCAAGCGCTGAGGGATGATGTTGTGGAAGAGGTGGAGGATGAGGATTCAGCATTTCCATCATCTTCTGGACAGTCAGCGCCACATGGTTCCTCACAAACGCGTAGGCAGGGGACACTTTGTGAGGAGGATGAGGAGGAGTCAATGGAGGAGGAAGACATCCATCCAGAGGAGGGAGTTACACAATTGTCCAGTACTCAGTGTGTACAGCGAGGGTGGGGTGATGACGAGTGGGCAGAGATCACGCCTCCAGCAGGGGACAGCGTTTCTTGGCCAGTTGGCAGTCTGCAGCACATGGTGGATTACATGCTGCAGTGCCTGAGAAACGACCGCCGCATCGCCCACATTCTCAACATGTCTGATTATTGGGTGTTCACCCTCCTCGATCCTCGCTACCGGGACAACGTAGAAAGCCTCATCACACCGTTGAACCGGGAGCGCAAAATGCGGGAGTACCAAGACACACTGGTGAATTCCATCATCTTCTCCATTCCAACTGAGAGAAGTGCTGCTAGTGCATTACAAAGCAGCTCAGTGCGTCCAGGCAGTGGAGGAGGCTCTGCACAAAGAGGGAGCAGAAGCAGTGCCTCTGCCCAAGGCAAGACCAGTATGGCCCAACTGTGGCACAGTTTTTTGTGCCCGCCACAAAAGTCTACACCATCACAGACGGCTCCAGTCAGCAGGAGGCAACGGTTCCGTCAGATGGTGACAGACTACGTCTTGCCCTCTTGCTGTACTCCCAGACGGCTCTTCCCCTTTCAAGTTTTGGGTTTCAAAGCTGGATACATGGCCAGAGCTAAGCCAGTATGCATTGGAGGTGCTGGCTTGCCCTGCGGCTAGTGTATTATCGGAACGCGTCTTTAGTGCTGCAGGTGGTGTACTAACTGACCGTCGCATGCGACTATCCTCCGATAACGTTGACCGGCTTACTTTCCTGAAAATGAACAAGGCCTGGATCTCGCAGGAATTTGCCACTCCTCTTCCTGATTAAATAATTAGGTGACTGTCTACAGTATCCAGGTCTCCTGTTTGTTCATCTTTCTACCACCTGAACTTTAATTCCTGGGCTCCAACACTGCCAGTTGAGGCTCAGAAGTGCCGTCTGCACAGTCAAAACATACAACCCAGTGTTATTGGGTTTCAGTAACGTCAGCTGATCCCCAGCTGTGTAGCCGGCAATGTGTCCTGTGACCGTCACGCTGACACAACAACTGAAATGTAAGGGAACCTGTCCCCCCCCCAAGGTGTTTGTTACTGAAAGAGCCACCTTGTGCAGCAGTAATGCTGCACAAGGGAAAGGTAGCTATTTTTGTTTAGCTCCTTGCACACGCAGATCTTAACACTTATAAAATGTGTCCACTGATACCGTAAAACCGTCCCGGAGGTGGGACTTTCCTTCGTAATATGACGCAGCACAGCTGTCATTCCTACCCCCTTGGCGCCGTGCCCCGGCTCCTCAGTGTTGTTTGATTCCGTCCTGGAGCCTGCGCTGTTATGTTATCCCTTGGCCAGGCACACTTAGCGCTGCCCCTCTTCTGACATCATTTGGTGTCAGGCTGACTGCGCCTGTGCGTCCTCGCTGGCCGAGAGCCCGCCTCGCAGTGTCTTCTGATTTAATCCCACTGGGGGCCTAAGATCCATGGACATGCGCAGTTCATATCTGAACCTCCGCCTCTCACTCATCTCCCTACGCCTTCTTCAGACTGTGCGCCGCCAGCTGATCCCTAATAGCATGCCACGGCCGTGACGCCGCACAGTCTGAAGAAGCCGTAGTGAGGGGAGTGAGAGGCGAGGATATGCACTGCGCATGGCCATGGATCCCAGGCCCGCGGGGGGATTACATTAGACGACACTGCGAGGCGGGCTCTCGGCCAGCGCGGCTGCACAGGCGCAGCCAGCCTGACACCAAATGATGGGCAGCACTAAGTGTGCCTGGCCAAGGGATAACATAACAGCGCAGGCTCCGGGATGGAATCAAACAACGCTGTGGAGCCGGGGCACGGCGCCAAGGGGGTAGGAATGACAGCTGTGCTGCGTCATATTACGAAGGAAAGTCCCACCTCCGGGACGGTCTCTGTTATGACCCCAATGGCGAGGGTCTCAGAGGAATGTGGAAGTCTGCAGAATACAAAAATCCAGCTCATAGGGCAGTGGTAACTGGGTTGACCATATATCTACTCCTAACGCCAACACTAGAAGTAGCCGGGGATCATTCCTACGTTGATTCTAGATGACACGCGCCAGCCGGAGAATCTAGCTACCCCTAGTAGAGGAAAACAAAGACCTTTCTTGCCTCCAGAGAAGGGGACCCCAAAGCTGGATAGAAGCCCCCCACAAATAATGACGGTGAGGTAAGAGGAAATGACAAACACAGAAATGAACCAGGTTTAGCACAGAGAGGCCCGCTTACTGATAGCAGAATAAAGAAAGGTAACTTATATGGTCAACAAAAACCCTATCAAAATCCACACTGGAAATTCAAGAACCCCCGAACCGTCTAACGGTCCGGGGGGAGAACACCAGCCCCCTAGAGCTTCCAGCAAAGGTCAGGATATAGATTTGGAACAAGCTGGACAAAAATACAAAACCAAAACAAATAGCAAAAAGCAAAAGGCAGACTTAGCTGAAATAACTGGAACCAGGATCAGTAGACAAGAGCACAGCAGACTAGCTCTGATAACTACGTTGCCAGGCATTGAACTGAAGGTCCAGGGAGCTTATATAGCAACACCCCTAACTAACGACCCAGGTGCGGATAAAAGGAATGACAGAAAAACCAGAGTCAAAAAACTAGTAACCACTAGAGGGAGCAAAAAGCAAATTCACAACAGTACCCCCCCCTTAGTGAGGGGTCACCGAACCCTCACCACGACCACCAGGGCGATCAGGATGAGCGGCATGAAAGGCACGAACTAAATCGGCCGCATGAACATCAGAGGCGACCACCCAGGAATTATCCTCCTGACCATAGCCCTTCCACTTGACCAGGTACTGAAGCCTCCGCCTAGAGAGGCGAGAATCCAAGATCTTCTCCACCACGTACTCCAACTCGCCCTCAACCAACACCGGAGCAGGAGGCTCAGCAGAAGGAACTACAGGCACAATGTACCGCCGCAACAAGGACCTATGAAATACATTGTGAATAGCAAACGACACAGGAAGATCCAGACGAAAAGATACAGGATTAAGGATTTCCAATATCTTGTAAGGCCCAATAAAACGAGGTTTAAATTTGGGAGAGGAGACCTTCATAGGAACAAAGCGGGAAGAAAGCCACACCAAATCCCCAACGCGTAGTCGGGGACCCACACCGCGGCGGCGGTTGGCAAAGCGCTGAGCCTTCTCCTGTGACAACTTCAAGTTGTCCACCACATGATTCCAGATCTGCTGCAACCTATCCACCACAGAATCCACCCCAGGACAGTCAGAAGGCTCCACATGACCCGAAGAAAAGCGAGGATGGAAACCAGAGTTGCAGAAAAAAGGCGAAACCAAGGTGGCGGAACTAGCCCGATTATTAAGGGCAAACTCAGCCAACGGCAAGAATGTCACCCAATCGTCCTGATCAGCAGAGACAAAACACCTCAAATAAGCCTCCAAAGTCTGATTGGTTCGCTCCGTCTGTCCATTAGTCTGAGGATGGAAAGCAGACGAAAACGACAAATCAATGCCCATCCTACTACAAAAGGATCGCCAGAACCTGGAAACGAACTGGGATCCTCTGTCTGACACAATATTCTCAGGGATGCCGTGCAAACGAACCACGTTCTGGAAAAACACAGGAACCAGATCGGAAGAGGAAGGCAGCTTAGGCAAAGGAACCAAATGGACCATCTTGGAGAAGCGATCACATATCACCCAGATAACGGACATGCCCTGAGATAGCGGAAGATCAGAAATGAAATCCATGGAGATATGTGTCCAAGGTCTCTTCGGGACAGGCAAGGGCAAGAGCAAACCGCTGGCACGAGAACAGCAAGGCTTAGCTCGAGCACAAGTCCCACAGGACTGCACAAATGACCGCACATCCCTTGACAAGGAAGGCCACCAAAAGGACCTGGCCACCAGATCTCTGGTGCCAAAAATTCCCGGGTGACCTGCCAACACCGAGGAATGAACCTCGGAAATGACTCTGCTGGTCCACTTATCCGGGACAAACAGTCTGTCAGGTGGACAAGACTCAGGCCTATCAGCCTGAAATCTCTGCAACACACGTCGCAGATCCGGAGAAATAGCTGACAAGATAACTCCATCTTTAAGAATACCAACAGGATCAGCGACTCCAGGAGCATCAGGCACAAAGCTCCTAGAAAGAGCATCGGCCTTCACATTCTTTGAACCTGGTAAATACGAGACAACAAAATCAAAGCGGGAGAAAAACAATGACCAGCGGGCCTGTCTCGGATTAAGGCGTTTAGCAGACTCGAGATACATCAGATTTTTGTGATCAGTCAAGACCACCACACGATGCTTAGCACCCTCGAGCCAATGACGCCACTCCTCAAATGCCCATTTCATGGCCAACAACTCCCGATTGCCCACATCATAATTTCGCTCGGCAGGCGAAAATTTCCTAGAGAAAAAGGCACAAGGCTTCATAACAGAGCAACCAGGGCCTCTCTGCGACAAAACGGCCCCTGCCCCAATCTCCGAAGCATCCACCTCAACCTGAAAGGGAAGTGAGACGTCAGGCTGGCACAAAACAGGCGCCGAAGTAAACCGGCGTTTCAACTCCTGGAAAGCCTCCACGGCAGCAGGAGCCCAGTTAGCTACATCGGAGCCCTTCTTGGTCATATCCGTCAAAGGTTTCACAATGCTAGAAAAATTAGCGATAAAACGACGGTAGAAGTTAGCGAAGCCCAAGAACTTCTGAAGACTCTTAACTGACGAGGGCTGAGTCCAATCAAGAATAGCTCGGACCTTGACTGGGTCCATCTCCACAGCAGAAGGGGAAAAAATGAACCCCAAAAAGGGAACCTTCTGTACACCAAAGAGACACTTTGAGCCCTTGACAAACAAAGAATTTTCACGCAAAATTTTAAAGACCAACCTGACCTGCTCCACATGCGAATCCCAATTATCAGAAAAAACCAAAATATCATCCAGATAAACAATCAAAAATTTATCCAGATACTTCCGGAAAATGTCATGCATAAAGGACTGAAAAACTGAAGGCGCATTGGAGAGCCCAAAAGGCATCACCAAGTACTCAAAATGACCTTCGGGCGTATTGAATGCGGTTTTCCATTCATCACCTTGCTTAATGCGCACAAGGTTGTACGCACCACGAAGGTCTATCTTGGTGAACCACTTGGCACCCTTAATCCGGGCAAACAAGTCAGACAACAGCGGTAAAGGATACTGAAATTTGACAGTGATCTTATTTAAAAGCCGATAATCAATACAAGGTCTCAAAGATCCGTCCTTTTTTGCCACAAAAAAGAATCCCGCACCAAGAGGGGAAGAAGACGGACGAATATGTCCTTTTTCCAGAGACTCCTTGATATATGAACGCATAGCGGTATGTTCAGGTACCGACAGATTAAACAGTCTTCCCTTAGGAAATTTACTGCCTGGGATCAAATCTATAGCACAGTCACAGTCCCTATGAGGAGGCAGTGCACTGGACTCAGACTCACTGAAGACATCCTGATAATCAGACAAATACTCCGGAACTTCCGAAGGCGTAGAAGAAGCAATAGACACAGGCAGGGAATCCTCATGAATACCACGACAGCCCCAACTTGAGACTGACATAGCCTTCCAGTCCAGGACTGGATTATGGGTCTGTAACCATGGCAGCCCTAAAACGACCAAATCATGCATTTTATGTAAAACCAGGAAACGTATCACCTCGCGGTGTTCAGGAGTCATGCACATGGTAACCTGAGTCCAATACTGCGGTTTATTTGCTGCCAATGGTGTAGCATCAATACCCCTAAGAGGAATAGGATTTTCTAATGGTTCAAGAGTAAATCCACAGCGCTTAGCAAATGAGAGATCCATGAGACTCAGGGCAGCACCTGAATCTACAAACGCCATGACAGGATAAGATGACAGTGAGCAAATCAAAGTTACAGACAGAATAAATTTAGGTTGCAAATTACCAACGGTGACAGGACTAACAACCTTAGCTATACGTTTCGAGCATGCTGAGATAACATGTGTAGAATCACCACAGTAGTAGCACAAGCCATTCCGGCGTCTATGAATTTTCCGCTCATTTCTAGTCAGGATTCTATCACATTGCATTAAATCAGGTGTCTGTTCAGACAACACCATGAGGGAATTTGCGGTTTTTCTATCACATTGCACCGAATTAGGTGTCTGTTCAGACAACACCATGAGGGAATTTGCGGTTTTGCGCTCCCGCAACCGCCGGTCAATTTGAATAGCCAGTGCCATAGTATCATTCAGACCTGTGGGAATGGGAAAACCCACCATAACATTCTTAATGGCTTCAGAAAGGCCATTTCTAAAATTAGCGGCCAGTGCACACTCGTTCCAATGTGTCAGCACGGACCATTTCCGAAATTTTTGGCAATACACTTCAGCCTCGTCCTGCCCCTGAGACATAGACAGCAAGGCCTTTTCTGCCTGAATCTCAAGATTGGGTTCCTCATAAAGTAAACCGAGCGCCAGAAAAAACGCATCAAGATCAGCCAATGCCGGATCTCCTGGCGCCAGCGAAAAAGCCCAATCCTGAGGGTCGCCCCGTAAGAACGAAATAACAATTTTTACTTGCTGAGCAGAATCTCCTGATGAACAGGGTCTCAGGGACAAAAACAATTTACAATTATTCACGAAATTCCTAAACTTAAACCTGTCTCCGGAAAACAGTTCAGGAATCGGTATTTTAGGTTCTGACCTAGGATTTCTGATAACATAGTCTTGTATGCCCTGCACACGAGTAGCCAGCTGGTCCACACTTGTAATCAAGGTCTGGACATTCATGTCTGCAGCAAGCATAGCCACTCTGAGGTAAAGGGGAAGGAGAAAAAAAAAAACTCAGAATCTTCTTTCTTATAATCCCTCTTCTGCAATGCATTAAACATTTAATACTGGCCTGGCAAACTGTTATGACCCCAATGGCGAGGGTCTCAGAGGAACGTGGAAGTCTGCAGAATACAAAAATCCAGCTCATAGGGCAGTGGTAACTGGGTTGACCATATATCTACTCCTAACGCCAACACTAGAAGTAGCCGGGGATCATTCCTACGTTGATTCTAGATGACACGCGCCAGCCGGAGAATCTAGCTACCCCTAGTAGAGGAAAACAAAGACCTTTCTTGCCTCCAGAGAAGGGGACCCCAAAGCTGGATAGAAGCCCCCCACAAATAATGACGGTGAGGTAAGAGGAAATGACAAACACAGAAATGAACCAGGTTTAGCACAGAGAGGCCCGCTTACTGATAGCAGAATAAAGAAAGGTAACTTATATGGTCAACAAAAACCCTATCAAAATCCACACTGGAAATTCAAGAACCCCCGAACCGTCTAACGGTCCGGGGGGAGAACACCAGCCCCCTAGAGCTTCCAGCAAAGGTCAGGATATAGATTTGGAACAAGCTGGACAAAAATACAAAACCAAAACAAATAGCAAAAAGCAAAAGGCAGACTTAGCTGAAATAACTGGAACCAGGATCAGTAGACAAGAGCACAGCAGACTAGCTCTGATAACTACGTTGCCAGGCATTGAACTGAAGGTCCAGGGAGCTTATATAGCAACACCCCTAACTAACGACCCAGGTGCGGATAAAAGGAATGACAGAAAAACCAGAGTCAAAAAACTAGTAACCACTAGAGGGAGCAAAAAGCAAATTCACAACAGGTCTCACGGTATCAGGGGACACATTTTATAAGTGTTTAGTTCTGTGTTTGCAAGGAGCATAATGAAAAGAGCCACCTTTTCCTTTTGCATCCTTGCTGCACAAGCTAGCTCTTTCAGCTACAAATGCCTTGGGGGGGTTAAAGGTTCCCTTTCGACTTACTCCAATCAGGCTTCGGCCTACACTGTGTTCCTCTGCTCCTCCTGCTGTCCCTGGGCTCCAACACCGCTAGTTGCTGCCTGGTAGTGCTGTACGCACAGTCAACAGTCGCTCCTCTGTTATTGGGGTTCAGTAACGTCAGCTGTTCCCCAGCTGTGTGTGTGGCAATCCCTCCTATCTCCTCCACGTCCTCCTCCTGCTATCCCTGGGCTCCAACACCGCTAGTTGTTGCCTGGTAGTGCTATACGCACAGTCAACAGTCGCTCCTCTGTTATTGGGGTTCAGTAATGTCAGCTGTTCCCCAGCTGTGTGTGTGGCAATCCCTCCTATCTCCTCCACCTCCTCCTCCTGCCGTCCCTGGGCTCCAACACCGCTAGTTGTTGCCTGGTAGTGCTGTACGCACAGTCAACAGTCGCTCCTCTGTTATTGGGGTTCAGTAACGTCAGCTGTTCCCCAGCTGTGTGTGTGGCAATCCCTCCTATCTCCTCCACCTCCTCCTCCTGCCGTCCCTGGGCTCCAACACCGCTATTTGTTGCCTGGTAGTGCTGTACGCACAGTCAACAGTCGCTCCTCTGTTATTGGGGTTCAGTAACGTCAGCTGTTCCCCAGCTGTGTGTGTGGCAATCCCTCCTATCTCCTCCACCTCCTCCTGCCGTCTCTGGGCTCCAACACCGCTATTTGTTGCCTGGTAGTGCTGTACGCACAGTCAACAGTCGCTCCTCTGTTATTGGAGTTAAGTAACGTCAGCTGTTCCCCAGCTGTGTGTGTGGCAATCCCTCCTATCTCCTCCATCTCCTCCTCCTGCCGTCTCTGGGCTCCAACACCGCTATTTGTTGCCTGGTAGTGCTGTACGCACAGTCAACAATCGCTCCTCTGTTATTGGGGTTCAGTAACGTCAGCTGTTCCCCAGCTGTGTGTGTGGCAATCCCTCCTATCTCCTCCACCTCCTCCTCCTGCCGTCCCTGGGCTCCAACACTGCTATTTCTTGCCTGGTAGTGCTGTATGCACAGTCAACAGTCGCTCCTCTGTTATTGGGGTTCAGTAATGTCAGCTGTTCCCCAGCTGTGTGTGTGGCAATCCCTCCTATCTCCTCCACCTCCTCCTCCTGCCATCCCTGGGCTCCAACACCGCTAGTTGTTGCCTGGTAGTGCTGTACGCACAGTCAACAGTCGCTCCTCTGTTATTGGGGTTCAGTAACATCAGCTGTTCCCCAGCTGTGTGTGTGGCAATCCCTCCTATCTTCTCCACCTCCTCCTCCTGCCGTCCCTGGGCTCCAACACCGCTATTTGTTGCCTGGTAGTGCTGTACGCACAGTCAACAGTCGCTCCTCTGTTATTGGGGTTCAGTAACGTCAGCTGTTCCCCAGCTGTGTGTGTGGCAATCCCTCCTATCTCCTCCACCTCCTCCTCCTGCTGTCCCTGGGCTCCAACACCGCTAGTTGTTGCCTGGTAGTGCTGTACGCACAGTCAACAGTCGCTCCTCTGTTATTGGGGTTCAGTAACGTCAGCTGTTCCCCAGCTGTGTGTGTGGCAATCCCTCCTATCTCCTCCACCTCCTCCTCCTGCCGTCCCTGGGCTCCAACACCGCTAGTTGTTGCCTGGTAGTGCTGTACGCACAGTCAACAGTCGCTCCTCTGTTATTGGGGTTCAGTAACGTCAGCTGTTCCCCAGCTGTGTGTGTGGCAATCCCTCCTATCTCCTCCACCTCCTCCTCCTGCTGTCCCTGGGCTCCAACACCGCTATTTGTTGCCTGGTAGTGCTGTACGCACAATCAACAGTCGCTCCTCTGTTATTGGGGTTCAGTAACGTCAGCTGTTCCCCAGCTGTGTGTGTGGCAATCCCTCCTATCTCCTCCACCTCCTCCTCCTGATGTCCCTGGGCTACAACACCGCTAGTTGTTGTCCAGAAGTGCTGTCTGCACAGAGCCAAACACCTCGCCAATGTGTTAGTGGGGTTCAGTAATGCCTGCTGCTCCCCTGCTGTGTATACGGCAATGTGTCATGCGACCGCCACGCGGGCACAACAACTTAAATTTAAGGGAACCTGCCCCCCCCCCCAGGCGTTTGTTACTGAAAGAGCCACCTTGTGCAGCAGTAATAATGATGCAAAAGGAAAAAGTGGCTCTTTTTGTGGTGCTCCTTGCACACGCTGAACTTGACACTTATGAAATGTGTCCCCTCACACCGTTAAACCGTCCGGTCGGAGGGACTTTCCTTTGTCATGTGACGCAGCACAGCTGTCATTCTTACCCCCTTGGCGCCATGCGCCGCCTCCTCAGCATTGTTTGAATCTGTCCCGGAGCCTGCGCTGTTATGTTAGCCCTTGTCCATGCACACATTTTGCGCTGCCCATCTTCTGACATCATTTGGTGTCAGGCTGGCTGCGCCTGTGCGGCCGCGCTGGACGAGATCCCGCCTCGTAGCGTCTTCTGATTTAATCCCACTGCGGGCCTGTGATCCATGGACATGCGCAGTGCATATCTTAACATCCGCCTCTCTCTCATCTCCCTCAGCCTTCTTCAGACTGTGCGCCGTCAGCTGATCCCTAATAGCATGCCACGGCCATGACGCCGCACAGTCTGAAGAAGCTGGAAGGAGGGGAGCGAGAGGCAAGGATATGCACTGCGCATGCCCATGGATCACAGGTCCGCAGAGTGATTACATTAGATGACACAGCGAGGCGGGATCTTGGCCAGCGCAGCCGCACAGGCGCAGCCAGCCTGACACCAAATGATGTCAGAAGACGGGCAGCGCTAAGTGTGCCTGGCCAAGGGATAACATAGCAGCGCAGGCTCCGGGACAGATTCAAACAACGCTGAGGAGGCGGCGCACGGCGCCTAGGGGGTAAGAATGACAGCTGTGCTGTGTCACATGACAAAGGAAAGTCCCTCCGACCGGACGGTTTAACGGTGTGAGGGGACACATTTCATAAGTGTCAAGTTCAGCGTTTGCAAGGACCATAATTAAAAGAGCTAAGTTTACCTTTTCCAGCATTAGTGCTGTACAATATGGCTCTTTCAGCTACAAACGCCTGGGGGGGGGTTAAAGGTTCCCTTTCAACTTGCTCCAGTGCAGGCTTCGGCCTACACTATGCTCCTCCTGCTGACCCTGGGCTCTAACACCGCCAGTTGGCGTCCAGATGTGCTAGCTGCACAGAGAAAAACACCAGCCAATGTGTCAGTGGGGTTCAGCAACGCCAGCTATACCCCTGCTGTGTAGCCGGCAACGTGTCCTGCAACAGCCACGCAGACACAAAGCTGCCGCCAGTGCAGGCTTCGGCCTACACTCTGCTCCCTCTCCTCCTGCTGACCCTGGGCTCTAACAACGCCAGTTGGGGCCCGGTACTGCTAGCTGCACAGAGAAAAACACCAGCCAATGTGTCAGTGTGGTTCAGCACCACCAGCTGTTCCCCTGCTGTGTAGCCGGCATCGTGTCCTGCAACAGCCACGCAGACACAAGAACTGAAATTGAAGGGAACTTGTCCCCCCTCCCCAGGCGTTTGTATGTTTCACAGCCACCTTGTACAGCAGTAATGCTGCATGTGTGCAAGGTGGCTCAGAAACTTATTCCCCTTGCACACGTGGAACTGAACACGTCTAAAATGTGTCCTCTGTGACCATTTAACCATCCCTGAGGTGTGACTTTCCTTTGTAATTACACGCTGCAACCCCCTTGGTAGCGCTGCCCGTCTTCTGGCATCATTGTTTGGCTGGCTGCGCCTCTGCGGCCGCCCTGGCCCACACAACGCCCCTCGGTGTCTTATTTATTTTGACTGCGAGGGTGTGATTGATAGGCATGAGCAGTGCATATGTTCGCCTGTCCCTCATCTCCTTCGGCCTTCTTCAGACTGTGCGGCTTCATGGCCGTGGCATGCGACAAGGGATCAGATGACGCCGCACAGTCTGAAGCAGGTGTGAGGACCCGAGTGTGAGAGGCGAACATATGTACTGCGCCAGGCCATGAATCCCAGCCCCGCAGTGTTTTAACAATGTAAAGACACTGCGGGGCTGGGATTCAATGTCATCGCGAACCGCACCGGCCAACATTAAATGATGTCAGAAGATGGGCAGCGCTAACAGCGCAAGGCCAAGGGATAACACGACAGTGCAGACTCCTGTGCAGCAAATAACGACGCTCAGGAGGCCGCGCCCAGCACCAAGGTGGGATTTTTGACAGCTGTGCTGCGTCTCATTACGAAGGGAACTCACGCCTCCAAAACAGTTTGACTGCTTAAGGGCCTAAATGTTATACGTGTTTCTTTCTGCGTGTGCAAGGAGCAAAATTAAAAGAGCAACCTTTGACTTGTGCAGCATTACTGCTGCACAAGCTGTGGCTCTTGCAGTTTGTAACCCCTGAGGGGGGGTTAAAGGTTAACTTTAAAATCGGTTCAATTAGGCTTCGGCCTACACTCTGCTCCACCTGCAGAGCCCGGGCTCCAACACCGCTAGTTGCTGTCTGGAAGTGCTGGCTGCACAGAGCAAAACACACGCCACTCTGTCAGTGGGGTTCAGCACCGCCAGCTGTTCCCCTGCTGTGTAGCCGGCATTGTGTCCAGCAACAGCCACACAGACACAAAGCTGCCGCCAGTGCAGGCTTCGGCCTACACTCTGCTCCCTCTCCTCCTCCTGCTGACCCTGGGCTCTAACACCGCCAGTTGGTGCCCGGTACTGCTAGCTGCACAGAGAAAAACACCTTGCCAATGTGTCAGTGGGGTTCAGCACCGCCAGCTGTTCCCCTGCTGTGTAGCCGGCAATGTGTCCTGCAACAGCCACGCAGACACAACAGACCTACAAATGCCTCCAGTGAAGGCTTCGGCCTACACTCTGCTCCCCCTGCTGACCCTTTGCTCCAACACCGCTAGTTGGGGCTCTAGGAAGACAAGCTTGAATAGGTCCCCATCCTGGTTCCAGCACCGTCAGCTGGTTCCGGGCAGAGCCTTTGGCTTAGGTGCCTCCTTCTGGGTATCCGAGTTCCACCAACGTCAGGTGGTCCTTGGTAGTGCTTTCAGGCACGGGTACCTCCTGCTTAGTAACCGGGTTCCAGTAACGTCAGCTGGTCCTCGGTAGTTCCATTGGCTTTTGGACCTTCGGCTACCCATCCGGGTTTCAGTACCGTCAGCTGGTTCCCGGCAGTGTCTTTTGCTCTTGTACCTTCTGCTCCCCATCCTGGTTCCAGTACCGTCAGCTGGTTCCGGGCAGAGCCTTTGGCTTAGGTGCCTCCCTCTGGGTATCCGAGTTCCACCAATGTCAGGTGGTCCTTGGTAGTGCTTTCAGGCACGGGTACCTCCTGCTTAGTAACCGGGTTCCAGTAACGTCAGCTGGTCCTCGGTAGTTCCATTGGCTCTTGGACCTTCGGGTAGCCATCCGAGTTCCAGTTCCATCAGCTGTTTCTCGGCATTTTCTCAGCCTTCTTGTACCTTCTGCTACAGTTCCAAGTTCAAGACCCTAAAGATGACGACCCGGAAGACCACCCCTAAGTGTTGTGAATTTGCTTTTTGCTCCCTCTAGTGGTTACTAGTTTTTTGACTCTGGTTTTTCTGTCATTCCTTTTATCCGCACCTGGGTCGTTAGTTAGGGGTGTTGCTATATAAGCTCCCTGGACCTTCAGTTCAATGCCTGGCAACGTAGTTATCAGAGCTAGTCTGCTGTGCTCTTGTCTACTGATCCTGGTTCCAGTTATATCAGCTAAGTCTGCCTTTTGCTTTTTGCTATTTGTTTTGGTTTTGTATTTTTGTCCAGCTTGTTCCAAATCTATATCCTGACCTTTGCTGGAAGCTCTAGGGGCTGGTGTTCTCCCCCCGGACCGTTAGACGGTTCGGGGGTTCTTGAATTTCCAGTGTGGATTTTGATAGGGTTTTTGTTGACCATATAAGTTACCTTTCTTTATTCTGCTATCAGTTAGCGGGCCTCTCTGTGCTAAACCTGGTTCATTTCTGTGTTTGTCATTTCTTCTTACCTCACCGTCATTATTTGTGGGGGGCTTCTATCCAGCTTTGGGGTCCCCTTCTCTGGAGGCAAGAAAGGTCTTTGTTTTCCTCTACTAGGGGTAGCTAGATTCTCCGGCTGGCGCGTGTCATCTAGAATCAACGTAGGAATGATCCCCGGCTACTTCTAGTGTTGGCGTTAGGAGTAGATATATGGTCAACCCAGTTACCACTGCCCTATGAGCTGGATTTTTGTATTCTGCAGACTTCCACGTTCCTCTGAGACCCTCGCCATTGGGGTCATAACAGTTTGCCAGGCCAGTATTAAATGTTTAATGCATTGCAGAAGAGGGATTATAAGAAAGAAGATTCTGAGTTTTTTTTTTTTTTCTTCTCCTTCCCCTTTACCTCAGAGTGGCTATGCTTGCTGCAGACATGAATGTCCAGACCTTGATTACAAGTGTGGACCAGCTGGCTACTCGTGTGCAGGGCATACAAGACTATGTTATCAGAAATCCTAGGTCAGAACCTAAAATACCGATTCCTGAACTGTTTTCTGGAGACAGGTTTAAGTTTAGGAATTTCGTGAATAATTGTAAATTGTTTTTGTCCCTGAGACCCTGTTCATCAGGAGATTCTGCTCAGCAAGTAAAAATTGTTATTTCGTTCTTACGTGGCGACCCTCAGGATTGGGCTTTTTCGCTGGCGCCAGGAGATCCGGCATTGGCTGATCTTGATGCGTTTTTTCTGGCGCTCGGTTTACTTTATGAGGAACCCAATCTTGAGATTCAGGCAGAAAAGGCCTTGCTGTCTATGTCTCAGGGGCAGGACGAGGCTGAAGTGTATTGCCAAAAATTTCGGAAATGGTCCGTGCTGACACATTGGAACGAGTGTGCACTGGCCGCTAATTTTAGAAATGGCCTTTCTGAAGCCATTAAGAATGTTATGGTGGGTTTTCCCATTCCCACAGGTCTGAATGATACTATGGCACTGGCTATTCAAATTGACCGGCGGTTGCGGGAGCGCAAAACCGCAAATTCCCTCATGGTGTTGTCTGAACAGACACCTAATTCGGTGCAATGTGATAGAAAAATCGCAAATTCCCTCATGGTGTTGTCTGAACAGACACCTGATTTAATGCAATGTGATAGAATCCTGACTAGAAATGAGCGGAAAATTCATAGACGCCGGAATGGCTTGTGCTACTACTGTGGTGATTCTACACATATTATCTCAGCATGCTCTAAACGTATAGCTAAGGTTGTTAGTCCTGTCACCGTTGGTAATTTGCAGCCTAAATTTATTCTGTCTGTAACTTTGATTTGCTCACTGTCATCGTATCCTGTCATGGCGTTTGTAGATTCAGGTGCTGCCCTGAGTCTCATGGATCTCTCATTTGCTAAGCGCTGTGGTTTTACTCTTGAACCATTAGAAAATCCTATTCCTCTTAGGGGTATTGATGCTACACCATTGGCAGCAAATAAACCGCAGTATTGGACTCAGGTTACCATGTGCATGACTCCTGAACACCGCGAGGTGATACGTTTCCTGGTTTTACATAAAATGCATGATTTGGTCGTTTTAGGGCTGCCATGGTTACAGACCCATAATCCAGTCCTGGACTGGAAGGCTATGTCAGTCTCAAGTTGGGGCTGTCGTGGTATTCATGAGGATTCCCTGCCTGTGTCTATTGCTTCTTCTACGCCTTCGGAAGTTCCGGAGTATTTGTCTGATTATCAGGATGTCTTCAGTGAGTCTGAGTCCAGTGCACTGCCTCCTCATAGGGACTGTGACTGTGCTATAGATTTGATCCCAGGCAGTAAATTTCCTAAGGGAAGACTGTTTAATCTGTCGGTACCTGAACATACCGCTATGCTTTCATATATCAAGGAGTCTCTGGAAAAAGGACATATTCGTCCGTCTTCTTCCCCTCTTGGTGCGGGATTCTTTTTTGTGGCAAAAAAGGACGGATCTTTGAGACCTTGTATTGATTATCGGCTTTTAAATAAGATCACTGTCAAATTTCAGTATCCTTTACCGCTGTTGTCTGACTTGTTTGCCCGGATTAAGGGTGCCAAGTGGTTCACCAAGATAGACCTTCGTGGTGCGTACAACCTTGTGCGCATTAAGCAAGGTGATGAATGGAAAACCGCATTCAATACGCCCGAAGGTCATTTTGAGTACTTGGTGATGCCTTTTGGGCTCTCCAATGCGCCTTCAGTTTTTCAGTCCTTTATGCATGACATTTTCCGGAAGTATCTGGATAAATTTTTGATTGTTTATCTGGATGATATTTTGGTTTTTTCTGATGATTGGGATTCGCATGTGGAGCAGGTCAGGTTGGTCTTTGAAATTTTGCGTGAAAATTCTTTGTTTGTCAAGGGCTCAAAGTGTCTCTTTGGTGTACAGAAGGTTCCCTTTTTGGGGTTCATTTTTTCCCCTTCTGCTGTGGAGATGGACCCAGTCAAGGTCCGAGCTATTCTTGATTGGACTCAGCCCTCGTCAGTTAAGAGTCTTCAGAAGTTCTTGGGCTTCGCTAACTTCTACCGTCGTTTTATCGCTAATTTTTCTAGCATTGTGAAACCTTTGACGGATATGACCAAGAAGGGCTCCGATGTAGCTAACTGGGCTCTTGCTGCCGTGGAGGCTTTCCAGGAGTTGAAACGCCGGTTTACTTCTGCGCCTGTTTTGTGCCAGCCTGACGTCTCACTTCCCTTTCAGGTTGAGGTGGATGCTTCGGAGATTGGGGCAGGGGCCGTTTTGTCGCAGAGAGGCCCTGGTTGCTCTGTTATGAAACCTTGTGCCTTTTTCTCTAGGAAGTTTTCGCCTGCCGAGCGAAATTATGATGTGGGCAATCGGGAGTTGTTGGCCATGAAATGGGCATTTGAGGAGTGGCGTCATTGGCTCGAGGGTGCTAAGCATCGTGTGGTGGTCTTGACTGATCACAAAAATCTGATGTATCTCAAGTCTGCTAAACGCCTTAATCCGAGACAGGCCCGCTGGTCATTGTTTTTCTCCCGCTTTGATTTTGTTGTCTCGTATTTACCAGGTTCAAAGAATGTGAAGGCCGATGCTCTTTCTAGGAGCTTTGTGCCTGATGCTCCTGGAGTCGCTGATCCTGTTGGTATTCTTAAAGATGGAGTTATCTTGTCAGCTATTTCTCCGGATCTGCGACGTGTGTTGCAGAGATTTCAGGCTGATAGGCCTGAGTCTTGTCCACCTGACAGACTGTTTGTCCCGGATAAGTGGACCAGCAGAGTCATTTCCGAGGTTCATTCCTCGGTGTTGGCAGGTCACCCGGGAATTTTTGGCACCAGAGATCTGGTGGCCAGGTCCTTTTGGTGGCCTTCCTTGTCAAGGGATGTGCGGTCATTTGTGCAGTCCTGTGGGACTTGTGCTCGAGCTAAGCCTTGCTGTTCTCGTGCCAGCGGTTTGCTCTTGCCCTTGCCTGTCCCGAAGAGACCTTGGACACATATCTCCATGGATTTCATTTCTGATCTTCCGCTATCTCAGGGCATGTCCGTTATCTGGGTGATATGTGATCGCTTCTCCAAGATGGTCCATTTGGTTCCTTTGCCTAAGCTGCCTTCCTCTTCCGATCTGGTTCCTGTGTTTTTCCAGAACGTGGTTCGTTTGCACGGCATCCCTGAGAATATTGTGTCAGACAGAGGATCCCAGTTCGTTTCCAGGTTCTGGCGATCCTTTTGTAGTAGGATGGGCATTGATTTGTCGTTTTCGTCTGCTTTCCATCCTCAGACTAATGGACAGACGGAGCGAACCAATCAGACTTTGGAGGCTTATTTAAGGTGTTTTGTCTCTGCTGATCAGGACGATTGGGTGACATTCTTGCCGTTGGCTGAGTTTGCCCTTAATAATCGGGCTAGTTCCGCCACCTTGGTTTCGCCTTTTTTCTGCAACTCTGGTTTCCATCCTCGCTTTTCTTCGGGTTATGTGGAGCCTTCTGACTGTCCTGGGGTGGATTCTGTGGTGGATAGGTTGCAGCGGATCTGGAATCATGTGGTGGACAACTTGAAGTTGTCACAGGAGAAGGCTCAGCGCTTTGCCAACCGCCGCCGCGGTGTGGGTCCCCGACTACGCGTTGGGGATTTGGTGTGGCTTTCTTCCCGCTTTGTTCCTATGAAGGTCTCCTCTCCCAAATTTAAACCTCGTTTTATTGGGCCTTACAAGATATTGGAAATCCTTAATCCTGTATCTTTTCGTCTGGATCTTCCTGTGTCGTTTGCTATTCACAATGTATTTCATAGGTCCTTGTTGCGGCGGTACATTGTGCCTGTAGTTCCTTCTGCTGAGCCTCCTGCTCCGGTGTTGGTTGAGGGCGAGTTGGAGTACGTGGTGGAGAAGATCTTGGATTCTCGCCTCTCCAGGCGGAGGCTTCAGTACCTGGTCAAGTGGAAGGGCTATGGTCAGGAGGATAATTCCTGGGTGGTCGCCTCTGATGTTCATGCGGCCGATTTAGTTCGTGCCTTTCATGCCGCTCATCCTGATCGCCCTGGTGGTCGTGGTGAGGGTTCGGTGACCCCTCACTAAGGGGGGGGTACTGTTGTGAATTTGCTTTTTGCTCCCTCTAGTGGTTACTAGTTTTTTGACTCTGGTTTTTCTGTCATTCCTTTTATCCGCACCTGGGTCGTTAGTTAGGGGTGTTGCTATATAAGCTCCCTGGACCTTCAGTTCAATGCCTGGCAACGTAGTTATCAGAGCTAGTCTGCTGTGCTCTTGTCTACTGATCCTGGTTCCAGTTATATCAGCTAAGTCTGCCTTTTGCTTTTTGCTATTTGTTTTGGTTTTGTATTTTTGTCCAGCTTGTTCCAAATCTATATCCTGACCTTTGCTGGAAGCTCTAGGGGCTGGTGTTCTCCCCCCGGACCGTTAGACGGTTCGGGGGTTCTTGAATTTCCAGTGTGGATTTTGATAGGGTTTTTGTTGACCATATAAGTTACCTTTCTTTATTCTGCTATCAGTTAGCGGGCCTCTCTGTGCTAAACCTGGTTCATTTCTGTGTTTGTCATTTCTTCTTACCTCACCGTCATTATTTGTGGGGGGCTTCTATCCAGCTTTGGGGTCCCCTTCTCTGGAGGCAAGAAAGGTCTTTGTTTTCCTCTACTAGGGGTAGCTAGATTCTCCGGCTGGCGCGTGTCATCTAGAATCAACGTAGGAATGATCCCCGGCTACTTCTAGTGTTGGCGTTAGGAGTAGATATATGGTCAACCCAGTTACCACTGCCCTATGAGCTGGATTTTTGTATTCTGCAGACTTCCACGTTCCTCTGAGACCCTCGCCATTGGGGTCATAACACTAAGATAACGACGACACCAGAGACGACAACCACTGAGATGACGACGACCCTGGAGACGATGACCCTGAAGACCACCCCGATGACGACGACCCCGGAGACGACGACCCTGGAGACGACGACCCTGGAGACGATGACGACATGGGAGACCGAGAAGCAGAAGAACAAGAGGCTGCAGAACAAAGAGCAGAAGAACATTAAGCATAACACTAAATATCAGAGCAAAAGATATTATCTAAATTATAAGCAGAAGAAGACTAAGCAGTGTATGGGGGTGAGTCCGTTCCTCCTCGTGGTGCCCCTGGATAAAGCCTGATGCTGCAGGCCAAACTGAACGCGGACAAATGTAACTCTTTTGTGACAGGCAGAACGGAAGGTGTAATCTTCAAACTTTTATAGATAACAACTACGGGAATGCCTGTCACAAATAAGAATATGATGAAGAAGTTGAATATGAAGAAGATAATAGTTAAATAAAAAGAATATGAACAATGTAAAAAAAAAAATTATAGGTAGAAGACGAAGAAGAAGATGAATAAGGTGAAGATAGTTGATGTCAAAGAAGCTGATGATGAGGATAATGAAGAAGAAAGTGTGGTAGAAGTAAAAAAGAAGGTGAAGGGCGTGGAAGTAGTGAAACATCAATATCTGACAAAATAAAAAAAAAATAACATAGTCAAAATCTTTCTAACGCCGAACTTCATAAAAAAAACAAAATCCTGCTATTCTATTTGAATGGGATAAACCTCTGTGCCTTTAATGTCTCCGCCACCTCCCCAAATACATCCTACATTATTCTTAGTTGTTTTCCTTCATGTTGAATGAACCTACAAGGAAAGAAAGGGTTTATTTTAATTCCGATATTTTCGTCCCATTGACTTGCATTGGGATCGGGTATCGGTATCGGATTAGATCCGATACTTTGACGGTATCGGCCGATACTTTCCGATACCAATACTTTCCGATATCGGCAGGTATCACTCAACACTAGTCCTGAACCACCCAGAGATTAAGGGGAAAAGAAATACAAAACACACTGCAGAGAAAAAAAAATGGTCTCAGAACTTCTCTTATCCCTCTATTGAGATGCATTAACACTTTGTGGTCCAGCTGAACTGTTATGTTTGGCTGGTGGTTAGGAGCACTAGAAATGACCAGATGAGCAAACTAGCAATACGGGATGAGCTCTGGGAAGTGAGAGCTCTGCTGACCGCAACCCCTAATCCTATCACAACAACTAGAAATAGCCGTGGAGAGTTCCTGACTCTGCCTAGACGCCTCTTCACAGCCTAAGAGCTAACTACCCCTAAAGATAGAAAATACAGCCTACCTAGCCTCAGAGAAATTCCCCAAAGAAATAGGCAGCCCCCACATATATTGACTGTGAGTTAAGATGGAAGTCACAAACACAGGAATGAAATAGATTTCAGCATAGGAGGCCAGACTAACTAAACAGACAGAGGATAGAAAAGGTATCTTTGTGGTCAGCATAAAAAACTAACAAAAAACCACGCAGAGTGTGCAAAAGAAACCACCGCACCGACTCACGGTGCGGTGGTGCCACTCTGCATCCCAGAGCTTCCAGCTAGCAAGATTAAATCACAATAGCAAGCTGGACAAAAACACAGTGGTAACAAATAAGCTAGCAGGGACTTAGCTTTTGCTGAAATAGACAGGCCATCTGAAAGATCCAAGAGAACTGAACCAGTACTAGGACATTGACAGCTGGCATCAAGTAAAGATCTGAGTGGAGTTAAATAGAGCAGCCAGCCAAGGCCTGAACGAGATCAGCTGGAGAAGGAATCTCAGAACCAGCAGCTCCACTCACAGCCACCAGAGGGAGTCCATGAACAGAACTCACCGAAGTACCATTCATAACCACAGGAGGGAGCTCGAGAACAGAATTCACAAGTCAGCCATTGTCTGCTCAGGGAAGTCTAAAGGACGAGGTGGTGGGCGAAGAGGAAGAGGACCAGGAGGATGATGGGGATGACTATTTGTTGGATGAGGAAGCTTCTCAGGGGGCAATAGAAATTGCTGGCGGTGCAAGGCCGGGTTCTGGGTTTTTGAGGGAGACAAGTGAAGTGGATTTGCCAGAAAGTGCTCCTCAACCCAGCATAAGCTGTTATGATCTGGTGGCCTAAGAGCAGCATGAGACATGCTCTGGAGAAGGTGGTACCTGTACTGACCGCAGACCCTGAACTTAACACCGCAACTAGAAGTAGCCGTGGAATGTACCTATCACTCCCTAGACATCTCGACACAGCTGGAGGACTAATTACCCCTAGAGATAGAAAAGGGAAAACTATCTTGAATCAGAGAAAATTCCCAAAGGATAGCCAGCCCCCCACAAATAT
This sequence comes from Ranitomeya variabilis, assembly GCF_051348905.1. Classification (NCBI taxonomy): domain Eukaryota; kingdom Metazoa; phylum Chordata; class Amphibia; order Anura; family Dendrobatidae; genus Ranitomeya; species Ranitomeya variabilis. Next base: position 934,042,123 of record NC_135232.1, on the reverse strand, counting down.
TGACTGTGAGAGGAGAGGGAAAAAACATACACAGACTGAAATCAGAATTTAGCAAAGGAGGCCACTTCTAGCTAAATAGAAAGGATAGGACAGAGTACTATGCGGTCAGTATTAAAACACTAGAAAATATCCACCACAGAAAATACAAAAATCTCCACAGCTAACTAAAGATATGGAGGGTATATCTGCATCTCCAGAGATACCAGCTTGGCTAAACAAATCCTTATTCAGACCAAGCTGGACAAGACAAAAACATGGAAAAGAAATGAACAATAAGGCCACAGCATGTGGACAGCAAAAATAAAGGCCAGAACTTATCTTTGTTGAAAGGAACAGCCAAGCAGGAGAGAGCAGGCAAGGATGTGAATCCTCCAGGAACAATGGACAACTGGCACTGACTAAAGGGTCAAGCAAGGCTAAACAGCCCAGTCAGGATTGCAAAAACTTGACACACCTGATGAATGCTGCGATCCAGAGAGAGCAGCACTACCACTTATAACCACTGGAGGGAGCCCAAGAGCAGAATTCACAACAGTACCGCCCCCTTGAGGAGGGGTCACCGAACCCTCACCAGAGCCCCCAGGCCGATCCGGACGAGCCAAATGAAAGGCACGAACCAAATCCTCAGCATGAACATCGGAGGCAACAACCCAAGAATTATCCTCCTGGCCATAACCCTTCCATTTGACAAGATAGTGAAGCTTCCGCCTCGAAAAACGAGAATCCAAAATCTTCTCAACCACATACTCCAACTCCCCATCAATCAACACCGGGGCAGGAGGATCAACAGAGGGAACAACGGGCACCACATATTTCCGCAACAAAGATCTATGAAAAACATTATGGATGGAAAAAGAGGCTGGAAGGGCCAAACGAAAAGACACTGGATTGATAATCTCAGAAATCCTATAAGGGCCAATAAACCGAGGCTTAAACTTAGGGGAAGAAACCTTCATAGGAACATGACGGGAAGACAACCAGACCAAATCCCCAACCCGAAGCCAGGTACCAACACACCGACGACTGTTAGCAAACGCTGAGCCCCCTCCTGAGACAACACCAAATTGTCAACAACATGAGCCCAAATTTGCTGCAACCTGTAAACCACAGAGTCCACCCCAGGACAATCAGAAGGCTCAACCTGCCCTGAAGAAAAACGAGGATGAAAACCAGAGTTACAAAAGAAGGGTGAAAAAAAGGTAGCAGATCTAGCCCGATTATTAAGGGCAAACTCGGCCAATGGCAAGAAAGCCACCCAATCATCCTGATCAGCAGACACAAAGCATCTCAAATAAGTTTCCAAAGTCTGATTAGTTCGCTCGGTTTGGCCATTTGTCTGAGGATGAAAGGCGGAAGAAAAAGACAAATCAATGCCCAGCCTAGCACAAAAGGCCCGCCAAAACCTAGAAACAAACTGGGAACCTCTATCGGACACAATATTCTCCGGAATGTCATGCAAACGAACCACATGCTGAAAAAACAACGGAACCAAATCAGAAGAGGAAGGCAACTTAGGCAAAGGTACCAAATGAACCATCTTAGAAAACCGGTCACAAACCACCCAGATAACCGACATCCTCTGGGAAACCGGAAGATCCGAAATAAAATCCATAGAAATATGCGTCCAAGGCCTCTCAGGGACCGGCAAAGGCAAAAGCAACCCACTAGCGCGGGAACAGCAAGGCTTGGCTCGCGCACAAGTCCCACAGGACTGCACAAAAGAACGCACATCCCGTGTAAAAGAAGGCCACCAAAAGGACCTACCAACCAAATCTCTGGTACCAAAAATACCAGGATGACCAGCCAACACAGAACAATGATCCTCCGAAATCACTTTACTAGTCCATCTGTCAGGAACAAACAGTTTCCCCACTGGACAGCGGTCAGGTTTATCAGCCTGAAATTCCTGAAGAACCCGTCGTAAATCAGGGGAGATGGCAGAAAGAATCACCCCTTCCTTCAGAATGCTGACCGGCTCAAGGACCCCAGGAGAATCAGGCAAAAAGCTCCTAGAGAGGGCATTAGCCTTAACATTCTTAGAACCCGGAAGATACAAGACCACAAAATCAAAACGGGAGAAAAACAGGGACCATCAGGCCTGTCTAGGATTCAGCCGTTTGGCAGACTCAAGGTAAATCAGATTCTTATGATCGGTCAAGACCACAATACGGTGCTTGGCCCCCTCAAGCCAAAGTCGCCAGTCCTCAAATGCCCACTTCATAGCCAACAACTCACGATTGCCGACATCATAATTGCGTTCCGCAGGCGAAAACTTTCGAGAAAAGAAGGCACACGGTTTCATCAAGGAACCATCAGAATTCCTCTGAGACAAAACGGCCCCTGCCCCAATCTCAGAAGCATCAACCTCAACCTGAAAAGGAAGAGAAACATCCGGCTGACGCAACACAGGGGCAGAAGTAAATTGGCGTTTAAGCTCCTGAAAGGCAGAAACAGCCGCAGAGGGCCAATTCGTCACATCAGATCCTTTCTTCGTCAAATCGGTCAGGGGTTTAACCACACTGGAGAAGTTGGCAATGAAACAGCGATAAAAATTAGCAAAGCCCAAAAATTTCTGAAGGCTCTTCACGGATGTGGGCTGGATCCAATCATGAATGGCCTGAACCTTAACCGGATCCATTTCTATAGATGAGGGAGAAAAAATGAAGCCCAAAAAAGAAATCTTCTGTACTCCAAAGAGGCACTTAGACCCCTTCACAAACAAGGCATTATCATGAAGGATCTGAAATACCATCCGGACTTGTGTCACATGAGACTCCCAATCATCTGAAAAAATCAAAATATCATCCAAATATACAATCATGAATTTATCAAGATAATTCCGAAATATATCATGCATGAAGGACTGAAACACAGATGGAGCATTAGAGAGTCCGAATGGCATCACAAGGTATTCAAAATGGCCTTCGGGCGTATTAAACGCAGTTTTCAATTCGTCACCCTGCTTAATACGAACAAGATTATATGCCCCTAGAAGGTCAATCTTAGTAAACCAACTAGCCCCCTTAATCCTAGCAAACAGATCAGAAAGCAAAGGCAAAGGGTATTGGAATTTGACCGTGATATTATTCAAGAGGCGATAATCAATACAGGGTCTGAAGGAGCCATCTTTTTTGGCAACAAAAAAAAACCTGCTCCCAATGAAGATGGCCGAATATGCCGCTTCTCCAAGGACTCCTTAACATAGCTTCGCATGGCGGTATGTTTTGGCACAGACAGGTTGAAAAGTTGGCCCTTAGGGAACTTACAGCCTGGAATCAAGTCAATAGCACAATCACAGTCCCTATGCGGTGGAAGGGAACTGGACTTGGGCTCATTGAATACATCCTGGAAATCTGACAAAAACTCAGGAATTTCAGAAGAGGGGGAGGAGGCAATTGACATCAAAGGAACATCACCATGAACCCCCTGACAACCCCAACTAGTCACAGACATAGATTTCCAATCTAACACCGGATTATGCACCTGTAACCATGGGAAACCCAGCACAATAGCATCTTACAAATTATGCAACACCAGAAAACGACAAACTTCCTGATGGGCTGGCGCCATGCACATGGTCAGCTGTGTCCAAAACTGAGGTTTATTTTTAGCCAACGGTGTAGCATCAATGCCCCTCAAAGGAATAGGACTCTGCAAAGGCTGCAAGGGGAAACCACAACGTCTGGCAAATTCTAAGTCCATTAAGTTTAGAGCGGCGCCTGAATCCACAAATGCCATGACAGAAAATGGCGATAATGAGCAGATCAGGGTCACAGATAACAGAAATTTAGGTTGTACAGTACTGATGGTAACAGAACTAGTGATTCTATTTGTACGCTTAGGGCAATCAGAAATAACATGAGCAGAATCGCCGCAGTAAAAACACAACCTATTCTGACGTCTGAATCCTTGTCGTTCAGCTCTAGACACAATCCTATCACACTGCATAGGCTCAGTACTCCGCTCGGAAGACAATGCCATAGTGCTGATCAATCTGAATGGCCAGAGACATAGAATCACTCAGACCAGCAGGCGTGGGGAACCCCACCATAACATCTTTATCGGATTCAGAAAGACCTTTTCTGAAAATTGCCGCCAAGGCATCCTCATTCCATTTAGTCAGTACAGACCATTTTCTAAATTTCTGGCAATATGATTCTGCCACTTATTGACCCTGACACAGGGCCAACAAGGTCTTCTCAGCATGATCCACTGAATTAGGTTCATCATACAGTAACCCAAGCGCCTGAAAAAAGGTGTCTACATTAAGCAACGCCGGATTCCCAGGTTCCAGGGCAAATGCCCAATCCTGGGGGTCACCACGCAGCAGAGATATAACAATTTTAACCTGCTGGATGGGATCACCAGAGGAACGGGGTTTCAGAGCAAAAAACAGTTTACAGTTATTTTTAAAGCTCAAAAATTTGGACCTGTCCCCAAGAAACAAATCAGGAGTTGGAATTCTAGGCTCTAAAACTGGAGTCTGAACGATATAATCGGAAATACCCTGTACTCTAGCAGCAAGTTGATCCACACGAGAAGCCAATCCCTGAACATCCATACCAGCGCCAAACTCCTGGGCCACCCAGAGGTAAAGAGGGAAAAAAAAAACACAACAGACTACAGAAAAAAAAATGGCTCAGCACTTTCCTTCCCTTCTTCTGAGATGCGGTTAACTCATTGTTGGCCAGTTGTACTGTTATGATCTGGTGGCCTAAGAGCAGCATGAGACGTACTCTGGAGAAGGTGGTACCTGTACTGACCGCAGACCCTGAACTTAACACCACAACTAGAAGTAGCCGTGGAATGTACCTATCACTCCCTAGACATCTCGACACAGCCGGAGGACTAATTACCCCTAGAGATAGAAAAGGGAAAACTATCTTGCCTCAGAGAAAATTCCCAAAGGATAGCCAGCCCCCCTCAAATATTGACTGTGAGAGGAGAGGGAAAAAAACATACACAGACTGAAATCAGAATTTAGCAAAGGAGGCCACTTCTAGCTAAATAGAAAGGATAGGACAGAGTACTATGCGGTCAGTATTAAAACACTAGAAAATATCCACCACAGAAAATACAAAAATCTCCACAGCTAACTAAAGATATGGAGGGTATATCTGCATCTCCAGAGATACCAGCTTGGCTAAACAAATCCTTATTCAGACCAAGCTGGACAAGACAAAAGCATGGAAAAGAACTGAACAATAAGGCCACAGCAAGTGGACAGCAAAAATAAAGGCCAGAACTTATCTTTGCTGAAAGGAACAGCCAAGCAGGAGAGAGCAGGCAAGGATGTGAATCCTCCAGGAACAATGGACAACTGGCACAGACTAAAGGGTCAAGCAAGGCTAAATAGCCCAGTCAGGATTGCAAAAACTTGACACACCTGATGAATGCTGCGATCCAGAGACAGCAGCACTACCACTTATAACCACTCGAGGGAGCCCAAGAGCAGAATTCACAACAATAAGCACTGACTTGACAACTGGAACATTGGCCCACATGGCGGATTATGCCTTGCGTATCCTCAAAAGGGACCCACGCTTTTTAAAAATGATGACAGATGACGATTACTGGTTGGCCTGCCTCCTTGATCCTCACTATAAAGGCAAATTGCAAAATATCATGCCACATGAGAACCTCGAACAGATATTGGCAACCAAACAAGCTACTCTTGTAGACCGTTTGATGCAGGCATTCCCAGCACACAGCGCCGGTGATGGTTCTCACACGAGCCGCAGGGGGCACCAGGGCAGAGGTGTTAGAGGTGCACAGATCAGAAGTGGCATAGGACAGAGCAGTTTTCTGACAAGGATGTGGAGTGATTTCGCAATGACCGCAGACACGACAGGTACAGCAGCCTCCATTCAAAGTGACAGGAGACAACATTTGTCCAGTATGGTTACTAACTATTTTTCCTCCATTACCGATGTGCTCCCTCAACCGTCATTCCCCTTTGATTACTGGCCATCCAAAATAGACACCTGGCCTGAATTGGCTGAATATGCATTGCAGGAGCTTGCTTGCCCAGCAGCTAGTGTGCTATCAGAAAGAGTATTCAGTGCTGCTGGTTCAATACTGACCGAAAAAAGGACACGTCTGGCTACCCAAAATGTTGATGAGCTAACCTTCATAAAAATGAACCACTCACGGATTTCAAATTATTTTGCCCCACCTTTCCCGGCTGACACCTAGCTTTCCTCTAAAAAGGTCTTGCTTTGGGACTGGTGTTACTGACTGTTCCAATCTCTTAATTTGCAGCTGCTGTTTGTCCAGAATACGACATGTTTTCACCTCCCTAAATGCACTAACTTCCCCCACGGGGTCATGGTCTCGCCACTTGTCGCAAGCACCCGTCAGAGTGCCGTTTGTCTGAAGAGGTGCGTGTGCCCACTTTTGGTCGACGGGACTGGCACTGGGTCCCTCATAGTACAATGAAGTGTCTCTGGCGGTGGTGGCGCGCACCCAACATCAGACACACCGTTGTAACATGAGGGGCCCTGGGCTTGTACCGCCGGCCAGGAGAGAGTGTCCCCCTGTTGTGGATTCTGTTTGTGGGCTCCCTCTGGTGGTTACTGCTGGTACTGGGTGACTTTGGTGGGTTGCGGCCTTTGGTTTCCACCTGTCCATCAGTGGCTGGGTGTTTCCTATTTTACCTGGCCTTTCTGTCATTTCCCTTGCCGGCTATCAATGTATTCAGATGTGCTCTGTTTGGTTCCTGCCTACCTGCTCCCAGATCTTTCAGGATGAGCTAAGTGCTGATTTTCAGTTGTTTGGTTTTTTGTCCAACTTGCTTATTATGTCTCTATGCTAGCTGGTAGCTCTAGTGGACTGAGGTTCTCCCCATGTGCCATGAGTTGGCACATGGGTTCTTGTAATCTCAGGATGGTTTTTTTGATTAGGGTTTTTTGCTGACCGCTCAGTCCCCTTTTGTATCGTTCTGCTTTCTAGTTTACAGCGGGCCTCAATTTGCTAAAACTATATATATCATCTCTATGTGTGTGCCTTCCTCTCATTTCACCGTCAATACATATGGGGGGCAACTATATCTTTTGGGGTTCATTCCGCTGGAGGCAAGTGAGGTCTTTATTTTCTCTGCAGTGCTAGTTAGCTCTTAGGCTGGTGCGTGGCGTCTAGAACCAACGTAGGTACGCTCCCTGGCTATCTCTAGTTGCGTTTGTCAGGCGTAGGGCAGCGGTCAGCCCAGGTTCCATCACCCTAGAGCTCGTCCGTAATATATTTGTACTTTGCTTGTCCTGTGCTATCCCTAGCCATTGGGATTCATGACAGTATAGCCGGCCCACAAAGTGTTAATTGTTTGGGCTGAAGCAGGAGAAAGAGAAGTGTTTAAGGGAATTTTTTATTTTTTTTCCCTTCAGAGTTTTGCTGCCTAGCCCTTAATTGCTGTCTAGCTGCTTCTTACCTCCTCTTAACCCTTGAATGGCTCTGATCTTAGCTGTTTAACATGGATGTCCAGAGTTTGGCTTCCAGCCTGAGTAATCTCGCGGCAAAAGTTCAAAACATACAGGATTTTGTTGTTCACACTCCCATGTCTGAACCTAGAATTCCTATTCCAGAGCTCTTTTCTGGAGATAGATCTACCTTCCTGAATTTCAGGAACAATTGTAAATTGTTTCTTTCTTTAAAATCTCGCTCCTCTGGAGACCCTGCTCAACAGGTCAAGATTGTAATATCTTTCCTGCGGGGCGACCCTCAGAATTGGGCATTTGCATTGGCACCAGGGGATCCTGCATTGCTCAGTGTGGATGTGTTTTTTCTGGCATTGGGATTGCTCTATGAGGAACCTAACCTGGAGATTCAGGCTGAAAAGGCTTTATTAGCCCTCTCTCAGGGGCATGATGAAGCGGAGATATATTGTCAGAAGTTTCGGAAATGGTCGGTGCTTACTCAGTGGAATGAGTGCGCCCTGGCTGCAAACTTCAGAAATGGTCTTTCTGAGGCCATTAAGGATATTATGGTGGGGTTCCCTACGCCTACAGGTCTGAATGAGTCTATGGCTATGGCCATTCAGATTGATCGGCGTTTACGGGAGCGCAAACCCGTGCACCAGTTGGCGGTGTATTCTGAACAGGCACCTGAGACTATGCAATGTGATAGAATTCAGTCCAGAAGTGAACGGCAAAATTATAGGCGGAAAAATGGATTGTGTTTCTATTGTGGTGATTCATCTCATGTTATATCAGCATGCTCTAAACGCACAAAAAGGGTTGATAAATCTTTTGCCATTGGTACTCTGCAGCCTAAGTTCATTTTGTCTGTGACTCTGATTTTTTCACTGTCTTCCATTTCCGTCGATGCCTATGTGGATTCGGGCGCTGCCCTGAGTCTTATGGATTGGTCATTTGCTAAACGCTGCGGTTTTAGTCTGGAACCTCTGGAAGTTCCTATTCCTCTGAAGGGAATTGATTCTACACCATTGGCTATGAATAAACCGCAGTATTGGACACAAGTGACCATGCGCATGACTCCCGTTCATCAGGAGGTGATTCTCTTCCTTGTACTTTATAATTTACATGATGTACTAGTGCTTGGTCTGCCATGGTTACAAACTCATAATCCTGTCCTGGACTGGAAAACAATGTCTGTGTTAAGCTGGGGATGTCAGGGGGTTCATGATGATGCACCTCCGATTTCAATCGCTTCATCTACTCCTTCTGAGATCCCTGCGTTTTTGTCTGACTATAGGGATGTTTTTGAGGAGCCTAAGCTCAATTCGCTCCCTCCGCATAGAGATTGTGACTGTGCTATAGAATTGATTCCTGGCAGTAAGTTCCCTAAGGGTCGTTTATTTAATCTGTCACTGCCAGAGCATACTGCTATGCGGAATTATATTAAGGAGTCCTTGGAAAAGGGACATATTCGTCCATCTTCGTCCCCTCTGGGAGCAGGTTTTTTTTTTGTGGCAAAAAAAGATGGTTCCCTGAGGCCTTGTATAGATTATCGCCTTCTGAATAAGATTACAGTCAAGTATCAGTATCCATTGCCATTATTGACTGATTTGTTTGCTCGCATTAAGGGGGCTAGGTGGTTCACTAAGATAGATCTTCGCGGTGCGTATAATCTGGTGCGGATAAAACAGGGTGATGAGTGGAAAACCGCATTTAATACGCCTGAGGGCCATTTTGAGTATTTGGTAATGCCTTTTGGACTCTCCAATGCTTTGTCAGTCTTTCAGTCCTTTATGCACAATATTTTCCGTGAATATCTGGATAAGTTTATGATTGTGTATTTGGATGATATTTTGGTGTTTTCTGATGACTGGGAGTCTCATGTTCTACAGGTCAGGAAGGTGTTTCAGGTTCTGCGGGCCAATTCTCTGTTTGTGAAGGGCTCAAAGTGTCTCTTCGGAGTCCAGAAGATTTCTTTTTTGGGGTACATTTTTTCTCCTTCTACTATTGAGATGGATCCCGTCAAGGTTCAGGCGATTTGTGACTGGACACAACCTACATCTGTTAAGAGCCTTCAGAAGTTCTTGGGGTTTGCTAATTTTTATCGTCGGTTCATTGCTAATTTTTCCAGTATTGTTAAACCTTTGACTGATTTGACTAAAAAGGGTGCTGATGTTGCTGATTGGTCTCCTGCGGCCGTGGAGGCCTTTCAGGAACTTAAGCGCCGGTTTTTTTCTGCTCCGGTGTTGTGTCAACCAGATGTTTCACTTCCTTTTCAGGTTGAGGTTGATGCTTCCGAGATTGGAGCGGGGGCGGTTTTGTCACAGAGAAGTTCTAATGGCTCGGTGATGAAGCCATGTGCATTCTTCTCTAGAAAATTCTCGCCCGCCGAGCGCAATTATGATGTGGGTAATCGGGAGCTTTTGGCCATGAAGTGGGCATTTGAGGAGTGGCGTCATTGGCTTGAGGGTGCTAAACATCGTGTGGTGGTCTTGACTGATCACAAGAATCTCATTTACCTTGAGTCTGCCAGGCGTTTGAATCCTAGACAGGCTCGTTGGTCGTTGTTTTTTTCTCGTTTCAATTTCGTGGTTTCATACCTGCCAGGTTCAAAGAATGTGAAGGCAGATGCTCTTTCCAGGAGTTTTGTGCCTGACTCTCCTGGAGACTCTGGGCCTACTGGTATCCTTAGGGATGGGGTAATATTGTCCGCCGTATCCCCAGACTTGCGACGTGCATTGCAGGAGTTTCAGGTGGATAAACCGGATCGTTGTCCACCAGAAAGACTGTTTGTTCCGGATGATTGGACCAGTAGAGTCATCTCTGAGGTCCATTCTTCTGTGTTGGCTGGTCATCCTGGAATATTTGGTACTAGAGACTTGGTGGCCAGGTCTTTTTGGTGGCCTTCCTTGTCTAGGGATGTGCGTACCTTTGTGCAGTCTTGTGAAGTGTGTGCTCGAGCTAAGCCTTGCTGTTCTCGGGCCAGTGGGTTGTTGTTATCCTTGCCCATCCCGAAGAGGCCTTGGACGCACATTTCCATGGATTTTATTTCTGATCTCCCGGTTTCACAGAAAATGTCCGTTATCTGGGTTGTGTGTGACCGCTTTTCTAAGATGGTTCATTTGGTGCCCTTGCCTAAGTTGCCTTCCTCCTCTGAGTTGGTCCCTTTATTTTTTCAGAACGTGGTTCGTTTGCATGGGATTCCGGAGAATATCGTTTCTGACAGGGGATCCCAGTTTGTGTCTAGATTTTGGCGGACGTTTTGTGCCATGATGGGCATTGATTTGTCTTTCTCGTCTGCATTCCATCCTCAGACGAATGGCCAGACGGAGCGAACTAATCAGACCTTGGAAACTTATTTGAGGTGTTTTGTTTCTGCTGATCAAGATGACTGGGTTGCTTTTTTGCCACTGGCCGAATTTGCTCTTAATAATCGGGGGAAAGTTCGGCCACGTTGGTCTCTCCGTTTTTTTGTAATTCGGGGTTTCATCCTCGTTTTTCCTCTGGTCAGGTGGAGCCTTCGGATTGTCCTGGAGTGGACGTGGTGGTGGACAGGCTACATCAGATTTGGAATCAGGTGGTGGACAATTTGAAGTTATCTCAGGAGAAGACTCAGCAGTTTGCTAATCGCCGTCGCCGCGTGGGTCCCCGACTTCTTGTTGGGGATTTGGTGTGGTTGTCTTCTCGTTTTGTCCCTATGAAGGTCTCTTCTCCTAAGTTCAAGCCTCAGTTCATCGGTCCTTATAGGATCTCGGAGATTCTTAACCCTGTATCTTTTCGTTTGGATCTCCCAGCATCGTTTGCTATTCATAATGTGTTCCATCGGTCGTTGTTGCGGAGGTATGAGGTGCCCGTTGTTCCTTCGGTTGAGCCTCCTGCTCCGGTGCTGGTGGAGGGAGAATTGGAGTATGTTGTTGAGAAGATCTTGGATTCTCGTGTTTCCAGACGCAAACTTCAGTATTTGGTTAAGTGGAAGGGTTATGGTCAGGAGGATAATTCCTGGGTGGTCGCCTCTGATGTTCATGCGACTGATTTGGTCCGCGCCTTCCATAGAGCTCACCCTGATCGCCCTGGGGGTTCTCGTGAGGGTTCGGTGACCCCTCCTCAAGGGGGGGGTACTGTTGTGGATTCTGTTTGTGGGCTCCCTCTGGTGGTTACTGCTGGTACTGGGTGACTTTGGTGGGTTGCGGCCTTTGGTTTCCACCTGTCCATCAGTGGCTGGGTGTTTCCTATTTTACCTGGCCTTTCTGTCATTTCCCTTGCCGGCTATCAATGTATTCAGATGTGCTCTGTTTGGTTCCTGCCTACCTGCTCCCAGATCTTTCAGGATAAGCTAAGTGCTGATTTTCAGTTGTTTGGTTTTTTGTCCAGCTTGCTTATTATGTCTCTATGCTAGCTGGTAGCTCTAGTGGACTGAGGTTCTCCCCATGTGCCATGAGTTGGCACATGGGTTCTTGTAATCTCAGGATGGTTTTTTTGATTAGGGTTTTTTGCTGACCGCTCAGTCCCCTTTTGTATTGTTCTGCTTTCTAGTTTACAGCGGGCCTCAATTTGCTAAAACTATATATATCATCTCTATGTGTGTGCCTTCCTCTCATTTCACCGTCAATACATGTGGGGGGCAACTATATCTTTTGGGGTTCATTCCGCTGGAGGCAAGTGAGGTCTTTATTTTCTCTGCCGTGCTAGTTAGCTCTTAGGCTGGTGCGTGGCGTCTAGAACCAACGTAGGTACGCTCCCTGGCTATCTCTAGTTGCGTTTGTCAGGCGTAGGGCAGCGGTCAGCCCAGGTTCCATCACCCTAGAGCTCGTCCGTAATATATTTGTACTTTGCTTGTCCTGTGCTATCCCTAGCCATTGGGATTCATGACACCCCCCAAGGTCAAACAGTGCTCTACCACTTGCTAAATTATCTGTCGCTGCTCCACCACTGTTTAGTATAGGCGCTGAAATCCTTCCATGCCTGGCACAGACAATAACAGTTTGTTGACATGTATGATGCTAGTTAAAATAGTCAGGGGCCCTGTCCTACATTTGCACCAGTAAATACTTTGCACCAAATTACAATGTCTGGAAGTCAGCATAGGAGCACACCCCTGTACCTAAGTATGCCACCCTTTTTTGGGGGGGGGGGTTATTTTTGTTTTGGATACATTAACATCACTTTAGGTTTTGGGACTCGGAGTACTTACTGTGTCAGACACTCCTTCCAATTGTCCTCCACTGACCACACCAATGCTGCCTGTGTATTCCTGTTGCCAAATTTAAGCTGCATAGAGCCTAATTTATTATTTTAGGCCTAGGAAATCTGTCTGCGGTCCCTCCTTCCAATTGTCCTCCACGGACCACACCAATGCTGCCTGTGTATTCCTTTTGCCAAATTTAAGCTGCATAGAGCCTAATTTATTATTTTAGGCCTAGGAAGTCTGTCTGCGGTCCCTCCTTCCAATTGTCCTCCACTGACCACACCAATGCTGCCTGTGTATTCCTGTTGCCAAATTTAAGCTGCATAGAGCCTAATTTATTATTTTAGGCCTAGGAAGTCTGTCTGCGGTCCCTCCTTCCAATTGTCCTCCCCTTACCACACCAATGCTGCCTGTGTATTCCTGTTGCCAAATTTAAGCTGCATAGAGCCTAATTTATTATTTTAGGCCTAGGAAGTCTGTCTGCGGTCCCTCCTTGCAATTGTCCTCCACTGACCACACCAATGCTGCCTGTGTACCCCTGTAACCAATTTAAAACTGCATAGAGCCAACTTTTTTAGTTAACACATACGATACTACCTTTGTCTGTCTGCGCCACTAAATCACGCTGTCCTCCACTGAAAAATCTGAGCTTCAATCTTCCAGCTCTCATTAAGTATTATTAAATGTAACACTACAGTTGCCATACTACTTGGGTTGGGGCCTAGTAACGGGGTCTGCCGCTCCTTGGTGTTCTCCTCCTCCTTGGTGTTCTCCTCCGGGTTTCCTTGTCTGAGCTTCAATCTTCCGGCTCTCATTAAGTATTTTTAAATGTAACACTACAGTTGCCCTACTACTTGGGTTGGGGCCTAGTAACGGGGTCTGCCGCTCCTTGGTGTTCTCCTCCTCCTTGGTGTTCTCCTCCGGGTTTCCTTGTCTGAGCTTCAATCTTCCGGCTCTCATTAAGTATTTTTAAATTTAACACTACAGTTGCCATACTACTTGGGTTGGGGCCTAGTAACGGGGTATGCCGCTCCTTGGTGTTCTCCTCCTCCTTGGTGTTCTCCTCCGGGTTTCCTTATCTGAGCTTCAATCTTCCGGCTCTCATTAAGTATTTTTAAATGTAACACTACAGTTGCCCTACTACTTGGGTTGGGGCCTAGTAACGGGGTCTGCCACTCCTTGGTGTTCTCCTCCTCCTTGGTGTTCTCCTCCGGGTTTCCTTGTCTGAGCTTCAATCTTCCGGCTCTCATTAAGTATTTTTAAATTTAACACTACAGTTGCCATACTACTTGGGTTGGGGCCTAGTAACGGGGTCTGCCGCTCCTTGGTGTTCTCCTCCTCCTTGGTGTTCTCCTCCGGGTTTCCTTGTCTGAGCTTCAATCTTCCGGCTCTCATTAAGTATTTTTAAATTTAACACTACAGTTGCCATACTACTTGGGTTGGGGCCTAGTAACGGGGTCTGCCGCTCCTTTGTGTTCTCCTCCTCCTTGGTGTTCTCCTCTGGGTTTCCTTGTCTGAGCTTCAATCTTCCGGCTCTCATTAAGTATTTTTAAATTTAACACTACAGTTGCCATACTACTTGGGTTGGGGCCTAGTAACGGGGTCTGCCGCTCCTTGGTGTTCTCCTCCACTGAACAAAGCAGTGCCGCCTGTTTCCTACTGTTAGCAATTTAGAACTGCATTTAGCCTAGTTACTTATTTGGCCCTACTCACTCTGTCAGCCTCTCATTACAGTGGTCCTCCACTGAACAAAGCAATGCCGCCTGGTTAGTCCTGTTACCAATTTTGAACTGCATTTAGGCCACTCTATTATTTGGCCATAGATCTGTGTTTCCTCCTCATCCTGCCCATTGCCCAGCCACTGCTAGATTAGCCCGCTGGTACATTGACCCAGACCACTACATTCCCCTTGCACTCTACACAGCCTGAATCTGACCCTGCTGAAAGTCGGTTCCTCTTCCCGCATACTATACCACCTTACACGGGGACAAAGAGGAAGGTGCAGGTGAAAGTGCAGGTTCCTTCATCAGGTGGGGGGGCACACCCGTTGGCGACATCACTGGCACAGGGCCCCTCATAGTATGCAAAGTGTCACTGCCGGTGGGAGGCGCCCCCGCCGTGCAAACACACCGCCATACTGTGAGGGGCCCTGTGCCAGTGCCAATGTGAACGAGTGGGACCCCCTGCTTGCTCAGGATCACAGCACTTGCAACATTGCAATACTTACCTCTGACTGCTCCACCGCCGTGACGTACTCCACGTTTCCTGGGCCCACTGAAAACTTGAACCAGCCCTACCCCCCACAACTTTAGCCAAATGACCCCCCAATTTTCAATGGCTACCTATTATTGTAAGGTAAATTAAGATTGACAAGCTTAAGTAACAAGAATTTATGTTTTTGGCATTAAAATGGGCACTGTAGGTGTTTTCCTGGCCTCCACTCACTGCCGACTATGCTTCCCCATTGACTTGCATTGGGTTTCGTGTTTCGGCCGAACAACGACCCCGACTTTACAAGAAGATCGGCCGATTTCACTCGACTCGACTTTTGACAAAGTCGGGTTTCGCAAAACCCGACTCGACCCCAAAAAAGTAAAAGTCGCTCAACCCTAGTGATGAGCGAATATACTTGTTACATGAGATTTCCCGAGCACGCTCGGGTGTCTGCCGAGTATTTTTTAGTGCTCGGAGATTTAGTTTTTATTGCCGCAGCTGAATGATTTACATCTGTTAGCCAGCATAAGTACATGTGGGGATTCCCTAGCAACCAGGCAACTCCCACATGTAATTATGATGGCTAACAGATGTAAATCATTCAGCTGCGGCAATAAAAACTAAATCTCCGAGCACTAAAAAATACTCGGCGGACACCCGAGTGTGCTTGGGAAATCTTGAGTAACGAGTATATTCGCTCATCACTAGTGCTTAAGGGTTATTTTATGCTTATTTATCAGGCCTTTGTCATTGTAGAACTACTAATGTACATGTGCAGTATGCCCTATGAACAACTAATCATTATCATGTAAAAATTTGTACTTTCACTTATATGATATTGACAGCATATTCCGAAGTAAATTCCAGACAACTCCTTTTATTATAGCTATTATGGAAAGTGTTATAACACAGAGTTCATCTTGGTTTGCCATAAGTGGGATTAAATATATACAAACTTGTCAGAATGGCCTTGGTTCACTGCCAAAAATGTGTACAATGGGCAAAGAAATACACAATAGGGCTATGGCATAATCTGATTTGATATAATTAATTGTCTTCTTTTGTCAAGGTGGTTCATTAATTATCTAGATAAATTTGGATACATCTGTACATAATTTTGGGAACTAAAACAATAATTAAAATAATGACTTATTTTATGGAATTCCTGTGTAATGAAATGCCTGATGTATGATTTTTTATTTTTTTTTATTTTACCATAGGTATTCCTTACATATACAGTAGGTTGACATACGAAGATTTAACAAGAACTATTTTTTTTTTTTTTTAATTCTTGACACTATCATACATTTACAGATTGTAGTAAATGCATTATTGGCTAGATGGAAAAATGAGTAAAGTGGGTCATTATTTGAAAGCGTTGCATTATAAAATGTTCTGCCAATAATTTGTACCTAGTCGTAGAATTAGGTCTCATTTTTCAGTACTTGGACATTCATTTAAAATTTTCCTCTTACCAAAAAACAAAATCATAATGGAATTGCCTGTAGCAGTCATTTTGGTGGTGGCATTCCAGTGAATGAGATCAGGCAGCAATTTTAACTGATTTCCTTTTCAATGTTTCCACATATCCAGAACTCCATCTGCAAATGGTAAACATTTTAATGGTCATAGCTTGTCTATTTTCTTCTATCTATAATTTATGCTTCTATTCTGAGTTTGAATCTAATAGCTGACCCATTACTTTGAACTGAAGGGGAAACAAAATATCATTTAAGCTCACTTCAACTCCTTTTTATCATTTATGTTAGGCTATGTATTGATATTAAACCCATAAAAATGCCTGCTATACTTATTTAAAGAACAATTATGCAGAAAAACTTGCTATATGATTATGCGTAAGTTAGAAAAAAATTAAATAGATGGAAAGATTGATAGACTGACTAGATATACAGGTGCTTCTCACAAAATTAGAATATCATCAAAAAGTTAATTTATTTCAGTTCTTCAAATCAAAAAGTGAAACTCATTATATATTATATAGAGTCATTACAAACAGAGTGATCTATTTCTAGTGTTTATTTCTGTTAATGTTGATGAGTATGGCTTACAGCCAATGAAAACTCAAAAGTCATTATCACAGTAAATTAGAATACTTTATACCACCAGCTTAAAAAATTATTTTAAAATCCGAAATGTTGGCCTACTGAAATGTATGTTCAATAAATTCACTCAATGCTTGGTCAGAGCTCCTTTTACATCAATTACTGCATCAATGTGACATGTCATGGAGGTGATCAGCCTGTGGTGTTATGGAACCCAAGTTGAATTGATAGCAGCCTTCAGCTCATCTGCATGGTTGGATCTGGTGTCTCTCATTTTCCTCTTGACAGTACCCCATAAATTCTCTTTGGGGTTAAGGCTAGGTGAATTTGCTGTCCAATCAAGCACAGTGATACTGTTCTTTTTAAACCATGTATTGGTACTTTTGGCAGTATGGACAGGTGCCATGTCCTGCTGGAAAATGAAATTTCCATCTTCAAAAAGCTTGTTGGCAGAGCAAAGCATGAAGTGCTCTAAAATTTCCTAGCAGACAGGTGCACTGACTTTGGTCTTGCTAAAATACAGTGGACCTAAACCAGTAGATGACATGACTCCCAAAACTATAACTGATTGTGGAAGTGTCATACTAGACCTCAAGCAGCTTTGATTGTGTGCCTCTCCACTCTTCCTCCAGATTCTGGGACCTTGATTTCCAAATGAAATGCAAAATTTACTTTCATCTGAAAACAACACCTTGGACCACTGAGCAAACATCCAGTTCTTTTTCTCCTTCGCTCAGGTAAGATGCTTCTGGCATTGTCTATTTGTCATGAGTGGCTTGACACAAGGAATGTGACACTTGTAGCTTATGTCCTGGATATGTCTGTGTGTGGTGGCTCTTGAAGCTATGGCTTCAGCAGCAATCCACTCCTTGTGAATCTCCCCCAAATTTTTGAATGACATTTTCTTAACAATCTTTCAAGGCTGCGGTTATTCCAGTTGTTTGTGCACCTTTTTATACAACACTTTTCCCTTGCACTCAACTTTCCATTAATATGTTTGGATACAGCACTCTGTGAACAGCCAGCTTCTTTAGCAATCACCTTGAAATAGATCACTCTGTTTGTAATGACTACATATAATATATGAGTTTCACTTTTTGTTTGGAATAACTGAAATAAATTAGGTTTTTGATGATATTCTAATTTTGTGAGAAGCATCTGTAGATAGCTAGATGTGTTAGGTTCATAAAAAGATACATTCCATAGGTTTTCTAGGGAAATTCAATTATGAGAGAAGTTATTGTCTGCTAATTTAATGTACCATTGTAGCGCCAGCGTGTCTGCATCCTGACCCTCTTACTCGGCAGAGAAGTCGGCTTACTCATCATCGCAGTCCCCATCCTGCACTTCCTTCGTGTTCGCTGGGGACACTTACTGTTAAAGGCACCTTTTCCAGCATGGAGGTGTCTGAGCAATGTGATAAGTTAGTCCATAGCAGGCTTGCTAGTTGTCAGGTCCAATAGTACCTCTAGTCAGTATTCTAGTCCAGTATCGGTCTGTTCATTCTTATTTATCTGCATTCCAGCCTGAACCTGCCAGTTTTCATTTGCATACCAGCCCATACCTGTCAGTGCTCATTTGTATGTCAGCTGGTCCAGTCTGTACCTGTCTGCACTCAGCTATATATCAGCTGGTCCAATCTGTACCTTCCAGAGCTCATCTGCATACCAGCCGGACCAGTCCTGGTATAGCACCTGATCCCGACTTCTTTGTCCCTACTTAAATTGTGTTTTTGCCAGTTGCTTTGCATCCAAGGTCGGACTTGGTGAGGTTCCTAGTCATGCCCCTCCAGGCTCTCCTTGGATCATGGCACAGTGGTTCCTCCACCCAGTCAGTTACAACCTTATTATGCTGGGGTGTCTGAAGATATGAGGACCCTTGGTATAACTTGCAAAGTTGCATATTTTTGCCTAACAATCAACTAATACCTCATATATTTTTTAATCTTCTGCAAGATTTAGTCTGGTCTTGCAGTGTTGGAAGGAGAATTGGAACGACTGTCCCTGTGGGGTGTCTGTTGCTGTGGGGTGCACTTATTTCAGTGCATTAGTATTATGACTTGGTATTGGAAAATTCAGATGCTTTTTCTGTAAAAACATTTTTGTATTTCTATACTTACGGATGCTTTTTCTGCAAACTTTTTTGTATTTCTATACTTTCTATACTTACTGATGCTTTTTCTGCAAAAACGTTTTTTGTAATTCTATACTATTTGGTGAGTTAATTTTAGAATCAAAATAAATTTTACCAATGTTCTCTTAAACAACATCAAAGTTAATCAATATTTTTGTAATTTCTTGTCATAAGCTTATGGATCTAATATCTATTTAACAGAGTAAAAATAAAACATACAGCAGAGCACCAGATCTGCAGCATGGACATGATATGACATTACTCCACGCTAAAGTTTTATAAAAGTTTAACAATGCATAAATGTTTGGGACATGTTAACCAGAAATATTGCCCATTCATCCATAAATCGAATAAATAGAGAGTCAGGCAGACAAATTAAAATACATTATCAAGGTAACTAGAATTGCCATCAATTTACTGTTAGAGGAAAAAAACGAATCAGTATCTGTATACTACCTCCCATTTTTAAAAATTACATCACTCAACTGTGAGTGCTTGCTCACTTCCTCAAAGTGAGAATATTACCCCCTTCAAACCTAGAGCCTGTTTTCACCTTCATGGCCAGGTCAAATTTTACAATTCTGAACAGTGTCAATTTGTGTGGTAATAACTCTGGAACGTTTCAACAGATCCTACTGATTCTCAGATTGTTTTTTTTTTCCGTTACTAGTGTTGAGCGATACCTTCCGATATTCAAAAGTATCGGTATCGGATTGGATCGGCCGATATCCAAAAAATATCGGATATCGCCGATACCGATACCAGATACCAATACAAGTGAATAGGACACAAATATCGGAATTTAAATCAGCCCTTTCTGTCCTTCTATATGCTGTTCCGGAGGGGGGAAGAGTGTGGGCGGTACGTGGGCGGACACTGTGAGTGTCTGTGTGTGCGGGCAGGGTCTGTGCGGGCCTGCCAGGGATCTAATTCTATGCAGTGCTGTATCCGGGCTGCCCAGGCTCTATGCGGCATGCCAGGGCTCGATGCGGCGTGGGGGGGTCTCTGCGGCATGGGGGGTCTCTGTGCGGCGAAGGGGGTGTCTCTGAGGCGTGGGGGGTGTCTCTGCGGCGTGGGGGGGTCTCTGCGGCGTGGGGGGTCTCTGTGTGGCGAGGGGGGTGTCTCTGCGGCGTGGGGGTGTCTCTGTGGCGTGGAGGGGTCTTTGTGGCGTGGGGGTGTCTCTGTGGCGTGGGGGGGTCTCTGCAGCATGGGGGGTCTCTGCGGTGTGGGGGGGTCTCTGCGGGAGGGGGGTGTCTCTGCGGCATGGGGGGTCTCAGTGCGGCGTGCGGGGTTCTCAGTGCGGGCATCGTCCGATGGGACTACAAGTCCCATCGGGCTATACCTGCTACACTGACAGTGATTGACACATTAGCCAATGATGGGACAGTAGTAGTCCCATCATCCGGCTAATGTGTTGAATGAAAAAAAATAAAAATACTCCATACATGCTACATACATACATACATGCTACATACATACATGCTACATACCGTACATACATGCCACATACATACATGCAACATACATACATGCTACGTACATACATGCTACATACATACATACATGCCACATACATACATGCTACATACATACATGCTACATACATACATACATGCTACATACATACATGCTACATACATGCTACATACATACATACATGATACATACTACATACATACATGCTACATACATACATGCTACATACATACATACATGCTACATACATACATTCTACATACATACATACATGCTACATACATACATACTACATACATGCTACATACATACTGCATACATACATACTGCATACATACATCCATACATACTACACACATGCTACATACATACATACATACTACATACATCCATACATGCTACATACATACTACATGCATACATACTGCATACATACATACAGTGTATTCATACAGTACATACATACAGACATAAAGTACATTAAACATAGATTACATACTCACCATTACTTGTCATTTTTATCCCCGAAGCCAGTGTCATCTGAAAAAAATGTAAAAAAAACAAACAACCAATATACTCCCTGTCCGCAGAAATCCACGAGTGTCCCACGACGATCTCCCGTGGAGAGCAGCAGCCACAGCTGTTGCAACCGCTCTCCAGGGGCCCCAGGAACACAATGATGGGAGGAAGGTATCCTTGCGCCACTGTATTCCTCCGCTGCTGTAAAAAAAGTCCCTAGTCTCACTTTACGGCATTGCTGGCTGACAAATTTTCCCAGGCAGCAATTGTCATAAAGTGACACTTTGAACTCAGGTAACCTCAGTGATGCACTGCAGGAGCCATTGTCTCCTGTCAGTGTGTCACTGAGGGTCCTATAGAGCAGTGACATCATCACTCGATGTCACTGTTCTATAGGGGAGATCGTCGTGGGACACTCGTTATTAATTGGACTACGGCGGACAGGTAGTATACGGTTTATTATTTTACGTTTTTTGCAGGCGCTGAATTATGGTAAGTATGGTGAAATGAAGAATATTAAAATACTTTTTCCTAATGTGTGCGTGTTTTATTAACTCTTTTCTTACTATTGAATTAATAACGGATAGGCGTCTTATTGATGCCTCTCCGTTATTAACCCGGCTTAATGTCACCTTACGATAGCAAGGTGACATTAACCCCTTATTACCCCATATCCCACCGCTACATGGGAGCGGGAAGAGAGGGGCTAAGTGCCGGAATTTCCGGGGCGGCTGCTGACTGGTGTTTGTAGCCGGGGGGGCAATATCCATGGCCCCTCTCTAGGCTATGAATATCAGCCCGCAGCTGTCTGCATAGCCTTTCTGGCTATAAAATATAGGGGGACGTCATTTTTTTGGGGGTCCCCCTATTTTAATAGCCAGTAAAGGCTATGCAGACAGCTGCGGGATGATATTCATAGCAGGCTACAAATATTGGCCCCCGGCCGTCAGCTTTCCACCTCTGGCTCAGAAAATTGCACGGGAGCCCACGCCGTTTTTTTCCGTTTTTTTAAAATTCAACGCTCATAAAGGCCTCCTTCACACTTGCGTCGGTATGGGTCCGTTGCTATGAGTCGGGCCGACGTACCGACGCACGATGTGAAATTTGTACACGACGTGGGCAGCAGATGCAGTTTTTCAACGCATCCGCTGCCCATTCTGAAGTGCGGGGAGGAGGGGACAGAGTTTCTGCTGCGCATGCGCGGTAGAAAATGGCAGACGCGATGGACAAAAAAACGTTCACTTGAACGTTTTTTCGTGCCAACAGTCTGCCAAAACACGACGGATCCGTTGCACGATGGACGCGACGTGTGGCCATTCGTCACGATCCGTCGCTAATACAAGTCTATGGGTAAAAAACGCACCCTGCGAGCACATTTGCAGGATCCGGTTTTTTCCCCTGGATCCGTTTTTTTCCGTCGGATCCGTTTTTTTCCGCCAGATCTGTTTTTTTCCACCGGATCCGTTTTTCCACCAGATCCGTTTTTTCCCGCCGGATCCGTTTTTTCCTGCCGGATCCGTTTTTTTTTCCGCGAGATCCGGTTTTTCCTCATAGAGTTGTATTAGCGCCGGATTGCGCCTGATGGCCACACGTTTCATCCGTGTTTTGCAGGATCCGTCAAAATAGCTGTTTCCGCCGGACGGAAAACACATAGGAACGGTTTTTGTCCGGTTTTTTCATGCATGTTTCCATTCATCATGCACATTTTCCGTTTATTTATTATCCAAAAACCTCATCAAAACTTGCATCAAAACTGCACCAAAAACTGCATCAAAAACAGCATCAAAAACCGCACCAAAAAGCTACATCAAAAACAGCACCAAAAACTGCATCAAAAACTGCACCAAAAACTGCATCAAAAACTGCATCAAAAACCGCATCAAAATCCGCACCAAAAACCTGCATCAAAAAAAGCATCAAAAACTGCATCAAAATCAGCATCAAAAACCGCACCAAAACCTACATCAAAAACAGCACCAAAACAGCACAAAAAACTGCATCAAAAACTGCACCAAAAACCTACATCAAAAACAGCACCAAAAACTGCATCAAAAACTGCACCAAAAACCTACATCAAAACAGCACCAAAACTGCATCACAAACCGCATCAAAAACCGCACCAAAAAGCTGCATCAAAAAAAGCACCAACAACTGCATCAAAAACCGCACCAAAAAGCTACATCAAAAACAGCACCAAAAACTGCATCAAAAACCACACCACAAACCTGCATCAAAAACCGCACCTAAAACCACACCAAAAACTTGCATCAAAAACTGCATCAAAAACTGCATCAAAAACAGCATCAAAAACCGCATCAAAAACCGCATCAAAACTGCACCAGTTTTTTATGCAGGTTTTGATGCAGTTTTTGATGCAGGTTTTTGGTGCGGTTTTTGGTGCTGTTTTTGGTGCTGTTTTTGATGTATGTTTTTGGTGCTTTTTTATGCAGATTTTTGGTGCGGTTTTTGATGCAGTTTTCAATGCAGTTTTTGGTGCAGTTTTGATGCAGTTTTTGGTGCTGTTTTTGGTGCAGGTTTGTGGTGCGGTTTTTGATGCAGTTTTTGGTGCTGTTTTTGATGTAGCTTTTTGGTGCGGTTTTGATGCAGGTTTTGATGCGGTTTTTGGAAAAAAATGAACGGAAAATGTGCATGATTTGAATGGAAACATGCATGAAAAAACAGATTCAGAGGTCGGATTCATCATTTCACATCTCAGTTTCATACGTTTTTTGCCGGATCCGTCGCTGTGCGTATTTTCGCCCGACAGAAAAAACATTCCTCTGTATGTGTTATCTGTCAGGCAGAAACAGCTTTTTTGACGGATCTGGCAAAAAAACGGATGAAACGTGTGGCCATCAGGCGCAATCCGGCGCTAATACAGCGAGAAAAAACAGATCCGGCGGAAAAAACGGATCTGGCAGAAAAAAACGGATCCGGCGGTAAAACACGGATCCGGTGGAAAAAAATGGATCGCGCAAATGTGCTCGCAGGATGCGTTTTTTACCCATAGACTTGTATTAGCGACGGATCGCGACGGAAGGCCACAAGTCACGTCCATCGTGCAATGGATCCGTCGTGTTTTGTCAGACCGTCGCCACAAAAAAACATTCAAGTGAACATTTTTTTGTCTGTCGCATCCGCCATTTTCTACCGCGCATGCGTGGCAGAAACTCTGCCCCCTCCTCCCCGGACTTCAGAATGGGCAGCGGATGCATTGAAAAACTGCATCCGCTGCCCACGTCGTGTACAAATTTCACATCGTGCGTCGGTATGTTAGCCCGACGCATAGTGATGGACCCGTACCGACGCAAGTGTGAAAGAGGCCTTTATGAGCATTGAATTTAAAAAAAACGGAAAAAAACGGCATGGGCTCCCGTGCAATTTTCTGCGCCAGAGGGGGAAAGCCAATGACCAGGGGCCAATATTTGTAGCCTGCTATGAATATCAGCCCGCAGCTGTCTGCGTAGCCTTTACTGGCTATTAAAATAGGGGGACCCCCCCAAAAAATGATGTGGAGTCCCCCTATATTTTATAGCCAGAAAGGCTACACAGACAGCTGCAGGCTGATATTCATAGCCTAGAGAGGGGCCATGGATATTGCCCCCCCCGGGCAACAAATACCAGTCCGCAGCTGCCCCAGAAATGGCGCATCTGTAAGATGCGCCAGTTCTGGCACTTAGCCCCTCTCTTCCCACTCCCATGTAACGGTGGGATATGGGGTAATAAGGGGTTAATATCACCTTGCTATCGTAAGGTGACATTAAGCCGGGTTAATAACGGAGAGGCGTCAATAAGATGCCTATCCGTTATTAATCCAATAGGAAGAAAAGGGTTAATAAAACACACACACATTAGGAAAAAGTATTTGAATATTCTTCATTTCACCATACTTACCATACTTCAGCGCCTGCAAAAAACGTAAAATAATAAACCGTATACTACCTGTCCGCCGTAGTCCAATTAATAACGAGTGTCCCACGACGATCTCCCCTATAGAACAGTGACATCGAGTGATGATGTCACTGCTCTATAGGACCCTCAGTGACACACTGACAGGAGACAATGGCTCCAGCAGTGCATCACTGCGGTTACCTGAGTTCAAAGTCTCACTTTATGGCAATTGCTGCCTGGGAAAATTTGTCAGCCAGCAATGTCATGAAGTGAGACTAAGGACTTTTTTTTACAGCGGCGGAGGAATACAGTGGCGGAAGAAACACCTTCCTCCCATCATTGTGTTCCTGGGGCCCCTGGAGAGCAGTTGCAACAGCTGTTGCTGCTGCTCTCCATGGGAGATCGTCGTGGGACACTCATGGATTTCTGCGGACAGGGAGTATATTGGTTGTTTGTTTTTTTCATATTTTTTACAGATGACACTGGCTTCGGGGATCAAAATGACAAGTAATGGTGAGTATGTAATCTATGTTTAATGTACTGTATGTCTACATGTATGTATTGTATGTATGTATGTATGCTGTATGTATGCATGTAGTATGTATGTAGCATGTATGTAGTATGTATGGATGTATGTAGTATGTATGTATGTAGCATGTATGTAGTATGTATGGATGTATGTATGCAGTATGTATGTAGCATGTATGTATGTAGCATGTATGTAGTATGTATGTATGTATGCAGTATGTATGTATGTATGTAGCATGTATATAGTATGTATGGATGTTTGTATGCAGTATGTATGTAGCATGTATGTAGTATGTATGTATGTAGCATGTATGTAGCATACATGTAGCATGTATGTAGTATGTATGTAGTATGTAGCATGTATGTAGCATGTAGTATGTATGTAGTATGTATGTATGTAGTATGTAGCATGTATATAGCATGCATGTATGTAGTATGTATGTATGTAGTATCTATGTATGCAGTATGTAAGTGGTATGCATGTATGTGGTATGTATGTATGTAGCATGTATGTATGTATGTATGCAGCATGTATGTAGCATGTATGTATGTATGTAGCATGTATGTAGCATATATGTATGTAGAATGTATGCAGCATGTATGTAGCATGTATGTAGCATGTATGTATGTATGTAGCATGTATGTATGTAGCATGTATGTAGCATGTATGGAGTATTTTTTTTTTTACATTCAACACATTAGCCGGATGATGGGACTACTACTGTCCCATCATTGGCTAATGTGTCAATCACTGTCAGTGTAGCAGGCATCGTCCAATGGGACTTGTAGTCCCATCGGACAATGCCTGAACAGACACAAAGACCCCCGGCAGTCCGCACAGACCCCCTTGGCAGGCCATACAGACCCGGAGAGGCCGCACAGACCCCCGGCAGGCCGTACAGACCCCGGAGAGGCCGCAGAGACCCCCGGCAGGCCGTACAGACCCCGGAGAGGCCGCACAGACCACCCGGCAGGCCATACAGACCCCGGAGAGGCCGCACAGACCCCCCGGCAGGTCGTACAGACCCCGGAGAGGCCGCACAGACCCCCCGGCAGGCCGTACAGACCTCGGAGAGGCCGTACAGACCCCCCGGCAGGCCGCACAGACCCTGGAGAGGCCGCACAGACCCCCAGGCAGGCCGTACAGACCCCCGGCAGGCCGTACAGACCCCGGAGAGGCCGCACAGACCCCCCGGCAGGCCGTACAGACCCCGGAGAGGCCGCACAGACCCCCCGGCAGGCACACACACTCGCACAGATTCCGCCCGCACAGAGACACGCAGTCTCCGTCCACACACCCCCCACACTCCATAAGGGCTGTCCCACACGTCCAGATAATTCCGGTACCGGAATAAATCGGTACCGGAGTTATCCGTGTCCGTGTGCCTGGGAACTCACGTAGGCCATACGTGCGGCACACGTGTGCCGCCCGTATGGCGAGTGGGTACCACACGGAGTGTGTGGTACCCACGCGTGTGGTACCCTGCATCATGCTGAAGCCGCGATTCATATGTTCCCTGCAGCAGCGTTTGCTGCAGAGAAAATATGAATAATAGTGTTTAAAATAAAGATATATGTGTCCGCCGCCCTCCCACCCCCTGTGCGCCCCCCCCCCCCTGCTGTTCAGAAAATACTTACCCGCCTCCCTCGCTGCTTCCTGGTCTGGCCACGGCTTCTCCTGTATGCGGTCACGTGGGGCCGATCATTTACAGTCATGAATATGTGGCTCCACCTCCCATAGGGGCGGAGCTGACTATTCATGATTGTAAATGAGCAGCCCCACGTGACCGCATACAGTAGAAGGCGCGGGGCAGAGAGGAAGGAGTGACAGCCAACGTGGGAGCGGGTGAGTATTTTCAGAACAGCGGGGGGGCGCACAGGGGGTGGGGGGGCGGCGGACACATAGATCTTTATTTTAAACACTATTATTCATATTTTATCTGCAGCAAATGCTGCTGCAGGGAACATATGAATCGCGGCTTCAGCACCATGTGGGGGGGACAGCGCTTACTGTAGCGCTGTCTCCTGCACGCACATGGACCCCAGACGGAGAACGTCCATGTGAGGTCCGTGTTTTACACGGACCCATTGACTTTAATGGGTCCGTGTAATACGTGCGCTCCCACGAACACTGACATGTCTCCGTGTTTGGCACACGGAGACACGGTCCGCAAAAAATCAATGACATCTGAACAGATGCATTGATTTTTATGGGTCTACGTGTGTCAGTGTCTCCGGTACGTGAGGAAACTGTCACCTCACGTACTGGAGACACTGACGTGTGAAACCGGCCTTACAGTGATTTTTGCACTGTGGGGACTTCCGATTCCGATTTCCGATATCGCAGAAATATCGGAACTCGGTATCGGAATTCCGATACAGCGAATATCGGCCGATACCCGATATCTGCAGTATCGGAATGCTCAACACTACCCGGTACATATTGTATTTAATGATAGTCCTAAAATTTCTTTATGTGTTTTTTCGTGACATATTGTACTTAATGATCGTCTAAAATTTCTTTGATATGACTTGTGTTTATTTGCAAAAAAAAATCTAAAATTTGGTGAAAATTTGGAAAATGTTGGCATTTTTAAACTTTTAATTTTTATGTCTTAGTTAATAGTTAATAAGTAACATTTCCCATTGTATAGTTTACATCAGCACAATATTTGAAAAATCATTTTTTGTAAGGAAGTTATAAGAGCTAAAATTTGACAAGTGATTTCTAATTTTTACATCACAATTTACATAACCACTTTTTTTAGGGACTACATCACATTTGCAGTGACTTTGAGGGGTTTATATTACAGAAAATACCCCAAATTGACACCATTCTAAAAAATGCACCCCTCATGGTGCTCAAAACAACATTTAGGAAGTTTAATAACACATCAGGTGCTTCACAGTATCTGAAACAATGTGGAAGGAAAAAATGAACATGTAACTTTTTTCACCAAAAATTAATTTTTGACCCAAGTTATATTATTTTACAAGAGTAACATGAGAAAATTTACTTCCATTTTGTTGTGCAATTTCTCCGGAGTATGCCTATACCCCATATGTGGTGGAAAACTAATGTATAAGGGCTCGGAATGGAAGGAGTGCCATTTAACTTTTTGAATGCAAAACCTGCTGGAATCATTAGCGGACACCATGTCACATTTGCAGAACCTCTGATTTGCCCGTGGAAACCTCCCACCAGTGACCCAATTTAGGAAACTAGACACCTCAAGGAACTTATCTAGATGTGTGGTGAGCACCTTGAACCTCAAGGTACTGCACAGAGGTTTATAACATAGACCTGTAAAAATAAAAAAAATCCAATTTTTGCACACAAAAATGTTCTTTTAGCACCTTTTTTATTTTCACAATGGTATCAGGAGAAAACGCACCATATAATTTGTTGCAGAAATTCTCCTGAGCATGCCCATACCCAATAAGTAGAGGAAAGGTATTGTATCGGTGCACTGCAGGGCTCAGTAAGGAAAGAGGGATGTTTTGGAATGAAGAATTTGATTGAATGGTCTGTGGATGTCATGCCATGTTTGAAAAGCCTCTGATGTGCCTCAGCAGTGGAAACCCCCCACAAGTGACCCCATTTTGGAAAATAGCAAGCAAGCAGTTTATCTAGACATGTAGTGAGCACCTTAAACCAACAGGTTCTTCACAGAATTTTACAATGCTGATCTGTAAAAATGAAAAAAAAAAACTCCAACAAAAATGTTGGTTTGCAAACTTGGCGCTCAAAATTGTAGTACATTTTTTATTGGCAATCCATTTTCGGGCTTAACAGACCTTCATAAGAACTGTGCAAAATACATAAATAAAAATATTGACTATAATATACATATTTACAAATCATAACAAAAAATGTCACATGAAAGAACATTTTTTCATACCATATGAGATAAAACAATTATATCTCCATGTATCACAAGCTACATTTGTCTTTATTTCAGAAAGCTGTGTTGAACTTAATCAGGATCAGAATCTACATTGTGTCTATTTAAGACTGTTCAGATCAGAAAAGGATATAATAGTGATCAGGAGAGAGAACAGCCTGCCGTATCCAACCTTGTCATTTAGTGACATTAAAAAACAAAAAGAGAAGTATTTTATAAAACAGATTAGCTTAAATGGAAATGTTAGAATTAGCGAATCAAAGGATATAGCTAAAGCATTTCAAAACTATTACCACTCACTGTACAATTTAGATACACCAGTTTCCATGGTAAAACCCCATAAAGCTTCACAGAATATCCACAATTTCCTCGCCTCGCTCTCTCTGCCTGGGATTTCCCATTTTGGTCATTCCATACTCCTGAAAGAAGTTACAATCCAGGATGTGAAAAACACTTTAGCAGAATTCCCGGACAGGAAATCTCCGGGCCCAGAAGGTTTCCCCATTATTTATTTAAAAAAATTTGCAGATGTTTTAATACCGCGCATGGTTGAGCTTTTCAACTCCTTTCTACAAGGCACAACTCCTCCTCCCCAGACTTTAAAAGCCTATGTCACTATCATTCCTAAGGAGGGGAGAGATGACACCCTGTGTAGTAGTTACCGACCTATATCATTGCTTAATGCAGACGTTAAACTGTGGGCCAAGATTTTGGCAACTTGGATTAATCTGGTATTGGCAGACCTGGTCCATTCTGACCAGGTGGGGTTTGTAAGAAACAGAGAGGGTAAAGACAATTCCACTAGGATTCTGCAGGCCATCTCCTACTCAAAATACACTCATCAGCCCCTCAAGATTCTTTCTACTGATGCCAAGAAGGCTTTTGACAAAATAAGCTGGCATTTTTTGGTCTGTGTCTTGCAGAAATGTGTCTTCCCTGATCCCTTTATTGAAGCTATAATGTCCTTGTGTGCTCAACCTACGGCTAAAGTTAGAGTTAATGGAATTTTATGTCTTTCAAGATAAGAAGTGGTACCAGGCAGGATTGCCCTCTTTCCCCTTCCCTATTTATTTTGCTCATGGAGACTCTTATACAATATATTAGGCAGGATAGTGATATTAGGGGAGTTAGAATCAACCAACTAGAAGTAAAAGTGGCTGCCTTTGCAGACAACCTCTTATTGTTGATTTCCAATCCAGGGACCGCTTTCCCAAAGTTGTTGCAGACCTTCACATTATTTGGGGAACTATCTAATTTTAAGATCAACCTTGATAAGTCAAAGGAACTGGCCAAGGAGCTCAGAGACAGAATTGTGGCAAGGCACAGATCTGGCCAAAATTATAGCAGAATTTCTGCAGTACTCAAGGCTCCTAAGAGCACAGTGGCCTACATAATCCTTAAATGGAAGATACTTTGGACTACCAGAAGTCTTCCCAGACCTAGCCATCCAGCCAAACTGAGCAATTGTGGGAGAAGAGCCTTGGTGAGATAGGAAAAAAGAACCCCAAGATCACTGAGGCTGAGCTCCAGAGATGCAGTAGCAAAATAGGAGAAAGTTTCACAAAGTCAACTATCACTGCAATCCTCCACCAGTCAGGCCTTTATGGCAGAGTGGCACAACGGAAGCCTCTGCTCAGTGCAAGACATATGAAAGCCCACATAGAGTTTGCTAAAAAAACACAAGAAGGACTCCCATAATATGAGAAATAAGATTATCTGGTCTTATGAGATGAAGATAGACCTTTTTGGTGATAATTCAAAGTGGTGTGTGTGGAGAAAACCAGGCACTGCTCATCACCTGCCCAATACAATCCCAACAGTGAAACATGGTGGTGGCAGCATCATGCTATGGGGGTGTTTTTCAGCTGCAGGAACAGGATGACTGGTTACCATTGAAGGAAACATGGATGTGGCCAAGTACAAAGATATCCTGGATGAAAACCTCTTCCAGAGTGCTCTGGACTTCAGACTTGGCTAAAGGTTCACCTTCCAACAAGACAATGACCCTAAGCATACAGCTAAAATAACAAAGGAGTGGCTTCAGAACAACTATGTGACCATTCTTGACAGGTCCAGCCAGAGCCCTGACCTAACCCCAATTGAGGACCTCTGGAGAGACCTGAAAATGGCTGTCCACCAACATTCATCATTCAACCTGACGGAACTGGAGAGGATCTGCAAGGAAGAATAGCAGCGGATCCCCAAATCCAGGTGTGAAAAACGTATTGCTTCATTCCCAAGAAGACTCATGGTTGTGGTAGCTTAAAAGGGTGCTTCTACTCAATACTGAGCAAAGGGTCTGAATACTTTTCAAATCAAGTCCTATCAGTTTAATTAAACACAGCTGGACTCCAATGAAGGAGTAGAACCATCTCAAGGATGATCACAAGGAAATGGACAGCATGTGACTTAAATATGAGTGTCAGAGCAACGGGTCTGAATGCTTATGACCATGTGATATTTCAGTTTTTCTTTTTTAATAAATTTGCAAAAAGTTCTACATTTCTGTTTTTTCAGTTAAGATGGGTTGCAGAGTGTACCTTAATGAAAAAAATGAACTTTTCTGAATTTACCAAGATGCTGCAATAAAACAAACAGTGAAACATTTAAAGGGGTCTGAATACTTTGTGTTCCCACTGTAAATCCCACTTATCGGTGATCCTGTCACATGATCATGGATCACCGATGGATCAATATGACAACCAGAGGTCTCCTGCAGACCTCTATGGTTGTCATTAGCTGATTGCTATGAGTGCCACCTCGGTGGTCGATGCTCATAGCAAGTCAGCATTTTTGCTACACAAAAGCGATCTGATCATCGCATGTGTGTAGCAGAGGGGATGAAAGTAGTGCAGCCTCAAATCTCCCATGAAGACTATAGAAGCATGCTAAAAGTAAAAAAAAAATATTTTTAAAAATATATAAAAAAATGTAAAGTTAAAATCACTCCACTTTCGCCCCATTCAAAATAAAACAGCAAAAAAAATCAAATGTACACATATATGGTATTGACATGTTCAGAATTTCCCAATCTATCAAAATATAAAAATAATTAATCCGATGAACTGGCATTTTCCCACACTACAGAGTTCAGTGCAGGTCAGGCTTTGAATGTGCGCAGCATCAGTGACGGCACCGATACTCACTGATGCTGTGCCGGCAGAATCTCATTCATTCACCAATGATTTACAGCTGGGGCGGTCGCATCTTTGCACCATCCTGGTTGTAAACTGTATATCTCCAAGATACGGATTACTGCATTGGACACAGAGATGGAAAGGTATGGGTATATTGTTGTTTTTTTATTTTATTTTTATTAGAGGAGATCGAGGGCATCATATTGATTAGCTGTGTAATAAATATGGGAAACTGTGTAGTGTTTTATTTCATTAAAATACTTTATTCTGGCTGTATCTTTATTTAACCTGTAACAACTATAGAATTAGTAAATGTTATTATTATTATTGATACCTCTCCATTACTAATTTGGGCTTGATGTCACCTTACAATACAAAGGTGACATTAACCCCCAAATTATTACCCCACTTGCCACCGCTACAGGGCAAGTGGGAAGAGCGAGGCTAAGTGCCAGAATTGGTGCATCTTACAGATGCACCTTTTCTGGGGCGGCTGAGTTCTGATGTTTTTAGCCAGAGGGCCAATATCCATGGTCCCTTCGTAGGCTATTAATATCAGCCCGCAGCTGTCTGCATAGCCTTTGCTGGTTATTAACTATGAGGGGACCCCTCATCATTTTTTGGGGGGTCCCCCATTTTAATAGTCAGTAAAGGCTAAGTATAAGTATACAGCTGTGAGCTGATATTAATAGCCTGGGAATCTCCATGGGTATTACCCCCTTTCCAGGCTATAAACATCTGCCCCCAGTTGCTGGCTTTCCCTCTGTTGGTTCTGAAAATTGCGCAGGAGCCCACGCCATTTTTTCCCCAAAAAATAATCATTTATTTATTAAATACATATTTCCTAATTTACACTTAAATACTACTAATTTTATTGGTCACTGACATCTATCTATATACCTATTCTGCATCTATTTACTGTATATAAACCATGTGTTCTATCCTGTCGGCCACCGCAGAAGCCGACAAATAAATTACCGGCTAATCTTCTGTCTATCTCTCTATGAAATATAAAGACATATATATGTATATATATATATATATATATATATATATATATATATATATATTCTATGATATATCTATTCTATATCTTTTCTATTATAACCTCTTCTATTCTGTACTCTATGCGGCAGATTCTATCTATCTATCAACCTTCTTTCATTCTCTATCAAGAACTGCCATCCCGCTCAGGTCATCCCCACTTTCCACACTTATAGAAACATACAGGCCATTAACACCCAGAAACTTATGAAGAACTTGCAGTCTTCATTGGCCCCAATCTCCTCCATCTCTTGTCCTGATTCTGCTCTGAAGCATTACAATGAAACCCTGCAAAGTGCCCTGGAAGAAGCTGCACCTCCTATACATAGAACAACTCGGCACAGACGGCGACAACCGTGGCACACGCTGCAAACACGTTTCCTGCAGCGGTGCTCCAGGTGCGCCGAACGTCTGTGGAGAAAATCTAATCTGCCCGAAGATTTCATCCATTATAAGTTCATGTTAAAAACATACAACTCTGCCCTTCACCTCTCCAAACAAACCTATTTCAACACCCTCATCACCTCGCTGTCCAATAACCCTAAACGTCTCTTTGACACTTTCCGGTCCCTACTCAACCCAAGAGAGCAGGCCCCAACCACAGATCTCCACGCTGACGATCTGGCCAATTACTTCAAAGAAAAAATTGACCACATTCAACAGGAAATCATTTCCCAATCTCTTCATACCAAGCACTGTCCTCCCTCCCCCACTGCATCTAGTTCACTCTCTGACTTTGAACCAGTTACAGAAGAAGAAGTAAGCAGGCTCCTTGCATCTTCTCGCCCAACCACTTGCACCAGCGACCCCATTCCGTCGCATCTCCTCCAGTCCCTTTCCCCGGCTGTCACCTCTCACCTAACAAAAATATTCAACCTTTCCCTCACTTCCGGTATTTTTCCCTCCTCATTTAAGCATGCCATCATACATCCACTACTTAAAAAGCCCTCCCTCGATCAAAATTGTGCCGCTAATTATAGACCTGTCTCTAATCTTCCCTTCATCTCTAAACTCCTGGAACGCCTGGTCCACTCCCGTCTTACCCGCTATCTCTCAGATAATTCTCTTCTCGACCCTCTTCAATCTGGTTTCCGCTCTTTACACTCTACTGAAACTGCCCTCACTAAAGTCTCTAATGACCTACTAACAGCTAAATCTAATGGTCACTATTCCATGCTAATTCTCTTGGATCTCTCCGCAGCATTCGACACTGTGGATCATCAGCTCCTCCTCACTATGCTCCGCTCCATCGGCCTCAAGGACACCGTTCTCTCTTGGTTCTCCTCCTATCTCTCTGGCCGATCCTTCACTGTTTGTTTTGCTGGTTCCTCCTCCTCTCACCTTCCCCTTACTGTTGGGGTTCCTCAAGGATCAGTCCTAGGCCCCCTCCTCTTCTCTTTGTATACTGCCCCTATTGGACAAACAATCAGTAGATTTGGTTTCCAGTACCATCTCTATGCTGACGACACCCAATTATATACCTCTTCTCCTGTTATCACGCCGACCTTTTTAGAAAACACCAGTGATTGTCTTACCGCTGTCTCTAACATCATGTCCTCCCTCTATCTGAAACTGAACCTGTCAAAAACTGAACTCCTCGTGTTCTCTCCCTCTACAAACCTACCTTTGCCCGACATTGCCATCTCTGTGTGCGGTTCCACCATTACTCCAAAGCAACATGCCCGCTGCCTTGGAGTCATCCTTGATTCCGAGCTTTCATTCACCCCCCACATCCGATCACTGGCTCGCTCTTCTTATCTGCATCTCAAAAACATTTCCAGAATTCGCCCTTTTCTTACTTTCGACTCTGCAAAAACTCTTACTGTCTCACTTATTCATTCTCGTCTGGACTATTGTAACTCTCTACTAATTGGCCTACCTTTTACCAGACTCTCCCCGCTCCAATCTGTCCTGAATGCTGCTGCCAGGATCATATTCCTCGCCAACCGTTACACCGATGCCTCTACCTTGTGCCAGTCATTACACTGGCTACCCATCCAATCCAGAATCCAGTACAAAACTACTACCCTCATCCACAAAGCACTCCATGGCTCAGCACCACCCTACATCTCCTCTCTGGTCTCAGTCTACCAACCTACCCGTGCCCTCCGCTCTGCTAATGACCTCAGGTTAGCATCCTCAATAATCAGAACCTCCCACTCCCGTCTCCAAGACTTTACACGTGCGGCGCCGATTCTTTGGAATGCACTACTTAGGTTAATACAATTAATCCCCAATCCCCACAGTTTTAAGCGTGCACTAAAAACTCATTTGTTCAGATTGGCCTACCGCCTCAACGCATTAACCTAATTATCCCTGTGTGGCCTATTAATAAAAAACAACAACATAATCACGTTCCTCCATCATGTTCTCATACACTTTATGCAGTTAATAGCCTCTGTGTCTGTACTGTTACATACTTAGGCAGTTAACTGGTTCATGCAGCTTTACATGAACACCCGAGACTTACACTATGGCTGGTCCAAATAACTAAAGCAATTGTTACCATCCACCTCTTGTGTCTCCCCTTTTCCTCATAGATTGTAAGCTTGCGAGCAGCAGGGCCCTCATTCCTCCTGGTATCTGTTTTGAACTGTGATTTCTGTTATGCTGTAATGTCTGTTGTCTGTATAAGTCCCCTCTATAAGTTGTAAAGCGCTGCGGAATATGTTGGCGCTATATAAATAAAATTATTATTATTATTATTATTATTATTATTATCTATCTAATACTTATATATATACATATATATATACAAGTGAATAAATTACCAGCTAATCTTCTGTCTATCTTTCTATGAAATATAAAGCTATATATATATATATATATATATTTATATATATATATATATATATATATATATATATATATATGTATATATATAGTGAGGTACCAAGGGGAGAAGTACTAGAAAACAGATATGTTTCTCCCCGTTTCATTTCATATGTCTCCCAGTATTGATAGTGAAGCTGTTTATTTCACCGTAATCCGGTCCTGGTTTCTTTAGTGATCAGCGTGGAAAGGACTGGTACTTCCCCTCCACACATGCAGTCCAGGTTTTGGTCTTCTGACTGCTTCAGCTGATAATCAGGAGCTGCTGGGATCTCACTCTCTCATCTGCTGGTCTGGGAGCTGACACAGTAAGACTGCATGAACTTCTTTATTGTTGTGTAGGTTTATTTTGTAGTTAGAACCTTGTTGTTAGTTAGCAGCCAGACGGCCTAAGACATTTTATTTCATGTTTTGTATGACAAATGTGCACAATAAATACGCCTTGCACATGTCTGTGTGGAACTCACCAGCCTGCTACTGTCCATTGTGACTCCATAGCCACCTGCTTAGGCCAAAGCAAAGATCCCTGCTGAGCTATATTCCCACAATATATACATCTAGTCTATGATATATCTATTCTATATCTTTTCTATTATAACCTCTTCTATTCTGTACTCTATGCGGCAGATTCTATCTATCTAATACTTATATATATATTTTTTGAAGAATTTTTCATTTTAACATGATGTGTCAATGACCGACAACTGCTGTATGTAAAAGCTCATGTTAAATTGCGTTACATATGGATTGCATACGGATGTCATATGGATACTAGATGTGAGGAAATTGCATCATTGCATTGCAAACGGATTACATTGGGATCACCATACGGAGAACATTGGTGCGATTCTCGGCAGTCAAAATTGGACCAATTTTTTACACGTTGAGTGCGACTCTGGTCTTATAGCATTTATGCCTTCCTCTGGATCAAAATGCTAGGCTTATTTTAAACTCAATGGCTTTCTTTCTTCTTTTAGCTTTAAAAGTGAAATGAAGTAGGTTTCATTCAGAAAATTATATGATTCCTAACCAATATCCAATTAAGTTTTACAAGAACCATAACTAGGAGCAACACTGACAACATGGCAGATTCAGTATGAACATTTGCATCAGCTCATTGTGAAATAAATTGAATTTCCTACCACATTTCCATTAAGTTTCATAAAATTTTACAAACATTAAATTATTTTTGTTTAAAACTGTACGTTTCAATTTGCTTAACAATTGTATGTTTGCATGTTCAAATTACTCTTGTTGAGGCATTGGTTGCCAACTTGAAAATGTATCCTAAAATAACTATAAAAGGGTGATAAAATAGCATTAGCTTACTTTCTTGCTAGCTAATTTATTAAATTAAATTACGGTAAACTGTCTAATATTCAGAGAGTGAAAGTAGTTGTTCTAGACATTTCAGCTATAGTATTGTATTATTATATTAACTTATTATTTTAAATGTATGAGTGATAAAAAGAAAACAGTATTGTTAGGAAGTAAGAATCTTTACATCATAAGCATGAATTAATCTGAATATATTTGAGAACAAAGTATATTAAACCTTATTTTAATAACTGTTTACAAGAAAATAAGTCTGTCTTGCCAGCATAACAAAAGTAAAATATAGTCATCTAATACACCACACAATCAAGGCTACGTTTACAATAGAGGCAAATGTGACCTAGTGTCTAAAGTCAATTTTGGAATATCTTTTATTAGAACTCCACTGTTCACCAATATACAGAATATTCATCTGGATGAGAATAAAAAAAATGGTCCTTACCAATTGTTTTGTGTACCATTGGACTCTGTCCATTGGATCACGTTCTCATTCTTGTTTATTTGCTTTGACAAAGTATAGAACATTTGTGAACACCTGTCCAAACATATAACATTTATTACCCTGTCCCATCCAATGTCCAACTTTGATTTATAGATCAATCTTAATACTTAATCAGGTCGTCCACTACTAGAAAAACTCTTCTTAAGGCATTTGTATGGGAATTGAACATTGATGACCTACTTTTAGGATAGGGCATCAATGTCTGATCGGTAGGGGCAAAACCCAGCACAACTGAAAAATCAGCTGTTCTTGGTGTTGGTGGTGGTCAGAACTGCTCAGTTGTGGAGATGCATAGCACATCTTCATCGAAGGAGTAGTGGCAATGGCTGGGTACTGCACATCCACCCTGTATTGATTTGAATATGTCAAAAGAGCTATGCAGTGCAGATCCATAACTGAGCAGTTCCATCTGCTGACACCGAAACCTTCCTATCAATCAGACATTGATTACCTATATAGGATAAGTCATCAATGTTAAAGTCCAGACAACCCCTTTAAATTCACAAATTGGTCCAAAAAATAAAAAGGAGCAAATATTCACCTCCTGGATTGGTGCCAATTCAGTGACGTTGGTGTTATATCACCCTTCTCTTGTATGACATTGTTATGCTATGTGAGCACTGCACCCTGTTCATCAAATAGAACAGTTCTGTCTGACATAGCTGTGCAGGCTCTATTTTTTGGCTACAGCGCTCACGTGATTCCCTGGAGAGGATCAAAAAAGCAATCTTTTTTAGAGACTATAGTAAATAATCACACTGGTGCTCACCCTAAACACTACTAATCCTCAGCTGCTGGAATCGAACAGGGTAGTGCCACCCTGTATCTCAATATGGAACTCTTATAGCAAATCGACACCGTGCTTGAAGATGAATGAAGGAAAAACTATATAGAGTATCCAGGGAAGCCCCGGCTGGTAGCGTTCCCTGGATACCATGCAAAGCGAAAAAAATGGCCCACAGGCGCCTCCTACTAGTGACATCACACGTCACATACACACGTACGGCGCTCAAAAAGAGAGAAGGAAAACTACCAACGCGTTTCAAAGAGCGATGCTCTAATTCATCACGCTACCGGCCGGGGCTTGCCTGGTCCACACCACGTTCTACCACCTGGTACATATAGCGCCGCAGCCTCGGCTATCTACACCAGGCAGGTGAACAGCCATTCAACACAGCTCCCTATACAGCAGCGCCTAATACACAATAGAGGTAAGCTGATATCTATAGTTGTTTGGCATGATTACAATCACATTATGCGGGCGTTTTAGGTGTCTTGGGTATTTGTAACTGGTTATAGGATTATTAGAACGATTTGGATCAGAATTGGGGTTGGTTTCAGGTCATTTGTTCTTGTGATACCCTATATAGTTTTTTAGAGACTACTTTGCTAACTATGAAGACTTCAAAAAGAAAGATAAAATAAAAATCAGAGGAATATCGGAGTCGGTCCAGCCTTCACAGTTAAAAAATTATATTTCTTCAATGATCTCTAAATTATTACCCCAAAACAAAGGAATAAATCTGATTGAGAAGGTTTTGCAGAATCAAAAAGCCACTCACTCTCCCTACAAACATTGCTCGAGACGTCATTGTGTCCCTCTATCCTACAGGAGTAGAGAACGATCTCCTTATACTGACAAGAGACTCAAAACACCTTCCATCTCCGTACAACAACCTTTCTTTTTTCAAGGACTTGTCTAAAGATACCCTGCTAAAATGAAAATCATTCTTTCAAACCACTCGGAAACTCTTACAAGCCGGAATGCCCTACCAATGGACAAAGACTTCCAATCTACAAGTGAAATATGCTTCAAAACTATTCACTCCCTCATCTGCGGAGGAACAAATTAATTTTCTGAAAAAAACAGGATTGACATCTTCTGCAGTTTCATCTGATAGCTCCTCTCTGTCTACATCCTATATACATCATAGTCCTACTTCAAGAGACTTTTATTCCACTTGTTATCTTACTAAAAAGAACCGGACATTGCCCTCCAACCAGGTGATCCCGGACTTGGCAGGTCCTCATACTTTACATAATATATTCTGATTTTTTTATTTTCAGATGCTGTCATTGAGCAACATTTATCTTGGTGTTATTTGCAAATGTATACATATACTGTTTAAGTTTACTGACTTTTATTTTCAGGGGCAATATTTAATTTAGCATCACAAGCAATTGTGTACATGTACTTTTTAAGTTTCTATTTCAGGAAGCAACATTTGTATTGTAAACCTACGGAAATGTCTGTATGCATACCTGTTTTCTTTCCCTTTTCCCCATATTATATGGGGGTCTTTCCTTTTTTCCCTCTACCCTGTTTTCCCTTTCCCTTTACCCTTTCACTTAAAAAGTTATAAAACAAATAAAGATTATTGGAAAAACAGCACTCACGTGACATTATAGTGTCACAGTTGGGAGAAACAGCAATGTTGTTCAAACCATTCCTGAC
Organism: Ranitomeya variabilis; assembly: GCF_051348905.1. Lineage (NCBI taxonomy): Eukaryota > Metazoa > Chordata > Amphibia > Anura > Dendrobatidae > Ranitomeya > Ranitomeya variabilis. The sequence goes on along the minus strand of NC_135232.1, from coordinate 934,001,495 downwards.
TGGGAGGTGAGCACGTTCATTTTTGCAATGAAGATGTAGTGAATGACCCTTTTAAAGTGAACATATGGCTGACTTATGCTGCCTGACAGGCTCCATTATTAAAGCCATGTAAGCTTCACTCTGAAGCTTTGAGGTATTTTAGAGAAAACATGCTTTTAAAAGCCGGCCTGGGACGAGGTTTTAAGATGACTTGTCCAAGAGATAGATCCTTGGTGGACTCGTTCTTGCTCCATTCACCTAAATCTTTCCCAATACCCATAAATAGGTAGACATCTGTAAGTCAAGGAGTTTAAGGCTTGTCTCTTGGACTAGTCATCCCAAGTCAGTTTTTAAAATATACTTTCTCTGAAAAACTGCAGAATTTTAGAATGAATTGTACAAGACTGCAATTATTACAGCTGATCTTTGATTCATGATTTCTGAACAACATCAGCTTCCAGTCAGTTGTCTGGTTTACTTTAACATCAAAATCTAACAATACATATCTTTCAGAAGAAAATACATTGTTTAATGCCAGAATATGTACAAGTTTCAAATGCATTAGATTTTACAAGGAGTGCCTATTGGCACATGTCAATTTTTTTTCTATAGATAAATTACATCTTGTGCATCTTATTCTTGAGTATGCATATCTTTACATATGTTTACATGTTTGGGTATATGAATACCAATGTGAGCAGTAGTTGAAGTAGCACTTTTAACAGTTTATAACTTGTAATGCACCTTAACTAAGTCACTGTGTTCAACTCAAGAAAGCTCCTCTATATTTTACATGCACGTGTAGTTATCTAATAATATGACATTACAACTTAGAAATGTTTAACTCCTTCCCAGCATATAAAGTCCTTGTTTTTAATCCAGGCTCAGGAGCTGAGTATGCATCATCCTTGGCAGATGATAGTTGTTATACACAAACAGCACCTGCCTACAACAGAGGCAAGAAGAGTTGAGCTGTTCCTCCTTGGGTTAAGTCCTTAAATGCCATTGTAAATATATATAGCCTTTACAGTGCACGAGCCAGGAGACGTAATCACAGATTGCAGATGGGATGTGTTGGCAGTCGGAGTCTGCTGAAGACCCCTGGGGCTGCCACCTTTTTATTATTGTGAAGAATATTCTGTGGCTAGCCATCACAGGAGAGTGTGATTTTTTATTATTTATATAAGCATTTGATCCTTTGCTGATTTTGTAAGTTTGCTATTGACAAAGACATGAACAGTCTGTAATTTTAAGGGTAGGTTAAGTTTAACAATGAGAGATAGAATATTAAAAATAAAATCCAGAAAATCACATTGTATAAATTATATAAATGTATTTGCATTTTGCACATGGGCAGGCCCATCTGAAGTTTGCCAATGAATACCTGGATGATTCTGTGAGTGATTGGGAGAAGGTGCTGTGGTCAGATCAGACAAAAATTGAGGTCGTCGGCATTAACTCAACTCACCGTGTTTGGAGGAAGAGTTGTCAATGGCAAACTTACAAAATCAGCAAGGGATCAAATACTCATTTCCCCCACTGTGTATATGTATATGTATTTGTGCATGTATGTATGTATGTATGTATGTATATATATATATATATATATATATATATATATATATATATTAGATTGTGGCCCGATTCTAACGCATCGGGTATTGTAGAATATGCATGTCCCCGTAGTATATGGACAATAATGATTCCAGAATTTGCGGCAGATTGTGCCCGTCGCTGATTGGTCAAGGCAACCTTTATGACATCATAGTCGCCATGGCAACCATTATGACATCTACGTCGATACTTTGCCCGTCGCTGATTGGTCGAGGCCTGGCGGCCTCGACCAATCAGAGACGCGGGATTTCCAGGACAGACAGACAGAAAAACCCTTAGACAATTATATATATAGATATATACAGTATATATATACACTACTCAAAAAAATAAAGGGAACACTAAAATCCTACATCCTAGATATCACTGAATGAAATATTCGAGTTGTAAATCTTTATTCATTACATATTGGAATGTGTTGAGAACAATAAAACCTAAAAATGATCAACGTAAATCACATCTAATATCCCACAGAGGTCTGGAGTTGGAATGATGCTCAAAATCAGTGGAAAATGAAGTTACAGGCTGAACCAACTTCAGCAGAAATGCCTCAAGACAAGGAAATGATGCTCAGTAGTGTCTGTGGCCTCCAAGTGCCTGTATGACCTCCCTACAATGCCTGGGCATGCTCCTGATGAGGTGTTGGATGCTGTCCTGAGGGTTCCCTTCCCAGACCTGGACTAAAGCATACGCCAACTCCTGGACAGTCTGTGGTGTAACATGGCGTTGGTGGATGGTGTGAGACATGATATCCCAGATGTATTCAATCAGATTCAGGTCTGGGGAATGGGCGGGCCAGTCCATAGCTTCTATGCCGTCATCTTGCAGGAACTGCTGACACACTCCAGCCACAGGAGGTCTGGAATTTTGGTGCATAAGGAGGAACCCAGGGCAAACCGCACCAGCATATGATCTCACAAGGGGTCTGAGGATCTCATCTCGGTACCTAATGGCAGTGAGGCTTCTTCTGGTGAGCACATGGAGGGCTGTGCGGCTCCCCAAAGAAATGCCACCCCACGCCATTACTGACCCACTGCCAAACCAGTCATGCAGGAGGATGTTGTAGGCAGCAGATCGCTCTCCATGGCATCTCCAGACTCTGTCATGTCCGTCACATGTTCTCAGTGTGAATATGCTTTCATCTGTGAAAAGCACAGGGTGCCAGTGGCAAACTTGCCAATCCTGGTGTTGTGTGGCAAATGCCAAGTATCCTGCACGGCATAGGGCTGTGAGCACAACCCCATCTGTGGATGTCGGGCACTCAGACCATCCTCATGGTGTCGGTTTCTAACCGTTTGTGCAGACACATGCATATTTGTGGCCTGCTGGAGGTTATTTTGCCAGGCTCTGGCTGTGCTCCTCCTGCTCCTCCTTGCACAAAGGCTGAGGTTGTGGTTCTGCTGCTGGTTTGTTGCCCTCCTACAGCCCCCTCCACATCCCTTGATGTACTGGCCTGTCTCCTGGTAGTGCCTCCAGCCTCTGAACACTATGCTGACAGACACATCAAACCTTCTTGCCACAGCTCACATTGATACAACATACTGGATAAGGTGCACTACCTAAGCCACTTGTGTGGGTTGTAGAGTCCGTCTCATTCTACCACGAGTATGAAAGCACAACCAAAATTCAAAAGTGACCAAAACATCAGCCAGAAAGCATTAGTACTGAGATGTGGTCTGTGGTCCCCACCTGCAGAACCACTCCTTTATTGAGGGTGTCTTGATAATTGCCAATAATTTCTTGCTGTCTATTCCATTTGCACAACAGCATGTGAAATTGATTGTCAAACAGTGTTGCCTCCTAAGTGGACAGTTTGATTTCACAGAAGTTTGATTTACCTGGAGTTATATTCTGCTGTTTAAGGGTATGTGCACACGTTGCAGATTAGCCTTAGGAATTTCTGCTGCAGATTCTTCCCACTCTTGTCAGGTGTGGTTTTGTTGCGTTTTTGCTGCGTTTTTTCCATGCGGATTTGTATGCGTTTTTAAAGCTAAATAAAGATCTATTATTGACAAAAAAAAATTGTGATGTCATTTCTTGTCCAACCTCCTCTTTTACATTTGTCCAACCCACACTCCATTACACACAGATTGGCTATGTTCACACGCTGCGGATTTTGCTGCGGATCTGCAGCTGTGGGTCCGCAGCAGTTTCCCATGTGTTTACAGTACAATGTAAACCTATGGGAAACGCATTCCGCAGTGCACATGCTGCGGAAAAAACCGAGCGGAAACGCAGCGGTTTACATTCCGCAGCATGTCAATTCTTTGTGTGGAATCCGCAGCAGTTTTACGCCTGCTCCATAATAGAAAACTGCATGTGTAAAACCGCAGTGGAATCCGCACAAAAACCACAGTAAATCCGCAGTAAATCTGTGATAAATCGGCATGAAAAATGCAGTGTTTTTGCCCTACGGATTTATCAAATCCGCTGTGGAAAAATCCGCAGTGGACCATTCTACGTGTGCACATACCCATAGACAGACAGACAAATAGAAGGAATGAGATAGATACTGTAGAAAGATAGATAGATAGAAGGAATGATGGCGGCGTCGCACTAGAGTTTTACGGATGTATGAGAGGCGCAAAAACAATGCATTGCACATGGACCAATGATTCACTATGGGGCAGCTCCTATCTGCCGTATATTTTGCAGCCGCATTTTACGGGCATAGAAAATCGCAGCATGCTGCCTTTGTCAGCGTATTGTGCAAAAATTCGGCTAATGAAAGTCTTGCCAACCTTGCCAATGGATTACATACAGAACTCTGTTTTGGGAACATTTCTGAGTATTGCGCCCGTAAAAAATGGACCGTGTTTTCCTACGCCAAGTGTGACTCCGGCCTGAGATAGATAGATAGAGATGGATAGATGTAGATAGATATATGGATAGTTAGGCTACTTTCACAAAACAGTTTGTTTCTATCAGGCAGGATCTGGCGAATTTTTGAAAAACAGATCCGTTGCAAATAGTGAAAAACTGATGCATCTGATCCTTTTTTTTTTAAAAGAGAGAGGCTGGATTCATCATTTAACATCTGTTTCATACGTTTTTCGCTGGATCCGTCGCTGTGCGTTTTTTCGCCGGACAGAAAAACTGTTCCTCTGTATGTGTTTTCTGTCCAGCGGAAACAGCTTTTTTTGAAGGATCCGACAAAAACGGATGAATTATGTGGCCATCAGGTGCATTCCGGCGCTAATACAACTCTGTGAGAAAAAAAAAAGATCTAGCAGAAAAAAAAAAGATCATTTTTTTCAAAACTCGCCGGATTGTGCCTGACGGCAAAAACCTGATGTGTGAAATTAGCCAGATAGATATATGAATAAAAACATCTGTGTATCTATAGATATATCTATAGATGGATATATCCATAGATAGGACGATATTGATTAATGAACATAAAGAAAAAACGGGAAAAAAGGCGTGGGCTCCCATGCAATTTTCTGCACCGGAGGGGAAAAGCCAATGGCCGGGGGCCAATATTTGTAGCCTGGGAAGGGGTTTATACCCATGGCCCATTTCCAGGCTATGAATATCAGCCCGCAGCTGTCTGCATAGCCTTTACTGGCTATTAAAATAGAGGGACCCCCCCAAAAAATTACGTGGGGTCCCCCTATATTTTATAGCCAGAATGGCTATGCAGACAGCTACGGGCTGATATTCATAGCCTAGAGAGGGGCCATGGATATTGCCTCCCCAGCTACAAATAGCAGTCCACAGCCGCCCCAGAAATGGCGCATCTGTAAGATGTGCCAATTCCGGCACTTAGCCCCTCTCTTCCCACTCCCGTGTAGCGGTGGGATATGGGGTAATAAGGGGTTAATGTCACCTTGCTATTGTAAGGTGACATTAAGCCAGGTTAATAATGGAGAGCCGTCAATAAGACGCCAATCCATTATAAATAAATAGGGTAGTTAAAGAGTTAAAAAAAAATAAAGACACAGCCAGAAAAAAGTATTTAAATATTCCTAGTTTAACCATACTTACCATACTTCAGTGCCTGCAAAAAATGTAAAATAATAAACCGTATACTACCTGTCTGCCGTACTACAATTAATAATTCCCTATAGAACAGTGACATCGGGTGATGTCACTGCTCTATAGGACCTCCAGTGACACACTGACAGGAGACAATGGCTCCTGCAGTGCATCACTGAGAGGTTACTGTAGTACACTGGTCTCACTTTATGTCATTTGCTGCTTGGGAACTTTCTCACACAGCAGTGCCAAAAGTGAGACTAGGGACTATTTTTTACAGTGGCGGAGGAATACATTGCGGAAAGATACCTTCCTCCCATCATTGTATTCCTGGAGCCCCTAGAGAGCGGTCGCATCAGCTGATGCTACTGCTCTCCACGGGAGATTGCCGTGGGACACTCGTGGATTTCTGTAGATCAAGGAGTATATTGTTTGTTTGTTATTTTACTATTTTTTTACAGGTGACACTGGCTTCGGGGAACAAAGTGACAAGTGATGGTGAGTATGTACTCTATGTTATATGTACTGTATGTCTATATGTATGTATTGTATGTAATGTAGGAATGTACTGTATGTATGTATTGTATGTCTATATGTATGTATGTTATATGTTGTATGTTCTGTCATATGTTGTATGTTCTGTCATATGTTGTATGTTCTGTCACATGTTGTATGCTGTATGTTCTGTTTTTCTGTTACATGTTGTATGTTCTGTCATATGTTGTATGTTCTGTCATATGTTGTATATACTGTAATATGTTGTATGTTCTGTCATATGTTATATGTACTATCATACGTTGTATGTTGTATGTACTGTCATATGTTGCATGTTCTGTCATATGTTGTATGTACTGTCATATGTTGTATGTTCTGCCATATGTTGTATGTTGTATATTCTGTCAAATGTATGTACTGTCATATGTTGTATGCTGTATGTTCTGTCATATGTTGTATGTTCTGTCATATGTTGTATGTCCTGTCATATGTTGTATGTTGCATATTCTGTCATATGTTGTATGTTGTATGTACTGTCATATGTTGTATGTTATATGTAATGTCATATGTTGTATGTACTGTCATATGTTGTATGTTATATGTTCTGTCATATGTTATATGTTGTATGTACTGTCGTACGTTGCATGTTCTGTTGTATGTTTGTGTTTTTTTTTACATTCAACACAATAGCCGGATGATGGGACTACTACTGTCCCATCATTGGCTAATGTGTCAATCACTGTCACTGTAGCAGGCATAGCCTGATGGAACTTGTAGTCCCATCGGACGATGCCTGCATGCACACACCCCCAAGGGCCCCCCACAGCCAGCTGAGACCCCCACAGCCCGGTGCAGACCCCCCACAGCCCAGCGCAGACCCCCCACAGCCCGGCATAGACTTCCCACAGCCCGGCACAGACCCTCCACAGCCCGGAACAGACCCCCCCCACAGCCGGGCACAGACCCCCCATAGCCCGCCGTAGACCCCCGACAGCCACGCACAGACCCCCGACAGCCCACCACAGACCCCTGACAGCCTGTCGCAGACCCCTGACAGCCTGCCACAGACCTCTGACAGCCGTGCACAGACCCCCCACAGCCCGCGGCAGACCCCCGACAGCCTGTCACAGACCCACGACAGCCACGCACAGACACCTGCAACCCACCGCAGACCCCCTGACAGCCCACCGCAGACCGCCGACAGCCCCGTGATCCCCGCAGACCCCCGTGATCGCCGCAGACCCACACAAACACACGCACAGACATGCACATCTTCCCCACACACAGTCTCCGCCCACACACAGTATCTGCCCACACACGCAGTCTCTGCCCACACTCCGCCCACACACTCTTCCCCCCCTCCTGATCTGCAGCGTTTCTCACAGCAAAACCGCAGATCTTTTTTAGATCTGCTGTTTTGCTGCAGATGTGCCCAACTCCATGCAAGTCAATGGGTGCAGAAACGCTGCAGATCTACACAAATAAATGACATGCTCCTTCTTTTAACCCACAGTGTTTTCAGTGCGGAGTTTTCCGCACCATTAGCACAACATTTTTTTTTCATTGATTTACATTGTACTGTAAATCACTTGCAGATCTGCAGCGTTTCTGCACAGTAAAAAACGCTGTGGATCCGCAGCAAATCCACAGCGTGTGCACATAGCCTAAGTGTTCCCTTTTTTTTTTGAGCAGTGAATATTGTAATGCTGCAGTAGCACCGTACGCAGTGAAGAGGCAGTGACCCACTAAGTTTAAACACAAAAATCTCTTTAATATGTTACTTCACACATAAAGGTGTATATCATTTTATAGTACACGCCATCAAAGTTCAATACACACAGTTGCATTTTCCTCTCAGTGCCCGTTTCATAGTACCGCACAGCATATGGCTTTCAGATTGCAGTCGCTAAACACACTAGACCTCTCCTTGTCCAGTATCCGTGGGGCGACCGCACTTCATATTATAGTCTCAAGCCACAGCTTCATATGTTGCAGAAGCTACACACGCCAGTCCTCCTCTGACTAGTTCCCGTGGGTGTCCTGCACTGCTGTATCGCAGTCTCTTTACTCACACAGCTGTACATAGCCCATGATATCCTCCAGATAACAGTCGGGCACCATGTCCACCTGTTTGCAATTGTTACACATGCCAGTCCTCTTTCAAGCACATGACATCCAACTCCGATACCCCTCCGGGCACAGGACTGTCCACATCTGAGACCAGTTACCATGGATGAATTGCATCGCTGTGTAAGCTGCAGGTGCCAGGCTATTCAGCTGCCATAGCTGCTGGCTCCACTGGTCTGTGCTGCTACACACAGCCAGCGATCTGCAGGCCTCTGCTCTGGACAACAGCACACACCAAACTGACACTCATGTTACACCTGACACCTGACACCCTTACCCCTTACTGCAGGGTTTTTAACAAACAAACCTGACAGCCACATGGAAAACCCAGACGGGAAATATGTGACTGCCATGCACACCAATGGAGTTTATCCGTCTCCATGCACAACCTGGGGAGAACACACAGTGACCCCTACCTGTAACATGAGTCACTGCCTCACACTATATATATATATATATATATATATATATATATATATATATATATATATATATATATATATATATATATATATATATATATATATATATATATATATAGATAAGATTGCCTCTATGTAGTAGAATTACTCACTTGCTATGAGTGCCGACCACTGGGTGGCACTCACAGAAATCCATCAGTGACAGCCATAGATGTCTCCAGGAGACCTCTGGTTGGAATGCCAATGAATCGGTGACCCGCGATCACGTGACAGGGGTCACTGGTGGGCGGGTTTCCGTCTCAATGGCCGGAAGCACGAGGTAAATGCCACTGTCAGCATTTCACAGCGGCATTTAACGGGTTAATAGCCATGGGTGGATCGCGATTCCACCCGCATCTATTTCGGGCACATGTCAGCTGTTCAAAACAGCTGATATGTTCCAGGAAAGATGTGGGCTCATCTCCAGAACCCATCGGCGTACTATTATGCCCATATAATGAAAAAAGTCCGGCACTCCAAAACTATGCAAATTATTTCTTTTTATTTATGATCCCAAATTTATAACGTTTCGGTCAATTCTGACCTTCATCAGACTAGGATATAAAAGAAAAAAATATATCATCACTCCACAATACATCATTAATGACAGACAGCATATTATAATTCAAAATAATAACAGAAAATTCATCCAATACAATAGGTTATACAGAATATGTCTTCTTCAGTAATTCCTCTGTTGTTCACATTACTGTGGTAGCTATACAAGTGGCTCATCCAATTATCTTGGCATTTATTTATAAGGCTGAAAAAGAAATTCATTTCCATGACCCAAATACTCAATGGTGTCGACAACAATCATATATGACACCCAAACAGAATTTAAACATCAGAAAATAAAGGGATCCTCCTAATAGAGAGATTCAATATATCACAATCACAGGCCGCGATGTCATCTAAGGTCTTTCAAGCGCTCATTCTTAGGAACGGAAGCTGCCGGCTATAGCGGTAAGGTCCAGGCTGCGTCGGAGAGGTGAGTATATCAATATTTTTTATTTTTATTCTTTATTTTACACATTAATATGGATCCCAGGGCCTGAAGGAGAGTTTCCTCTCCTTCAGACCCTGGGAACCATACAGGATACCTTCAGATACTTGGTGTCCCATTGACTTGTATTGGTATCGGGTATCGGTATCAGCGATATCCGATACTTTTCGGGTATCGGACGATACTATCCGATACCGATATTTTCAAGTATCGGACGGTATCGCTCAACACTAGCAATGAATCTTTCAGTTGAATTTCAATACTGGAGACTTTATCCTGGCTAATCTTAATTTCTTTGTTCGTTATCCAGAGTCAAAGTCATCAAGTCCACTGAGCACTTATTTAATATCTGCTCAAACTTAGAGCAGAACTCTACGTTATCTTGAAACAAAGTGGGTCGTAATGACACACGAAGGCCTCTTGGGATACGCTGTGTTTTGATATATTCAGCAATAGTAATGCTGTGTAGTTCCAAACTCACCAAATGACAGGATTCTCTTTCCAGGTCTCGTGACTTGAATTCACTGCCTGAGACTTGTAAAAAATCACTACATGCCATGACTTGTGAAACGATATTCGCCACTTCAGTTTCATTGTATGAAAAACCAGTCGCAGACATACTCCACTCCTCCCAATTGACAAATCCAAAAATGTGAAAAAAAATTTTTATATATAAAAAAAATCTTAATTGAATGGATCCAAAAAATTCAAGGGTGCTCGTGAAAAAAGGCACAGAATCTGAACAAACTATCACGTCACTCCTTACAACCTCGGGTGCTCAGAGAAGGGATGCCACCCCTATATCAATATAATGAAAAAAGTCCGGCACTCCAAAACTATGCAAATTATTTCTTTTTATTTATGATCCCAAATTTATAACGTTTCATTATATTGATATAGGGGTGGCATCCCTTCTCTGAGCACCCGAGGTTGTAAGGAGTGACGTGATAGTTTGTTCAGATACTATTATGCCCAGTGTCAGAAAAGGGTTAAAGTCTGTTATCTATTATAAAGCATTGCAATGCAGGTCAGCCCTGCAGATGTAAATCAGTAAGATTATGCACTGCACATGATCTAACTATCTTGCTAGTGCCTGGTGACCCAGATTTCTTTATGACAATATCGACTCATCAAAGCAATGATTGTGCCCCAGCAATGATCATGGGGATCATAGACACCCTTGTCAAATATTTGACTGTCTGTAGCAGCGCGGAACACATTCTTGGCAGCCCATCCACCCCCAGCATAGGCTACAACAATTTAGGAGACCCACTGTTTAATAATGGTCCTTTAAGAAGATTAATGCCACCTGATGCACCAGTAAAAATAGGCTTTGTGACTGAAAGAGTCCCTCCTTCATAAATGAAACAAGATGGGTCTGCTTATGTGTCACACACCACATGGCCTTCTAGGGTTGTTAAATGTTACAATGACATTTCCCAGTGAATGCATTTGTAGTGGTTGAAAGCAATGTTAAAGTTGAAAAACGCTTCAAAAACGCTGAGTCTGAACTAAGCCCAAGCGGGGAAGGAAATTTTCAGTCTGGTTTTAATTATTTGGCCTTAAAGGCAAGTCATTAATCTGCAAAGGATGTGCCTTAACATATTTCCCAGCAAAATCCGTTTTGGTTTCGCTTTAATGTTTTTTTGTGGCACCGGAAAAAATGGCGTGAATCTCGGAAAAAATTGCTTAAAGCTGTGAACTAGGAGTCATAAATGCTTCCAGGTGTGATCCCCATGATGTTCCTGTGTCATTTGAGCAGTGTTTCCATAATTTTCAGATGTTTTGAGACCTTTAAAAGGACCCCCGGGGGATCGTGGTAAAATTACTCGGGTCTCCCATAGACTTACATTGGGCTCGCTGCTTGGGTCGAGTACCCGAGTATTCCAATCTGCTCAACCCGGTCAACGAGCACCCGAGCATTTTATTGCTCGCTCACTACTACTCACCATACACCTAGATAAGTTCCTTAATGGGTCTAGTTTCCAAAATGGTGTCACTTGTAGGGGGGTTTCCACTGTTTAGGTACATCAGGGGCTCTCCACCGCGACATGGCGTCTGATCTCAATTCCAGCCAATTCTGCACTGAAAAAGTCAAACGGAACTCCTTCTCTTTCAAGCTCTGTCGTGCACCCAAACAGTGGTTTACCCCCACATATGGGGTATCGGCGTACTCAGGAGAAATTACACAACAACTTTCGTGGTCTAATTTCTCTTGTTACCCTTGTGAAAATAAGAATTTGTGGGTGAAGAGATCATTTTTGTGGAAAAAATATCATTTTTTATTTTCATGGCTCTATGTCATAAACTTCTGTGAAGCACTAGGGGGTTCAAAGTGCTCACCACACATCTAGATAAGTTCCTTAAGGAGTCTAGTTTCCAAAATGGTGTCACTTGTGGGGGTTTTCACTGTTTAGATACATCAGGGGCTCCTCAAACGCTACATGGCATCCAATCTCAATTCCAGCCAATTCTGCATTGAAAAAGTCAAATGGCACTCCTCTTTTAAGCTCTGCTGTGTGCCCAAACAGTGCTTTACCCCCACATATGGAGTATCGACGTTTCAGGAGAAATTCCACAACAAATTTTGTAGTTCATTTTCTCTTTTTACACTTGTGAAAATTAAAAAAAATTGGTTCTGAAGTAAAATATTTGCAAAAAAAAGTTAAATGTTTAATTTTTTCCTTCCACATTGTTTCAGTTCCTGTGAAGCATGTAAAGGGTTAATAAACTTCTTAAATGTGGTTTTGAGCTCTGTGAGGGGTGAAGTTTAGAGAATGGTGTCACTTTTGTGTATCTTCTGTCATGTACACTCCTCAAAGTGACTTTAAATGTGAGATGGTCCCTAAAAAAAATGATTTTGTAAATTTTGTTCTAAAAATGCGAAATCGCTGGTCAACTTTTAACCCTTATGACTTCCTAACAAAAAAATGTTGTTTCCAAATTTGTGCTGATGTAAAGTAGACATGTGGGAAATGTTATTTATTAACTATTTTCTGTGACATATCTCTCTGATTTAAGGTAAAAAAAAAATCAAAGTTTGAAAATTGCTAAATTTAAAAAATTTGTCATATTTGCACTTTTTTCATAAATAGATGCAAGTAATTTCACGCGACCGCTACGGACCAATCAGAGCGCAGTGACCTCATCTAAGGCCCTTCAAGCGCGCATTCTTAGGTACAACGGCTCCCGGTTACGGCGGTAAAGTCCAGGCTGCGTTGGAGGGTGAGTATATCCCTATTTTTTATTTTAATTCTTTCTTTTACACATTGATATGGATCCCAGGGCCTGAAGGAGAGTTTCCTCTCCTTCAGACCCTGGGAACCATACAGGATACCTTCCAATACTTGGTGTCCCATTGACTTGTATTGGTATCGGGTATCGGTATCAGATTAGATCCGATACTTTGCCGGTATCGGCCGATACTTTCCGATACCGATACTTTCAAGTATCGGACGGTATCGCTCAACACTAGTCAGCTGTACAAAACAGCTGACATGTCACGGCTTTGATGTGGGCTCAGCGCCGGAGCCCACATCAAAGGGGGAGACACGACATGCGCCATACTAGTACGGCACATGTCGTGATGGGGTTAAAGAGGTCCCTTAGTTTTTTTCAGTCATTCCACAATCGTGGGGAAGACTGTTGATTTGACAGATGTCCAGAAGGCACACATTGACACACTCCACATGGAGGGAAAGCCACAAAAGGTCATTACTAAAGAAGCTGGCTGTTCACAGAGTGCTGTATCCAAGCATATTAATGGAAAGTTGAGTGGAAGGAAAGAGTGTGTAGAAAAAGGTGCACAAGCAACCGGGATAACAGCAGCATTGAAAGTATGGTTAAGAAAAGGACAATCAAAAAATTGGGGGAGATTCACGAGGAGTGGACTGATGCTGGAGTCTTTGCTTCAAGAGCAACCACACACAGATGTATCCAGGATACTGGCTACAAGTGTCAGATTCCTTGTGTCAAACCACTCATGACCAATAGACAATGCCAGACGTGTCTTACCTGAGCCAAGGAGAAAAAGAACTGGACTGTTGCTCAGTTGTCCAAGGTGTTGTATTCAGATGAAAGTTAATTTTGCATTTCATTTGGATATCAAGGTCCCAGAGTCTGGAGGAAGAGTGGAGTGGCACACAATCTAAGCTGCTTGAGGTCTAGTGTGAAGTTTCCACAGTCAATGATGGTTTTGGGATGTCAGGATGGGTACTGGGTAGACTACAGCTGATTACCCGGGCACCTGCAATATCCCTCAGTCTAGGGAATACCCTGTCTGTCCCTCTCCCAGAATTTACACTGATGGTGTGCTTGTCTGGGCCGCCAGGCCTGACCCTGACTCCTGTTTCAGTCCTATGCTGAAAACTCAACCCGCCACCCAGTGATAAGACCACACGCCAACCCCTACAGAAAGCACAGACAGGGAAAACTAAAAACGCACCACGCCGCAGACACACAGGAAAACACTATAATGTGCACAGGGCAAAACGAAAACAAATATAGGAAGGAGAAATATGACAAAGGATAATACACCACCAGCTTCTCCTAGACCACCACTCCAGACCGAGATCACCAGGCACAAGACACAAGCTATAATCGGTGATGCCCAAAGTCCAGAATGACTATTTAAAGGCCATGGGCGTGACCCAGCCTCCAACCCAATTACCAGCTAGATTAACCCCTGACAACCTGGATAAAGTCTAGCCGGCGCCATTGAGCGTATAGTGGACGAATGTGGAATTACCGCTGTCTGTCGGTTGCCCTAGTGTGAATAGCGTCCGACATGACAGGGGAGCAATGTCATCTGTTGTGTTTGTATGAAGAGAGACCATAGTCAGCGCAGCTGTCTACCAGGAAATTATAGAGCACTCCATGCTTCCCTCTGCTGATGCTTCCCTCTGCTGGCCAATCAAGCACAGTGATACTGTTGTTTTTAAACAAGGTATTGGTAGTTTTGGCAGTGTGGACAGGTGCCAATTCCTGCTGGAGAATTAAATTTCCATCTCCAAAAAGCTTTTTGGCAGAGGGAAGCATGAAGTGTGCTAAAATTTCCTGGCAGAAGGCTGCGCTGACTTTGGTCTTGATAAAACACAGTGGACCTATACCAGTAGATGATATGTGTTGTGGATTCTGTTTGTGGGCTCCCTCTGGTGGTTACTGCTGGTACTGGGTGACTTTGGTGGGTTGCGGCCTTTGGTTTCCACCTGTCCATCAGTGGCTGGGTGTTTCCTATTTTACCTGGCCTTTCTGTCATTTCCCTTGCCGGCTATCAATGTATTCAGATGTGCTCTGTTTGGTTCCTGCCTACCTGCTCCCAGATCTTTCAGGATAAGCTAAGTGCTGATTTTCAGTTGTTTGGTTTTTTTGTCCAGCTTGCTTATTATGTCTCTATGCTAGCTGGTAGCTCTAGTGGACTGAGGTTCTCCCCATGTGCCATGAGTTGGCACATGGGTTCTTGTAATCTCAGGATGGTTTTTTTGATTAGGGTTTTTTGCTGACCGCTCAGTCCCCTTTTGTATCGTTCTGCTTTCTAGTTTACAGTGGGCCTCAATTTGCTAAAACTATATATATCATCTCTATGTGTGTGCCTTCCTCCCATTTCACCGTCAATACATGTGGGGGGCAACTATATCTTTTGGGGTTCATTCCGCTGGAGGCAAGTGAGGTCTTTATTTTCTCTGCAGTGCTAGTTAGCTCTTAGGCTGGTGCGTGGCGTCTAGAACCAACGTAGGCACGCTCCCTGGCTATCTCTAGTTGCGTTTGTCAGGCGTAGGGCAGCGGTCAGCCCAGGTTCCATCACCCTAGAGCTCGTCCGTAATATATTTGTACTTTGCTTGTCCTGTGCTATCCCTAGCCATTGGGATTCATGACAGATATGGCTCCCCAAACCATCATAGATTGTGAAATCTTCACACTAGACCTCAAGCAGCTTGGTTATCTGTCTCTCCACTCTTTATCCAGACCCTGGGACATTGATTTCCAAAGTCTAGTGAAAAGTATCCACAATCAATGATGGCTTCAGGAGCCATGTCATCTGCTGGTGTAGGTCCGCTGTGTTTTATCAAGACCAAAGTCAGTGCAGCCATCTACCAGGAAATATTAGAGCACTTCATGATTCCCTCTGCCAACAAGCTTTTTAGAAATGAAAACTTAATTCTCCAGCAGGACTTGGCACCTGTCCACGCAGCAAAAAGTAAAAACAGTATCACTGTGCTTGATTGGCCAGCAAATTAATAATGAGCTTAACCCCATAGAGCTTCCATAACACCTGAGCAGTGCCAAAGGCTGATCACCTCCATGCCGTGCCTCACTGATGCAGTCATTGATACAAAAGGAGCCCTAACCTAGTGCTAATTGCATTTACTGAACATGCATTTCAGTATGCCAACATTTTGGATTTTAAAATCAGTTTTCAAGCTGGTGTTATAAAGTATTCTAATTTACTGAGATAATGACTTTTGGATTTCATTGGCTGTAAGTTATAATCATTGTAAGTTATAATCATCAATGTTAAGGCCTCTTTCACATTTCTGTCGGTACAGGGCCGTTGCAAACCGTCTGCCCGACGTACCGACGGACGTTGTGCAAATAGTGCACAACGTGGGCAGCGGATGCAGTTTTCAGATGCATCCGCTGCCCATTATGAGTTCTGGGGAGGAGGGGGCAGAGTTCCGACAGACGAAAAAACGTTACATTGAACGTTTTTTTGTCACGACGGGCCGCAAAATCACGATTCATCCGTTGCATGACATATGCGACGTGTGGCCATACGTCGCAATGCGTTGCTAATGCAAGTCTATGGTGAAAAAATGTGTCCTGCGGGCAACTTTGCAGGATGCATTTTTTCTCCAAAACGACACATTGCGATGTTGGCCAAACACGGAAGTGTGAAAGAGGCCTAACAGAAATAAACGCTTGAAATACCTCACTCTATTTGCAATTACTCTATCTAATTTGTGAGTTTCACTTTTTTGTATTGAAGAACTGAAATAAGTTAACTTTTTGATGATAGTCTAATTGTGTGAGATGCACCTGTGCATATGACAATCAAGGAATCAGTAGTATGCCCATTTCTCACCAGTATCATAGAAGCCACTTTTCAATATGACAATGCCATAAAGCTCACACTACTGTGGGTAACCTACATTACCTAATAGTGCTACTCTGGCTTGCAACATCTCCAGACTTTTCACCCATCAAGCACATCTAAAATGTCACTGGTCAGCAATTGCAGACAGAGCTGAGCTGATAACAGAGAATCTAGATTATTTGCATGGAGTAACATTTCTTACTCAACTATCAAGACATGTAAATGTTGGTATTTCTAAGTGGCGCTCATAATTAATAAATCAAGTGATTTTGATTTTTTTTTTAATTTGTATATAATTTGCATATTATTTAACATGTTTATCGATACTGTGATTTCCATTATTTCACAATTCTTTTCTGCTTGGTGTTGCATATTGAATTTTGAGGTGTATACTGTATGTATATATAGTGTAATGCAAAAGTTTTAGGCAAGTGTGGCAAGTCATTTATTTTTATCGATAGAAAACAAATATTTGGTTTGTCCAAAATAGCATAAAATAATTAATTCTACTAAGTATGCAGTTTTTGAAGGAACTCAGCAGGGAGCTTGTTTCAAACATCTTGGAGAACCAACCACAGATCCGTGAGCATAGGCTTGCACAAATCCTTCTGTCTTTATAAATAACTCAAGCTGATGCAATAATGTTAAGATCTGGACTCTGTTGAGGCCATATTATATACTTCCATGCCCATTTTCTTTTTTCTTTTGAAGATAGTTCTTAATTACTTTGGCTGTATGTAAATGTGTCTTACTGTATACCTACAGGCCACTTGAATGTAAATCAAGAACAAGTTATATACATGACAAGTATGTATTGATTAAAATTTTGTATTTTTTTTCTGAAAAGGAGAAATGGTCAAAATAAAAAAAACTGTGATTTCAGACCTCAAATAATGCAAAGAACACAAGTTCATTATTATTAGAATCAACAATATTAATGTTTTAATTCAGTAAGAGTTCAGAAATCAATATTTTGTGGAATTACCATGATTTCTAATCACAGCTTTCATGCGTCTTGGCATGCTTTCCACCAGTCTTCAGAAATTGGGAACTTATTCTGCGCTGCTGAATAACTGAAAATCAAGGTATATTACCCCGTCCCGAACCGGGGATGCCATGTAGGCGTCATGAAAGTCAGTGCCAATCCGACCTGTGATGCCTATGTGGCGTCATGGCAGGATCGTGTTCCTGCAGATCGGGTGAAAGGGTTAACTAAAATTTCACCTGACTTGCAGGGACAGGGGGAGTGGTACTTCAGCCCGGGGGGGTGGCTTTGCGTGGTAGGATCGCTCTGATTGGCTGCTGAAAGTGAAAGTGAAAGTGAAACTATCCAGCCATGGCTGATGCTGCAATATCATCGGCCATGGCTGGAGACCGCGATCTGCCCCTGCCACTGACTGACAGCGGCGATCTGCTGCCACTGTCAGTCTTTCCTTGGCTGCCCTTCTTTCCCCTCCGCCTGTCCCCAGCCTCCCCTCTCCCCCCCCTAGTCCGATCCCACCCCCCCCATACTTACCGAGTCCCTGTGTCCCTCCCGGTGTCTGTCCATCTTCAGCGATGGGCTCCGCCATCTTCCAAAATGGCGGGCGCATGCGCAGTGTGCCCGCTGAATCTGCCAGCCGGTATATTCATTCCAGGCACATTTTGATCATTGTGATAAGTTCTATCACAGTTATCAAAATAAAAAAAATTAAATAAAGCCACCATTATCACTCTCATAGGTAGGTTAAATAATGAAATAAAGAAAATATATTTATTTTTATTTTCCCACTAGGGTTAGGGTTAGAATTAGGGTTAGGGTTGCAGTTAGGGTTAGAATTAGGGTTAGGGTTGCAATTAGGGTTAGAATTAGGGTTAGGGTTAGAATTAGGCTATGTGCACATGGTGCGGATTGGCTGCTGCAGATTCGTGGCAGTTTTCCATTACATTTCCATTACATTTACAGTACCATGTAAACCTATGGAAAACCAAATCCGCTGTGCCCATGGTGCGAAAAATACTGTGCGGAAACGCTGCATTTTATTTTCCACAGCATGTCAATTCTTTGTGCGGATTCTGCAGCGTTTTTTACCTCTTCCTTAATAGGAATCCGCAGGTGAAATCCGCACAAAAAACACTGGAAGTCTGCGGCAAAT
Organism: Ranitomeya variabilis; assembly: GCF_051348905.1. Lineage (NCBI taxonomy): Eukaryota > Metazoa > Chordata > Amphibia > Anura > Dendrobatidae > Ranitomeya > Ranitomeya variabilis. The sequence goes on along the minus strand of NC_135232.1, from coordinate 933,982,607 downwards.
CCGCAAGTAAAAAATTGCGGGCTAAAAAATCATTTTTGAGGAAAGAAAAATATTTTTTTACTTTCACGGCTCTGTGTTATAAAATTCTGTGAATCATTTTGGGGTTCAAAGTGCTCACCACAAATCTAGATAAATTCCTTGGGGGCTCTAGTTTCCAAAATGGGGTCAATTGTGGGGAGTTTCTACTGTTTAGGCACATCAGTCGCTCTGTAAACGTAACATGATGCCCGCAGACCATTCCATCAAAGTCTGAACTCAGAACAAACTGGACAACAACTTTTAGGGTCCAATTTCTCCTCTTACCCTTGTGAAAAAAAAAAATTGCGGGCTAAAAAAATCATTTTTGAGGAAAGAAATATGAAATAGACCATTTCATCAAAGTCTGCATTCCAAAACATCACTACTTCCCTTCCAAGCTCTGCCATGCACCCAAACAGTTGTTTACCCCCACATATGGGGTATCGGCATACTCAGGATGAACTGGACAACTTTTGGGGTCCAATTTCTCCTTTTACCATTGTAAAAATAAAAAATTGCGGGCTAAAATATAATATTTGAGGAAAGAAAAATTATTTTTTATTTTTATGGCTCTGCGTTATAAACTTCTGTGAAGCATTTGGGGGTTCAAAGTGCTCACCACACATCTAGATAAGTTCTTTGGAGGTCTAGTTTCCAAAATGGTGTCACTTGTGGGGGAGCTCCAATGTTTAGGCACACAGGGTCTCCAAATGTGACCATGGTGTCCGCTAACGATTGGAGCTAATTTTTCATTCAAAAAGTCACATGGTGCTCCTTCCCTTCCGACCCTTGCCGTGTGCCCAAAAAGTGGTTTACCCCCACATGTGAGGTATCGGTGTACTCAGAAGAAATCGCCCAACAAATTTTAAGATCCATTTTATCCTGTAGCCCATGTGAAAATGAAAATATTGAGGCTAAAAGAATTTTGGGGGAAAAAATTACTTTTTAATTTTTACGGATCAATTTGTGAAGCACCTGGGGGTTCAAAGTGCTCACTATGCATCTAGCTAAGTTCCTTGGGGGGTCTAGTTTCCAAAATAGGATCACTTGTGGGGAGCTCCAATCTTTAGGCACACAGGGGCTCTCCAAATGCAACATGGTGTTCACTAAAGATTGGAGCCAATGATTGTTAGGAGTCGAGTTCCGACCGCTGCACAGGGAGAATCTCGAACCATGTCTGCTGCAGTCTCTCATTCTGCATCAGCTGCAGTGGAGCCTGCTCATCAGAGACGTAGATCCCAGCATCTTGCTCAGTCTGATTCTGTGCAAAGGGTTACTGCTGCCTTTCCAGGCTCTGCCCTTGTAGCCTGTACTGATCAGCAGCAAGCAGATGTCTCTGGGACTAAAGTATATAGAAATGGTACCGTATGCACTACCCAATGAGGTGCCAAGGTAGGTTCCCACACCATGTGACATAAGAAAAAGAACCTGGCACTCAACTTAAGGTGATTCTCCTTTGTGTTTATTACAGCAAAAGAGGGAATAAACGTTTTGGCCCTTGTTGGCCTTCTTCAGTTCACGTGCTGCCTAAGAGGAGCAGGAAGTTCCTGCTTCTTGAATGTGGTTTTGAGCACCTTGAGGGGTGCAGTTTTAGAATGGTGTCACTTTTGGGTATTTTCAGCCATATAGACTGTCATGGTTCTCAATGGCAAGAGACCGTAGTAAAGCATACAAAGGACTAGCTCTTGGAAGATGGGAACTCGAGCTGACTGTGAGCTAAACCTACCGCACAACTAACAGTGGCCGGGTAGCGTGCCTACGTTTTATCCCTAGACGCCCAGCGCCAGCCGGAGAACTGACTGACCCTAGCAGAGGAAAATACAGACCTGGCTTACCTCTAGAGAAATTTTCCCCAAAAGGCAGACAGTAGCCCCCACATATAATGTCGGTGATTTTAGAGGAAATTGACATACGAAGTATGAAGATAGGTTTAGCAAATTGAGGTCCGCTTACTAGATAGTAGGAAGACAGAAAAGGGAACTACACAGTCAGCTGAAAAACCCTTTCAAAACACCATCCTGAAATTACTTTAAGACTCTAATATCAACTCATGACACCAGAGTGGCAATTTCAGCTCACAAGAGCTTCCAGCCTCAGAAAAATTCAAACACAGAGAACTGGAACAAAAATGCAAAACAAACTTAGGACTCAAAGTCCAACTTAGCTGATAGTAGTCTAGGAGCAGGAACATGCAACAGAAAGGCTTCTGGTAACATTGTTGGCCGGCATAGAAATGACTGAGGAGCAAGGCTAAATAGACAACTCCCACATCCTGATGGAAACAGGTGAACAGAGGAGATGAAGCACATAAGTGCAGTACCACCAGAAACCACCGGGGGAGCCCAGAAACCAAATTCACAACAGTACCCCCCCCTCAAGGAGGGGGCACCGAACCCTCACCAGAACCACCAGGGCGATCAGGATGAGCCCTATGAAAGGCACGGACCAAATCGGAGGCATGAACATCAGAGGCTGTCACCCAAGAGTTATCCTCCTGACCGTAGCCCTTCCACTTGACCAGATACTGAAGTCTCCGTCTGGAAACACGGGAGTCCAAGATCTTCTCGACAACGTGCTCCAACTCACCCTCAACCAACCCTGGAGCAGGAGGCTCAACGGAAGGCACAACCGGTACCTCATACCTGCGCAACAATGACCGATGGAAGACATTATGAATAGAAAAAGATGCAGGGAGGTCCAAACGAAAGGACACAGGGTTAAGAATCTCCAATATCTTGTACGGGCCGATGAACCGAGGCTTAAACTTAGGAGAAGAAACCTTCATAGGGACAAAACGAGAAGATAACCACACCAAGTCCCCAACACAAAGATGAGGACCAACACGACGACGGCGGTTGGCAAAATGCTGAGTCTTCTCCTGGGACAACTTCAAATTGTCCACCACATGCCCCCAAATCTGATGCAACCTCTCCACCACAGCATCCACTCCAGGACAATCCGAAGACTCCACCTGACCGGAAGAGAAACGAGGATGAAACCCCGAATTACAGAAGAAAGGAGAAACCAAGGTGGCAGAACTAGCCCGATTATTGAGGGCAAACTCCGCCAAGGGCAAAAAGGCAACCCAATCATCCTGATCCGCAGACACAAAACACCTCAAATAAGTCTCCAAGGTCTGATTAGTTCGCTCGGTCTGGCCATTAGTCTGAGGGTGGAAAGCAGACGAAAAAGACAAATCAATGCCCATCCTAGCACAGAACGCTCGCCAAAATCTAGACACGAATTGGGTTCCCCTGTCAGAAACGATATTCTCCGGAATACCATGCAAGCGCACCACATTTTGAAAAAACAGAGGAACCAGCTCGGATGAGGAAGGCAATTTAGGCAAGGGAACCAAATGGACCATCTTAGAAAAACGGTCACACACCACCCAGATGACAGACATCTTCTGAGAAACAGGGAGATCAGAAATAAAATCCATGGAGATGTGAGTCCAAGGCCTCTTCGGAATAGGCAAGGATAACAACAATCCACTAGCCCGAGAACAACAAGGCTTGGCCCGAGCACAAACATCACAAGACTGCACAAAACCTCGCACATCTCGCGACAGGGAAGGCCACCAGAAGGACCTAGCCACCAAATCCCTGGTACCAAAGATTCCAGGATGACCTGCTAACGCAGAAGAATGGACCTCCGAGATGAGGAACAAACAATCTACCAGGCGGGTAACGATCAGGTCTATCCGCCTGAAACTCCTGCAAGACCCGTCGCAAATCTGGGGAAACAGCAGATAATATCACTCCATCCTTAAGGATACCTGTAGGTTCAGAATTACCAGGGGAATCAGGCTCAAAACTCCTAGAAAGGGCATCCGCCTTCACATTTTTAGAACCCGGTAGGTAAGAAACCACAAAATTAAACCGAGAGAAAAATAACGACCAGCGCGCCTGTCTAGGATTCAGGCGCCTGGCGGACTCAAGATAAATCAAATTCTTGTGGTCGGTCAATACCACCACCTGATGTCTAGCCCCCTCAAGCCAATGACGCCACTCCTCAAAAGCCCACTTCATAGCCAAGAGCTCCCGATTACCAATATCATAATTTCGCTCAGCGGGCGAAAACTTACGAGAAAAGAACGCACAAGGCCTCATCACGGAGCAGTCGGAACTTTTCTGCGACAAAACCGCTCCAGCTCCGATTTCTGAAGCGTCGACCTCAACCTGAAAAGGAAGAGTAACATCAGGCTGACGCAATACAGGGGCGGAAGAAAAGCGGCGCTTAAGCTCCCGAAAGGCCTCCACAGCCGCAGGGGACCATTCAGCAACATCAGCACCCTTCTTAGTCAAATCAGTCAACGGTTTAGCGACATCAGAAAAACCAGTTATAAATCGACGATAAAAATTAGCAAAGCCCAAAAACTTCTGAAGGCTCTTAAGAGAAGAGGGTTGCGTCCAATCACAAATAGCCTGAACCTTGACAGGGTCCATCTCAATGGAAGAGGGGGAAAAAATGTACCCCAAAAACGAAATCTTTTGAACCCCAAAAACACACTTAGAACCCTTTACACACAAGGAATTAGAGCGCAAAACCTGAAAAACCCTCCTGACCTGTTGGACATGAGAGTCCCAGTCATCCGAAAAAATCAAAATATCATCCAGATACACAATCAAAAATTTATCCAAATATTCACGGAAAATGTCATGCATAAAGGACTGAAAGACTGAAGGGGCATTTGAAAGACCAAAAGGCATTACTAAATACTCAAAATGGCCCTCAGGCATATTAAATGCGGTTTTCCACTCATCCCCCTGCTTAATTCGCACTAAATTATACGCCCCACGAAGATCAATCTTAGAGAACCACTTGGCCCCCTTTATTCGAGCAAACAAATCAGTAAGCAGTGGCAAAGGATACTGATATTTAACCGTGATTTTATTCAAAAGCCGATAATCAATACACGGCCTCAAAGAGCCATCTTTTTTAGATACAAAGAAAAAACCGGCTCCTAAGGGAGATGACGAAGGACGAATATGTCCCTTTTCCAAGGACTCCTTAATATATTCCCGCATAGCAGCATGTTCAGGCACAGATAGATTAAATAAACGACCCTTTGGAAACTTACTGCCCGGAATCAGATCTATAGTACAATCGCACTCTCTGTGCGGAGGTAGTGAACCAATTTTAGGCTCCTCAAAAACGTCACGATAATCAGATAAAAATTCCGGAATCTCAGAGGGAATAGATGACGAAATGGAAACCAAAGGTACGTCCCCATGAGTCCCCTGACATCCCCAGCTTAACACAGACATTGCTTTCCAGTCGAGGACTGGGTTATGAGATTGCAGCCATGGCAATCCAAGCACCAACACATCATGTAGATTATACAACACAAGGAAGCGAATAATCTCCTGGTGATCCGGATTAATACGCATAGTTACTTGTGTCCAGTATTGTGGTTTATTACTAGCCAATGGCGTGGAGTCAATACCCTTCAGAGGTATAGAAACTTCCAGAGGCTCTAAATCAAACCCACAGCGTTTGGCAAAGGACCAATCCATAAGACTCAAAGCGGCGCCAGAGTCGACATAGGCGTCCGCGGTAATAGACGATAAAGAGCAAATCAGGGTCACAGATAGAATAAACTTAGACTGTAAAGTGCCAATTGAAACAGACTTATCAACCTTCTTAGTACGTTTAGAGCATGCTGATATAACATGAGTTGAATCACCACAATAGAAGCATAACCCATTTTTTCGCCTAAAATTCTGTCGTTCGCTTCTGGACAGAATTCTATCACATTGCATAATCTCTGGCGCCTTCTCAGTAGACACCGCCAAATGGTGCACAGGTTTGCGCTCCCGCAAACGCCGATCAATCTGAATAGCCATTGTCATGGACTCATTCAGACCTGTAGGCACAGGGAACCCCACCATAACATCCTTAATGGCATCAGAGAGACCCTCTCTGAAATTCGCCGCCAGAGCGCACTCATTCAACTGAGTAAGCACAGACCACTTACGAAATTTTTGGCAGTATATTTCAGCCTCATCTTGCCCTTGAGACAGGGCCATTAAGGCTTTTTCAGCCTGAATCTCTAAATGAGGTTCCTCATAAAGCAGCCCCAAAGCCAGGAAAAACGCATCCACATTGAGCAACGCAGGATCCCCTGGTGTCAAAGCAAATGCCCAGTCCTGAGGGTCGCCCCGGAGCAAGGAAATTACAATCCTGACCTGCTGTGCAGGATCTCCAGCGGTGCGAGATCTCAGAGACAAAAATAATTTACAATTATGTTTGAAATTCTGGAAGCGAGATCTATCCCCGGAGAAAAATTCAGGTAAAGGAATTCTAGGTTCAGATATAGGAGCATGAATAACAAAATCCTGTAAACTTTGAACCTTCCCAGCGAGATTATCCAAACCTGTAGCTAAACTCTGAAGATCCATATTAATCAGGTGAAATCAGAACCATTCAAGGATTAGAAGGAGAGAGAGACGAAGGCTGCAGTAAGCAGAGATGCTAGTGAATCAACTAATGAGCAAACTCAGGAAAAAAAAAAAAAATAAATTATCTGCAGACTTCTTTTCTCTCCTTTCTTCTGCCAATTATTTTAACCCTTGGCCGGCCAAACTGTCATGGTTCTCAATGGCAAGAGACCGTAGTAAAGCATACAAAGGACTAGCTCTTGGAAGATGGGAACTCGAGCTGACTGTGAGCTAAACCTACCGCACAACTAACAGTGGCCGGGTAGCGTGCCTACGTTTTATCCCTAGACGCCCAGCGCCAGCCGGAGAACTGACTGACCCTAGCAGAGGAAAATACAGACCTGGCTTACCTCTAGAGAAATTTTCCCCAAAAGGCAGACAGTAGCCCCCACATATAATGTCGGTGATTTTAGAGGAAATTGACATACGAAGTATGAAGATAGGTTTAGCAAATTGAGGTCCGCTTACTAGATAGTAGGAAGACAGAAAAGGGAACTACACAGTCAGCTGAAAAACCCTTTCAAAACACCATCCTGAAATTACTTTAAGACTCTAATATCAACTCATGACACCAGAGTGGCAATTTCAGCTCACAAGAGCTTCCAGCCTCAGAAATAATCAATCGCAGAGAACTGGAACAAAAATGCAAAACAAACTTAGGACTCAAAGTCCAACTTAGCTGATAGTAGTCTAGGAGCAGGAACATGCAACAGAAAGGCTTCTGGTAACATTGTTGGCCGGCATAGAAATGACTGAGGAGCAAGGCTAAATAGACAACTCCCACATCCTGATGGAAACAGGTGAACAGAGGAGATGAAGCACATAAGTGCAGTACCACCAGAAACCACCGGGGGAGCCCAGAAACCAAATTCACAACAATAGACCCCTCAAACTGACTTCAAATGTGAGGTGGTCCCTAAAAAAATGGTTTTGTAAATCTTGTTGTAAAAATGAGAAATCGCTGTTCAAATTTTAATCCTTATAAATTCCTAGCAAAAAAAATTTTGTTTCCAAAATTGTGCTGATGTAAAGTAGACATGTGGGTAATGTGATTTATTAACTATTTTGTGTCACAAAACTCTCTTTAACAGAATAAAAATTCAAAATTTGAAAATTGCAAAATTTCATTGCAATTCAATAAAATATGAATTGAAATAAGTAAAAAAATAGTATTTATCATATAACTGAGCTCATATAAATGAGCAAATGTGCCAAAATTCAAATTTGGCAGATTCACTCTGATTTGGCTAGGAAATCCAATTTATATCCAATTTATTTGATTCAACTCAAATATGACTTTTTGTTTGAGGCTTAGTCAGCTACTTTGGTTTATGCAATGTCATTATATGGCGACAGATGAGAGCTGGGAAGATGAGAGTATTTCACATACAGTGGGGGGAATAAGTAGTTGATCCCTTACTGATTTTGTAACTTTGCCAACTGACAAAGAGATGAACAGTCTATAATTTTAAGAGTATATTAGAATTAGCATTGAGAGATAGAATCCAGAAAATGACATTGTATAAATTATATAAATTTATTTGCATTTTGTAGAGAGAAATAAGTATTTTATCCCCTAACAACCATTAAGAGATCTGGCTCATACAGATCAGTTAGACACTCCTAATCAACTCGTTACCTGCATTAAAGACAGCTGCCTTACATAGTCACCTTTATAAAAGACTCCTGTCCACAGACTCAATTAATCAGTCAGACTTTAACCTCTACAACATGGGCAAGATCAAAGAGCTTTCTAAGGATGTCAGGGACAAGATCATAGACCTGCACAAGGCTGGAATGGGCTACAAAACCATAAGTAAGAATCTGGGTGAGAAGGAGACAACTGTTGGGGCTATAGTAAGTAAATGGATGAGAACAGAAATGACTGTGAATCGACATCTATCTGGGGCACCAAGCAAAATCCCACCTTGTGGAGTATCCTTGATCATGAGGAAGGTGAGAGATCAGCATAAAACTGCATGGGGGAACTTGTTAATGATCTCAAGGCAGCTGGGACCACAATCACCAAGAAACATTGCTAACACATTACACCTTAAAGGTTTAAAATCCTGCAGTGCCTGTAAGGTCCCCATGCTCAAGAAGGCACATATACAGGCTCATTTGAAGTTTACCAATGAGCATCTGGATAATTGGGATTGGGAGAAAGTGCTGTGGTCTGATGAGACAAAGATTGAGGTCTTTGGCATTAACTCAACTCGCCGTGTTTGTAGGAAGAGAAATTATGGCTATGCCTCAAAGAACACCATCCCCACTGTCAAGCATAGAGGTGGAAACATTATGTTTTGGGGGTGTTTCTCTGCTAATGGCACAGAACCACTTCACCGCATCAATGGGAGAATGGATGGAGCCATGTACCATAAAATCCTGAGTGACAACCTCCTTCCCTCCATCAGGACATTAAAAATGTGTCATCGCTAGGTCTTCCAGCAAGACAATGACCCAAAACATGCAGCCAAGGCAACAATGGAGTGGCTCAAAAAGAATCACATTAATGTCATGGAGTGGGCTAGCCTGTCTCCAGACCTTAATCCCATAGAAAACTTAAGAAGGGAGTTGAAGTTCCGAGTTGCCAAGTGACAGCCTCAAAATTTTAAAGATTTAGAGATGATCTGCAGAGAGGAGTGGACCTAAATTTCTATTGAAATGTGTGCAAACCCCATAATCAACTGCAAAAACATCTGACTGCTGTGCTTGCCAGGAGTTTTGCCAACAAGTATTAAGTCTTGTTTGCCAGATGGATCAAATATTTATTATTAACTGCAAAATGCAAACACATTTGTATAATTTATACAATGTGATTTTCTAGATTTTATTTTTGATATTCTATATCTCAATGTTAACATTAACCAACACTTAAAATTATAGACTGTTCATGTCTTTGTCAGTGAGCAAACTTACAAATTCAGCAAGGGATCAAATACTTATTTCCCCCACTGTATGTGGAAAGAAAAGGACTAGACAAGAAGACAGGTAGTGTTAATGCCATGACAGGTTAGTAATGAGATTAGCATTAGATTTTTGTTTATTTTTTTACATATTACATTTTTATGCTTTGGGATCTGTAGAACATAACATGTAACATTCAAATCAGGGAGAATAAGTTTGCTACAAATCAAATCATGGATAACCCCTTAACTACCAGAGGTATTTTTGTTTTTGCATTTTCAATCTTTGCTTCCCTTCTTCCCAGAGCATAACTTTTTTATTTTTTTTGGTCAAAAAGTACAATCCCACAGTTGTTTTTTGTTTTGTTTTTACCATGATCACAAAATGCTAAAAATGACCTGCCATTATGATTTCCCAGGTCATTATGACTTCATAGACACTAAACATGTATAGGTGCTATTACGCCCGATGTCGAAAAGGAGTTAATATCAATGCTATTTTGAGAATTGGAATCTTGCTGGATCCACTCATTTCTAACTTTGACTTCCTGTCATCGGGCAGCAAGGTGGCTCAGTGGTTAAAACTAATGCTATACTGCACTATGATCCCCGGTTGAAATCCCATGAATGATAATATCTGCAAGGAGTTTGCATGTCCTTCCTGCATTTGAATGGATTATCTCTTAGTACTCAAGTTTCCTTTCTACGTTCCAAATACAGATTGTGAACAGAATTGATAATGTATATTAAGCACTGAAGAATATTATGACCCTATATAAGTAAAGCATTGCAATAATAATAATGATAAATTCCTTCTGTAAGTAAACTAAAGTCTGGATGTCATAAAACCTTATTACAGAACAATGATCCAAAAGATACTTTAAGGTTCATCAAGGCTTGGCTTAAGAATTCCTGCAAGATTATGCAGTGGCCATCACAGTTTCCTGACTTAAACTTGATAGATAATGTTTGATGAAATTTGAAAAAGTTAATTGCAGCATGTAAACCTAAGAATATAAGTCAACTGAAAGATATTGCCCATAAAAATGGGCTAAGATTTCTTGGGAACACGGTCAGAACTAATGTTTGACTTTACAGCACATTACAACACCTAATAATATCCAAATGTGTATAGCCGTGAAGCAAAAATTAACACCGCACCAAAACATCAACTTCACACGGGGCCAATAAAATATAAATAATTTTATTATCCAAAAGAAACATTATAGTAACAATATACAGTATATATGGGTAGACACCTAAAACACAGGAACAAGGAGGGCTAACCAGATAAGAGCTTCATACTTAGTGGCATTAGAATACAGACCACAATAAATCCATGAAACCAGACATTGTGCAAATGGTCATGTGCAAATGAGCAAGTAATAACAATATTGACAGTATACAAGTACAAATGAACAAATAAAGACAATATTGGCAATGTATAGGTACAGAAAAGTAATGGTATAGTTACCAAATGAAGCGCTGCTGGAAGCCCACCAACACCCGACGCGCGTTTCGCACTGAAATGCTTCGTCTGGGGGATAGTTAGGCACTGGCAATTGATGGTATATATGTGTAGAGGAACCAATAGGAAGGTGCAAACCTTAAGACTAATAATAACGAACTGCTGTGTACACATGCGCAGAAGCGCAATATGTACCTGTGTTTTAGGTGTCTACCCATATATATATTGTTCCTATATTGTTTCTTTTGGATAATAAAATTATTTATATTTTATTGGCCCCGTGTGAAGTTGATGTTTTGGTGCTGTTTACAGCACATTAGTAGCAGGTTATAGCTGCTCTACTAATCACTAAATATGTATGCTTGACATGAATAATTCTGAGACTGTAGTGGTCAATAAGAGTGACATCTTGTGTTAAATTTGGAGAAACCACTTTTGATATTCATTGTGTTCAGGTAATTGATTTGTTCTTTATTAATTGGTTTAAAACTTAAAAGTTTGTAAATTTTGCTAATAAACTTAATTTACAATGACATTTGAAACATTTTGATTGATACTATAGGTCTGTCATTATCTATGATCTTAATTCAGCCCTGGATTATTTAAACTTGTTACATTCAATTTTATCATCTTGTCTTGTTTGCTTTTCATACAAGAATTAAAAGATTATTTACTTTTTGTAATTCTTATGAGTCAGTTGCATTGGTCTTCCTTTCCTCTTATAAACAGATGTAAGTAAAGTTTAGATTTATTGCAATGTACTCTAGGATTTCATATTTCGGCAGATAATGATTCCACTTTTTGAAAATGAAAACTATTTCCACATAAAGTAGCACATTTCAGGATAGGCCATGAACCATGAAACACAATTTACTCAATGAATGAGATATTTAACAGCAAGTCATGTTTCTATACATAAAAAGAAGAAAATGTAAAGGTGTAAATACAATACAGATTGCCATCTCAATTCAATTTCAAGGAGTAAAAGCTGAACTCTGTAATTTCTTCTTAAGTTTCACTATTCACAAAATGACACCCAGAGTTCGGGATAGCCCTTTCCTCCTGATAAATCATATTCTTTTACCCCAATGTTGTATTCAGTTCATTGTGTTGACCATTACCTAGTCTTTTCCTATTGAGAACTGATGTATTCATATCCCCTAAGCAGTAAACTTAGATAAAGTAATACTAAAGGCCCCGTCACACACAGCGACGCTGCAGCGATACAGACAACGATGCCGATCGCTGCAGCGTCGCTGTTTTGTCGCTGTGTGGTCGCTGGGGAGCTGTCACACAGACCGCTCTCCAGCGACCAACGATGCCGAGGTCCCTGGGTAACCAGGGTAAACATCGGGTTACTAAGCGCAGGGCCGCGCTTAGTAACCCGATGTTTACCCTGGTTACCAGCGTAAAAGTAAAAAAAAAAAACAGTACATACTCACATTCCGGTGTCCGTCAGGTCCCTTGCCGTCTGCTTCCCGCTCTGACTGAGTGCCGCCGTAAAGTGAAAGCAGATCACAGCGGTGACGTCACCGCTGTGCTCTGCTCTTACTTTCCGGCCGGCAGTCAGTCAGAGCGGGAAGCAGACGGCAAGGGACCTGAAGGACACCGGAATGTGAGTATGTACGTATTTTTTTTTTTACTTTTACGCTGGTAACCACGGTAAACATCGGGTTACTAAGCGCAGCCCTGTGCTTAGTAACCCGATGTTTACCCTGGTTACCAGTGAAGACATCGCTGGATCGGTGTCACACACACCAATTCAGCGATGTCAGCGGGACCTCAACGACCAAAAAAAGGTCCAGGCCATTCCGACACGACCAGCGATCTCACAGCAGCGGCCTGGTCGCTAGTACGTGTCAAACATAGCGAGATCGCTACTGAGGTCGCTGTTGCGTCACAAAACTTGTGACTCAGCAGCGATCTCGCTAGCGATCTCGCTATGTGAGACGGGGCCTTAAGCGTTACTTTGCATTTCATTATAACATTATGATATGTCAACATTAGAAATCAGACTCAATAGGCATCAAATACCAATTTACACAGAATATGGGAGCCTGAAAATGAGAAAAGATAATTGTCATTGTGCTGATGTTTATTGATAACCAAATGTAATTGTTTGATTACATGTTAATGCTTAATAATGAAAATTTAGGCTAAGATGAAAATCTTTGTCCTGTGAATTTAGTGTTTTTCTCTTGTTTCATTGAAATATGTACATACTGCTTCCAGAAATAAATTGATGGAAATAAATGCCGTTTGCTTTTTAAACATTTGTAAAAAATAATGTGGTGTTGTTAGGGTTGGCGAATTGCACTAAATAAATATAAGTAATAAAGTGCAATCGCAACCCGGGGTCCACTATGCAGAGATGGAAAACTGCTGCAAGTGAACAATGACGGAAGCACAACAGAGAGCGATTGATCATGCACACTGAGTTAAGGCCACACAGTGTGAAAGGAATGCAGAGTACCCTGCTCTGTTAATTACCAGAGTGGTACTGAACAGAAGATTACTAAGTGCAGTGCCCTGTTAACCCCTTCATGACCCAGCCTATTTTGGCCTTAATGACCTGGCCGTTTTTTGCAATTCTGACCAGTGTCCCTTTATGAGGTAATAACTCAGGAACGCTTCAACGGATCCTAGCGATTCTGAGATTGTTTTTTCGTGACATATTGGGCTTCATGATAGAGGTAAATTTAGGTCGATAATTTCTGAGATTATTTGTGAGAAAAATGGAAATTTGGCGAAAATTTTGAAAATTTTGCAATTTTCACATTTTGAATTTTTATTCTGTTAAACGAGAGAGTTATGTGACACAAAACAGTCAATAAATAACATTACCCACATGTCTACTTTACATCAGCACAATTTTGGAAACATATTTTTTTTTTTGCTAGGAAGTTATAAGGGTTAAAATTTGACCAGTGATTTCTCATTTTTACAACAAAATTTACAAAACCATTTTTTTTAGGGACCACCTCACATTTGAAGTCATTTTGAGGGTTCTATATAGCTGAAAATACCCAAAAGTGACACCATTCTAAAAACTGCACCCCTCAAGGTACTCAAAATCACATTCAATAAGTTTATTAACCCTTCAGGTGTTTCACAGCAGCAGAAGCAACATGGAAGTAAAAAATGAACATTTAACTTTTTAGTCACAAAAATGATCTTTTAGCAACAATTTTTTCTATTTTCCCAAGGGTAAAAGGAGAAACTGGACCATGAACGTTGTTGTCCAATTTGTCCTGAGTACGCTGATACCTCACTTGTGGGGGTAAACCACTGTTTGGGCGCACGGCAGGGCTAGGAAGGGAAGGAGCGCCATTTGACTTTTTGAATGAAAAATTGGCTCCAATCTTTAGCGGACACCATGTCGCGTTTGGAGAGCCCCCGTGTGCCTAAACATTGGAGCTCCCCAACAAGTGACCCCATTTTGGAAACTAGACCCCCCAAGGAACTTATCTAGAAGCATAGTGAGCACTTTAAACCCCCAGGTGCTTCACAAATTGATCCGTAAAAATGAAAAAGTACTTTTTTTTCACAAAAAAATTATTTTAGCCTCAATTTTTTCATTTTCACATGGGCAACAGGATAAAATGGATCCTAAAATTTGTTGGACAATTTCTCATGAGTACGCCGATACCTCATATGTGGGGTAAACCACTGTTTGGGTGCACGGCAAGGTTTGGAAGGGGAGGCGCGCCATTTTACTTTTTGAATGGAAAATTAGCTCCAATCGTTAGCGGACACCATGTCGCGTTTGGAGAGCCCCTGTGTGCCTAAACATTGGAGCTCCCCTACAAGTGACCCCATTTGGGAAACTAGACCCCCCAAGGAACTTATCTAGATGCATAGTGATCACTTAAAACCCCCAGGTGCTTCACAGAAGTTTAAAACGCAGAGCCGTGAAAATAAAAAAAATAATTTTTCTTTCCTCAAAAATGATTTTTGGCCCAGAATTTTTTATTTTCCCAAGGGTAATAGGAGAAATTGGACCCCAAATGTTGTTGTCCAGTTTGTCCTGAGTACGATGATACCCACTATGTGGGGGTAAACCACTGTTTGGGCGCACGGCAGGGCTCGGAAGGGAAGGCACGCTATTTGGCTTTTTGAATGGAAAATTAGCTCCAATCATTAGCGGACACCATGTCGCGTTTGGAGAGCCCCTGTGTGCCTAAACATTGAAGCTCCCCCACAAGTGACCCCATTTTGGAAACTAGACCTCCCAACGAACTAATCTAGATGTGTGGTGAGCACTTTGAACCCCCAAGTGCTTCACAGATGTTTATAACGCAGAGCCATGAAAATAAAAAATAATTTTTCTTTTCTCAAAAATGATTTTTTAGCCCAGAATTTTTTAATTTTCCCAAGGGTAACAGGAGAAATTTGACCCGAAAAGTTGTTGACCAGTTTCTCCTGAGTATGCTGATACCCCATATGTGGGGGTAAACCACTGTTTGGGCACATGCCGGGGCTCGGAAGGGAAGTAGTGACGTTTTGGAATGCAGACTTTGATGGAATGGTCTGCGGGCATCATGTTAGGTTTGCAGAGCCCCTGATGTGCCTAAAGAGTAGAAACTCCCCACAAGTGACCCCATTTTGTAAACTAGACCCCCCAAGGAACTTATCTAGATGTGTGGTGAGCACGTTCAACCCCCAAATGCTTCACAGAAGTTTACAACGCAGAGCCGTGAAAATAAAAAATCATTTTTCTTTCCTCAAAAAAGATGATTTAGCAAGCAATTTTTTATTTTTGCAAGGGTAACAGGGGAAATTGGACCCCAAAAGTTGTTCCCCAGTTTGTCCTGAGTACGCTGGTACCCCATGTGTGGGGGTAAACCACTGTTTGGGTGCACATCGGGGCTTGGAAGGGAGGGAGCACCATTTGACTTTTTGAACGCAAAATTGGCTGGAATCAATGTTGGTGCCATGTTGCGTTTGGAGACCCCTGATGTGCCCAAACAGTGGAAACCCCTCAATTCTAACTTCAACACTAACCCCAACACACCCCTAACCCTAATCCCAACTGTAGCCATAACCCTAATCACAACCCTAACCGCAACACACCCCTAACCACAACCCTAACCCCAACACACCCGTAACTCTAATCCCAACCCTAACCCTAATCCCAACCCTAACCACAACTGTAACCCCAACACACTCCTAACCCTATCCGTAACCCTAACCACAAGCCTAATCTTAACCCTATTTCCAACCCTAGCCCTAATTCCAACCCTAACTCTAATTCCAACCCTAACCCTAAGGCTATGTGCCCACGTTGCGGATTCGTGTGAGATTTTTCCGCACGATTTTTGAAAAATCTGCAGGTAAAAGGCACTGCGTTTTACCTGCGGATTTACAGTGGATTTCCAGTGTTTTTTTGTGCGGATCTCACCTGCGGATTCCTATTGAGGAACAGGTGTAAAACGCTGCGGAATCCGCACAAAGAAATGACATGCTGCGGAAAATACAACGCAGAGTTTCTGCACGGAATTTTCCGCACTATGGGCACAGCGGATTTGGTTTTCCATAGGTGTACATGGTACTGTAAACCTGATGGAAAACTGCTACGAATTCGCAGCGGCCAATCCGCTGCGGATCCGTTGCCAACCCGCTTCGGATCTGCGGCCAATCCGCTGCGGATCCGCAGCCAAATCCGCACTGTGTGCCCATGCCCTACCCCTAACCCTACCCCTAACCCTACCCCTAACCCTACCCCTACCCCTACCCCTAACCCTAACCCTAACCCTACCCCTAGTTCTAACCCTAGTTCTAACCCTAACCCTAGTGGAAAAAGAAAAATATATATTTTCTTTTTTTTATTATTGTCCCTACCTATGGGGGTGATAAAGGGGGGGGTCATTTACTATTTTTTTTATTTTGATCACTGTGATAGGTTATATCTCAGTGATCAAAATATACCTGGAACGAATCTGCCGGCCGGCAGATTAAATATACCTGGAACGAATCTGCCGGCCGGCAGATTCGGCGGGCGCACTGCGGATGCGCCCGCCATTTTGGAAGATGGCGGCGCCCATGGAGAAGACGGATGGACACCGGGAGCCTTGGTAAGTATAAGGGGGTGGAGATCGGGGCACGGGGGGGCGTCGGAGCACAGGGGGGTGGCATAGGAGCACGGGGGGAGGGAAAAGGAGGACGGGGGAGCGGAGCACAAGATGGAGGGGAGCGGACCACATATCCGTGGCTTGGGGGGGCGATCGGTGGGCTGGGGGGTCACATCAGTGTTTCCAGCCATGGCCGATGATATTGCAGCATCGGCCATGGCTGGATTGTAATATTTCACCAGTTTTTTAGGTGAAATATTACAAATCGCTCTGATTGGCAGTTTCCCTCTCAACAGCCAATCAGAGCGATCGTAGCCACGGGTGGGTGAAGCCACCCCCCCTGGGCTGAAGTACCACTCCCCCTGTCCCTGCAGATCAAGTGAAATTGGAGTTAACCCTTTCACCCGCTCTGCAGGGACGCGATCATTCCATGATGCCACATAGGCGTCATGGGTCGGATTGGCACAGGTTTTCATGACGCCTACGTGGCATCATGGGTCGGGAAGGGGTTAAACATCACATGACTAAAGCATATGGATAGAACTAGCACTGCAACTGAACCGTATCAATTGTACATGGGAACACAAGAGATGCTGTGTATAATACCCTGACTAGGGTTGAGCTTGCTCTGATACTCTACTGTGCTAACAGCACACATGTAGGCAACAGATGTTAAGCCAAATGGCTAATTTCCCTCACTAATGTTAGCTGCCTGCCTAAGTGTACAGTCCCGAAACTAGAGGGACACCTGTTGTGGATTCTGTTTGTGGGCTCCCTCTGGTGGTTACTGCTGGTACTGGGTGACTTTGGTGGGTTGCGGCCTTTGGTTTCCACCTGTCCATCAGTGGCTGGGTGTTTCCTATTTTACCTGGCCTTTCTGTCATTTCCCTTGCCGGCTATCAATGTATTCAGATGTGCTCTGTTTGGTTCCTGCCTACCTGCTCCCAGATCTTTCAGGATAAGCTAAGTGCTGATTTTCAGTTGTTTGGTTTTTTGTCCAGCTTGCTTATTATGTCTCTATGCTAGCTGGTAGCTCTAGTGGACTGAGGTTCTCCCCATGTGCCATGAGTTGGCACATGGGTTCTTGTAATCTCAGGATGGTTTTTTTGATTAGGGTTTTTTGCTGACCGCTCAGTCCCCTTTTGTATCGTTCTGCTTTCTAGTTTACAGCGGGCCTCAATTTGCTAAAACTATATATATCATCTCTGTGTGTGCCTTCCTCTCATTTCACCGTCAATACATGTGGGGGGCAACTATATCTTTTGGGGTTCATTCCGCTGGAGGCAAGTGAGGTCTTTATTTTCTCTGCAGTGCTAGTTAGCTCTTAGGCTGGTGCGTGGCGTCTAGAACCAACGTAGGCACGCTCCCTGGCTATCTCTAGTTGCGTTTGTCAGGCGTAGGGCAGCGGTCAGCCCAGGTTCCATCACCCTAGAGCTCGTCCGTAATATATTTGTACTTTGCTTGTCCTGTGCTATCCCTAGCCATTGGGATTCATGACAGACACCCATACATGCAGACAGAGTGATAGAGTTTCCACTCATATAGCCATATATAAATTATACTAGCGCGCCTGTGGGCAAAATCGGGGACCTTTTATACAAAATGCTCCACCCCAAACACTCACGCCCAGTCGGCCGAGACATCGCCTGCCGGACAATCCGGAGCTGCCACATCACCAGAGCAGGAGACGTCCAACCACTAATAGGAAGACGCCACATCATGGACATGCTTAGTAAGATGATTTCTGGACTTAGACTCCAGAGTGTCAAGATTCAGCTGCCTATCGCTGATTGCCATAGACTTAGCTGGACAACCAGCAGTAACCAAACGAACACTGTGAGCCTGAGCAAGACGCTGGGACTGACGTATATGCTGACCACAGAGCCAGATAAGGCTTGGGATCTATCCCATGCAGCATTAGAATCCCGACGTCTAACAGACATACTCACTGAATTCAAGTGCGGTACTGTAATAAGGCACTTTTATTAACCACAGAAACTCAGCCACAAAATGTCCAGCCATGGCAAAGTTACAGAGTGGAGATACTGAACACTGAGGTAAATATTGCATAAATGTCACCAGCACTCTGCTGACTCAACAGCTTTAAAATTTCAAATCCTCTCTGGCATTAGGATGAGCATAAAATGTGAGCACCAGGAGCTTCATGGCATTGGCTTCCATGGCTACATACAAGCCTACAACAAGCACAATGAGAAGTGTAGTGGTGTAAAGCACACTGTACAATGTGTAATGTTTTGTGAAGTGACAAATCATGGTTCTCTTTCTGCCAGTCTAAGTCTGGTTTCACACTAGCGTATGGGAGTGCTGCAGATGGCAGCATACTTCCTCCCTTCTTCCTCCTTGAACCCATGCCTATGCTCCGCCTACGATCCGTCTACTACTCCTTGCATGCTGCAATGCTCTGCATACCTATCTTTAACATTGGATACGCAGGGATGTACACTGTATGCGGATGCCTCCACATGCACCATTTTGGCGCTGCGCCAAACACAACATGTTGCATTTGTTGCGGTCGGAGCAGCATCAAAACGGTGCATGCGGAGACATCTGCATACAGCATACGTCACTGCGTACCCAATGTTAAAGATTGGTATGCAGGGCACCGCAGCACGCAAGGAGTAGTAGCCTTGCGTAGGCGGGGTTGCATGGAGGAAGATGTGAGGAAGTTTGCTGCCATCTGCAGCCCTCACGTACACTAGTGCGAAACTAGCCTAATGGACAAGTTTTAGCTTGATGAATGTCAAGAGAACATTACTTTTCAGACTGAATTGTGCCAACTGTTTGGTGCAAGAAGGAAGACAGCATACGTCCTTGTGTACCCGATGTTGTCATTAAGGGATTGGCCTAGAATATGTGCATTTAGTGGGAAATCTTAAAGCTTCAGTGTACCAAAAAATTGGAAGATTTGGAAAACTGAATGCTTTCCAGATTATAGGAACTGTTTAGGGTATGCCCTTTTTTGTTCCTGTATGACTGTGTTCTCGTGACCAAAGCATAATCCTTATAGGCATGGATGATTGTTCAACAATCCAGCCATATTTGAGTCAAGAACAACTCTGGTGAAATTTTTTTCAGAAGTGTGCTCATATCTAGATAAGAAAATCAATTAGCCTCCAGCAATGAACAATGCCCCAACATGCATCAAGACATGACCACACACTTCACTGAAGGAGCGCTGACTAGGCACTGGGTAAAGTGCATAGTGATATGACGCAGGGGGCCTACTCATTGCTGAAAGCCCAGGTGACAAGTGAAGATGATATCAGAGCCAAAGACGATGAGCGCAGCACTGAAATGGTGGGCTGTACTGTCAGGACAGAAGCAATGACATACGGTAAGTACTTTTTTTCAGCTACCTACAATGCTGCATTTTGCATTCAACATTAATTTGTAAAAAGCAAATCACATTTTTTTATCATTCAGGAAAGTACATTTTTTGTCAGTTTCAATGTGTATTAAAATTTTCCTTAACTCAACTTGCTTATCTCTAATGCGTAGTTTTATTGTGGAAGAACTTGTTTGACTCTCTCAGAGTCCTGACTCCTAGACTTAAACCCCATTTAACTCCTTCGGTTTGAACTAGAACAGATTTTGAAATGCATCAGTGTCAACAATCAACATCAGTGTCTGGCTTATTCTTTTACTGTATAAAAATGGGCAATAATTCAGACAAACTCCAAAATCTTTTTATGCCTTCCCAGAATAATCAAAGGAAATTTAACTGCAAGGGGGACCAACTCTATATCTATGAATTTAGAATGGGCTGTTGCAAAAGCTCTTGCTGGTGTAATGTATAGCAATATATTGTCTATATAGTGCTTGTACAGTGTAAATAATACACCCCTTAACATTGAAATTACAATAAATAAAAGTAATGAAACTATATAAGTCACAGGATCCATAGACAAGTTAATAATATAATAATGATACAAAAATGGAAATCAAATATTCAAAGCATCTTACGTTTGTCATAAACTCCTGATAAAGAGTGGAGGCTTTAATGAAGCAATAGAGGCTATAATGGATGTTTATGTTCTTCAAAAATGAGCCCGTTTTTTTTCTTGGACACTGTAATAGCCAGAAAATAGTGTAAAGACCACATGGCCAACACCATTAACAGGCCTTTATGAAGCAACAACACAACCTACACAAGAGTTTTAATTCCATGTAGATTAACAGCTTGGAATTAAATTGATTTTGTTCTGGAAGTAGTGCTATGGCCACATATTCAAAGCATTCCTTCAGCCATTTGTAAAACATGACAACACCAAGCCTCATAGTGTCCGACTTTGAGTAGTCTCTATGGCCTAAACAAGCAACCAGGGACTGCAGCATATTCAGATTTGTCTCTCATCAAGCACATGTGGTATTTCATTGTCCGACAAATGCAAAGGTAGCTGCTAGCCGGGAATCTTGATGATTTACTGTATGTGGTCAAGTGAACTCAACGTGGCAGAATATTTCTCTGACCACCACTAATAACCTTATTGATAATGCGTGTATTTCTGAACATAACATTACTTGAAAATGAAAAAATCCACTCCTCTGCATTGAAATTTCAACACCAAGAAGGAAAATTTATTAAAATATTGAAATAACAGAATTAACAGACACGTCAATGATATTCAAATGATGAAAAATACTTATAATATCCCAATTTAATTGCCATTGAGTATGATTGCCACACACATAATTATATAATCTTATAAGCCTAAGCATGCTAGTAAAAGTGGTTATTAATGCTGGTGTGAGAAATGTTCTGCCATGCTGAATTCACTTGAGCACACAAATCATCAAGATCCACTGCTGGCAGCGCCCTTTGCAATTATAAGCCAATGACATCCAGATATGCTCAATAGGATACAAGTCCAAAGACTCTGCAGGCCATGCTAACACATTTAGTGCACCCATAGCAAGAGCCATATATGGTCTGGTATTATCGTGTTGGGTTCCTTCCACAATTTGAATACATTATTACACCACTGGTGTCATAGTCAGTTCAATGTATTGCAAATTTTTAGTGTACCAGGAATTATTACAGGCATTGAATCTGGAAGGTACATACCTGGTACGTGTGTCCTGCATCATGATGGACAACACAAAGCTAAGTAGCGGTCTCTGATGTTATTGCAAAATATGCTCCTGATGAACCTCCATTGGGAGGAGAAACGCGTTGAGCTGTAAGACTGATGAGCTATGAGACTGTTTTTTTATGCCTATCCAATGGAATGTGAGTTTCAAGTCTTTGCTAAATTGAGGGATTTGCCTTTTTTGGCAGACTATGGGTCACAGTATTTTGAAGCTAGAGAAACAAGCATGTTTGCTTCATGACCCTACTATTTAAAAAGCATGTGAACCAGTACATCACTATGGGGATTAGTTTTTATGAATGTGGGCATTGGTGCAATATATAAGGCACATCATTGAGGCTGAACAGCCTGACTAAGATTTACAGGCAACACATTCTGGCTGGATTTAAGGCAGCCTAAAAATTGTGCCATTTAGTATATAAGTTGGTAAATTATTTGGATTATTATATCCTTAAGAAAATCCCCCTTGTGGTGTATTTTTATTTTTTTTTCCTTGGTTCACTACGCCCTCACGTTTCTCAGTACCCTATGACATCAAGGGTCCCTATTTTTGTTGCTAGGGTTATCACATTGGGACAGCCGTCGAGGAGTGGGGGAGCCATTGCGCAGGTTAGGGCGCCAACCCCCGCTGATAGGTAGGATAAGTGTGAGGGACAGTATCTACCCTCCAATATAAGTGCACAATTACATTTTTCTTTTCCCTTCCTAATAGACCCTTATTAGATCAGGAGGGACAGTCGACGGTGAGCGGGGGCGCCACTGTGCAGGATTAGGGTGCCAACCTCCTCTGGCAGGTAGGGTACTGACAAGTGTTAGGCTACAAGGGACAGGCACCCCCCTAGGTTGTTTCCTATTTTCAAGTGTTTTTTTCGGTGATGGACTGATGCACTATTTTTTTAGTAATTGTTAATAAAGAGATTTCCAGAATTTTTTTGGGTTTTGTCCTGTGAGACTGTACCAGGAATTAAGTCTAAAGGGGAGAGATGTGCAGAACTTTTGGTAATCTAATTCACCGAAAGGTGGGGGGGAGAGGGGAGAGGAGAGAGGGTGAGAAAGAGAGTGAAAGAGGGAGGGATAGAGAGTGACATTATGTATTAATACAATCTGTCTATTCTGCTTACCCAGTGATTCTGGAAATGCAATACAACTCTGTTGCACATACTTTCATTCCTAAGCCAGGCGGTATTCCAGTAGGAACCGTTGATCTCCAATAACTCAGTGGTGTGTTGACCACCATTGTGCAATGTATTAAAATACGATTTATAAACTGTGATGTGATGTCATAGCTGCTAAACTTTATGAGAGAGTTGCCAGGAGTGGATCTTGATGATTTTCACATGCAAGTTCTTTCAGCATGGCAGAACATTCTTTAGACCTCCATTAATCAACTCATTAATAGCAGCCAAGACGTGTAAGTGTGTGATTATTTATGTGCATAGCACTCATACTCGATACTGAAAAATCAAGATGTTTTTAAAATGTTGTTTATTTTTTTTTGTTCATTATTTGCATATCACCAACATGTCTATGAAGAAAGTAAAGACGTTGCTAGTAATATTATATAATTCTTTAACATTGTATTTTTTCCTGCGGTGATTGGCTGAAACTATCACCTCCTTTACTGTTGCTGCTAATTTCGAGTTCACCGGTCAAGTAGGCATATGTGGATGTCATTTACACAGTTTGGATATCATGAGCTTTGTCATTTAATTATTTATAATATTACTTTTTCTTAGCTAATTTTGTTTTAGGTCTTGAAAAGTCCTTATAAATCTAGCATAATGACATTTTTAAAATATTATTTAAATGTTTAATTAAGAGCGATGTAGCATTCAACTTGCATTTGTGTGAGTGTTTTTTAGTTATTCTATGTAGATATATTATTGACTAGCTGACATGGGAGTAGTTAAATGACAGTTTTGAGGATCCAAGTATTATTAATTTTGTAGATAATTTAAAAAGTAATGAAATAACCCCAAAAACATTATCACAATTGTAGATGATTTGAAGGCTTGTCTATTTATTATATCAAAATGTGTCAAAAGTGTTTTACTTTTAAGGTTCTAGTTAAATATTTAATATATTCAATGCAAACTCCCATGTACAGTAACTCAATACAATACAGCATAAAAATGATTATGGATACCTTTTTTGTTACTACTGGAATTTATGCATAAAACAATTTTCCCACACAATGCCACACCAGACTACAGCTTTCAAAGCATGCAGTTTACAACAGTTGGAGCACACATGTTGCAAATGGTCTTCGATGTGCATGGTTACATGTCTGATGTTATTAAACAAATATAAATACACATATGAACCTCCTCAAAAGAGTTATTTTACAATGACATACACTTAGCATATGCCTGAGAAGACTTTAGATCTTATGTTTGGTCCCCTACCTTTTATTAGCTACAGCTAGTGTTGAGCATTCCGATACTGCAAATATCGGGTATCGGCCGATATTTGCTGTATCGGAATTCCGATACCGAGTTCCGATATTTTTGCGATATAGGAAATCGGAATCGGAAGTGTGCGGTGCGTATGGTTCCCAGGGTCTGGAGGAGAGGAAATTCTCCTTCAGGCCCTGGGACCCATATTGATGTAAAAAATAAATAATAAAATAAAAAATATTGATATACTCACCCCTCCGGCGGACCCTGGCTCTTAGCGGTGCCTCCGTTCCTAAGAATGCAGGGAGTGAAGGACCTTCGATGACGTTGTGGCTTGTGATTGGTCGCGTGAGCGGTCACATGAGCGGTCACGCGACCAATCACAAGCCGCGACGTCATCGAAGGTCCTTCACTCTGCATTCTTAGGAACGGAGGCAGACGCTTGGACCGGTGAGAACCGGGGCCGTCGGAGGGGTGAGTATATCAATATTTTTTATTTTTATTCTTTATTTTATACATGAATATGGATCCCAGGGCCTGAAGGAGAGTTTCCTCTCCTTCAGACCCTGGGAACCATTCCGATATTTTGTGTCCCATTGATATGCATTGGTATCGGGTATCGGTATCGGCGATATCCGATATGTTTTGGATATCGGCCGATCCAATCCGACACCATACCTTTGCATATCGGAAGGTATCGCTCAACACTAGCTACAGCACAAAGTCACCAAAAAAAGTACCCTCACTCTGCTAAGCTCAACTTTTCTTGTAGCCTGTGGAAATGTGAATATAGGGTGCAAAGTGACACAAATACATGTATGGCAGCCTGCAGACAGCTCACGCTAATGGTAGGATCAACACAGGGGAGCAATCGTACTAGTAGCAGCACTCTTCACTTACATTTCAGGATATGATGAGCAGCAAAAACTTTCTTACTGTTTAGCATTCAGTAGCTGTACTTTCCAGTTTTGTACATGACAATAATATTTTACAGTAGAGAATATCAGGACACTCACTAGCACAGCAGCTTCAGGACTTAGAGCAACAAATGACACTATTAAGTGGACACCAGGATTGGAAGTGTATTTAGAAAAGGTGGGTATGTACTGGAGAAATTGGAGACAAACTATCTGGCAGCCATCTCTCTAGAGAAATGCAGTAAAAAAGTCATCAGGACTGCATGGAAGGAATGGGATAGAAGTGGAGAAAACAATGGCATAAGACTAGACATAAGTTTGTTTGTAATGCAAGCCTATACAGCAAAAAATACTTTGGCTTCCATTGGACCTTTGTACTATAATGTGCCTCCAAGCTCTACTGTGTCCTCTATTTATGAGTAATATTACAGATGGCTCTTATGAGAGATCCTGTGTCCACTCCATGTGTGGTATAGTCCAGGGTTGTCTGGGTTAACTGCAAAGTACCCATAGCGGCAGCTATGTTCATTAGCTTCCAACTGTGCAAGCTCATCTGTCTACAGAGCACAGTGCTCATATGGGCTTGCTCTCTTTGTTCCTGGACTAAAATGTGCATACAGAGCATTTTTCACACCAATTCAAAGATGGTACACCAGCCTCATCAAGTCTAAGTCAATAATGTTTACAGACTGGATTAGGAAATCTGGTGTCATATCCTCTTTAGAGATTGTTTAGATAATATCAAAAGAAAAAGTCTCACAAAATAACTCAATTCATATTTGTCTGTTTTGATCAGTAACAAAACCAAGAGAATAATGTTCTGCTTTCAGATATCTGGGAAATAATTGACCCATTATCTTCCAATGTCCTTTTTTTTGGGATGCCTAATCTTTAGCTTCTAGCACCTAAGATTTTATAATTTTTATAATTAGGTCCAATTTTTTGCGTTGTTTTTGTAAAATGAATGTTTACAAAATAGGAAATCATGTCATTGTCATTTTTAATTGAATATTGGGATGCCCTTTTCTGAAAAATCAGTACTTGAAAACATTTTGCAAATTATGTTTCTGATTCATTAGGACCCAAATCATTAAAAATTTGTCATAAAAAAAAAAGAAAATTGCTAATTTGGCAAGTAATGGGTTAACAATTATCATGTATCTAATGTGACGTAACAAGATATAGAAAACAAAGTGTATGCATGGTGAATTCATGACCTTCTATATTCATATATCTATCTATTCGTTTCACAGAGTACATAATGAAAAAAGTAATGAATTCATTTGATATTTTTGCAATTAAGGGGTTTTGGTTTAACATCATAGTACAATATACTGTATTTGTCTATTATTTTTTTTCCCCATCAAAAAGAGACTAAAGCTATAAGAAGTAAAATATTTCTGAGGCATCTTTTCAGTTCTGACACTCAGTCTCACTAACTACACAGTAGAATTTAAGATGGATCATTTAAATAATGATATAGCTGTCAGGATTCTGATGTGATCTTCTCAAGCCATTCATCTTCTATTACAGGTTTTATTGTACTATATAGTGGGCATCTGTAAATCTGGGAACCATCTAAGCTTAATAATTTAAAAACATTGCACGTACTTTATAGCCCAGTTTAACTGACTTACTTTAGAAGGATCCTCTGCAGTTGCTAGGAAACCTTTCTGTGATCTTTGCATTCGCTATAATGTGGCTCTAACGTTTCAATCAATAATCATGCACCTTAAGGAAGCAAATAATTTAAGCAAATCATATAATGGTGATTAATCTATTCCATCCGTTAAGAAATAAACAATGCAAGTGTATAATCGTAATAGAGACAAATAAAGCTCAAAGTTTTAATGCAAAAGGTAAAGTAAAAGTAAACTATAAAATATGTTTCTTATGGCTTGATATTACCATATTATAATACAATATATTATTCTAGCAATCATCTGAAACGCTAGATGAAAATGCATGTAAATTCTTTGCTAAGTGGTGTTGTCTATAACAAAATAAACATGATAACTGTTGTGAATTCTGCTTTTGGGTTCCCTCCGGTGGTAGTAGGTGGTAATGCAGTTGTCCCTGGGTTGCAGTCCTGGTCAGGTGTGTCTGCTGATTGCAGTTCTAACTGGGGTATTTAGATGTGCAGGATTCATTAGTCCTTGCCAGTTGTCAATTGTTGTTGGGAGGTGTAGGACCTCTGCCTGGTTCCTCCTGCCTTTCTGCCAAATCAGCAAAGATAAGTGTCTGGGTTTTTTTTCCTGTGGCACACATGCTGTGTGCTTCACAATTCAGTGCTATTCTTTGTGTTTTCTTGTCCAGCTTAGATTGTGTCAGTATTTTCTCAGTCTTGTTGGATTCTTTGGAGTGGCAGATATACATTCCATGTCTTTAGTTAGATTGTGGAACTTTTTGTATTATCTGTTGTGGATATTTTTGGAAGGGTTTTAATACTGACCGCCTAGTAATCTGTCCTATCCTTTCCTATTTAGCTAGAGTGGCCTCTTTTGCTAAATCCTGTTTTCTACCTGCGTGTGTCCATTCTTCTCCTACTCACAGTCATTATTCGTGGGGGGCTGCCTATCCTTTGGGGGTCTGCTCTGAGGCAAGAAAGCATTCCTATTTCCATCTATAGGGGTATTTAGTCCTCCGGCTGTGTCGAGGTGTCTAGGGTTTGTTAGGCACACCCCACGGCTACTTCTAGTTGCGGTGTTAGTTCAGGATTTGCAGTCAGTACAGGTTCCACCGACTCCAGAGAAAGTTTTCATGCAGCTCCAAGGTCACCAGATCATAACAGTACAACTGTCCATAATGAGATAAATGCATCTCAGAAGAAGGGAAGAAAGATGTTGAGCCTTTTTTTTTCTGCAGTCTGTTCTGTCTTTTCTTCCCTCTTTATTTTTGGGTGGCTGAGGAGTCTTGAGCATGGATGTTCAGGAATTAGCTTCTCATGTAGACCAGATTGCTGCTAGGGTACAGGGTATTTCTGATTATATTGTTCAGTCTCCTGCTTTAGAGCCGAAGATTCCTACTCCTGATTTGTTTTTTGGTGATAGGTCCAAATTTTTGGGTTTTAAAAACAATTGTAAACTGTCTTTTGCTCTGAGACCGCGATCCTCCGGTGATTCCATTCAGCAGGTTAAAATTGTCATCTCCCTGCTGCGTGGCGATCCACAGGATTGGGCATTTTCCCTGGAATCTGGGAATCCGGCCTTGCTTAATGTAATTGGTAATGTAACACGGCTTTCTATGGCCCACTGAGTGAGAGATGGCACACACAGGAGTCAGGAGTGGCACACAAGCCCTGAGGCCAATATTTTTCTCCCACTGATTGATGTAGTGATTTTTTTTCAGGTCGATTTTAGAACCCAAATCAAGCAAAAAAATTAATAGGCTTTCTATGGCCCACTGAGTGAGAGATGGCACACACAGGAGTCAGGAGTGGCACACAAGCCCTGAGGCCAATATTTTTCTCCCACTGATTGATGTAGTGATTTTTTTTCAGGTAGATTTTAGAACCCAAATCAAGCAAAAAAATTAATAGGCTTTCTATGGCCCACTGAGTGAGAGATGGCACACACAGGAGTCAGGAGTGGCACACAAGCCCTGAGGCCAATATTTTTCTCCCACTGATTGATGTAGTGATTTTTTTTCAGGTAGATTTTAGAACCCAAATCAAGCAAAAAAATTAATAGGCTTTCTATGGCCCACTGAGTGAGAGATGGCACACACAGGAGTCAGGAGTGGCACACAAGCCCTGAGGCCAATATTTTTCTCCCACTGATTGATGTAGTGATTTTTTTTCAGGTAGATTTTGGAACCCAAATCAAGCAAAAAAATTAATAGGCTTTCTATGGCCCACTGAGTGAGAGATGGCACACACAGGAGTCAGGAGTGGCACACAAGCCCTGAGGCCAATATTTTTCTCCCACTGATTGATGTAGTGATTTTTTTTCAGGTAGATTTTAGAACCCAAATCAAGCAAAAAAATTAATAGGCTTTCTATGGCCCACTGAGTGAGAGATGGCACACACAGGAGTCAGGAGTGGCACACAAGCCCTGAGGCCAATATTTTTCTCCCACTGATTGATGTAGTGATTTTTTTTCAGGTCGATTTTAGAACCCAAATCAAGCAAAAAAATTAATAGGCTTTCTATGGCCCACTGAGTGAGAGATGGCACACACAGGAGTCAGGAGTGGCACACAAGCCCTGAGGCCAATATTTTTCTCCTACTGATTGATGTAGTGATTTTTTTTCAGGTAGATTTTAGAACCCAAATCAAGCAAAAAAATTAATAGGCTTTCTATGGCCCACTGAGTGAGAGATGGCACACACAGGGATGGCACTCTAGCAGAAATGCCAATCTTAATCTCCCACAAAAAAAAAAAAAAACAGGGACTGTCCTACAATTACTATCTCCCTGCAGTAATCTCAGCCAGGTATGGCAGGCAGCAATAAGGAGTGGACTGATGCACAAATTAAATAAAAAGTGTGGACAAACAAAAAAGATAGCTGTGCAGAAAGGAAGGAACAAGAGGATTTGTGCTTTGAAAAAAGCAGTTGGTTTGCACAGTGGCGTACACACAGCAATGCAGCTATCAGGGAGCCTTCTAGGGCAGCCCAATGAGCTACAGCGCTGAGGAAAAAAAAAATGTAGCTTCCACTGTCCCTGCACACCGAAGGTGGTGTTGGACAGTGGAAATCGCTACAGCACAAGCGGTTTGGTGGTTAATGGACCCTGCCTAACGCTATCCCTGCTTCTGACGAAGCGGCATCAACCTCTCCCTAAGCTCAGATCAGCAGCAGTGAGATGGCGGTCGGCGGGAACACCCCTTTATAGCCCCTGTGACGCCGCAGACAGCAAGCCAATCACTGCAATGCCCTTCTCTAAGATGGTGGGGACCAGGACCTATGTCATCACGCTGCCCACACTCTGCGTTCACCTTCATTGGCTGAGAAATGGCGCTTTTCGCGTCATTGAAACGCGACTTTGGCTTGAAAGTCGCGTACCGCATGGCCGACCCCGCACAGGGGTCGGATCGGGTTTCATGAAACCCGACTTTGCCAAAAGTCGGCGACTTTTGAAAATGAACGACCCGTTTCGCTCAACCCTAGTGGATACTTTTTCCTAGCCTTATTAAAAATGTTGACAAATAGTAAGCTTTCAAGACTAAGTAGTCTTTACATGTTGCCATTTGTCATCATCTTGTTATTTACCATTAACATCCTAAGGCTGGAGTCATATTTAGGCCCCTTTCACACATCATTTTTTTGCCATCAGGCAAAAGTTGTCACCGGATCTGTTTTTTTTTTCATAGACTTGTATTAGCGACGGATTGTTACGGATGGTCGCATGTTTCATCCATTTTTCGCCGGATCTTTTGAAAATTTGTTTTCCGGCAGACTGAGAAAACAGACATAGGAACATTTTTTATGTCCGTCGCCATCCGTCATTTGCCATGATGGAACCCTATGGCTCCGGATCCGTCAAATGATGGAATCCGATGACAGATTCCTTTTCTTAAACTAAGCATGCATTTTCCATTCTCTCTCTCCCCTCCCCAGAATCCAATTAGCCAGATCAGCTAGTCAGATGTGGCTAAAAACCAGATCCGTTGCATCAGTTTTTCACAATTTGAGACGGATCCATTTTTTTCCAAAATTCCTCAGATTGAGCCTGACGGCAAAAACCTGATGTGTGAAAGCAGCCTTACCGTATATAAAAAAAGGTCCGATTTTGAAGGCCGAGAATCGCACAAATGTTCCTGAATAGTGATCCGTATGTAATCCATTTGCAATGTGAGGATGTGATTTCCTCGCATCTAATAACAGTGTGACATCCGTAAGGCATCCGTATGCAATGTGATTTTAACATGAGCTTTTACATACAGCAGTTCTCTCTATGTACAAGCTCACGTTAAAATTGCATTGTAAAGCACAACTGTAATCATCATTTTAATACCAAATAATTATATATATACTGTGTGTATATATATATATATATATATATATATATATATATATATATATATATATATATATAGCAAAGAAATGTTGAAGGCAGCACACCAATTGGAATATCCAGATGAAATTTATTGGCCCATATGCGACATTTCGGTCCCAAATGTGGACCTTTCTCATGCTTGATAAGTGTCAATAATGGATAGGTGTCTTATTGACACCTCTCCATTACTAATGAGCTTAATGTCACCTTAAAATACAAAGGTGACATTAACCCCTTATTACTCCATATGCCACCCCTACAGGGCAGTGGGAAGAGAGAGGCTAAGTGCCAGAGTTGGCGCACCTTACAGATGCGCCTATTCTGGGATGGCTGGGGGCAGATGTTTTTAGCCGGGGGGGGGGGGGCAATAACCATGGTCCCTCTCTTGGCTATTAATATCTGCCCTCAGTCACTGGCTTTCCCTCTCTGGTGCAGAAAATTGAGTGGGAGCCCTTGCCAGTTTTTTCCGTGAATACATTCTTTTAGTAAATACATAAAGGTCCCAAATTTTACACACACATACTACTAACAGTATTAGACACTGACATCTATAAATCTAACTGTTCTGCAGTGGTTTACTGTATGTAAACCATGTCTCCTATTCTGTCGGCTTCTGCAATTGTTTCACATAAGCCGACAAATTACCGGCTTTTCAAAAGGACACTGGTGCTTATTTCTCGCAAGTCACACTGATGGTCCATGTGGTGTGCGAGTTTTTCTACCACCCATAGACTTTCATTGGCGAGTCTCAGAGGTAATACGGTGCAAAATGCAGCATTCTGAGATTTCTCGCGCTTGTATAATACTGCCGAGAAAAAAAACGGATGATGGGAGCTGCCCCATAGATTATCATTGGTCCTAGTGCTATGCGATTTTTTTCTCGTAAAGCACTCATCCGAGTTCCTCTCTAGTGTGACTCCAGCCTAAGAAGGAAGCTATTTGGGGTCTTGATAACAGAGCAATCTGTCTAACTCTAGCAGGTGGTCCAAAATGGCAGCCATGATGACCTGGTCACAGGGGTACGATGAACACCCTTCGTCTAGCTAACTACATGCCGTTGACACTATTGACAATGGCATCTAGGAGTATAAATGTTCTCACCAATCCTTACAACTTCAGAAGAAGCTTGAATGTTTAAATTATATATTGAGAGATAGCTGCTAATCAGAGCTGGGGTAGTGTTAGGGTACCGTCACACAGTGGCATTTTCATCGCTACGACGGCACGATTCGTGACGTTCTAGCGATATAGTTACGATCTTGCAGTGTCTGACACGCAGCAGCGATCAGGGACCCTGCTGAGAATCGTACGTCATAGCAGATCGTTTGAAACTTTCTTTCGTCGCTGGATCTCCAGTTGTCATCGCTGGATCGTTGTGTGTGACAGCGATCCAGCGATGCGTTCGCTGGTAACCAGGGTAAACATCGGGTTACTAAGCGCAGGGCCGCGCTTAGTAACCCGATGTTTACCGTGGTTACCAGCGTAAAAGTAAAAAAAAACAAACCGTACATACTCACCATCTGATGTCCTTCAGGTCCCTTGCCGTCTGCTTCCCGCTCTGACTGACTGCCGGCCGGAAAGTGAGAGCAGATCACAGCGGTGACGTCACCGCTGCACTCTGCTCTCACTGTACGGCGGCACTCAGTCAGAGCGGGAAGCAGACGGTAAGGGACCTGACGGACATCAGATGGTGAGTATGTACGGTTTGTTTTTTTTTACTTTTACGCTGGTAACCACGGTAAACATCGGGTTACTAAGTGCGGCCCTGCGCTTAGTAACCCGATGTTTACCCTGGTTACCAGCGAACCTCGGCATCGTTGGTCGCTGGAGAGCGGTCTGTGTGACAGCTCCCCAGCGACCACACAACGACTTACCAACGATCACGGCCAGGTCGTATCGCAGGTCGTGATCGTTGGTAAATCGTATAGTGAGACGGTACCCTTAGACAAGGAAGCAGGACGGCAGTTGTCCTGTAGTGATAATCTCCTGTTGATAAAACACTGATTGCATTGAAACAAAAACACAGAGCATATTTCTGGAATCAGGCTCTCAGCCTCTACATCATGGTGCACTCAGATTACATAGCAACAACTTGCTGACAGATTCTTTACAAACATGGAAATATAAGTCATTAAACAAGATGGTGCACACTATGACAGCAAAAATGACTGGTTGAGGGATTAGTGAAGGATATAGAGCTAAGTGTTTCTAGATTTTCATACCAGACAAATCTTTGATGCAATGGTTGCCTGTTAGCCAGAAACAGGCTGGTTTCACCCCTTTCCGACATCGGGTGTAATAGAACGCCGATGCCGAACTCCCTCCCTTTGATGTGGGCTCTGAGTGTTTTGAACAGCTGATATGTGCACGGAACAGCTGCGGGTGGAATCACGATCCACCCGCAGCTATTAACCCTTTAAATGCTGCTGTCAAACTCTGACAGCGGTATTTAGCATGCATGTCCGGCAATTAAGCTGGAAATCTGCCCAGTGGTAACCCCGTAACGTGATAGTGGGTCACCGATGGGTTAGCATGACAACCAGATGTCTCCTGCAGACCTCTATGATTGTCACTGGTGGATTGCTATGAGCGCCACCCGGTTGTCAGCGCTCATACCAAGTGAGCATTTCTGCTACATACAGGCAATGCGATCAGGCTATGGCAGATTCTAGTCTCTCATGGAGACTATTGAAGCATGCCAAAAGTAGAAAAAAATGTTTTTACAAATAAAAATGAAATTAAAAAATATAAAAGTTCAACAATTTCACCCCATTCAAAATAAAACAAAAAAGAAAAACAAACATACACATATTTGGTTTCCCTGCATTCAAAATCGCCCGATCTATAAATAAAAAAAGGACTAACCTGATCGCTAAATGGCATAGCGAGAAAAAAAGTAATAATGCCAAAATTAAGGGGGTTTTTTGGCGCTGCGACATTGCATTAAAATGCAATAATGGGTGATCAAAAGATCATATCTGCAGCAAAATGGTATCATTAAAAATGTCAACTCGGTGTGCAAAAAATAAGCCCTCAGCCAATCCTGAGATCATGTAAAATGTAGACACTACGGTATCAGAAAATGACGCAATTTTTATTTATTTTTTTACAAAATTTGGAATTTTTTTTCACCACTTAGATAAAAGAGAACCTATGAGGGTTATTTATTTTTTAAAAGAAGTACTTCCACGAACGTTTTCATTGTTTGACCCCTTACTGCCATTGGATGTACTATTACGCCAATGGCAGTATCCCCTGATTTGGTGTGGGCTCTGGAGGTGAGCCCACCTCAAAACCCGAACATGTCAACTGTTTTGAACAGCTAACATGTGACTGCAATAGGCGCGGGTGGAATCGCGATTCCCCCATGCCTATTAACTAGTTAAATGCCGCTATCAAACTGACAGCGGCATTTAACAAGCGCTTCCAGTCATCTGGCCGGAAATGCGCTCACCGGTGACCCCTGCCACATGACCCCTGGGCACATGAGACCTCTATGGTTGTTGATGCTGGTTTGCTGTGAGTGCCACCCAGCAGTCGGCGCTCACAGCAAGGCTGTAATTCTGCTGCATAAAGCCGATCTGAGCATCGCCTCTATGTAGCAGAGCCGATCAAGTTGTGGCAGCTTCTAGCCTTCCATGGAAGCTATTGAAGCATGCCAAAAAGAAACAAAAAAAGTTTTTAAAAATATGAAAAAAATAAAAAAATATAAAAGTTCAAATCACCCCCCTTTCACCCCATTCAAAATAAAGTAAAAAAAAAAAAATCAAACCTGCACATATTTGGAATGGCTGCTTTCAGAATCGTCTGATCTATAAATAAAAAAGGATTAACGTGATCATTAAATGGAGTAGCGAGAAAAAAGGTCCAAATGCCAGAATTACGTTTTTTTGGTCGCCGCCACATTGCATTAAAATGTAACAACGGGTGATCAGAAGATCATATCTGCACCAAAATGGTGTCATTAAAAACATTAGCTCAGCACACAAAAAATAAGCCCTCACTCAACCCAGATCCCGAAAAATTTAGACGCTATGGGTATTGTAAAATTGTGCAATTTACTTATTTTTTTAAGTAAAGTTTGGAATTTATTTTCACCACTTAGATAAAAAAGAACATAGACATGTTTGGTGGCTGTGAACTCAAAATGACCTGGAGAATCATAATGGCAGGTCAGTTTTTGCATTTAGTGAACTTAGCAACAAAGCCAGACAAAAAACAAGTGTGGGATTGCACTTCTTTTGCAATTTTACTGCACTTGGAATTTTTTTCTCATTTCCTAGAGCATGACATGGTAAAACCAATGGTGTCGTGCAAGAGTGCAACTCGTCCCCCCAAAAATAAGCCTTGAATTGGCCATATTGATGGAAAAATAAAAAAGTTATGGCTTTGGGAAGGAGGGGAGTGAAAAACAAAAACGAGAAACCGAAAAAAGCTCCGGGGTTAAGGGGTTAAGTGTGTGTGTGTGTGTGTGTGTGTGTGTGTGTGTGCGTGTGTGTGTGGATGTAATGTCATGTGAATGTATCTGCTGACTTTTCCTGGTGATGTTTTGCTCTGCCTGTGTGACCCTAGTCACAACCCATGACCAGGCCATGGTCAGCGAAGTCTTACGTTCTGGGGTTAATACCAAAAGAGTACGTTGTAAACCAAGAGAAAATATGAAGTCGTTAGTCAGGTCACATGCCAGGATCAGAATACCATAGAAATAGTGGATAAGCAAATGGACAATAACAAATGGGTAGTCAGAACACGGTCCAAAGGTCAGCAGCAGAAGGTCAGAAATTACAGCACAGGGAACAAGCAAACACACACACAGGAGAGCACAAGCTTAGAACAAGCCTTTGACTTGCAGTGATCTGGGTTATACAGCTCACCTAAATGGAAGAGAAGTTACCAGGAACAGGGAGCACCTGTGGAAATCTCTGCACCTCCCAGTCTGATAGGTCAACTGAGCTGTCAATCAAAGCACTGACAGCTCAGCATGCCCCAGCACAGGATAGGATGACACAGCTGTCCATTACTGAGTCCCAGACACCCTGAGCAGAGAAATCATGACAGCGTGACCTGAAAGTGACACACAGTGTAAGCCAATGGAGTAACAGGATGTGGCTCCATAGACTTTGGTTGTAACAGTGACTTCCAGGTTACACATAGAATATATAATGAGCCGGATAGTCTAATTTGCATTGACATCACTGATAAGAGCTAAGACCAGTGCTGGACACAAGACAAAGCAGGGGTGGGTAAATATATTAACTCACTCACATTACATTACATGCATGTATACACACATTTAAACAATAAATAAGTTAGTGGGAATGTTTCTTTAAGTACAGTCTCAATATTGCATACTGCATTGTGCAAAGTATTTTTCAAAGCAAATTGTAATGTTTATAGTGAAAGATAGGGAGAAAATATTTATCATTAAAAGCTGATTATATATTTAAAATATTTCTGATAGCTAGTAGCCAATAATTTCCATTCTATTAAGCCAAATAGTGTGGCGTGTTTCTTTCATTGCGCACTTTATAGAATATCATTTTTTCATGTCACATTTTGAATCCATCCCATAATTTTTCCACTGAGACTAAAAGGAGACATGCTGATTCTCTAATGCCTGTGAGCCAATAACCCTGTTTTTATGGCTTCAGGTGACAGTATAAGATTGATAATATGACTACATGCTTATGAGAGATGTGTGTTTTAAAAGCATTGAATTCAGCCTTAGTCTGCTCTGTTGGTTACCGTCAACTAACAGCCCCCAGGTTACTGTTTATAAGACATTTAAAGCATTTAAACTACCAAGATCTGCAGATGTGCATTAGGGAGAGCATACTTTACATGACAAAGGAGACTATATATATATTAAAAAATATATGTAGCTGTAGTAAACCTACAAATATACTTTAAACTATTGGTAAATTAAGATTAACATTTTCAAAACATCAAATTACAGTAAGGTCAAATCTTTGAGAAAATGCAAAATCTTAAAGGGGATATCTAGGACTTTTTTAAAAAAGGTGCATAAGCATTAACAGGCATGCAGTTGCTAACAGAGGCCAATACCTGCCTCTTGTACTCAGTGCCAGACATTGACCGCTCCTGCTGGAGATTCAGCTGCTCCCTGTCAACAGAGCAGCCATTTCTCTTCCTGTTGGAAGGGCGGGACTACTGGCTTCATGCTGATTGACAGCCAGCTTCATCCAATTAGGCAGCAGGCTGACTATCAGAATGACACTAGTAGTCTCGCCCTGTTAAACTCCTGCTCTGTTGAAATGACATCAGCGGAAGTCTCTGACTGTTCTGTCCCGTAGAAGAATGGCAGCGGGAACAACAAGCAGGTAGGTAGAAACTACCTGTTAGTGCTTGGGCACATTTTTTTTTCAAGTCCCAGATATCCCCTTTACAAGTAAATCTATTTTTTATTGATATGCACAAGCAAAATTTGTCATCTATTTTATTGTCTATGTATTAAAGACAAGTGAATCTATTAAACTTCGAATTTAAAAGATTTGCTTGAAATTAGGGACTAAGAAATTAGTTTTGCATTGAATTTATTTGATAAGAATAGAATTAATAGTAAAAGACATTTATTACGAGGGGCATGGCCTGCAGCTCATCGAGGAGGTTGTGAACTTTATTTGCTTTGGTGCATGTCAGATCTAAAACAGTTAGCTTTAGCTTCACAACCTATCCATCTTGTTGATCCTAAACCCAAGCTTAACCCCTTTACTCCCAAGGGTGGTTTGCACGTTAATGACCGGACCAATTTTTACAATTCTGACCACTGTCCTTTTATGAGGTTATAACTCTGGAATGCTTCAACGGATCCCAGTGATTCTGACATTGTTTTCTCATAACATATTGTATTTCATGTTAGAGGTAAAATTTCTTTGATATTACCTGCGTTTATTTGTGAAAAAATGGA
Organism: Ranitomeya variabilis; assembly: GCF_051348905.1. Classification (NCBI taxonomy): domain Eukaryota; kingdom Metazoa; phylum Chordata; class Amphibia; order Anura; family Dendrobatidae; genus Ranitomeya; species Ranitomeya variabilis. The sequence goes on along the minus strand of NC_135232.1, from coordinate 933,944,350 downwards.
AATTTGGCAAAAATTTTAAAATTTTGAATTTTTATTCTGTTAAACGAGAGTTATGTGACACAAAATAGTTAATAAATAACATTTCCCACATGTTTACTTTACATTAGCACAATTTTGAAACCAATTTTTTTTTTTGATAGAGAGTTATAAGGGTTAAAAGTTAACCAGTGATTTCTCATTTTTCCAACAGAATTTACAAAAGCATTTTTTTAGGGACCAACTCACATTTGAAGTCACTTTGAGGGGTCTATATGGTAGAAAAAACCCAAAAATGACACCATTCTAAAAACTGCACCCCTCAAGGTGCTCAAAACAACATTCAAAAAGTTTATTAACCCTTCAGGTGTTTCACAGGAGCAGAAGCACCGTGGAAGGAAATAATGAACATTTTACTTTTTAGTCACAAAAATGATATTTCAGCAACAATTTTTTTTATTTTCCCAAGGGTAAAACGAGAAAATGGACCTGAAAAGTTGTTGTCCAATTTGTCCTGAGTCCACTGATACCCCAAATGTGGGGGGAACCACTATTTGGGCGCACGGCAGGGCTCGGAAGGAAAGGAGTGCCATTTGACTTTTTCAAGCTAAATTTGGCTGGAATTAAGATCGGACGCCATGTCGCGTTTGGTGAGCCCCTGATGTGCCTAAACAGTGGAAACCCCCCAAAAGTGACCCCATTTTGGAAACTAGACCTCCTAAGGAACTTATCTAGATGTGTGGTGAGCACTTTTATCCCCCAAGTGCTTCACAGAAGTTTATAACGCCCAGGTGTGAAAATAAAAAATCCTATTTTTTCCACAAACATGATTGTTTAGTCCCCAATTTTTTATTTTCACAAGGGTAACAGAAGAAATTGGACCACAACAGTTGTAATCCAATTTGTTCTGAGTACGCCAATACCCCATATGTGGGGGGAAACCACTGTTTGGGCACACAGCAGGGCTCAGAAGGGAAGGAGCGCCATTTGACTTTTTCCAAGCTAAAATTAGCTGGAATTGAGATCGGACGCCATGTCGCGTTTGGTGAGCCCCTGATGTGCCTAAACAGTGGAAACACCCCACAAGTGACCCCATTTTGGAAACTAGACCCCCTAAGGAACTTATCTAGATGTGTGGTGAGCACATTTATCCCCCAAGTGCTTCACAGAAGTTTATAACGCCCGGGCGTGAAAATAAAAAATCCTATTTTTTCCACAAACATGATCGTTTAGTCCCCAATTTTTAATTTTCCCAAGGGTAACAGGAGAAATTGGACATCAAAAGTTGTTGTCCAAATTGTCCTGATTACGCTAGTATGCCATATGTGGGAAAAAACTATTTAGGCATACGTTGGGGCTCGTAAGGGAAGTAGTGACGTTTTGGAATGCAGACTTTGATGAAATGGTCTGAGGTCGTAATGTTCTGTTTGCAGAGCCCCTGATGTGCCTAAACAGTAAAAAAAAACCACAAGTGACATCATTTTGGAACCTAGACCTCCAAGGAACTTATCTAGATGTGCACCCTTTTTGGAACTAATGTACGGTTTCCTGTGAAGTAAATTAGTAGTGCATGGAGGTGTGGTACAATTTGAAGCAATCCTTCATACACAGGCCAGGTTTTTCGGGGCAGGTGTCGCATTGATAAATGGTGTCCTTGCGTATTCCCCTTTTGTAACACACTCGGCACCTTTTTTGCGGCTTACCTTTTCTGCCAGTTGGCGGGACCACCCCGGAAAATGCTGGCACGGTACGATACGAGCTCCTTCAGTTCCGGAAGTACTGGGGCCCTCTCCTTCCGGAGTGCCAAATATCAGGGCCTTAACCACTACCTCCTGTAACTGAAGGTATGACGTATCGGTGTGGCGTGCACATCGTGACAGCAGGAAAGCGTTGAGCATTGCCATTTGTACAATGTGCACGGCCAGCTTTTTGTACCACACCTTGGCCTTTCTCAAAGCACTGTATGGTTGGAGGAGTCGATCAGAGAGATCAATGCCCCCCATGCTTTTGTTGTACCCCAGTACACAATCCGGTTTGAAGACCTGTGTGGAGGTACCCCGTACAGTGCTGAGGGCGCTGCCATCACCGTGTATGGTGGTCAAGAGAAGGACATCCCTCTTGTCCTTGTACTTGACCACCAGCAGGTGGTCGCTACATTGGGCTTTGCTCTCACCTTTTCTGAGCATCTGCCCAAGTAGCGTCTTTGGGAGGCCTCTCTGATTTTTGCGGACAGTACCGCAGGCTGCAGTACCTCACGCAGAGAGGGATTTGTAGAGTGGGATGCTGATATAAAAATTATCGGTATAGAGGTGATAACCTTTATCCAGCAGTAGGTGCACCAAATCCCACACAATCTTCCCACTCACTCCCAGGACAGGAGGACACTCAGGGGGTTCAATCCTAGTGTCCTTCCCTTCATACACTCTAAACCTGTGGATGTGCCCTGAGGTACTCTCACACAGCTTGTAGAGTTTGATTCCGTACATGGCCCTCTTGTTGGGCAGGTATTGATGGAATCCGAGCCGCCCCTTAAAATGGACCAAGGTCTCATCCACACAGATGTCCCTTTTGGGCACGTATGCTTCAGAGAACTTTTTGTTGAAGTGTTCGATGAAAGGCCGAACTTTCAACAGACGGTCAAAGTTGGGGTCATCTCGTGCGGGACACTGTGCATTATTGGAATAATGCAGGAACTTATGGATGGCCTCAAAACGCTTCCGAACCATGACCATTCGGAACACTGGAGTGTTATATAAAATATCTACACTCCAATATTGCCGAATTTCTGGCTTCTTCACCATCCCCATGTGGAGGTCCAGGCCCCAAAACTGCATCATTTCAACTGCATCTACAGGAGACCAGTTGGAAAATGATGAACCAGGGTTTTGCTCCAAAAATTGACGAGCATACAAATTAGTTTGCTCCACCATGAGGTTAATAAAATCCTCAGAGAAAAAGACTTTGAAAAGTCTGTTTCTGTGAGGCTGGAAGTGTCAAACTTGATTCCTGATTCTGCCACAAAATCAGGAATCAGTGGCTCGTAATTTTTTGCGGGTGAGGTGCATATGGGGTCCGCAGTGGGGAGTGCTGGTTCAGGAATGGTGGGCGATGCCTCATCTTCTGTCCTGGGGCGTCTGCGTGGCGGTTCCGCAGGACCCGAGGAGGAAGATGAGGAGGAGGAGGAGGAAGAAGAGGATGAGGATGAAGAATCAGAAAAGTAAAGAAAAGTGGGATCCTCTCCCTCGCTATCAGTGTTGGAGGAAAGGAAAGAATATGCCTCCTCTAATGAATAGCGCTGTTGGGACGAGCAGGACATTTTTGTGTGAATATGGTTCTTGGGTGCACTTTATTGATAACTGTATGTGTATGTGTGGGGGGATAGTGATTTGTGCAAACTATTATCTGAAAAGGAAACGCTAAAAGGAGAATAAAAACCTGTGAAAAGAAAAGTCTAAAACAGCAGGCCCTAGCTCTGATAAGTGAACTTGCGTCACTTATCAAAATTCGGCGGCTGCTGGATGTGCCCACGGAGATGACAAAAAAAGTAAAAGTGTCTAAAACAGCAGGCACAGCTCTGATAAGTGAACTGTTTCACTTATCAAAGTTTGGCCGCTGCTTGATGTGCGCACGTGGGTCGGGCAAGGGGGGTAAAAAAAAATAAAAAAAAGGAAAACGGCAGGCACAAACTCTGATAAGTGAACTGCGTCACTTATCAAAGTTTGGCGGCTGCGGGATGTGTGTACGGATGTTGCGCAACGGGGCTGAGGGAAAAAAGCGAGCGCGAGAGTTGATCGGTGAACTACTTCACCAATGAATGCTCGGCGGCTGTTAAATGGGCGCACGGAAGGAGGTGCAAAGGGGGGTAAAAAGAGGGGGAAGGGGATGGGGTGGATGTGGGGATTGGGCAGGGATCAGTGATCAAAACATACGGTTGTAGTCAGGTGGCGCAAAGGGGGGTGAAAAAAAAAAGGAAAACGGCAGGCACAAACTCTGATAAGTGAACTGCGTCACTTATCAAAGTTTGGCGGCTGTGGGATGTGAGTACAGAGTTGGCGCAAAGGGGCTGAGGAAAAAAAAGCGAGCACGAGCATCGATTGGTGAACTGCGTCACCAATCAACGCTCGGCGGCTACTAAATGTGCGCACAGAGGCGGCGCAAATGGGGGTGGAGGGGGTAAAAAGAGGGGGAAGGGGGGATTGGGGGGGATGTGGGGATTGGGGGGATGTGGGGATTGGGGTGGATGAAGGGGGATTGGGCAGGGATCAGGGATAAAACTTACATTTAGTTGTCTTCTTTCTTTAGCAGGGATTGCGGTGCTACAGGCTGCTGTGGCACTACAATACCCAGCACAGCAGGGAGATCCAGGCACAAGATCCAGCAGGGAGATCCAGCAGTATGACTGCTCTGTAGGAATCCTCAGCTAGAGTGAGGACCTCTGCAGAGCGGTCATAAACAGGTCAGGCAGGTGACGAGACAAGTCACAGAGCGGTCATACTGCTGCTGTGACCTGTCATTGGTGGGATCGACCATAACATCGATCCCACCAATCAGAGCTTTCCTTGTCACCCTGGCAACTGCTGGTGACCTGGCTGTGAGCTGCCTGGATCGGAGCTGTTAGCTCTGATCCTAGGCAGGTCACAGCCAGGTCACCTGCAGGGCACAGAGCGGTCACCGCGTGATTGCCGCAGTGCCCTGTGATTGGCGCGATCGACCAAGACATCGATCGCGCCAATCAGCTCCTGCAGGCCCTGTTGGGCCTGTGCTAGGTTCTATCCTAGGATCGGTGCTATTAGAGCACCGATCCACACAGGTTCCGGCAGGGCACAGCGTGGTAATACCGCGCTGTGCCCTGCGATTGGCGTGATCGATGCGATCGGCGATAATGCCAATCCGGGGTGCTTTTGCCAGTGCTTGGCGTTGCCAGGCACCGGACCTAGGATCTAGTACTTTGGTACTCGATCCTAGCCTGTGACCTCATTGTTTCAGCCGCTCCGATTGGCTGAAACAATGAGAATGGCTGAGATTTGCTGTTCAGAATTGAACAGCCAATCACAGCGATCGGGAGGCCGGGTGGGCGGTGACAATGCCTTGGATGCCGACACCATCTTCCCTAAGGTAAGATGGCGTCGGAATTTTAATGTGATCACCGCGACTTAAGTCACGGTATCGCATTAAAGGGCATGATTTACTATCCCGTCGAGGGTCAGATAGGCCCAGGTCACCTCGACAGGATAGTACGTCTAAGGTCAGAGAGGGGTTAAACTAACAAAATTATTTTCTGCAAAAGAGGCCACCAAAATGATAAATCACTCATGCAAAGGTTCCACTGTAATATCTAACCATGTACCAATAGTTCATTCATCCCGGTGAGAGTGACTTACTGACTCATGCAGATCCACTGCTTGTTCTGGCATCCTCTGCTAGTAGTCCTGGTTCTGCTGCTTCAGCAGCTTCCATTAGTGGCCACAATAATGTAACATGTGGTTCTCTTGAAGCATCTACAGCCTACTCCAAAGCTTCCCCATCATCATTATGTGCCTCTCTAACATACCCAGCCATTATGTGCTTCTCTAAAATTGCCAGCTTTAGCTGGAGCTAAGGATCTGGGCTGCTCTCAGATCCTAAATGGAACAAAGAGTTGGGAAATATTACTTGCTGAAATTAAAAATTAAAACTTACCATTTGCCTGTCTAACATTTAAAATTAAGTCATAACACTTGGTGACCACACATGACATATTGAAAATAAAATGGCAGAAATAACTATTGCAAAAAAATAAAAAAAATAGTTCTTAAAAAGTGCCCTTAATAGTGTCAAAAAAGGTACATCAGTTCTGGGGTGCATGTTTGTGAAAAGGGTTTAGGAGATGCTGACCTCTCTTCTTCTATATCACAAAGCTAGCACCAATGTCTAATAGCAGCTGAGCTCCAATTATTGCAGTTATCCATTTAAATGCAGCTGGCAATCTCTGATAGTGGTGTTTAAATTAAGTGATTGCTGATGCTCAGGCACACTGACTCCCAAATGGTCCATGTGAGCCTTCATGAGGGAATGACACACTGGTCCTACTTCCAAGATTATGCCCTTTATATGTTCCCTTTCATTAAAGGGAACCTGTCACCCCGTTTTTTCAATATGAGGTAAAAATAGTGTTCAATAGGGCCTGAGCTGTGCTGTACAATAGTGCCTTTATTATCCCCTGATTCCCTAGCTTTGCTGCCAAAATACCTTTAGTAAAGTCACCATGTTTGGCTGTCAATCACGCAGGTCTGGTCAAATGGGCGTGGTGAAATCTCTGTTTCTCCCCCACCTCTTGCTTTTCTTCCCGGCGTTGGCGTAGTGGTTCGTGGCTGCGCATTACAGTCTATTCACTGTAACCGCTGTGCAATACATACTAGGCATGTGCAACAGCCGAATGCACTGCACAACGGCACAAAAAAGAGCGCGATCTGTGCTATTCACCGGTTTATCTGTGGCGGCGGCCATCTTCCTGGGACCGCGTGTGCCAGATGGAGTGCTCTGCTTCCCGGGGCTTCAGGAAAATGGCCACCGTGATCTCCATCTGCGCACGCGCGGCATCCCACGAGTGTGCGTATGGAGATCGCGGCGGCCATTTTCCTGAAGCCCCGGGAAGCAGAGCACTCCATCTGTGCACGCACGGCCTCAGGAAGATGGCGGCCGCCACGATAAACCGGTGAATAGCACAGATCGCGCTCTTTTTTGTGCCGTTGCGCAGTGCATTCAGCTGTTGTGCATGCCCAATATGTATTGCACAGCGGTTACAGTGAAGAGACTGTAATGCGCAGCCACGAACCACTACGCCAACGCTGAGAAGAAAAGCAAGAGGTGGGGGAGAAACAGCGATTTCACCACGCCCATTTGACCAGACCTGCGTGATTGACAGCCGAAAACGGCGACTTTACTAAGGTATTTTGGCAGCAAAGCTGGGGAATCAGGGGATAATAAAGGCACTATTGTACAGCACAGCTCAGGCCCTATTGAACACTATTTTTACCTCATATTGAAAAAACGGGGTGACAGGTTCCCTTTAATTTGTGTACACCTTGAATGCTTTCTGAGGCATATCACTTTAACAATGGCATTCATCAAGGATGTCTCCTTTCCCAGATTTTTGCTCTGGTGAGTCCAGGAATTTCGATTGGACAAACAGAACACAACATAAGTGAAATTTCACAACATGTTATTTTATGCATTACATGTCTTGACAATTCATGTTCAATATGTTGCAAATTATCTAGGAATTCAGTAATATTAGTTACATAAAATCAATCCAATAAATATCTGTAATCCTGAACATGGGCGTTTCACCAGAACTAACATCCTGGCGGCAGCATGATTTTTCCTACAAGCAAAGATGATTGAATTTATTTGAGTGGAGTTGAATTCTAAAAGAACATTAAAAAAAAATGCATTGTTGAGAATATGGATTTTTGCTAATTTGCTTTGTGTGGATTCAGTAAAATGGAGGCTAGACTAGAATTTTGTTGAACTTTAATCGGCCAGCAAAAGTTTAAAGACAACAAAAAGAGTAATACTCAACTTTTTACCCCGCTTATGAGGTATTGGCACACACAGGAGACATTGCACAACAAATTGGATGGTGTAATTTCTCTTTTTACCCTTGGGAAAATGCTAAAAAATATTTTATGGGGAAAATGTGATTTTTGTATTTTCATAATTCAATGTTATATATAGAGATGAGCAAACTTTTTAAAAAAAACGTTTGACAATCTCAAATTTGGCACGAATAAGGCACATTCTTATTAGTGTTCAGTTTCCCATGAATGTTCCCTCAAAGTCGACAAAATTTGGTCACTGATAGGTAAATGATTGCATTTCCACTAATGCTTTTATTTTGACTTTGGCTGGGATAGTGGTGCTGTATGATGAGCAAAGGTGACGTGTTTTATGAGGTGAAGGGGTCTGTCTAGGATAGAGGAGCCGCAGAGTGTTTTTTTTTTTCATTTTTTTGTTCTGTAATAACTTAATTAATGATGAGCGAGCATGCTCGGAAGTGCTCGGTGCTCGCCCGAGAATCTTACTGCTCGAGATGCGCGGTGAGCAGCGAGCATTTCCGGGGTTGCTCGGCGGGAGTTTGGGTCCCTGCCCTACATGTTTGGTGCTCTTAATAGAGCCAATCTACATGAAGGGATTGTCTGCCACACACTGTAATGCCACAGCCATGTTTGTTGTGGCATTACAGTGATTGGCTGGCCGTACAGCGCTTTCAGGTCTATATCAGACCTGGCGCCGCTCTGCTCCTCACAGTTAGCTATGAAATCACGCAGTGTAGGGACAGTTGCTGATGAGATAGGGACAGATTTGGTGTTGTTTTAGTTAGTGTGGGTATACCATCTTTCATACACAAATCCATCTAAGTCAACAGTCCTTCTGAGGACTAATCAAAGAGCATAGATATCAGTGCTAGGAAGGCAGGCAGTGTATGTGGCAGACTTCATTGCATACAGCAAGAGAGTCCATATAGTCCATTCCAGTACTGTCTGCTGCATATTACAGATATTTACCATATATATATATATATAGCCCCAGGTATCAGGGGCCAGGAATAATTTTTTTTTACATATTAATCCCGATTATTTTCTTCAAAAGCAATCCAGAGCACACCTTTTTTGCTCTATTTGCTTGTTGACGCTGCAGAATACAGCCAGCCCAGATCCTTTACATATTACAGCGTTATAATCCAGCTATTTTAAACAGGGGTTTGGCCGTCACAGGGATCACATCTGAGTGCGCTGAAAATTCTGCCATTTTTGGGCTACTGTAAAATTTTGTTGGCGTGTCTTATACAAGTTATTGACACCAGTTTGCTGAAAAAATAATAGTTACCTACAGGGCATTTATTTTAAAGAGGGTTTGGCCATCACCTTGATCACATCTGAGTGTGCAGAAGATTCTTCCATTTCTGTGCTACTATAAAATTTTGTTGGAGTGTCTCATACAAGTTATTGACAACAGCTTGCTGAAAAAAAATAGTTACCTACAGGGCATTTATTGTAAACAAGGGTTTGCCTGTCAGAGCGTTCACATCTGAGTGTGCTGAAAATTCTGCCATTTCTGGGATACTGTAAAATTTTGTTGGAGTATCTTATGCAAGTTATTGACAACAATTGAAGGAAAGAAAGAATAGTTACCTACAGGACAGCTAATTTAAATGGGTTTGGCCATCACAGGGATCACATCTGAGTGCGCAGAAAATTTTGCCATTTCTGGGCTACTGTAAAATTCTTTTGGAGTTTCATATACAAGTTATTGACACCAGTTTGCTGAAAAAAAATAGACACCTACAGGCCAGCTATTTTAAACAGGGAGTGCACAAACGAGTCCATCACCACCCATTCTATAATTTGCACAGGCATACAGTACTCTGGCTGCATCCAATTCTGGACCAGGTACAACAGGTCAAACATTTTGGAGCATGGTGGTTTGTCCCGGTGATACGCCCAACGCTTTGCCCTGATTGTCATTGCTACCACTGCCGGGTATTCAGCCTCAACACTGCAATTCTGTACTGCCGGGTCTTCAGGCTCAACACTGCAATTCTCCACTGCAGGTTCTTCAGCCTCAACACTGCAATTCTCCACTGCCGGGACTTCAGCCACAGCACTGCTATTCTCCAACGCAGGTTCTTCAGCCTCAACACTGCAATTCACTTCAGGTTCTTCAGCTTCAATATTGTAATCCTCCAGTACAGGTTCTTCAGGCTCACACTGCAATTCACTTTAGGTTCTTCAGCCTCAACACTGCAATTCACTGCCGGGTCTTCAGCCTCAACACTGCAATTCTCCAATGCAGGTTCTTCAGCCTCAACACTGAAATTCTCCACTGCAGGTTCTTAAGCCTCAACACTGCTATTCACTGCATAGGCAAACAGTATGGGAGTACCAACTTCCTAATTTTGGGAACATTGTTTTCAGATGGCCATCCTGTACGTCTGTTCAAAGGGTTATTGGGGTGCATCTAAATTTGGGCCAGGGCAGACCTTGAATTCACTTCATGGGCAAACAGTATGGGAGTACCAACTTCAAAAAATAATGGGAATGTTGCTTTCAGGTGGCTCTCATTTACGTCTGTTAAAAGGGTTATTGGGGTGCATCCACATTTGGGGCAGGTGTTGTATTCACTGCAAAGGCAAACAGCATTGGAGTATCAACTTCCTAATAATGGGAATACTGCTTTCAGGTGGCCATCCTGTATGTCTATTCAAAGGGTTATTGGGGTACATCCACATTTGGGGAAGGCCTAGCTTTCACTTAATGGGCAAATAGTATGGGAGTACCAACTTCCTAATAATGGGAACATTGCTTTCAGGTGGCCATCCTGTACAAAGGGTTATTCGGGTGCATCTAAATTTGGGCCAGGGCAGGCCTTGCATTCACTTCATGGGCAAACAGTATGGGAGTACCAACTTCAAAAAATAATGGGAACGCTGCTTTCGGGTGGCTCTCATTTACGTCTGTTCAAAGGGTTATTGGGCGCGTCCACATTTGGGGAAGACCTTGCATTCACTTCATGGGCAAAAAATATGAGAGTACCAACTTCCCAATAGTGGGAATATTGCTTTCAGGTGGCCATCCTGTATGTCTGTTCAAAGGATTATTGGGGTGAGTCTAAATTTGGTGCAGGGCAGGCCTTGCATTCACTTCATGGGCGAACAGTATGGGAGTACCAACTTCCTAATAATGAGAAGATTGCTTTCAGGTGACCATCCTGTACGTCTGTGCAAAGGGTTATTGGGGTGCATCCACATTTAGGGAAGGCCTTACATTCACTTCATGGGCAAACAGTATGGGAGTGCCAACTTCCTAATAATGGGAACATTGCTTTCAGGTGGCACTCATTTACGTCTGTTCAAAGGGTTATTGGGGTGCATCTAAATTTGTTGCAGGGTAGGCCTTGCATTCAGTGCATAGAGAAACAGTATGGGAGTACCAAATTAGTAATAACAGAAACATTGATTTCAGTAGGCCCTCCTGTACGTCTCTTCAAAGGGGTATTGGTGTGCGTCAAAATTTTGAGCAGCCCTGCCACTCACTGCTTACGCAACAACAGTATAGGAGACCCAGTGTTTGATAATGGGAACAACAAAGCATAGCCTGATGATGGCTCTATAAGAATAGTGAGGGTTGATTGCTAGCCATTTAAGAATAGTAAAGGCCGCCTAAATGCCCTATAAAAATAGGCTTTGTGACTTTCAGAGTCCCTCCTTCATAAATGAAACAGTATGTGTCTGATGATGTGTCACACAGCACATTGCCAGATAAGGTTGTAAAATGACATTTCCCAATGAATGCATTTGTCTCAGGTGAAAGCAATGCTAAAGTTGAAAAATGCATCAAGAACGCTTCTTGTGAACATAGCCTGTTGTGAATTTGGATTCTGGGCTCCCCCGGTGGCTACTGGTGGAATTGAACTTGTGACATCATCTTCCCTGTTCACCTGTTCTGATTAGATCTGGGTGTCGCTATATAACCTGGCTTCTCTGTTAGATGCTTGCCGGTCAACAATGTTATCAGAAGCCTCTCTGTGCTTGTTCCTGCTCCCAGACATCTACTAGATAAGTTGGACATTCGTCCATGTTTTGTTTTTGTATTTTGGTTCCAGTTCACAGCTGCAGTTTCGTTACTGTGTCTGGAAAGCTCTTGTTGATCAGGAATTGCCACTCTGGTATTATGAGTTAATGCCAGAGTCCTAAAGTAATTTCTGGATGTGTTTTGTTAGGGTTTTCTACTGACCATGAAAGTATGCTTTCTGTCTTCTGCTATCTAGAAAGCGGACCTCAAATTTGCTAAAACTATTTTCCTGCTGCGTTTGTTGTTTCATCTCATATCACCGCCAATATATGTGGGGGGCTTCTGTCTCCTTTTTTTTGGGCATTTCTCTAGAGGTGAGTCAGGTCTTATATTTCCCTCTGCTAGCATTATTTAGTTCTCCGGCCGGCGCTGGGCATATAGGGATAAAAAGTAGGACATGCTACCTGGCTACTTCTAGATGATGCGGTAGGTTTAGTTCATGGTCAGTATAGTTACATCTTCCAAGAGCTTGTTCCTATAGAGGCTTATGCTAGTTCTCTGGCCATGGAGATCATGACAATAGCCCACGTGGTGGAGGAGAATTTTTATTTCTGGTTATTTTTTTTTTTTGCCTTATATACAAGTCATTACCCTGGAAAGGATGTTCCTTAACTTATTTCCCAGGAATATCCATTTTGGTTTCATTTTTGTATGTCTGTATGTTATTGTGAATCTGTAAAAGTGGCATAAGACTCTGACAATATTGTTCACAATATTACAAAATCCTAGGTAAATATACCACCCAAGGATAAGGGAGTGAATAAGATGAACAAATTAGTATTTAAAAACAAGTTTTTATTTTATTAAATCAGTTACGTGATAAAAAAACATAGATAAAATATTAAGAGAGATGCAGGATTGAAAAAGAGGGATGTGGGACTCAAAATAATATTAATTGCTCCTGGTAGAAAAATTTGTGTCTATAGTAGTCAGTGATAGCAAAAAGCTCAAATATATCAAAGCAGAAAAACCTTAAAAGGAGAAACTGATGTAAACACTTTGCAAAGACCTAAATGCATGCACATAATATATACATAACCGAAGAAGCTGGGCGAAACATGTGTGTCAGGGCAGACGGACAGGACTCACTCACCAATTTGTATGCTGCAAGGATCCAGGTAGAAATCTCATGCATTTGTTGTCAGTTTTGAACTATAATCACCAATATGATGCATTTTTCTTCATTTGGCTCATAGATATACAGCTCTGGCAAAAATTAAGAGACCACTGCAAAATGTTCAGTTTGTCTGATTTTTCTCTTTATAGGCATATTTTTGAGTATAATGTAAATTGTTGATTTATTCTATAAACTTCTAACAACATGTCTCTGAATTTCCAAGCAATACATTTTGTATTTTTTTTCTGAAAAAGTAAAATGGTAAAAATAAAAAAACAGTGACCCAGACCGAGTTCATAATAATTTAGAAACAACAATACTAATGTTTTAACTTAGGAAGACTTCAGAAATCAATATTTTGTGGAATAACCATGATTTTTAATCACAGCTTTCATGCGTCTTGGCATGCTTTCCACCAGTCTTTCACACTGTTTCTGGCGCAAAAATTTAAGCAGTTCTTCTTTGTTTGATGTTTTGTGACTATCAATAATCCTCTTGATTACATTCCAGAGGTTTTTAATGGGGCTCAGGTCTGGAGATTGGGCTGCCCATGACAGGGTTTTGATGTGGTGGTCTCCTAATTTTTGCCAGAGCTGTAGTTTTGCTTAGGACAGGAGACACCTAGTGGTGTTCACTTTGCACAGCCTGAGCTACATATGAAACTAATTGTAGATTCCAGTTTTGTATATATTATGTGCATGCATCTAGATCTTTGCAAAATGTTTACATCAGTTTTTCCTTTTAAGCTTTTTCTGCTTTGATATACTTGAGCTTTTTGCTATTACTGACTACTATAGATACATATTTTTGTACCAGGCAGCAATTACTATTATTTTGAGTCTCACATCATTCTTTTTCAAACCTGCATCTCTTTTAATATTTTATCTATTTTTTTATCATGTTACTGATTTAATGAAATAAAAACTTGTTTTCTAACATTCATTTGTTCATCTGATTCACTCCCTTATCCTTGTGTGGTAAATTTACCTAGGATTTTGTAATATTATGCCTTGATCTTGGGAATGGGCGCCTATTCTTGTAGGATCACTAAAATTAAACAGGACAAAATTGTGAAATAATACATAATTGTTCACAGCAGTGACCTGGGAGTCAGAAATGCTTCCAGGGGTCTTCCCCATGCTGTTCCCATGTCATTTGAGCACTGTTCCTATCGCTTTCAGCAATTTTTACTCCATCTGCAGACCACCTGGGGGGCCACGGTAAAAAATGCTTGAGTTTCCTTAGACTTACATTGGGCTCGTTGCTCCAACCCGAGCAACAAGCACCCGTACATTTTAGTGCTCGCTCATCACAAAACTTAATTTGTGCTCATTTTGGCAGCCAAACAGGGTGCAATAACCATCTACAGCATAATGACACAAGGACTTTTGTGATTGGCTGCCAAGGTCACATGTCCCTGTCCATATAAAAAGCAGACATCTTGTTTTTCTTTCACCATTAATCAGTGTAAAAGAGCAGAGAGAGGCTGCTCCTGCTACTTCTGCTGCTGAAAGTCAGTTAGCTAGAAACGATCCTGTCCTGGGTGAAATTAATCTTCTAGCATCTAACTAGACTGTGCTAAAACTGTGTTGCAGTAGGCCCCATTTGCTAATCAAAATCATTTGGGCAAAAACTGTGTTTCAGTGAGGAAAAAAGGAGGCCCCATTTCCTCATAAGAATTGTTAGGCCTAATATAGGGGTTTAGCCAGGAGGCTCCATTTGCTAATCCAAATCTTTTGTGATGAAACTATATTGCAGTGAGGAATCAAGAGACCCCCCTTCCTTTAAAAAATCATTAGGCCTAATATAGGGGAGGAGGACCTATTTGCTAATACAGATTGTTTGTGATAAAACTGTGCTGCAGTGAGCAATGGGAATTCCACATTTCCTCTTAAAAATCTTTAGGTTTAATATTTGGGTACAGCCAGGAGGCCCTATTTGCTAATCCAATTAGATTGAGATAAAATCAGAAGGCCACATTCTTCTTAAAAACCATTAGGCCTAATAGAGGGGTTCAGTTAGGAGGTCCTTCTTACTAATCCAAAATCGTTTGGGATAAAACTGTGTTGAAGTGAGGAATCAGGAGGCCACATTTCCTCTTAAAAATCATTAGGCCTAATGTAGGGGTTAAGCCAGATGAACCAATGTGCTAATCCAAATTGTTTGGGATAAAACTGTGTTGCAGTGAGGAATCAGAAGGCCACATTTTTGCTTACAAATCGATAGGCGTAATATTTGGGTTCAGCCAAGTGGCCCTATTTGCTAATTTAAATTGTTTGGTATAAAACTATGTTGCAGTGAGGAATCAGGAGGCCACATTGCCTCTTAAGTATAAGAGTGTTGTTCAATAAATACAAAAATAAATAGTGATAATTCAGTTACTGACAGGTGACTGATAGGTGTGGTCCCAAAGTTTTGAACCAGCAGGTAAAAAAAGGGGTACAGTACATACAACATGAGTGAGGAAAAGCTAGGTCATAGCGGAAGGGGGAATAGTCTTGGTGGTCGACATGTATGTGGGTTAGGTGTTAATGTTAATAAAAGCTTAACTGAACAAACATTGTCTCGTCCTATCCACAGACAACTAACAACATGTGTTACTAGACAGGTTGTTCAATTCCCTTTCTTTGGCAGCCGCACAGTGGTATGCATTGCAGATGAGGTTCAGAAAGAGCATGTGCTCCAGTGGATGGCAAGTGATGCATCCCCCACCTTAACATCACACACAGTACAGTTCTAAGAGATGGCGCCCCAATCACCCTTCCCCCCCCCCCCCCGCCTCACAAAATGTCAAAAATCCCAACTGACTTTGGGGAACCACAGATTGGCCATTCTGACATGGGTATCAGAGGTCTGCTACAAAGATTCACAGAATCCAAAGGAGGAAAGCATCTACCCGGATACCCAATATCATTTCATGTTGGATCCAGGGCCGGATAAAGTGGGGTCCGAGCAGAATCCAAACACTTGTCACCAGACGTTCACCACCCAGGGTGGAGGTGATCCTGATGAGTCACAGATACCAGAGGTGACTGTACTGTGGTGTCAGAGCAGGAAGAGGAGAGTGTCTCACAGGATGGGGAGCGAGAGTACAGAGAGGATGATGATGAGGCTGTAGATCCCACTTTGTGTAAACCCAGAGGTACATAGCTGAATAACTTAGCAGAGGAAGTCATGGAGGAGGAAGACGAGGAGTTTACATTGCCGCTTCCCGCATAGACACAGAGTGATGCAACCACAACAAGGACTTGATCCTCAGGCACACTGCTGCCAGCACCAGTTTTGAGTCTGTAGTTCACAGAGGCGACAAGGGTTGTCTGTCCTGGGCCTTTTTTGAGACTGCAAAGGATGATCCATCTCCCAGTATCTGCCAAATTTGAAAAAACAGTAGAGGCAAAAATTGCAATAATTTGATAACTACATGCATGAACCGACACATACGCAATAAACATGCCTTGATTTTGGAATCTCAATGCGCTAAAATACTGACAAGCGGGCCTCGCCAATCACCGCCCATCCCATTAGCCACATCTGCAGTTTCTTTCTCCTCCATCTCCGTGCCAAGTATTTTCACATCGGTCTCCAGCCACAGAAACTCCACTTGTTTACCCTCTATTGTCAGGGTGAATGAGATCCCATCAGCTGTTACAGAAGTTGGGACGACTGTTGGCTTTGTGTCACCTAGCACAACACATCTTTCTCAATTCACCATAACATCTTTGCCTGCACCTCACTCGCAGTTCAGCAGTTTGTCCTGTTCACCCAATTCCACCCTCTCTCAGCACAGCAGCCAGCCCTCAGTCCCGCAGTTGTGGTCACATTAAATAATGTTTCCTCCTACACATGCCAAAGCTAAGAGATTGAGCTCCACCATCTCAAATCTGTTGGCCACAGAAATGCTTCATTTCGGCCTGGTGGATACAGACGATTTCCGAAAGCTGATGTCTGTCGCAGTCCTCCAGTACCATTTGCCCTGTTGCCATTACTTCTGTATGAAAATGCTGCGCTACACCAGCATTGTCGCAGACAACATCATCCATTCCATGAAAAAATCTGTCTGCCAGGGTGAATTTCATCACTGATACCTGGACGAGCAAACTTGGGCAGGGGGTTTACATTGGGTGACTCTGGTGGCTGTGAGGCAGGCAGTCTAGGGGCTGCTCGACAAGTCTTGAAATCCCAAAGGCTTGAGAGACAAACCTCTGTATCTAACACTTCTTTCACTGCTTCTGGCTCCTCCACCTCATCTAAGGCCTCCACCTGTGCGCTCAACCTTTCCCTTAATGAGACATGTGCTCCAGCAGTGCAGAGAGAATCCCTCCCTCCTCTTTACTGAGCAGCCAAGGCTCACCACAATCAGGCAGGGTTCAAATTAATATGTCTTGAAGATCGCAGTCACACCACTCATGAGTTGTGGACAGTTATCCAGGCTGAGTTAGAGCAATGTCCAATGAAACTGGAGCCAGGGAATTCCCTGTGCTATAACAGTGCAGACATGGTGGAGACACTACACTGGGACAATCTCACACATGTGCCTTGCATGACTTTCATCCTAAACATGGAGGTAGAGCAAGTTCACCACCACTATTTCAGCCTGGATATGCTGCTGCAAAAAACATGCGGTCTCTGTGTGCTGACTTCTGACAATTGCACCCTGCAGGTCATCGACTTGCATAACTACAGAGGTATTTCGGCCTAACGGTTAACAATTTGTTTTATGATGTTCCAACATGGTGGAATTCCATTCTGTAGGTGTTGCAGTGACTGTGGCAGCAGTGATGAGCCCTGGTGCAGTATGCAGTTTTGCACAGCTTGGGCCAATGCATTATGTGGTGGAAATCACACTTGCAAAGTGGGCTCAGGTGAAGGACCTCTGCACAGTTTTGAAATGACTACTAAGAAGGTTAGTGCTGATGATGATGAGGAGGTGGTGGTCCCATGGGAAGAGGAAGAAAAAGAGGAGGATGTAGAAGAGATAACTATATCTCTAAGCTTCAGAATGTGGTCGGACAGAGGAGTGCTGTGGGAGGGGTAGATTGTAGCGATCGAGGGGGGATCATGGAATCAGAAAAACTGTTAGTGAATGTGCAGGAGCTGAGGAACAAATTGAGGAGGATGAGGAGGAAGAGATGATTGACGCTCTGTTGTCCATGGCTGGTGGGAGGGGACAGAGGAAGCAACCTTAAGTTTTACCTTGCCAGCAACACACTATGGACTTGGACTTCATGGAAGCGCCCAACATATGAGTGCCTTCTTGCTGCACTATCTTTAACATCATGCCAGTATTCTTAGGGTTAGAAATAGTGCTGACTACTGGGTTGCCACTTTGTTACAACCACGGTGCAAGAGTAAATTTTGGCAGATGCTTCCCCCCTGTAAAGGGACATGCGTATGCTGGAGTATTGAAACAGGCTTTTAGACAATCTTACTGTAAAAGTGGCTTTCCCCAAGACAGCAGTGAAGCACACAGTGTGCATCGCAGTTCTAGACTTCCAACCCAGGAACATCAAAGGATTCACCACAAAAACATTAACAGCAGCAGCAGTAGCAGTGTAAGTGGCATAATCAATTTCTGTGAGTCGTAAGTCATTTTAGAGATTTTTTAGACCAGCTCAAGCACCAGCAGAACAGAGTACAAGTCTGAAACATTGTGAAAGGCTTGACAGGATGGTTCAAGATTATCTAAATGTCATTATTAGTGTTGAGCATTCCGATACCGCAAGTATCGGGTATCGGCCGATACTTGCGGTATCGGAATTCCGATACCGAGTTCCGATACTTTTGTGGTATCGGGAATTGGTATCAGAACCATATTCATGTGTAAAATAAAGAATTAAAATAAAAAATATGGATATACTCACCTCTCCGGTGGCCCCTGGATCTTACCGCTGTAACCGGGAGCCTTTGTTCCTAAGAATGAGTGACCAATCAGAAGCCGCGATATCAGCCGCGACGTCATCGAAGGTCCTTCATGGGCTCATTCTTAGGAACGGAGGCTCCCGGTTACAGCGGTAAGGTCCAGGGGCCGCCGGAGAGGTGAGTATATGGATATATATATGGATATACTCACCTCTCCGGTGGCCCCTGGATCTTACCGCTGTAACCGGGAGCCTCCGTTCCTAAGAATGAGCCCGTGAAGGACCTTCGATGATGTCGCGGCTGACATCGCGGCTTCTGATTGGTCGCGTGAGCGGTCACTTGAGTGGTCACGCGACCAATCAGAAGCCGCGACGTCATCGAAGGCCCTTCACGTGCTCATTCTTAGGAACAAAGGCTCCCGGTTAGAGCGGTAAGATCCAGGGGCCACCGGAGAGGTGAGTATATCCATATTTTTTATTTTAATTCTTTATTTTACACATGAATATGGATCCTAGGGCCTGAAGGAGAGTTTCCTCTCCTTCAGACCCTGGGAACCATTCCGATACTTTGCATCCCATTGAAATGCATTGGTATCGGGTATCGGTATCGGCGATATCCGATATTTTTCGGGTATCGGCCGATACTATCCGATACCGATACTTTCAAGTATCGGACGGTATCGCTCAACACTAGTCATTATCAATGCCATCATTTGGACCCTTTTGCATTTTTGTCTTCAAATACGGAAGAGTGGTCTTAGCTCGCCTGTCACTCCTTGTAGGTTTTGTAATGCCCAGCAGCCAGGATTCTCTCAGAACGTATATTCACAACTGCTGGTCGTGACCTGATGGATATGTGCATCCAGCTTTCCCCTGAAAATATAGACTGCCTAGATTTCATCAAAATGAGCAAGTAATAGATCTCCAATGACTTTTGCACCCCAGATGCAGACTGGGTAGAATAGGCAATGGTGCTGTTTTTAGTATCATTGATTGATCTTGCGTTATTGCAGTCTATGACAACTTTGTTGTGGCTTCTGTGCCTGCTGTTGCTACGGCTGCTGATGTTACAAACAAAAGTGTGGAGACTCAAAATTGAGTCTCCATCTGGTGGGTTGCCTGTAGTGAAATGGATGTCAGCGGCCTATTATACCGTTCATAATCTTTGGAAATGATGCCACTTTAATTGTGTGTGACAGCAATTTTTTGAAATATGGAGATTCAAAGTTGGGTCTCCTTCTGGTGGGTTGCCTGTAGTGGGATGTGTGTCAGTGGCCTATTACACTGTTTGTACTCTGTGAAAATTAATGCCACTTTAGTGGTGTGTGACGATAATTTTTTTAAATATGGAGAATCCAAGTTGGGTCTCCTTCATGTGTGTTTCCTGTAGCAGTAGACTGGAAAGACTGCACTTACTTTCAATAAACTAGCAGTATTATCTTTACATTTTTTTAACAATAGTTTTCTATGAAACAAATATTTGTGCCATCTGACTGTTGCTGGGAAAAAAAATTAGAGATGTTGTATGAAGTATCATGGCTCCCAGCAAAGAAGGCTTTTCCCACTCCCTTAACCACCAGGTCTTAATTTAAACTTCAATTCAAAGCTCTAAATGCTTGCCCAGACTCTGATACCTCATGCATGGCCCATGGCTGACTGCTTTTGTAACATTATAAAATGTTCTACTGTGGGTCAATTGATCAGCCAACTACCTGTGTTGCCTTCCTTTCATTTTTCAACCAATAGTACTTTATGAAACTGATATTTGTGCCATCTGAGTGTGGCTGGGAAAAGAAATTGGAGCTGTTGCATGAGGTATCTTTGATTCCAGCAACAAAGGATTACAATGTTTCTTTAACCACTAGGTCTTAATTTAAAGGGAACCTGACACCCCCAAAATCGAAGGTGAGCTAAGCCCACTGGCATCAAGGGCTTATCTACAGCATTCTGTAATGCTGTAGATAAGCCCCTGATGTATCCTGAATGATGAGAAAAAGAGGTTAGATTATACTCACCCAGGGGCGGTCCCGGTAAGATGGGCTGGTCCGGGGCCTCCCATCTTCTTAGGATGATGTCTTCTTCTTGCCTTCACGCTGTGGCTCTGGTGCAGGCGTACTTTGTCTGCCCTGTTGAGGGCAGAGCAAAGTACTGCAGTGCGCAGGCGCCGGGCCTCTCTGACCTTTCCCGGTGCCTGCGCACTGCAGTACTTTGCTCTGCCCTCAACAAAGTACGCCTGTGCTTGAGCCGCAGTGTGAAGACAAGAAGAGGACGTCATCGTAAGAAGCTGGGAGGCCCCGTACTGCACCGCGACACTCACCGGACCGCACTGGGACCGTCCCTGGGTCTACAGAATGCCATAGATAAGCCCCTGATGCCGGTGGGCTTAGCTCACTCTCGATTTTGGGGTGACATTTTCCCTTTAAATTTCACTTCAAAGCTCTAAATGCTGGCCCAGAACCTGATGCCTCATGCTTGGCCCATGGTTGACTGCTGCTTTGCCATTAGCAAATTTTCACTGTGGTTCAATTGATGCCACTTTTCATCTTAATTTTTTCTGATTGGGAAGCTAGTTGTGTATATGTTTGGTTTTGCCTCCCATTGAATTTAATGGGGTTTGTGTACATTTGTTCAACTGTTTGGCGAACATGTTAAGCAAACATCAGGCGTTTTGGCAAACCGAACCAAACCGTGGAAGGTTGCTGATCTCTAGTTGTACACGTCTTTGAAGTACTAGAGGGATGAAAGTGCTTACTACTGTACATATCTAGATAAGTGCCCTGAAGGGTCTACTTTCCAAAATTATTATTATTCGAGCAAATTTTGCATTCAAAAAGTCAAAATGCGCTTCTTCCCTTCCGAGCTCTGCCGTGTGCCAAATTAGTGGTTTTCCTTCACATATGCAGTATCTTCATACTCAGGAGAAATTGTAAAACATATTTTGGTGTCCAGCTTTTCCTGCTACACTTGGGAAAAAAAAATTGGGGATCTAAAATACATTTTTGTGAAAAAAAGTTAAATGTTCATTTTCTCCTTCCACGTTCCATTAATTCCTGTGAAGCACCTGAAGGGTTAATAAACTTCTTGAAAGTGGTTTTGAACACAGGGGTGCAGTTTTTAGAATGATGTCACCTTTGGATATTTTCTGTCACATAGACCCCTCAAAGTCACTTCAAATGTGAGGTGGTCTCAAAAAAGATGGTTTTGTAAATTTTGTTGGAAAAAGGAGAAATCGCTTTTCAACTTTTAACCATTATAACATTCAAACAAATTTTTTTTTTAAAAAGCTTGTGCTTTTGTAATGTAGACATATAGTAAATATTATTTATTAACTAATTTGTGTGACACATCTCTCTTATTTAAGGGCATAACAATTAAAAGTTTGAAAATTGCTAAATTTTCCAAATTGTTGACAAATTTCTGATGTTTTCACAACTAAAACCAAGTTATATCAAATAAATGTTATCACTATCATGAAGTACAATATGTCTCGATAAAAGATTCTCAGAATCAGTGGGATCTGTTAAAGCATTCCAGAGTTATAACCACATAAATTGACAGAGGTCAGAACTGAATTATATGGCCTTGTCAGGAAGGTGAAAACAGGCTTCGGGATGAAGGGATTAATGTCATTGACTATTTGCTTTTCTGGAGCTAACTTTGCTTTCTTGATTTTTTTAAAATATTTTCTACTGAGATCTTTATACTTTTGGAAATCTACTTCTGACTTCTTGGCCTTCACCGTTTTAAATGCCCTTTGCTTTTGTCTTATTATAATTAACACTGACCTATTTAACCATGATGCTTTCTTTTTATTGATGAACATATCATTATGAGAGGGTACTGTATAAATGTTCTGCAGAATTCTAGTAATTTATCTTTAGGCACTACCCATTTACGTTTGGTATCTCTATTCACATGGACATGATCTCAGTCTGCAAGACTAAGCTCTTCCCTTAATCGACTGAATTTATCTTATCTTTAGTTCCAGGTTTTAGTATTTCTCCTTTCCAATATTTTATTGAACAATACAATTAAATGTGCCATATTGAGGTTGCTATTGGCCAAATGCTAACAAACCTGTAGATCTGATATTCTATTAGGCCTATTTGACAGGAGTAGATCCTCTTCCTGCTTCATCAACTAACTTAGAGAAGTAATTGTCTTGAATTGTGGATAAGAATTTAGAACTTTTAGCACAACCATTTTCACTGAAAATATGGATAGTTAAAATTCTCCATAATTAGAATCCTATTATTACAATT
The DNA here is from genome assembly GCF_051348905.1 of Ranitomeya variabilis. NCBI lineage: Eukaryota > Metazoa > Chordata > Amphibia > Anura > Dendrobatidae > Ranitomeya > Ranitomeya variabilis. The sequence goes on along the minus strand of NC_135232.1, from coordinate 933,921,525 downwards.
ATTTGCTCCCTTTTCCATTTGCAGTAGCATTTCAACTTCTACTTATTCAGCTTTGTTATGTTAGGCGTTTTATTGCAAACCCCAGTTAGCAAACTTATAGTACCATTATTGCAATCCTCATGTATATTTACCCATACTGACTCCACATTGTCACAGCTCCCCCAAATGTGAACATTACGCAAAGGTATTCAGTTGGACTTAACAAACAATACAAATTAATACACACCACTCCCCCTTTTTTCTTTTCTGTTTTTTTTTAAATGTGGTGAAACCCTCTACGTTTGTTATCCAGACATAACTCTGAGCCAGCCACGTTTCGGTAATGTAAGCCACATCATAAAGGATGTCCAATTTATTCTGTTTGCTTGCAAGACTTCCTGCATTCGCCTTCATACAGCCATGTCCTCATTTTTAGATGGTCATATATAAGTGTTGATTACATAAAAGTTACTATTCCTGGATGTAAACCACTACTTCATATAGAAACAGAATGATAGGATACTTACAAAAGGAAATGCGAGATGTATTCAATTTTTATTCATCGTGGCCAAAAAAGAGTACTGGTTGTTCACCCTGCTAGACCCACGATAAAAGGAATACCTTTCATCTCTCCTATCTGAGGCAGAGAGGTCCACTGCAATGGTGCTATAGAATGGTGCTATAGAAGAAGGCCATTGTGTAAAATAAGTTGAAAAATTTCCCATCAGACAACACTATTGGCAGGGGGAAAGCTTCCTGGCCCAACAAAGGAGGTGAGGGAGACACACATCAGGTACAGCAGAGGCAGGGGTACACTGTCAAAGGCCTGTGCCAATTTCATGACTCCATCCCATACCCTGAAGACTGGGTATTTTTGACAAGGAAGGAAAAGTTTTTAAAGATGGTCAAGCAATACCTGGCCGACAAAACCAGTGTACTCTCTAATTCATCTGCGACTGTCAACTGTTGGGTCTCAAATGTGGACACCTGGCATGAGGTGTCCCTCTATGCCTCGGAGTTCTTATGCTGCCCTGCCACTAATGTCTTGCCGGGGTGAATTTTAAGTGCTGCTGTTGTGGTCTCTCTCATAAAAATGAACAAAGCCTGGATTATTCTCCCTTTTCCACACCACCAGATGACAGCCCCACATAAAGTGATTTTAATCTGTAATATTTGAATGAGGCCCTACAGTTGTTATAATAAGTTATTATAATTTTTTTCTGGTTTGCACTGTGTGCAGAGTCTTTATAAGTGTTACAGTATCACAACTATACTTTATTAATATTTGAATGAGGCACTACAGTTGGTGCCTTCAAGGGTGTATGAATAACCCTGGCTTTGCACTGAGGGCATAGCTTTTATGAGTTTATGAGTACCACAACTACACTTTATTCACAATATTTGAATGAAGTACTACAGTTGGTGCCTTCAAGAATGTATGGATGACCCTGCTTGCAATTTTTGTTTTGCATTGCACTGCATGCAGAGTCTTTATTGGTGTAGGAGTACCACAACTATACTTTGTTCACAATATTTGAATAAAGACCTCCAGTTGTTGCCTTAAAGGATGTTTAACTGTTTGTAACTTTTGGCAGGCTTTGCACTGTCTGCAAAGATTTTTTGAGTGTAGGATTACCACAATTACACTTTGTTCACAATATTTGTATGAGACAGTACAGTTGGTGCCTTCAAGGTTGCATGGAGGCCCATGCTTGTATTTTTTGCAAATTTTTGGCAGTTATTGCTTCCTTCATGAATTACACTGAAATGATCATTTTTTAAATACAAAATTCAATTTTGATCTACTTAAATTATTATTCTTTTTAAAAATCATTCTTAAATTTTGCTTTATATACAAGTCACTGTACGTTAAAAAATGTTTAACATTTTTTTTCCTGTAATCTCCAATCTCTCATCAATTTTGAATGTTTTATTTTCAGTCCTTAAAGAGAAATAAAAGTGTGCTGTTCTCCTTCCATTCAGCACTTTTTCCATCCATTTCAACATTTTCACTGACCCCCAGACCACATTGTAGGGTCTGCTGGAAAACTGCTCAGATTTCCTATTGACTCACATTATACTCGAACACCCGAGAATTAGGAATTGCTTGGTTCGAGTAACGAGCATCCAAGCATTTTAGTGCTCGCTCATTACTAATAAACAATAAATAGTTTTCACATTTTCATTAGATTAATTTTGTAAAATGGCTGTGAAGATTTTTTATTTTATATAGAGAATTATTACAGTCTAAGCTAAGCATGATATATAGCATAAAATATACCTCATGTCTTTGCAAATGTCATGGACAAGATAAAAATAGCTACAGAGGGTTATGAGCTCAAAGTAGCATAAATCTTATGAAAGGTAGCATGTTGCTTAGCATAAGAGAGCTTCTTTTCTACTTAAGTGTCAAAAAATTAAACATAGGTACATTAGAAAACTGCAAACTGATATCCTATCATACTCATCTTAACATCAATGTAGGATGGCTTTTGTCAGGAGCAAATAACTATGCCTGTATTGGTATGGATTTATGTGCTTAGTTCTAAATGACTAAATTGTTGTGGGAGGTACAATATCTCAGTTTTCCTTGACAAAAACTATTTTCTTTTTAATTCCAGTGGACTAAATTTCTTAAAATGCTAATAACGTTGTAGGAAGTTAATGTACATTTTTTTCTAAGACAATATTTCCATTAAAGAAAGTATCTGAAATAATTATATACTAAGAAAATATAGTAAGTTTATTTTGTTCTTTTTTTTATGGCTTTCAGCTGAATCTTGAGCTATGGTGAGTTGATGGATTAATGATCTGTAGAAAAACGGATCTTATGCAAGCCTTGAAAGGTCCACCAGAGTGTTCTCCGACATTATCTTTATAGTATTAAGCCATTGGGTTGCTGGACTTCCTCTTCATCTTGTTCCTTCTTTTCTTTAACCCCTTAGTGACAGAGCCAATTTGGTACTTAATGACCGAGCCAATTTTTACAATTCTGACCAGTGTCACTTTAAGAGGTTATAACTCTGGAACGCTTTATCGGATCCCGCTGATTCTGAGATTGTTTTTTCGTGACATGTTGTACTTCAAGTTAGTGGTAACATTTCTTCGATATTACTTGCAATTATTTATGAAAAAAAAGGAAATATGGCGAAAATTTTTAAAATTTTGCAATTTTCAAACTTTGTATTTTTATGCCCTTAAATCAGAGAGATATGTCACAAAAAGTAGTTAATAAATAACATTTCTCACATGTCTGCTTTACATCAGCACAATTTTGGAAACAATTTTTTTTTTGTTAGGGAGTTATAAGGGTTAAAAGTTGACCAGCAATTTCTCATTTTTACAACACCATGTTTTTTTTAGGGACCACATCACCTTTGAAGTGATTTTGAGGGGTCTATATGATAGAAAATAACCAAGTGTGACACCATTCTAAAAACTGCACCCCTCAAGCTGCTCAAAACCACATTCAAGAAGTTTATTAACCCTTTACGTACTTCACAGGAACTAAAATAATGTGGAAGAAAAAAATGAACATTTAACTTTTTTTTGCAAACATTTTACTTCAGAACCATTTTTTTTAATTTTCACAAGTGTAAAAACAGAAATTTAACCACAAATTTTGTTGTGCAATTTTTCCTGAGTACGCCGATACCCCATATGTGGAGGTAAACCACTGTTTGGGCGCACCGCAGAGCTTGGAAGTGAAGGAGCACCGTTTGACTGTTTCAATGCAGAATTGGCTGGAATTGAGATCGGACGCCATGTCGCGTTTGGAGAGCCCCTAATGTGCCTAAACAGTGGAAACCCCCCACAAGTGACACCATTTTGGAAACTAGACCCCCCAAGGAACTTATCTAGATGTGTGGTGAGCACTTTGAACCCCCAAGTGCTTCACAGAAGTTTATAACGTAGAGCCGTGAAAATAAAAAATCGCATTTGTTTTCACAAAAATGATTTTTTCGCCCACAAATTCTTATTTTTACAAGGGTAACAGGAGAAATTAGACCACAAAAGTTGTTGTGCAATTTCTCCTGAGTACGTCGATACCCCATATGTGGAGGTAAACCACTGTTTGGGCGCACTGCAGAGCTTGGAAGTGAAGGAGCACCGTTTGACTTTTTCAATGCAGAATTGGCTGGAATTGAGATCGGATGCCATGTCGCGTTTGGAGAGTCCCTGATGTGCCTAAACAGTGGAAACCCCCCACAAGTGATACCATTTTGGAAACTAGACCCCTTAAGGAACTTATCTAGATGTGTGGTGAGCACTTTGAACCCCCAAGTGCTTCACAGAAGTTTATAACGTAGAGCCGTGAAAATAAAAAATCTCATTTTTTCTACAAAAATGATCTTTTTGCCCCCAAATTTTTATTTTCACAAGGGTAACAGGAGAAATTAGACCACAACAGTTGTTGTGCAATTTCTCCTGAGTACGTCGATACCCCATATATGGGGATAAACCACTGTTTGGGCGCACCGCAGAGCTTGGAAGAGAAGGAGTGTTGTTTTACTTTTTCAATGTAGAATTGGCTGGAATTGAGATCGGACGCCATGCACCTTTGGAGAGCCGCTGATGTGCCTAAACAGTAGAGACCCCCCACATATGACACCATTTTGGAAACTAGACCCCTTAAGGAACTTATCTAGATGTGTGGTGAGCACTTTAAACCCCCAGGTGCTTCACAGAAGTTTATAATGTAGAGCCGTGAAAATAAAAAAATCACATTTTTTCTACAAAAATGATATTTTTGCCTCCAAATTTTTATTTTACCAAGGGTAACAGGAGAAAATGGACCCCAGAAGTTGTTGTACAATTTGTCTTGAGTACGCCGACACCCCATATGTGTGGGTAAACCACTGTTTGGGCGCATGGCTGAGCTCGGAAGCAAAGGAGCGCCATTTGACTTTTCAATGCAAAATTGACTGGAATTGAGATCGGACGCCATGTCGCGTTTGGAGAGCCCCTGATGTGCCTAAACAGTAGAACCCCCCAAAAGTGACCCCATTTTGGAAACTAGACCCCCCATGGAACTTATCTAGATGTGTAGTGAGAACTTTGAATGCCCAAGTGCATCACAGAAGTTTATAATGCAGAGTCGTGAAAATAAAAAAAATATATTTTTTAACAATAAAGATTTTTTAGCCCCCAAGTTTTTATTTTCACAAGGGTAACGCGAGAAATTGGACCCCAAAAGTTGTTGTCCAATTTGTCCTGAGTATGCTGGTACCCCATATGTGGGGGTAAACCACTGTTTGGGCACACGGCAGAGCTCGGAAGGGAAGGAGCGCCATTTTGGAATGCAGACTTTGATAGAATTGTCTGCGGGCGTTATGTTGCGTTTGCAGACCCCTAATGTACCTAAACAGTAGAAACCCCCACAAGTGACCAAATTTTGGAAACTAGACCCCCTAAGGAACTTATCTAGATATGTGGTGAGAACTTTGAAAGCTCAAGTGCTTCACAGAAGTTTATAATGCAGAGTAGTGAAAATAAAAAAAATATTTTTTTTCCAACAAAAAAGATTTTTAGCCCCCAAGTTTTTATTTTCACAAGGGTAACAGGAGAAATTGGACCCCAAAAGTTGTTGTCCAATTTATCCCGAGTACGCTGATGCCCCATATGTGGGGGTAAACCACTGTTTGGGCGCACGGCAGAGCTCAGAAGGGAGGGAGTACCATTTGACTTTTTTAGCGCAAAATTGGCTGTCGTGTTTGGAGACCCCCTGATGTACCTAAACAGTGGAAACCCCCAAATTATAACTCCAACCCTAACTCCAACACACCCCTAACCCTAATCTCAACCCGATCCATAATCCTATTCACAACCCTAACGATAATCACAACCCTAACCCCAAAACAGACCTAATCTCAACCCTAACCATAACCCTAATCAAAACCCTAAATCCAACACACCCCTAACCCTAATCCCAACACTAACCCTAATCCCAACCCTAATCCCAAACGTAACACTAATCCCAACCCTAATCCAAACCCTAACCCTAATCCCAACTCTAACCCTAACTTTAGCCCCAACCCTAACTTTAGCCCCAACCCTAACCATAACTTTAGCCCCCATCGTCACAAAAAAAGTTCAATGTAACCTTTTTTTTGTACGTCACGTCCGCCATTTCCGCGCATGCGTGGCCGTAACTCTGCCCCCTCCTCCCCAGGACATAGACTGGGCAGCGGATGCGTTGAAAAACTGCATCCGCTGCCCACGTTGTGCACAATTTTCACAACGTGCGTCTGTACGTTGGGCCGACGCATTGCGACCGCCCCGTACCGACGCAAGTGTGAAAGAAGCCTAAGGCTACTTTCACACTAGCGTCGTACTCGGCCCATCGCAGTGTGTCGGGCCGACGTACCGACGCTAGCGTTGTAAGCGCCGCAAAACGGGTGCAGCGGATGCTGTTTTTTCAACGCATCCGCTGCCCCATTGTGAGGTGCGGGGAGGCGGGGGCGGAGTTCCGGCCACGCATGCGCGGTCGGAAATGGCGGACACGTCGCACAAAAAAGTTACATGTAGTTTTTTTTGTGTCGACGGTCCGCCAAAGCACGACGCATCCGTCGCACGACGGATGCGACATGTGGCAATCTGTCGCAATGCGTCGCTAATGCAAGCCAATGGAGAAAAAACGCATCCTGCAAGCACTTTTGCAGGATGCGTTTTTTCTCCAACGACGCATTGCGACGGAAGCCAAAAAACGCTAGTGTGAAAGTAGCCTAACCCTAACCCTAGCCCTAACCCTAAATTTAGCCCTAACCCTAACCCTAACCCTAACCCTAACTCTAACCCTAACTCTAACCCTAACTCTAACCCTAACCCTAACCCTAACCCTAACCCTAACTCTAACCCTAACTCTAACCCTAACCCTAACCCTAACCCTAATTTTAGCCCCAACTCGTCTTCTCCTGCCGGCCGGCAGATGGTAGCAGATGGCGGGCGCACTGCACATGCGCCCGCCATGATGAAAAAGCCGGCTGGCAGGAGAAGACAGAAGAGGACCCAGGGACACCGGGTGAGTATGTTAGGGTCCCCGAATCCCCCTATTTCTCTGTCCTCTGATGTGCGATCACATCAGAGGACAGAGAAATAACTGATCGTTTTTTTTTTTTTTTTTTTGCGGTCGCCGGTAAACTGTTAATTACCAGCGATCGCAAAGCAGGGGTCGGTGCAAACCGACCCCGATCATGTTCTTTGGGGTCTCGGCTACCCCCGGCAGCCGAGACCCCAAAGATCTTCCGGGTGCCGGGCGGCGGGCGTACTGCGCGTGCGCCCGCCATTTTTTCCCGGAAAAAAGATGGCGGCGCCCATCGGGAGCCACGAGGAGCACCGGGGGAGGTAGGTAAGTATCGGGGGGCTATTGGGGGCCATCGGGGACCACATTTCTCTGTCCTCCGATGTGCGATCACATCGGAGGACAGAGAAATTAAACGGCAAATCGCGTTTTTTTTTTTTTTGCGACCACCGGTAAACGGTTAATTACCGGCGATCGCAACTCGGGGGTCAGTAAAAACCCCCCGAATCATGTTCTCTGGGGTCTCGGCTACCCTCGGCAACCGAGACCCCAGAGAAAATCCGACTCTGGGGGGCTCTATTCACTTTTTCCACAAATAACGGCGCTGTGGTTTAAGTACCCTTAGCGGCCGCCGTTAAAAGGCGTATCGGCGGTCGTTAAGGGGTTAAACTATGCTTGCTCTTCATATTATGTACCCAAAGAAAGTCAGTTGGAGCTTGGTGATCCTTGCTTCAAGTAACATGTTTTGCTTGATTTATTTGCTCTTCTTGCCATCTATGTTTTTCTTGCAATCCATTGTATTGATAACATCTTTCTCCAGCACCACATTTTGAAGGCAATCAATTCTTCTACTGTCTTGTTTCTTTATCGTCCAGGTTTCATGTCTATATGTTACCGCAGAAAAGAATAAACTATGTAGGAACCAAAAACCTAAAAAGATGAACTGGAATATAAGATAGTGTGCATGCAATGTGTTGGCGCATGTTCCCTCTGGTGACCTTTCTCATGTCATTGCGAGGTACTTATGCTGTGCTGTCAAGCGCAGCTCAGTGTCTCATTTGAATGCCAGACTGAACGGTTGAATTATGCCACCGTTTAGCAAGGCATCTAGTTGTGGCAGAGTTGTACTTGTAGAACTTGTTGAGGGAGAAATGAATTATCTTCTCGTCTTACAGGAGAGGAATATGGTATGTTATTATTTTTTGTCTTTTATGGGGTTCATGGGCTTCAGTGGAATAGGCATAACAGTGATTATAACTTTGCTTTTTTACTCTTATTTCCAATAATGAGTCTGTGTCTTTCTTTCAATTTAAGGACTTTATTCTGGCTTTTTTTTACAATCTAACTGTGGGTTGGTAATGGGAGGTGTCTCATAGACATCTCTCAATGTCAGAGCTGCCTGAGGTCATTTTGCCTTGGCTGAGCCCAAGTTCGTTGAGCAGGTTTTACTGTAAGCGAATGATGAGGTGGTGGAGGAAGCGGCAAACTGGACAAAGGAACATACAGCAATCCTTGGGGGTATTAGGAAATCTGCTAGAACACCTTCTGCCTCTGACGCAGTTGCCACTACATTGACCCCGTGGGCAGTTAGCGAGATGTGCCATCTCTTGCCATGCTTACTAGTCCACGTATAAGTCATTATGTGGACCTTGTCACACATGGTGTTGCACAGATCACACCTGATTTTCTCCACCACATGTCTTTGCAAGGCAGGGATAGCCCACCTGGAGAAGTAGTAGCGACTGGGAACAGCATAGTGTGGGACAGCTGCCATCAGATTTTTAAAATTGTCTGACTCCACCAGCCACAATGAAAGCATTTCAAACAACAATAATTTTAAAATGTAATTGAGAAGCTTGTGTTGTGGATGGTTAAGGGTAGAGATGAGCTGAGTTCGACAAGCATACAGCAAAAAGTGGTTTGAACTTAAACTCAAACTCAATAGAAGTCAATGGGGACCCAAACTTTGGTGCTTTAAAATGGCTGTAAAATGGGCATAGTGAGGGCAAGTAGGCTGCAAAAGGGAGCTAAATAGGGTAAAAGCAGGGCAAATATTCTGAGAATTATATTTGAACAGAAAAACTACTTAAAGTGGTCCTGTCAGGATAGCAATCATTGGAAAAATAGGAAATAAATGAATAACATAAAAATGTTAACAGTGCCCTCATAGCGACTGAGGCTAGGTTCTCCAAGTCCAGTAAAAAATTTCACCCACAGAGCATGGGGCACAGTACCTCCTAAAAAGCAGCTTACAAATGTCATCCACAGACCATGAAGCAGAGTACCCCCTCAAAAGCAGCTTGCAAATTTCACCCAGAGAACATAGGGCAGAGTATCTCCTCAGAAGCATCTTAAAAATTTCACCCACAGACCATGGGGCAGAGTACCCCCTAAGAAGCCACTTACAAATTTCACTCACAGACAATGGGCCAAAGTACCCCCTCAGTAGCAGCTTTCAAATTTCACTGACAAACCATGGCCCAAAGTAACCCCACAGACAGGTTTGCTGAGTACATACAGAGGCTTTTGGCAAACTACTTCCAGAGTAATGGGTTCAAGAATACACAAAGCATCTTTTGCCACAGTGCTAAGACAGACATGTTTGCAGGGGTGGCGTATGGCTCCAGGGACGGTGTTTAAAAAGAACAGAGTTGACACCAAAAAAGGGAGTGAACGAGAGACTCTGGCACATGCACCTCCGGGCTGCATTGAAATCCACCGCATACTGCATCTAGCGGCTGGGACAGACCAACCATGTGAGGAGTTGCATGGCCGCTTGCCCAGGAACAGCCATGACTACAGGTCCTGTGCCACATGGAGATGCAGCCATTGGCAGAGAAAAGGAGCCGCGGCAGCGCATGCGTACCACCCACCCGCTGCCATTGGGGGAAATGCCTAAGAGTAGAACATTTTTTAAAGACATATCACTCCCACTGAGTCAGTTGAAGATTCTGAAAAGTTTTAGGTAAGCACAAAACTATCATAGATATGGGTGTAGAGTACACATAGGGAGTGTTTTCGTAAAACTGCACACACGCAAAACCTAATACTGTCCCTCACTACAGCTGTGTCCTTTCCCTAAGATAAGCAGAGTAGAAATAAAAAATAAGAATATTGAACCACGAGGAATGGAGCCAAATGGAGGAGGGGGTGGAGGAGGAAGTGTACATGGCAGTATAGGTGGAAGAAGTAGAGGAGGAGGTAGCCAACACAGTTTTTTGTGTTTTTTATTTGTGGAGTAGGGCACCAAATAAAATAAATACAAACAGAGTTGAAGACTAGCTGGGTGCTTCTGTTACAGTTGTCGAGTCATCCAAAATTATGGACAAGTCATGTGTGATCCATGCCTTGTTCATTTTAAGGAATGTTAGGTTAGCCACGTTGGATGTGTACCGGAGGATGTGCCTGTCTGTGATGACCCCCCTGCTATGCTATACACACGTTCCAACTGTACACTTTCTGCAGGGCAGATCAGAACTTCCAAAGCATATAGTGCAAGCTCTGGTCATGTGTTCAATTTGGAGACTTAGAAGTTAAATGGGGCAGATATATACAGTATGTTACAATGTGGAGAAGTCTGTATAGGTAGTGTTTCACCACATTGTTATAATGCTCCCTCATGCAAATATGGACCATATCAGATGATGGCACCGGATGTTGTGGTGTGCTTATAAAGTTTTTCCAGATTTCGGCCATGCTAACTCAGCCTTCCAGTGTGCTGGTGGTGCCTAGGTTGCTTTTGCAATTTCCTCCTTTGCCTCTGCCTTGTTGTGTCACTGAGCTCCTGCCTTCAGGTGGGAAAGGCATTAGTAGTTTTTCTACCAGCATGTGATTGCAGTCACACATTTTGCGATCCTTCTCTAGTGATGAAAGAAGTGATGGTATGTCGTCCTTGTAGCGGAAATCCATCAGGGTGGCCACCCAGTAGTCTGCACTGGTAACAATACAGGCAACTCACCGGTCATTGCGCAGACACTGCAGCATGTATTGGCTCATGTGTACCAGGTTGCATATAGACAATGGCAATCTGTCCTTGGTGTGAGGTATATTGTCTGGGTACTCTGTATTTGCCCAGCCACCCTCCAGTAATGCTCGTGAGCAGATACGAGTGCCACCCCGCTATGAAAATGGTTATTCCTCCTGCTCTGTCTTCTCCTCCTCCTCAACATCATCATAATCTTCCCAAATGGTCCCCTGTCTGTACAGTTGGGTACCTGGCCAATGTTGTGATAGTAACCCACCCTCCAAACCATGTGTGGTTGGCTGGCCTGATAACAGTGTGAATTGGCTCTGCTCTTCCTTCTGCTCCTCTTCCTCCTGTGCTACCACCTCATTCATCATGGCCTTAGTTATTTTTTCCAGCAGACATATAAGTCATACAGCAATGCTTATAATGGCATCATCAGCTATGGCCATATTGGTGGAATATCCAAAGCAGTGCAACACGGCCTCCTCCCTAGTGGTGAAGTAGTGTTGTTCTGCAGTGCAACTCACCCAAGTGTGCTGCAGCTGAAACTCCACTTTTGCCTGCTGCTGCTCAAACGGTCTATCCAGCATATGCAAGGTAGAGTTCCACCTTGTTGGTATGTCGCATATCAGCCGGTGAGTGGGAAGGCAGAAGTGATGCTGCAGCACAGACAGATGAGCAGCAGCAGGTTGAGAACACCAAAAGTTTGCACACACTGCCCACACTATCAGCAGCAGCTCAGAAATGTGTGGGTAGATTCTAGGAAGTTCTGCAACACCAAGTTTAGGACATGCACTTGGCAAGGGCTGTGCATCAAATTGGCTAGGTCCAGAGGTGCTATGAGTAGGGATGAGTGAGTATATTTGTTGGGATTCGGTAGTCAGTGAGTAATGCGGTACCTGCGGTACTCGAATCCTAGCATTATCCAATCACAGCAATGCCTTACTCTTCTTAGTTGTGGGTGGCATTACTGTGATTGGCTGGCTGCGCAGCGTGATAGATGAGTCATCTTAGTAGGCTATGACTCATAGGCTCTATAAAAGCCCTGCTGGTGCCATTTTATGCACATTGCATCCGGAACACGGAGTTAAACTCATGTCATTTTTTTGCCTTTATGGTGCTGTTTGCACACCGGATAGCATAAACGTTACTGCACAACTGACATGCAGCCAGCTCTGTTGTCTTCTGTGGTGACTGGCGAGCAAAATATTCAGCGTTAAACTCAGGTCAATATTTTTGCCTTTACGGTGCTGTTTGCACACCGAATAGCACGCACGTTACTGCACAACTGACACGCAGCCAGCTCTGTTGTCTTCTGTTGTGACTGGCGAGCAAAATATTCAGTGTTAAACTCAGGTCAATACATTTGCCATTACGGTGCTGTTTGCACACCAAATAGCACGCACGTTACTGCACAACTGACACGCAGCCGGCTCTGTTGTCTTCTGTGGTGACTGGCGAGAAAAATGTTCGGAGTTAAACTCAGGCCAATACGTTTGCCATTATGGTGCTGTTTGCACACCAAATAGCACGCACATTACTGCACAACTGACACGCAGCCAGCTCTGTTGTCATCTCTATTGACTGCAAGCAAAATATTCAGCGTCAAACTCAGATCGATATTTTTGCCTTTACGGTGCTGTTTGCACACCGAATAGCACGCACGTTACTGCACAACTGACACACAATCAGCTCTGTTGTCTTCTGTTGTGTCTGGCGAGCAAAATATTTGGCGCTAAACTCAGGTCAATACGTTTGCCATTACGGTGCTGTTTGCACACCAAATAGCACGCACATTACTGCACAACTGACACGCAGCCGACTCTGTTGTCTTCTGTGGTGACTGGTGAGTTAAACTCAGGCCAATTGTTTTTTACATTGCAGACAGTCCTCCTGTTTGTAAAACACAAAGCAATAATAGGCTGCAGTGCTACCTTCCACAAAGTCCGAGCTGCTCCTTGTTCCCCAATATCTGCATGTGAACAGAGTAAGTATAAGAATAAAATCAATTCTACTGCTTGGAACGGGTGAGTGCCGCTTTTATTCTTATACTTACTCTGTTGTTTGTGGATTTCACAAGGTGAGCACCACCCATGTCAGCAGTGAGCCTCGGAATGTGCTGATCTTCATAGGATCAAATAGAGGATATATCTTCACGCAATATACAGCAACCAGTGCCGTTCGCTCCCACTTTCTTCTTGAAGGATTCTATCTGTATGTGAACGTCTGCAACTATGTTACAAAAACCCCAAATTCCCAATAAGAATGTTTCGAAGGGACAGGGACGTGGACATGGGCGTGGGGTTGTCAGTGGTGGCCGACAAGGCACTGAGTCTGGGAGAGAGAAGAAGTTTGATGCATCTATGTTCCTGGTAAAAATTCCCGGTCTGGAACATAAACTTAGAAAAAAATTACCGCACACTCAATATTGATATAATGCAGAAAAAAGGTTTATGCCAATTTTATTCAGGAAAAAACAAAATGATAGTTCGCCGAGCACTTGCCGAGCCTCCCCTCTGGAAACGTGCAGCAAGGCGCGGGATGCGCCGCTTACCCCCATAGGACCCACACCAGGTCCATGAAGTACACGACCCCTTCTGAATTAACTCTTTGGGATAATAACCCTTACTGGCCTTCTACCAAGGTTTTGCTCTCTGTATCAGGGATCGTTTGGTCCTCGTTTACTACTGCCACCTTGTGTACATACATTCCTAAGGACTAGAGTAACCCCATGAATAAGACCCGGGAGGGTCGAAACGTCGGGTTCTACTCTATCACTGTGGCGAACTATCATTTTGTTTTTTCCTGAATAAAATTGGCATAAACCTTTTTTCTGCATTATATCAATATTGAGTGTGCGGTAATTTTTTTCTATGTTAGACTTGACCACACGGTCAGTTTACCAGCACCTCACTATCCTACGACCTGAGTGCACACCATTTTTCTTATCTTCATGGAACATAAACTTGTCTGGAAGGCAGAAGAGCAAGAGCAGATACTGTCTTGGTTGGCAGATAAGGCCTCAATGAAATTTTCTAGTAGCACCAAATCCTCCATGACCACACAGTCTACTGTCAATACAGAGAACATTGGGTCATCTAATCCTCAACCTGTTCCTACTTCCTCCCCCCCTCAGCAATCACAGGAAGCATTTGAGCCCATGCTTGGCCACTCCGATGATCTGTTTGGTATATATGATCCTTTGGTTGCCTCTGGCCTCTCATTGCGCAACACTGAAGAGGAATGTGAGGAGGTATCGTCTGTTCATGGCTAAATATTTGAAAGCCTATGGACAGAAGAAAGCCACTTTCAGCCATGTGATATACCAAGAGGTGGAGGCTGATGATGATGAGATACAGTTGCCATCTGGCCAGCCGACAATATCAGTACGGAAGGAGGATGACATGAACGATGAGGTGGTCGATGATGAGTCCACTTATCTGACCTGGACCATTGGTACGCATAGCCAACACAGCAGCACAGAGGAATACATAGCACCAACAAAGGCACCAAGGGCTACCGGTTTGAGCAGAGTGAAAAGTGCGTCAAATGTTCCCAAGAGCAATCCCTCTGTGCTCCAAGTCAAGGCAAGGGGGCGTTCATCCTCTGTCTGCTGACTTGACTCCCACACATGGCGCCATTGGCCCTGATTTAATACCCGTATGAGATACCATTTGTATATGGATGCAGTTAGCCACTATGTTCATACCAATAGATATTAGTGGATAGGAGCAGCTGGGACTATGTGAATAGGAGATTTCCATATATATTGCTGATGTAATATGGTGCATAGCACAGTAGGAGACCTAATTCTAGGCATAATAAATTTATGTGTCATATTTTTTGGCACTTATTATCCAGCTGTATACTATAATATCTTGACGTGCCTCCCTATCGGTTCATCACCATCTAGATGGTGGGTCTTGATGCTCTTATGTCTACCACTATTAAATAGATTACTTTTTACAACAGAGTGGTAATGTTATAACAAGTGTGGTGTGTCTTAGTCAGAGCATCTTGTTTTCTGCATTGTTGCACTTTTGCTTGTATTTGCACACGTTCCCCATGAACCCATTTTTGTCTCCGTTTTGAATATGCAATAAAGCAATTTTTCTTATTTATACCTTGGATCTTTGGTCGCATTTGTGGTTTTCATATCCCCATTTTGCTTAAGTCATGAGCGGCTGATCCAGTTGAATGTCCAAGTTGATAGCAGGCATGTTTTGGATTAATAGTATTATTGAACACTGAATGATATGATGCTGCTATATAGCATTTTCTTTGCTCTACATTGTGTCTGTCAGGGTAGTGTACAGAGGCTGGAGGTGCTACCAGGAGACAGGCCAGTACACCAGGAGATGTGGAGGGGGCCGTAGGAGTGCAACAACCCCCAGCAGGACAGCTACCTCAGCCTTTGTGCAAGGAGGAACAGGAGGATCACTGCCAGAGCCCTGCAAAATAAACTCCAACAGGCCACAAATGTGAATGTGTCTGCACAAATGGTTAGAAAATGACTCCATGAGGAAGTCTGAGTGCCCAACGTCCACAGATGTGGGTAATGCTCACAGCCCAACAATGTGCATGATGCTTGGCATTTGCCACAGAACACCAGGATTGGCAAATTTGCCACTGGTGCCCTGTGCTCTTCACAGATGAAAGCAGGTTCACACTGAGCACATGTGACAGATGTGACAGAGTCTGGCGATGCCATGGATAGTGATCTGCTGCCTGCAACATCCTTCAGCATGACTGGTTTAGCAGTAAGTCAGTAATGGTGTGGGGTGGCATTTCTTTGGAGGCCACACAGCCCTCCATGTGCTCGCCAGAGGTAGCCTCACTGCCATTAGGCACTGGGATGAGATCCTCAGACCTCTTGTGAGACCTTCTGCTGGTGCGGTTGGCCCTGGATTCTTCCTAATGCAGGACAATGCCAGACCACATGTGGCTGGAGTGTCAGCAGTTCCTGCAAGATGAAGGCATTGAAGCTATGGACTGGTCTGCCCATTCCCCAGATCTGAATCTGATTGAACACGTCTGGGATATCATGTCTCGCTCCATCCACCAACGTCACATTGCACCACGGACTGTCCAGGAGTTGGAAGATGCTTTAGTCCAGATCTGGGAGGAGATCCCTCAGGAGACCATCTGCCACCTCATCAGGAGCATGCCTAGTTATTGCAGGGAGGTGATACAGGCATGTGGAGGCCACACACACTACTGAGCATCATTTCCTTGTCTTGAGGCATTTTCACTGAAGTTGGATATGCCTGTAACTTCATTTTCCACTTTTATTTTGGGCATCATTTCAACTCCAGACCACCATGGGATATTAGTTGTGATTTACATTGATCATTTTTAGGTTTTATTGTTCTCAACACATTCCACTATGTAATGAATAAAGATTTTTCAACTGGAATATTTCATTCATTGATATCCAGGATGTGGGATTTTAGTGTTCCCTTTATGTTTTTGAGCAGTGTATATATATTTGGTAGTGTAAAATTCTCTAACAGACTACATTTGAAACCAAATTGATAGCATTTATAAAAAAATATTTGAAAATATAATATTAAGGCTTGGAATCTAAATAAATTAACTTGATTTTGAAAAGTAAATATATATATATATATATATACATATATATATATATATATATATATATATATATATATATATATATATATATATATAAAACTATGAATGTTCCTGAATAAAACTTCTATGACATCTGCATTTCTGAATCTTGTAAAAGCAGCGATTATAGATAGAATCCATCATATTTGTGGTTATTAGTTGTATCTACTAAACAAATTAACATAATTTCTTAGTTGCTTTAAACCTCAACCCTCAGCTACTGTTCTTTATCTCTCTAGATTTATCTTTTTTGCAAATCATGGTACATATTTTATAAGAAGCATTTAAAAACTTGACCTCAATTAACCTACTGTCATCTCAAGGAAATAAATCCAACTGATTTCACTGGGCAACTGTTTTCCTAAAAGGCTAATTTGCCTCAAAGAAAGTAACTGTGCTGAAACATGTAAATTCACACGTCATAAAGAAATATATTGCCTTGTTTCTTGTTATTGTAGTCATTATAGGAGAATAAAGTAAATCACATAACAAACCTTGTAAAAGTACAACTCAAGGCTAAGCAATAAAACGAGAAAATATATAAGCTTCCTTACTCCGACTTTCTGTGGTTAATCAATCCTTTTCACATTTTAAGGTTAATCATTAATTTTTCTTCCTACATTCATTTTACTTTTAGAAGCATCTTGATGTAGTAAATTAAGAATTAACATTTTAAAATATTAATATTTAAAACTTTGTTTAAACACTGAATTTTATTTTTTTAACCTGTCAGTGTTAACCCCTTAAGGACCAAGCCACTTTGTAGATTAATCACGAGGCCTTAATTTTGAAATCTGACCACTGTCACTTTATGTGGTTCTAACTCTGGAACGCTTCCATGGATCCTGGTGATTCTGAGAAAGTGTTTTCATGATATATTGTACTTTATAATTGTGGTACAATTTATTTAATTTGATAAAAATTTAGAAATTTTAACAATTTTCAAACTTTTTATTTTTATGCCCCTAAATTAGGGCAGTATGTCCATAAAAAATAGTTAATAAATAACATTTCACACATGTCTAATGTCTACTTTACATCAGCACAATTTTTGAAACAGAATTTGAATTTGATAGGAAGTTATAAAGGTGAAAAGTTTACCAGCGATTTCTCATTTTTACAAGATTTGCAAAATCATTTTTTAGGGACCACCTCATATTTGAAGTGACTTTGGAGGCCTATATGACAGAAAATACCCAAAAGTGAAATTCTAAAAACTGAATCCCTCACGGTGCTCAAAACCACATTCAAGAACTTTATTAACTCTTCAGGTGCTTCACTAGAATGGAAGCAATGTGAAAGTAAAAAATGAACATTTAACTTTTTTCACAAAAATTTTAATTCGGACACAATTTTCTCAAAGATATCAAGAGAAAATGAACCACAATATTCGTTGGGCAATTTCTCATGAGTATGTTGATACCCCATGGAGGAAGCACTGTTTCATGTTTTGAATGTAAAATTGGCTGGAATCGAGAATGGATGCCATGTTGTGTTTTGAGAGACCCTGATGTGCCTAAACAGTGGAAAACCCCCCACAAGTGAGTCCATTTTGGAAACTATACCCCTCAATGGACTTATCTAGATGTTTGGTGGGCGCCTTGAAGGCCCAGGTGCTTCACATAAGTTTATACCATAGAGCCATGAAAATTAAAAATCTACTTTTTTCCACAAAAATCATGTTTAGCACAATTTTTTTATTATTTTAACAAAGGTAGCAGGAGAAAATGGACCCCAAAAATTGTTGGGCAATTTCTCTTGAGTACGACGATAACCCATGTGTGGAGGAAAACCACAGTTCAAATAATATCTTAGCTCAACCAGGGAGGCCTGGGTAATAGTCTCAGGTGTTTGCAGAGCAGCAACAGCTTATATGTCCAACAAATGCAGATGCAAGTAAACACAAGTAGCCAGATGAAGGAGGATTACTGGAAACCGGTGTATGCAGCAGGAACTCAGAGCAGAGTAGCAGGATCACCACACAGGTTCACAGGAGCAGGTACAAAGCCAGGGAGCAACCAGAGTCAGAAGCTGGATGCAAGGCAGAATACTCTAGCACAGACTGAAGGCTGGGGTGGAGTTATATAGCAGGAAGACACATTGCACATGAAACCAAAGACGCCATTTTGGAAAAGGGCATTAATGCACAAAAGGTAATCAAAAATGTTCAGAGTCCTGACACTTGTTCACTATTTCATATTTTTTGTATATTTTCACATATTTCGGTTGTATAACTGATTGGAGTAAAGTATCCTTACATGGATTGATCCAGACTATATTTATACAAGATGAACTCCTTCAGCTGTCAAATACTCTGAACTGTGTCTATTTGTATGTTTGTCTTCCAGTTTTTTTCATATCTGGTAATACATATACTGTATGTACATTATAAACTGTATACATGTTTCACCATTCACTTTATTTCACTTAACTTCACCCCTCTTTTTTTAGGAAAATGTTTACTATATTTGAATATAATTTTCTTACCATATTCTTGCACTTATTTACACCATGTAATTTCTTATTGACTTTAATTCTGCATCACATCATACCATAGTTGGTCACATCTTCCACACATTTTAACATTTTTAAACATATATATGTTTTACATACAATTTTGTATGTATTAGTGTATATTTATTCCTATTCCCATTTTTTGAGGTTATATATGTTCTTATGCTGCTATTGTTGCTTTTTTATTATGTGGAAACTGTCTAATATAATCATGCAGTTCTTGCTCATTATTTGCTGTTTTGGTTTATATTTCTGTACTTATATTTTTGTTAATTCCCTGGACCATCTGTGCATTTGCGCATTCTCCACCCGTGAACTTCTTGTTTCCTTTCATTCTCAGCCTCACATATGGTCTGTGCACATGCGCAGTTCCGACCTGCAGGTCCTTTTCTCACCTCGCTATCTGAGCCCGGGCCAAGTCACTTGATGGGACCTCAATCATATCCTAGTCACGTGGTCATGGTCACGCTCATGTCACCTGAGCCGCCTCCTCAGATGACACCCAGGATTTAGGACTCGTCGGCTGTGTAACTGCAGCGAGTGCTGCAAACGACCACCTGGGACAAGTTAATGCGGCGATCCCTCAATGGTCTGTGACAGTATTTGGAGTGCCTCCTGCTGGCCAAATGCCATATTCCCTGACGAAGGCTACATACCGAAACATGTATTGGGAGATGATGCCAGTCCAGCAGGAGGAGATGACTACAGGTACTTGCTTATACCAATATCTGCTGTATGCTCTATTTGATAAACATGTATTTATATACTTAACCATCTGGCTTGCATTGTGGATATTTGGCGTATCTGGGTATTTTAAACACTATGGACATCTATCCTTCATTTTGCTTATATACCTGATAAACTCGTATAACTGTTTACATATCCATCTCCTCCTGCTGTTTTGTCACCTTTCTTGTTTGCTCACTGTACCTATTTGTCTTAAAAAATCTGTTATATTTGTTGCATTATGCTATTAAAGATTTATATGATATATTCAATTGGGCTATATTTTTTGTGGATAGGTTGCTTTGGGTTTTCCTCTTCCTCAAGTGATACGGAACCATCATGCAGACACTCTAGGACAGAAAATTAGCCAGCACCAACCATTAGTGGGTGGACTTCACCACCTAAAAATTATGAGCCACAGATTATGGATTTTGTGGTGCAATCAGGAATCCAATGTGATGTGGTTACCACGAGGGTACAGAGCCAGAAGACCGCAGCGTCTGGTTGCTCCAACTCCGGCACTGAGAAAAAGCACTTTGTCTTATTAAACGTGTTTATTTCTTTCGGCAGAACAGGGGTTAATCGGCCATGTTGGAAATCTCTGTTCTCAGTTGTGCTCAGTTAGCCACTCCTTTTCATGATATAATCTGGGCTCTATTACTAATTCTCATCTGAGTTTGCTTTTTGCTGCATGGCTAAAGGAGGGAGAGAAGTTGGTATGAGAAGGAGTGCTGGAGAAGTTCTAAGCAACCGTTATTTAATTTGTACACGTGATAATTCCTTATTCCTTCCTATTTAGGTTTCTTCCCCGTACTGCACACCATGGTGGATTGCTTTGTTTTATGTGAGTAAATATTTGGTGTTTATGAAGTTATCAGGTACCACTTGTCTTTGTCGCCCTGTTTGTCAGGTTGGTGCACTGCAGTGCCCAGTAGCACCCCCTTCTCCCTGGGTTAGAGAAGAGAACAGATGGAGGGCTAATTTTGGAGATAAGGCAAGTGCGGAATTGTAAAGCGGTGGCAAGAACCTTCCTGCATACCAGGTACATGTAGCCTGTGCGGCACCTGAATGGTTCCCTTATGTTTAATTGGGTTAATGTGCCATGTCTCTTATGTACTGTGTAATGTGAAATGTCTCATATCTGTGATGTCAATGTATATTGCCATTGCACTGTATTAGACATGATTAGTGCAGGGATAGAGAGAGTTATTGAAAGTGGCTGGGTTAGTAACCTCAAGGAAGCAATAAACTCTGCTTTCACCAGCAATGCCCGGCCAGGCACTGCCGTGGCAAGTTGTGTTCCAGCGTCTGAAGCCAAGGACTCACCTGGAGGGACAAGAAAGTGCTGCCCCTGGACCCATGGGCAGTGAAGTGGGCAGAGGACTACATATTCCAAAGGGACATTGACCCTCACATGCCTTCTTGCATACCAGGCACATGTAGCCCGTGCGGCACCTGAATGGTTCACTTATGTTTAATTGAGTAAAATGTGCCATGTCTCATATGTGGCATGATTAGTGCAGGGACAGAGAGAGTTAATGAAAGTGGCAGGGTTAGTAGCCTCAAAGAAGCAAGAAGCTCTGCTTTGAGCAGCAGAGCCCGGCCAGGCATGGCCGTGGCAAGTTGTGTTCCAGCGTTTGGAGCCAAGGATTCCCCTGAAGGGGAGAGAAAGTGCTGCCCCCATGTCCAAGGTCAATGTGCAAGGTCCCGGGGTGTATACTGACTGTGGCTTAGTTGACACGGCTGGGACTACCGCCCAGGGCCACCTTGTTACAGAAGCCCTGGCATCTTCACCATCTGACGTATCCCAGGGAGCAGGGCTAGCTAGGGCGCCCCCCCAGTGATAGGGCCAGGAAAGGAGCCCCTGGTCCCAGGTCAAACTACAGCTTTGTCATGACATCTAATTTGACACTACCAGCCTTATAGAAATTGAGTTTTTCAAAGCCTTTTTCTAAAGCAATTTTGTAGATCTCATGGTATCCCAGACAAACTTGCATGCGCAAACATTTTTATGACAAAATCACACTAAAAGAGAAACTGTCAGCAGGATTTTTCTCAGTAAACTAGAGACACTGTCAGATTGGTTCTGTTATACAGATAGATGTTACAGTGCATGTGCCGCCGCCATTTTGCTGGAGAAGAAAAATAGTTGGGCTGCAGCAAAATGACGCCTATGGTTCTTATGTAGTAGCATCTATTGGAACGCGAGAGATGCTACTGCGCATGCGCCGCCACCATCACCATTTTGAAGATGTTAATTTTTTTTTTTAACCGACAATATTATATGAATTATGAAAGATCAGTAAAATAAAAACTTGGCACTCAACTTAGTATGTCATTGCAAAAGGATTTTTTATTATTTTTGCAGTCTGTAGTGCCATGCTATACTTCACTGAAAGATCAGTGACATGCCATAAGCCTATACAGATGAATATCAAAGCAGAGCACCACAATAAAACCCGCACACAGGCACACCCTGAAGAACGATTATCTCATTAACTGAAAGCTACAAATACAGATTAAACCGTTTTCCTCAGTTTATATAAATTGTCAATTCTGCCATTTCTTTCTATATAGGTTTTTGTTTTCATGTCTCAATTATAGCTACAAAATGTCTATTTTTTTCAGATAATTGATTGGGCTTTTGTCAAGTTCACAGATAAAGATACTCATTTCTTAGACACTTAAGGTACCGTCACACTAAGCGACGCTGCAGCGATACAGACAACAATGCCGATCGCTGCAGCGTCGCTGTTTGGTCGCTGGAGAGCTGTCACACAGACCGCTCTCCAGCGACCAATGATGCCGAGGTCCCCGGGAAACCAGGGTAAACATCGGGTTGCTAAGCGCAGGGCCGCACTTAGTAACCCGATGTTTACCCTGGTTACCAGTGTAAAATGTAAAAAAACAAACACGACATACTCACCTTCGCGTCCCCCGGCATCCGCTTCCTGCACTGACTGAGCGCCGGCCCTAACAGCAGAGCGGTGACGTCACCGCTGTGCTGTACTTTCACTTTGCGGCCGGCCGGAGCTCACAGTCAGTGCAGGAAGCGGACAGCGAGGGACGTGTGACAGACATCAGAAGGTGAGTATGTACTGTTTGTTTTTTTACATTTTACACTGGTAACCAGGGTAAACATCGGGTTACTAAGAGCGGCCCTGCGCTTAGTAACCCGATATTTACCCTAGTTACCATTGTAAAACATCGCTGGTATCGTTGCTTTTGCTGTCAAACACAACGAAATACGGCGATCTGACGACCAAATAAAGTTCTGAACTTTAATCAACGACCAGCGATATCACGGCAGGATCCTGATCGCTGCTGCGTGTCAAACACAACGATATCGCTAGCCAGGACGCTGCAACGTTACGGATCGCTAGCGATATCGTTTAGTGTGACGGTACCTTTAGGGTAGAGTGCACAATGTCATCATTGTACCAATCAATAACCAAGTTATATTTGTGTAATGAAGGGACAAAACCAGAGCTGTGGACAAACTTTCAAGAATTAAAATAACTAAATGGATTAAAAGTGGAAAGTACCATTAAGCTAAAATATCAACATAACCACACCTCGAGTGAGAAGTGTATTGTCAAAAGCCGTAAATTTCAAAGGAAACCATTATTTTAGTAAATGTAAACTAAAATATTTTTTCAAGTTGACATTAACAACATTTCCTGTCTCACATCATATTGATATTTCCAGCAAAAAGATACCTCGGATTATAATACTATAGTCAAGTACACTAATCAGAAGGTGCTATAATGGTATCTAAATTAGTACTAATGGGAAACAGGTTCAACGTGAAAGCAGATATTTAAACGTACAAAAAGACACGTATGCAAGAACAATGATAGAAAACTTTATTAATACATATAAAAAGTCAGTAAAATATTGTAGCCAATAGTGCTTAATGAGCCAAAAATAGCAACAAAAGGCGTCACCAACAGGAGGGCAAGATATTAACAAAAATAAATAAATAAACACATAGCAAGACCACAATGGGATGAATAGGAAAAAAGGGATCGTACACAAAGGGTTAGTATAAAATAGTTACCAGAGATAAATATAAATAAGTATAAATATATACCCCAGTGTTAGGAACCAAAAAATGCTAAATATGTAAACAATGATGGAAATGGATTCTGGACCATGGGTAAGAATAAAGGTGCATAGTGTAAAGACTTAGGGGAAAAAAAAAAAACACAAGCCAAGTCCTAGCTACCCAGGTACATAAAACCCAAATGTACAACTAAATCAATCAATGTGGTCAGCATAAATAAGTATGAATGAATCTTACCAGCACATGTGTGGAGACGGGGGTTGCGGCGTTTTTTTTTTTTTCCCCTAAGTCTTTACACTATGCACCTTTATTCTTACCCATGGTCCAGAATCCATTTCCATCATTGTTTACATATTTAGGATTTTTTGGTTCCTAACACTGGGGTATATATTTATACTTATTTATATTTATCTCTGGTAACTATTTTATACTAACCCTTTGTGTACGATCCCTTTTTTCCTATTCATCTCATTGTGGTCTTGCTATGTGTTTATTTATTTATTTTTGTTAATATCTTGCCCTCCTGTTGGTGACGCCTTTTGTTGCTATTTTTGGCTCATTAAGCACTATTGGCTACAATATTTTACTGACTTTTTATATGTATTAATAAAGTTTTCTATCATTGTTCTTGCATACGTGTCTTTTTGTATGTTTAAACATTTCCTGTCTGACCACAATTAATAAATGCCTCAGATTTTTCATGCCAAGACAAACAAACATGAAGCAATAATTTTGCAGAATCATAGGGATATATCTGTGTGTCTAGGTGGGCATCTCCCACCTAGACACGTCCGCAGCTTCTGATTGGTCGCGTAGCGGTCGCGTGACCGCTACGCGACCAATCACAAAGCAGTGACGTCTTCTAAGGTATTTCAAGCGCTTGAAAGACCTTAGGTGACGTCACTGCTTTGTGATTGGTTGCGTAGCGGTCACGCGACCACTACGGACCAATCAGAGTGCAGTGACCTCATCTAAGGCCCTTCAAGCGCGCATTCTTAGGTACAACGGCTCCCAGTTACGGCGGTAAAGTCCAGGAGCCGCCGGAGAGGTGAGTATATCCCTATTTTTTATTTTAATTCTTTATTTTACACATTGATATTAATCTCGATACCGATTCCCGATACCACAAAAGTATCGGATCTCGGTATCGGAATTCCGATACCCGCAAGTATCGGCCGATACCCGATACTTGCGGTATCGGAATGCTCAACACTAGTTCTGAATGGTTTCTTGTTGCTGAATCTGCTCTGCAAAACCCTAGTCCACTCCTTGGAGATGATTCATAACACAGGTCTGCAAAAAAAATGTTTTCAAGAGCTGTTTTGGTTATTCCACGTAATCTGTATGTTTTTAAGTGCACTGAATCCGAAAATGACCTCCGTTTTGTCATAGGACATCACATTTGCTGACAATTTAAGTAACTATGTTAAATAAGACAATACCTCAAAATAAATATAAATAGACTCATTAAATTAATTTTTTATTACAAATGTTTCATGCAAATCATTTTTTAACTGCAATGAGCTCACTAACACACAGTGAAATCGATTCTTCTTTCCTGTGAGGCTTCTCTTGGTACATTTACGCTTGTGAGTAGCATCTGGAATGTCTCTCTGAAGCGTCCAACAGTAGTCTGCCATCATTGTAATGCTCCATCTTCCCTGGTATCTTCTTTCCATCTCTTTAATGTCCTGGTGGAATCGTTCACCTTGCTCTTCACTCACAGCTCCCAAATTTTCAGGAAAGTTGTCAAGGTGGGAATGGAGGAAATGCACTTTCAAACTCATCAGGCAACCTAAAGCTTGAAATGCTTTCAGCATTTGTCCGACGATTTTTTTTGTAGTCAGGGTCTTTATTATTGCCTAAAAATTTCTCTATGACCTCTTTAAATGCAAACCACCCTTCTTTTTGAGGATGTGTCATGGTATTGATAAACTCTTGATCAGCTATAAGCCTTCTAATGTCTAGTCCGACGAACACACCTTCCTTCAATTTTGCCTCCGAGAGGCCTAGAAACTTGGTGAACAAGTATTTGAAGAATTCTCCATCTTTTGGAATTGATTTCACAATTTGCTGAATCAATCCCAATTTTATGTGGAGAGGTGGTAGAAGAACTTTATAGGGAGGAACCAAAGTTTCTCGGAGGACATTTTTTTCACCAACTGTGAGCACCCTCGACTGCCAATTCTTCTTGGTCCAGTGATTTTGTCGGTCTCGACTGTCCCATAGACACAGAATACAAGGGTATTTGGTATACCCAGCTTTTTGCCCGAGCAGCATGCACAAGACTTTCAAATCACCGCACACTTGCTAACCGTGGTCTTCATATTTAAGTTTACGAAGAACCAATTCCAAGTTCTCGTAGGTTTCCTTGAGGTGTACAGAATGACCTACAGGGATGGAAGCATAAAAACCACCGCTGTGGAGTAAAACTGCTTTGAGACTTCTTTTTGAAGAATCGATAAAAAGACGTCATTTCGCTGAATCATATTGGATTTTGAATTGACCCATCAAACCTTCAACATCGATGCAATAAACCAACTTATCTTCCTGGGCAAAGTAAGGGACGAACTCGTTTTCACGATGTCTGAACCATGAAAAAGACACTCCTGGCAACAATAAATTCTTGCTTTTGAGCCTTGATCCGAGTAACTCAGCGGCATCTTTGGGAAGATTCAAGTCTCTTACCAAATCATTCATCTCCTGGGAAAGCAATTTTGGTTTTGCATCATCTTCAAAGTCAGAGCTTGAGTCATCATCTGGTTCAGGTATGACTCCACCTTCATCGGAGCTAGTTATCTCTTCCAAGGTAGCAGGGACCTTGGGTACTGGTATATCTGTGCCATGGGGGATGGGACGAATTGCTGAGTGAATATTGGGGTATGAAATGGAATGCTTCCATTTTGAATTATACCCTTTCACATCACATGAACAAAAGTAACAATCGTCACTATGGTTCTTTCGCCATACCATAGGAATCCCATAATGGAAAGCTTTTTTCAAACCCTGGAACCAATTTCGGAGGTCCTCAACACACCGTTTGCACACTTTATGAGGCCCCCAAGCTTTATCTTGATCTCCAAGCTTTAGTCTGAAATAAGCGAAGTATACTTTTTTCGTAAAGTTTGTAATATTTAGCAGTTGCTTCAACACTGTATATTCACCACAAATGTAACAGAAACTGTCAGGCAAATTAATACACTTCCGCTGAGCCATAATGCTAATTTTGGGAAACACGGTTGAATATGACGAGCTAACAAGAACTGAGATGAAAAAGTGTGAACAGGCGAGAACCAAGATAAAACAATTGAATCAAGCCTGAGCATGTCAGAGCCTGCTCGTTCAGCTTGCAACATGTTGATGCTGGTTTCATTAGCTCACTCTGAAAGTTGTTTTCTTTGAAAGTTATACTTTTTTGGCATTGTATATCTTCAATGCATTGATGTGAATTAATTAATAGTAATTTTGACTTTCAAAACCCTAAGATAAAAAAAATACCAACAATTTAGAAAAATATACTAAATTTGAAGAGAATTTTGCATTTCGTGACAAATCCTGACATCCAGGATTTTTTTCAATATTTTTTTTGTTTTCAGCACACCAAAATACATGGAAATTAGATGAAAATAATCAAACAGCTTTTTAGTCGCAGACCTGTGTAACTTAAACTGTCAGGGAACTCTGTCTCTGTGTAAGGCTGGTATCTCTCAATATGACTTCCATGTATAGACTGTTCACTGCCTACTCCATCTTGAAGACCCTAGAGTATGTCCTGGTCTTTACCCTTTAACTCCTATACAGGGATTCTGTACTTACAAAGGAGTCACTGGATTGGGTCCACATAATGGCTGCTGGGCCATATACCTAGCTGGCAATATTGTTGTTTTTTTTATTTTTAACTCTTTTGCAGATGACAAAGGCGTAGGTGGAATAGGCGAGGTCGTAAGTATGGTTTAATTAAGATCTATTAAAGGAGTCTGTCATTCTTTCAATTAAAGGACTTTAATCTGGGTGTGTGTGCTTTCATACAATGTGACTATGGGGTTATTAATGGGGTCATCTTATTGACACCTCTCCATTAATAACCTTGGGGCTTAATGTCACCTGACAATACAAAGGTGGCATCAACCCCCTTAACTATCACCCCCCCTGCCACCGCTACAGGGCAAGTGGCAAGAGCAAGGCTATGTGCCAGAATTGGCACATCTTAGAGATGCACCTTTTCTGGGGTGACTGAGAGCTTATGTTTTCAGCCTTGGGGGTAGTATCTATTACCCCTTCCTAGGCTATTAATATCAGACCACAGCTGTCAGCATAAGCTTTGCTGGTTATTAATAATTAGGGACTCTACTTCATTTTTTTTAGGGTCACCCATTTTAATAGCCAGTAAAAGCCAATTATACAGTTGTGAACTGATATTAATAGCCTGGGAAGTTCCATGGGTATTACCCCCTTTCCAGGCTATAAACATCGGTCCCCAGCCATCGGCTTTCCCTCTGCTGGTTTCCAAACTTACTAGGGAGACCACGCTATTTTTTTCGGAATAATTATCTTTTATTAATTAAATACATTTACCGTAAGCTGCTCAAACACTGCATTAATTGTGTTTGTCACAGACAGCTGCATATCTACCTATTCTGTTTGTATTTACTGTACGTCATCCATTTCTTCCATCCTAGAAAAACCCCACACAAAGATGATTAAAAGGCAATATATAATGTAATCAAATTTAATTTTATTGAAGTATAACAAAATTTTAAAAAAACATATTGACAGCTTTGGGGAATAGGACAATATCCCTCTCCCATTACCAATGTTGACGTGCAGCAACAGGTGAAAAACAGGGTACATCCCATATCAGATGTTACAATAGGAAACATTCACGTCATTAATAATTTAATAATAATTTAATCCATAATAACCACATACAGTTCATCTATGACCGATATGCATCCATATATTTGTACACCCTATCTCACCCCACTCAGTAAAAAGTCTACACCGCTACCATAAAAAAGGCACTACCTGTGTAAGATGTTACCATATACGTAATAGGCAGTCAGAGGACCGGTATAATTACCTATTCAGAGGTAGAGACTTGGATGTGGACTCCCCGCTGTCACCTGGACCCGCACGTCTGCCCCGACGCGCGTTTCGGACTCCTTTTTCAAGGGGCCTATGGTACACACATGTCCAACGCTATTTATAGTTCTGGTAAGCGGCATGTACGCCGCGAAACCGGAAGTGATGTACACTGTCCCGGAAATGACGCGCACTGTTGCCAGGTAACCAAGCACGCCGGCCGGCGTCGGCGTCATAGCGCGGGCGGAGCCGGGGCGGGCCCCACACACACCAAAAGACGCCGAAGGCCGGTGGGCGTGACAGCAAGCCAGCAACGTGCGCGTGCAGGGACAGGAGTATAAGGACAATTGGATGTACCTGATATATCTACAAAACAAAGATTCGCTTCCGCAAAGATGAAGATCACTATTGGTAATAGTCTGTCCTAATATGTATGTCTAGAAACCACATAAATACAGTATAACATACTCATCAAAATACATACAAAGTGAGCTGAATATCACTGGGCCACCTATAGATAACATGTGTAAACATATAAGGGTGATCATATATGGCGTTCAGATACTTCTTGTGTTGCTTCACCATGTGGCGCCATATGTATCCATCCGTGTCCTGCCAAAACTGGTTCACACCGGACTCACACGAACCATAGAAGACCAACAAACAGACTATGAGAATAAACTAAAAGAAAAAATATAAAATAAAACATGAATTAAAAACACTGAAATGGGAAAAGGATACCTTGTTGCAAGATTATCTAGACGCAAGCAATGAGGAGGCGCTATAGGAATGGGGCATAACTCATATATTCGTTAAGTCCAGATGGATGGACAGTGCCCAGAGTCCATATCCACCTGGACTCCAATTGGGATAATCTCCTGGTCATATCCCCACCACGGATGTTGATGTCTAACATATCAATTCCCCGTATCCTAAAAAGTGTCTCATCACAATTATGATACGTTCTAAAATGGCGAGGAATCGTTTTTAGGGTTGTAATATCCTTTGTGGTCGCCGCGGCTGATATCCCCAATATGTGCTCCCTAATGCGTACTTTAAGCTGCCTGGTCGTCATGCCTATATATATCTTCCGGCATGGACATATACCATAATAGATCACATATCTGCTATTGCATGATATCCTTTTCCTGATCTTAAAGGTACGGGAACCATCCTGGCTCTCGAAGTGATCTATGCGATCGATATTTGTACACGCCACGCAGTGACCACACGAAAAACAACCACATTGTGGATTTACCAAATTTAAGAACGTATTATGGGGCTCCCCAATATAATGGCTCCGGACCAAATGGTCCCGTAAGTTTTTAGATCTCCTAGCTGCTATAGCAACCCTTGCGGGAATAAACCTGGAAATCACCGGGTCCGCTTTTAGTATATGCCACGATTTGTCCATAATTTGCCTCATACGGGCAAACTGTGAATTGAAATCAGTCACAAATCTGGTGGTATTCTGATCACTTCTAAATTCTTTGGGTCCGTATAATAACGTATTTCTGGATGAATATTTAGCCCTATTAAAGGCTTTTTTTATCATACGGTTACTATAACCGCGTTCCCTCAACCTTATCTTTAGATCTTCCGATTGGACCATAAAATCATCATTAGTTGAACACAACCTTCGAAGACGTAAAAACTGTCCGGTTGGGACCGACTGAATCATGTGCCCCGGATGGGAGGAGGCTGCGTGCAGCAGCATATTTGTAGAGGTCGGTTTGCGGTAAATGCTCGTCTGCATCTCACCTTTTTCATCTTTTTGTAATAGTACATCCAAAAATTCTATAGTCACAGGATCGTACTTGTATGTGATGTATATATTTAGTTCATTGTTGTTCAATGATGTCATGAACAACTCAAGATCATCACGTGACCCCTGCCAGATCAGTAATATGTCGTCGATGTACCGCGTCCACGAAAGGACACGGCACACCGGCGACGACTGATCTGGCAGGGAGAGGTCTCTCTCCCACAGCCCCAGGAACAGATTTGCGTATGAAGGGGCGAAGGACGCCCCCATCGCTGTTCCCTGGAGCTGTAGGTAGAAAGACCCCTTAAAGATGAAAAAGTTATGAGTCAGCGTAAATCTGAGCAGTTCGACAATTAATTCCTGAATCTCTACCGGCAGATTAGACATCCTCAAAAAGACCTCCGTTGCCCGAATCCCATCCGTATGTCTAATGCTCGTGTACAGGGACTCTACGTCCCCTGTCACGAGCAACATATCATCATCCAATTGTAGACCATCCACCCGTTTTAATAAGTCACCAGTGTCCTTGAGAAACGATGGCAACCCCTCCACTATATGTTGCAATTTCGAATCAATCCAACGATTTACGTGCTCGAGGTAGTTACCTCGCCCAGAAATAATTGGGCGTCCAGGGGGAGTCTGCGCGTCCTTATGTATTTTTGGTAGCAAATAAAACGTAGGGATTGTCGGCTCGGGTACAATTAGGGCTGTTGCTAATTCCTTTGTTATAACACCTGCCTCCCTAGCCTGATGAATAATCAGATGTAGTTGGGTAGTAAAGGAGGATAATGGGTTGAATGTAAGCCTTTTATAACAGATGTTATTGTTAAGCTGGCGAAACGCCTCTTTTTCATATAAGGTTTTCGGCCAAACAACCACATTACCCCCCTTATCAGCAGGTTTATATACCACGTCCGACAGTCCCTGTAGAACACGCAGACGCCCCCTTTCTTCCCTAGTCAGATTGTCATTATAGATATAATTTGGGATGTCCCTAAATTCTCTAGAAACAATCTGTACAAAAAGATCTACATTTGCACATGTTGATAATGGGGGAAATTTCTTCGATTTGGGGCGTATAGAAGATGGTACTATACCTCCCTCCGGGGTACTCTGCTCAATGGATAACTCCTCCAGAACACGCAAAGCTACTTGTTCTTCCTCTGTTGGAAAGAGTTCAGAGAGGTTGCCATCAAAAAAATGTTTTTTAAAAATCAAAGATCGAGCAAATAAGTGCAAATCTTTAATCGCTGCGAATGCGTCAAAAGGCGCCGCAGGCGAAAAAGATAGGCCCTTCTCAAGGATAGCCAAATCGGTACTAGTAAAGATATGTTTGCTCAAATTAATTACCTTATTTGACTGTCTGGTGACTGCCGGGGAATAATTTTTGCGTCTGTATGGATGAAATGAATATTCCCTCTGATTGCGTATCTCAGATACGGATCTGGTGGTCATAGATGACCCCGACGCCTCTGATGTATCACTCATGGATGAGATAGATGTTTCGGAGGGGGCACGACCCGGATGGTGATTCTGAGGCTTCGATTTCCGCCATAAATACACTGTCTCATTTTCATAGTCACGTCGATCACGGCCCAGTTTATTTAATTGGGTGGATTGTATTTTCTTAACAACTGTCTCCAGTGTTTTATCCAATTGACCATGGAATATGTCCAACCTCTCAGTTGACCCAATCGCTTTTAACTCTTCCTCTACTTTTTTAATGTTCACATCCAATTGTGATATAATACTATTGTTATGCTCACTCAGGAGCTGCATCAGGGTCTGTGAACAGCTGTTACAGGCCTCCTCCCATCGGGACACAAAACCTCCGTCGTCTACTGGGAATGTCGGGATGACCCTCACCCTAAGTCCACGTGGAATCATTTGTTTACTTAAATATTTATCCAGAAATGTACGGTTCCACCACAATTTAGTCCTTTTGACCACCATCTGTTGTAATGATACCGTCAACTCCTCCCAACTCCCATCACTCGTTGATTGTAAATCAGATCCTTTTCCCCCAAATACTTGATCAATATGCGATAGCCAACTTTTCTCCTTGGCCTGAAAATCCATGTCAAAAGTACCGCCTGTGCAAAACACAGCAAAAGTTATCAATATACACAGATGACAACGAAGCATGGTAGAATACATATATATCAACAATTAGTAACCATGCAAACGACAGGACGTGAATAGCCTATCATCAACTACTACATAGAAAAACCCCACACAAAGATGATTAAAAGGCAATATATAATGTAATCAAATTTAATTTTATTGAAGTATAACAAAATTTTAAAAAACATATTGACAGCTTTGGGGAATAGGACAATATCCCTCTCCCATTACCAATGTTGACGTGCAGCAACAGGTGAAAAACAGGGTACATCCCATATCGGATGTTACAATAGGAAACATTCACGTCATTAATAATT
Source organism: Ranitomeya variabilis (assembly GCF_051348905.1). Lineage (NCBI taxonomy): Eukaryota > Metazoa > Chordata > Amphibia > Anura > Dendrobatidae > Ranitomeya > Ranitomeya variabilis. The sequence goes on along the minus strand of NC_135232.1, from coordinate 933,888,330 downwards.
TAATAATAATTTAATCCATAATAACCACATATAGTTCATCTATGACCGATATGCATCCATATATTTGTACACCCTATCTCACCCCACTCAGTAAAAAGTCTACACCGCTACCATAAAAAAGGCACTACCTGTGTAAGATGTTACCATATACGTAATAGGCAGTCAGAGGACCGGTATAATTACCTATTCAGAGGTAGAGACTGGGATGTGGACTCCCCGCTGTCACCTGGACCCGCACGTCTGCCCCGACGCACGTTTCGGACTCCTTTTTCAAGGGGCCTATGGTACACACATGTCCAACGCTATTTATAGTTCCGGTAAGCGGCATGTACGCCGCGAAACCGGAAGTGATGTACACTGTCCCGGAAATGACGCGCACTGTTGCCAGGTAACCAAGCACGCCGGCCGGCGTCGGCGTCATAGCGTGGGCGGAGCCGGGGCGGGCCCCACACACACCAAAAGACGCCGAAGGCCGGTGGGCGTGACAGCAAGCCAGCAACGTGCGCGTGCAGGGACAGGAGTATAAGGACAATTGGATGTACCTGATATATCTACAAAACAAAGATTCGCTTCCGCAAAGATGAAGATCACTATTGGTAATAGTCTGTCCTAATATGTATGTCTAGAAACCACATAAATACAGTATAACATACTCATCAAAATACATACAAAGTGAGCTGAATATCACTGGGCCACCTATAGAAAACATGTGTAAACATATAAGGGTGATCATATATGGCGTTCAGATACTTCTTGTGTTGCTTCACCATGTGGCGCCATATGTATCCATCCGTGTCCTGCCAAAACTGGTTCACACCGGACTCACACGAACCATAGAAGACCAACAAACAGACTATGAGAATAAACTAAAAGAAAAAATATAAAATAAAACATGAATTAAAAACACTGAAATGGGAAAAGGATACCTTGTTGCAAGATTATCTAGACGCAAGCAATGAGGAGGCGCTATAGGAATGGGGCATAACTCATATATTCGTTAAGTCCAGATGGGGATATCAGCCGCGGCGACCACAAAGGATATTACAACCCTAAAAACGATTCCTCGCCATTTTAGAACGTATCATAATTGTGATGAGACACTTTTTAGGATACGGGGAATTGATATGTTAGACATCAACATCCGTGGTGGGGATATGACCAGGAGATTATCCCAATTGGAGTCCAGGTGGATATGGACTCTGGGCACTGTCCATCCATCTGGACTTAACGAATATATGAGTTATGCCCCATTCCTATAGCGCCTCCTCATTGCTTGCGTCTAGATAATCTTGCAACAAGGTATCCTTTTCCCATTTCAGTTTTAATTCATGTTTTATTTTATATTTTTTCTTTTAGTTTATTCTCATAGTCTGTTTGTTGGTCTTCTATGGTTCGTGTGAGTCCGGTGTGAACCAGTTTTGGCAGGACACGGATGGATACATATGGCGCCACATGGTGAAGCAACACAAGAAGTATCTGAACGCCATATATGATCACCCTTATATGTTTACACATGTTATCTATAGGTGGCCCAGTGATATTCAGCTCACTTTGTATGTATTTTGATGAGTATGTTATACTGTATTTATGTGGTTTCTAGACATACATATTAGGACAGACTATTACCAATAGTGATCTTCATCTTTGCGGAAGCGAATCTTTGTTTTGTAGATATATCAGGTACATCCAATTGTCCTTATACTCCTGTCCCTGCACGCGCACGTTGCTGGCTTGCTGTCACGCCCACCGGCCTTCGGCGTCTTTTGGTGTGTGTGGGGCCCGCCCCGGCTCCGCCCGCGCTATGACGCCGACGCCGGCCGGCGTGCTTGGTTACCTGGCAACAGTGCGCGTCATTTCCGGGACAGTGTACATCACTTCCGGTTTCGCGGCGTACATGCCGCTTACCGGAACTATAAATAGTGTTGGACATGTGTGTACCATAGGCCCCTTGAAAAAGGAGTCCGAAACGCGCGTCGGGGCAGACGTGCGGGTCCAGGTGACAGCGGGGAGTCCACATCCCATTCTCTACCTCTGAATAGGTAATTATACCGGTCCTCTGACTGCCTATTACGTATATGGTAACATCTTACACAGGTAGTGCCTTTTTTATGGTAGCGGTGTAGACTTTTTACTGAGTGGGGTGAGATAGGGTGTACAAATATATGGATGAATATCGATCATAGATGAACTATATGTGGTTATTATGGATTAAATTATTATTAAATTATTAATGACGTGAATGTTTCCTATTGTAACATCCGATATGGGATGTACCCTGTTTTTCACCTGTTGCTGCACGTCAACATTGGTAATGGGAGAGGGATATTGTCCTATTCCCCAAAGCTGTCAATATGTTTTTTAAAATTTTGTTATACTTCAATAAAATTAAATTTGATTACATTATATATTGCCTTTTAATCATCTTTGTGTGGGGTTTTTCTATGTAGTAGTTGATGATAGGCTATTCACGTCCTGTCGTTTGCATGGTTACTAATTGTTGATATATATGTATTCTACCATGCTTCGTTGTCATCTGTGTATATTGATAACTTTTGCTGTGTTTTGCACAGGCGGTACTTTTGACATGGATTTTCAGGCCAAGGAGAAAAGTTGGCTATCGCATATTGATCAAGTATTTGGGGGAAAAGGATCTGATTTACAATCAACGAGTGATGGGAGTTGGGAGGAGTTGACGGTATCATTACAACAGATGGTGGTCAAAAGGACTAAATTGTGGTGGAACCGTACATTTCTGGATAAATATTTAAGTAAACAAATGATTCCACGTGGACTTAGGATGAGGGTCATCCCGACATTCCCAGTAGACGACGGAGGTTTTGTGTCCCGATGGGAGGAGGCCTGTAACAGCTGTTCACAGACCCTGATGCAGCTCCTGAGTGAGCATAACAATAGTATTATATCACAATTGGATGTGAACATTAAAAAAGTAGAGGAAGAGTTAAAAGCGATTGGGTCAACTGAGAGGTTGGACATATTCCATGGTCAATTGGATAAAACACTGGAGACAGTTGTTAAGAAAATACAATCCACCCAATTAAATAAACTGGGCCGTGATCGACGTGACTATGAAAATGAGACAGTGTATTTATGGCGGAAATCGAAGCCTCAGAATCACCATCCGGGTCGTGCCCCCTCCGAAACATCTATCTCATCCATGAGTGATACATCAGAGGCGTCGGGGTTATCTATGACCACCAGATCCGTATCTGAGATACGCAATCAGAGGGAATATTCATTTCATCCATACAGACGCAAAAATTATTCCCCGGCAGTCACCAGACAGTCAAATAAGGTAATTAATTTGCGCAAACATATCTTTACTAGTACCGATTTGGCTATCCTTGAGAAGGGCCTATCTTTTTCGCCTGCGGCGCCTTTTGACGCATTCGCAGCGATTAAAGATTTGCACTTATTTGCTCGATCTTTGATTTTTAAAAAACATTTTTTTGATGGCAACCTCTCTGAACTCTTTCCAACAGAAGACGAACAAGTAGCTGTGCGTGTTCTGGAGGAGTTATCCATTGAGGAGAGTACCCCGGAGGGAGGTATAGTACCATCTTCTATACGCCCCAAATCGAAGAAATTTCCCCCATTATCAACATGTGCAAATGTAGATCTTTTTGTACAGATTGTTTCTAGAGAATTTAGGGACATCCCAAATTATATCTATAATGACAATCTGACTAGGGAAGAAAGGGGGTGTCTGCGTGTTCTACAGGGACTGTCGGACGTGGTATATAAACCTGCTGATAAGGGGGGTAATGTGGTTGTTTGGCCGAAAACCTTATATGAAAAAGAGGCGTTTCGCCAGCTTAACAATAACATCTGTTATAAAAGGCTTACATTCAACCCATTATCCTCCTTTACTACCCAACTACATCTGATTATTCATCAGGCTAGGGAGGCAGGTGTTATAACAAAGGAATTAGCAACAGCCCTAATTGTACCCGAGCCGACAATCCCTACGTTTTATTTGCTACCAAAAATACATAAGGACGCGCAGACTCCCCCTGGACGCCCAATTATTTCTGGGCGAGGTAACTACCTCGAGCACGTAAATCGTTGGATTGATTCGAAATTGCAACATATAGTGGAGGGGTTGCCATCGTTTCTCAAGGACACTGGTGACTTATTAAAACGGGTGGATGGTCTACAATTGGATGATGATATGTTGCTCGTGACAGGGGACGTAGAGTCCCTGTACACGAGCATTAGACATACGGATGGGATTCGGGCAACGGAGGTCTTTTTGAGGATGTCTAATCTGCCGGTAGAGATTCAGGAATTAATTGTCGAACTGCTCAGATTTACGCTGACTCATAACTTTTTCATCTTTAAGGGGTCTTTCTACCTACAGCTCCAGGGAACAGCGATGGGGGCGTCCTTCGCCCCTTCATACGCAAATCTGTTCCTGGGGCTGTGGGAGAGAGACCTCTCCCTGCCAGATCAGTCGTCGCCGGTGTGCCGTGTCCTTTCGTGGACGCGGTACATCGACGACATATTACTGATCTGGCAGGGGTCACGTGATGATCTTGAGTTGTTCATGACATCATTGAACAACAATGAACTAAATATATACATCACATACAAGTACGATCCTGTGACCATAGAATTTTTGGATGTACTATTACAAAAAGATGAAAAAGGTGAGATGCAGACGAGCATTTACCGCAAACCGACCTCTACAAATATGCTGCTGCACGCAGCCTCCTCCCATCCGGGGCACATGATTCAGTCGGTCCCAACCGGACAGTTTTTACGTCTTCGAAGGTTGTGTTCAACTAATGATGATTTTATGGTCCAATCGGAAGATCTAAAGATAAGGTTGAGGGAACGCGGTTATAGTAACCGTATGATAAAAAAAGCCTTTAATAGGGCTAAATATTCATCCAGAAATACGTTATTATACGGACCCAAAGAATTTAAAAGTTATCAGAATACCACCAGATTTGTGACTGATTTCAATTCACAGTTTGCCCGTATGAGGCAAATTATGGACAAATCGTGGCATATACTAAAAGCGGACCCGGTGATTTCCAGGTTTATTCCCGCAAGGGTTGCTATAGCAGCTAGGAGATCTAAAAACTTACGGGACCATTTGGTCCGGAGCCATTATATTGGGGAGCCCCATAATACGTTCTTAAATTTGGTAAATCCACAATGTGGTTGTTTTTCGTGTGGTCGCTGCGTGGCGTGTACAAATATCGATCGCATAGATCACTTCGAGAGCCAGGATGGTTCCCGTACCTTTAAGATCAGGAAAAGGATATCATGCAATAGCAGATATGTGATCTATTACGGTATATGTCCATGCCGGAAGATATATATAGGCATGACGACCAGGCAGCTCAAAGTACGCGTTACGGAGCACATATTGGGGATATCAGCCGCGGCGACCACAAAGGATATTACAACCCTAAAAACGATTCCTCGCCATTTTAGAACGTATCATAATTGTGATGAGACACTTTTTAGGATACGGGGAATTGATATGTTAGACATCAACATCCGTGGTGGGGATATGACCAGGAGATTATCCCAATTGGAGTCCAGGTGGATATGGACTCTGGGCACTGTCCATCCATCTGGACTTAACGAATATATGAGTTATGCCCCATTCCTATAGCGCCTCCTCATTGCTTGCGTCTAGATAATCTTGCAACAAGGTATCCTTTTCCCATTTCAGTTTTAATTCATGTTTTATTTTATATTTTTTCTTTTAGTTTATTCTCATAGTCTGTTTGTTGGTCTTCTATGGTTCGTGTGAGTCCGGTGTGAACCAGTTTTGGCAGGACACGGATGGATACATATGGCGCCACATGGTGAAGCAACACAAGAAGTATCTGAACGCCATATATGATCACCCTTATATGTTTACACATGTTATCTATAGGTGGCCCAGTGATATTCAGCTCACTTTGTATGTATTTTGATGAGTATGTTATACTGTATTTATGTGGTTTCTAGACATACATATTAGGACAGACTATTACCAATAGTGATCTTCATCTTTGCGGAAGCGAATCTTTGTTTTGTAGATATATCAGGTACATCCAATTGTCCTTATACTCCTGTCCCTGCACGCGCACGTTGCTGGCTTGCTGTCATGCCCACTGGCCTTCGGCGTCTTTTGGTGTGTGTGGGGCCCGCCCCGGCTCTGCCCGCGCTATGACGCCGACGCCGGCCGGCGTGCTTGGTTACCTGGCAACAGTGCGCGTCATTTCCGGGACAGTGTACATCACTTCTGGTTTCGCGGCGTACATGCCGCTTACCGGAACTATAAATAGCGTTGGACATGTGTGTACCATAGGCCCCTTGAAAAAGGAGTCCGAAACGCGCGTCGGGGCAGACGTGCGGGTCCAGGTGACAGCGGGGAGTCCACATCCCAGTCTCTACCTCTGAATAGGTAATTATACCGGTCCTCTGACTGCCTATTACGTATATGGTAACATCTTACACAGGTAGTGCCTTTTTTATGGTAGCGGTGTAGACTTTTTACTGAGTGGGGTGAGATAGGGTGTACAAATATATGGATGCATATCGGTCATAGATGAACTATATGTGGTTATTATGGATTAAATTATTATTAAATTATTAATGACGTGAATGTTTCCTATTGTAACATCCGATATGGGATGTACCCTGTTTTTCACCTGTTGCTGCACGTCAACATTGGTAATGGGAGAGGGATATTGTCCTATTCCCCAAAGCTGTCAATATGTTTTTTAAAATTTTGTTATACTTCAATAAAATTAAATTTGATTACATTATATATTGCCTTTTAATCATCTTTGTGTGGGGTTTTTCTATGTAGTAGTTGATGATAGGCTATTCACGTCCTGTCGTTTGCATGGTTACTAATTGTTGATATATATGTATTCTACCATGCTTCGTTGTCATCTGTGTATATTGATTTCTTCCATCCTGTCAGCTACTGCTGTGATTTTGCACTACACAGCTGCTGAATTGCCGGATTTTCTTCTATCTATGTAATATATATATATATATATATATATATATATATATATATATATATATATATATGTGTGTGTCACTGACATCTATATATCTGTGTATTCTATGTGTATATTTCTATTCTATCTACTTTATTCTATCTCTGTCACTCTGTGATTTTACTGTATTTGGCAGATGAATTGCAGGCTTTTCAAAGGACACCCATGTGTAAAAATCGGACAACACTCGCATGGCCTGAGTGCTGTGCAAGTTTTTCTCAGACCCATAGGCTTGCATTAGCAAGTCTTGGTCGAGTCTTGGTGACAATCACAGCATGCTGCAATTTTACACACACGCCGAATATGGCTGAGAAAATAAACACAAATGTAAGCTGCTCCATAGACTAACACTAGGCCGAGTGCTATGCGTTGTTTTCTCACATAGTACTCATCCATTTTCTACGTTAGTATGACTCCAGCCTAACTAAAAGGCTCTGCATGCCCCATCCACAATATCATCCCTGGCTGGATAGAGCTTGAGCTGTGTAGAGCTTCTGGTTTGACGTTTCGTCCATTACAAGCGCCACCAACAGAATGAGTTCAGCAGCACCTAGTGACAGAAGCAGATGTCGCAATAGCGGTTCCAGGTAAAGATGTGATAATAAAATGGGCTAAAAGGAAATATTGATGCATTTTACACTGGAAAATGATAAAAAGACTTTGCTTTGGCCTTTGTTAGGTGAATGGAGCCCAGTAGTCACATTTAATCTATTTCCTTAGAGCTTTTCCTGACATTTATGTTATACATATAACTCAGTGTTTGTGTGCACAAATCTTGAATTTAGGGTTAATACAAAGCAAACATAAATTGGGCACGTCTTCATTTGTTGGCATTTGTATAAAATAAAATAAAAACATGGAGAATGAGCTTATAAACATTTCTCAAATAATTCCTCATGTTCTTCCAGAATTGTACACCTTTTTACACAATAGCTCACATTTAGAAAACATATAACATAAAAATGTCACTTAGAAGTAAGAAAACATCATTCATTTTACTCTCCTTTAGAAAATGCTGCTCTTGCCAATTATTCACTTAAGTAAGTATTTTAGAATATAAATCAATTTTTTGCAGCGTGCATTATCAAAATCTATATTAATAAATATGTGTAAAGAAAGGACACCTTCCAACTAACACTATGATTACATCAAATAAAGCATTTACTAGCAACATGTGCATAACCTCTTGCTACTTATTTAGAAAAGTAAAACAGAAAATTCTTATGTGCATTGAAGTATGATGTAACAATGAGATAGCTCATTTAAATCCATATACCTTATATCATGATTTTTGTTTCAAATATTTTTTAAGTATTTTTATTTATTTATTAATTTTCCATATTTGAAAGGCTTATTCATACTTCCAGTATTCACTCTGGCCATTAAATGTATCACACTTCTTCAGAAAATTTCACTTTTCAGAACTTATCTTATTATCATCATCTAAATATATAAAACACAGGTCACAAATCTATGCATTCAGTCATAGCTGAAAGTGTTGGCACCCTTGAAATTGTTCCAGAAAATTGAGTATTTCTCCAAGAAAAATATTGCAATTACACGTTTGTATTGTAGACTTTTATTTCCATTGTGTGTATTAAAAAAACATAAACAAATAGAAATAAAGGCAAATTGGATATAGTTTCACACAAAACCCCCCAAAATGGGCAGGTAAAAATTGTTGGCATCCTCAACTTAATATTTGGTTGCAGACCCTTTGCAAAAAATAACTGTAATAAACCACTTCCTATAACCATTAGCAATCTTCTTTACACCACTCAACTGGAATTTTGAACCAATCTTCTTTTGCAAACTGCTTCAGGTTTCTCATATTTAAAGGGTGTGTTCTCCCAACAGCAATTTTAGGTCACTTCAGAACTCTCTGATGCTTTGTTTCCATCCATTTCTGGAGCTTCTTGAAGTATGTTTGGGGTTATTGTTCTGCTGGAAGAACTTTGACCTAGGACACAAAACCAGCTTTCTAACTCTGGGCACTACATTAAGACCCAAACCCTTTGACAATCTTCAGATTTCATGATGCCTTGCACACAATCAAGGTGCACAGTACCAGAGGCAGCAAAACTACCCCAAAACATCTTTGAACCTCCATCATATTTGACTGTAGGTATTATGTTCTTTTCTTTGTAGACCAAATTCAATTTTCAGTAAACAGATGGGCTTTGCAAGAAAGCTATACCTTGGTCTCATCTGTCCCCAAGATGCTTTCCCAGAAGGAATTTGGCTTACTCAATTATATTTTTGAAAACTTCAGTCAAGCTTTTTTATGTCTCTTTGTCAGCAGTGGGGCTTCCCTGGGTCATCTGCCATCGTGTTTCATTTAATTCAAATGTTGACAGATAGTTCACACTGACTCTGATGCTCCTTGAGCCTGCAAGACAGCTTGAATTTCTTTGGAACTTCATTGGGGCTGCATATTCATCAGACTATCTTGTGTTGAAACCTTTCAACAATTTTTCTCCACCATCCATGTCTACGGAGATTAGGTACAGTGCTATAGGTTGTAAACTTCTTGATTAAGTTCCACACAGTGGACAAAGGGACATCAAGATCTCTGGATATAAACTTATAACCTTGAGATTGTTGATATTTGGCAACAATTTTGATTTTCAAGTCTTCAAGCAGTTTTCTTCTCTTTCTGTTCTACGTGCTTAGTGTGAAATACACAGACATACAATGCAAAGATTTACTCAACGTCTCCTCTTTTTATCTAATTTCAGGTGTAATTTTCATATTGCCCACACATGTTACTTGCCTTGAATGAGCATTCGATGCTTAAAACAAAGTTGTTTACCCACAATTTTGTAAATCTAACAATACATTTTGTCCGGGACATTTTGGGGGTTTTCTGTGAAACTATGTCCAGTTTGCATTTTTTTCCCCTGGTTTTTTTTGTGTGTTCTTCAAATACACACAAAATAAATAAACATGTGTATAGCAAAACATGACTGTATCTCTATGTGGTTCCTGACATTTTATGCTGTAGGCTTTACTGCTTCACACCTCCATACAACTTGTGTCTCAAGTTTAGGCTGCAGCATTGAATAATTTTGGTCCAAATATTGGGGACTATTTTCACTCAATTTAAAGAGTTTGTCTGGGACTGTAACATTGATTATGGAGCTGCACAGCTTTGTTGGCTGTATAGTGGCCGCAGCTGGGTACTGCAAATCTGCCCCTTATTCAAATTAATAAAAAAATAGAAAAACACTGGTTTATTTTCTACATAGTTTATACAAATTTCTATATGCCTATGCACTACAGTTTTGTGTTCACAGAGACATCTGTATTTACTGTTCACCACCATGCTCTCAGAACAGATATACAATAAAAATAGTCTTGTCTGCTATTATTTTTCACCACTGCAGGAACACAACAGAAATTCAATTACCTTTATATTTTGAAAGATTTAAAGCTCTCCGAATCTCCTCAGCAGCTAAATACAAAACTCCATTCAAAAATTAGGTTGTAAAATTATCCTTGTACACCAGTATTCACATAAAAAACTGCAGTGTCTTTCTAGAATTTGAGTAATGCAATTTATATTTATGAAACAAAAACATTATTAGTTTTGATAAAGATGCAAACAGAAAGGTAATGGTAAGGTAGCACGAAAGGCTTTAAAAAGTCATCTGCTTTCATAAGAAAAACAAAATGAACTTTTCACAAAATTTAACACTCTCTGCAAGAGTCCATATTTAGCTTAAACAACATTTACATATAAACATACAGGGCCCTATAAGAAAAAAAATGATTGCCCCCTCACCCACTTAAAACATAAATTAACTGTGATTTATGACATCTTTGGGAAGCTGAGTTCAAATTCCTTAGCCACACCCAGGCCTGAATACTGCCACACCTATTCTCAATCAAGAAATCACTTAAATAGAACCCTCCTGACAAAGTCAAGTAGACCAAAAGTTCCTCCAAAGCTAGACATCCTGACACAATTCACAGATATTATGGAACAAATGAGAAACAAAGTAATTGAGATATATCAGTCTGAAAAAGGTTATAAAGCCATTTCTCAAGCTTTGGAACTTCAGCGAACCAAAGTGAGAGCTATTATCCAGAAATGACAAAATTATAGAACAGTGGTTCTTCCCAGGAGTGTCTGGCTGACAAAAATTACCCCGAGAGCACAGTAACAACTCATCCAAAAGGACACAAAACACCCCACAAAAACATTCACAGAACTGTAGGCCTCACTTCCATCAGTTAAGGACAGTGTTCATGACGCCACTAAATGAAAGAAACTGGTCAAAAATTACCTGCATGTCAGAGTTCAAAGATTAAAACCACTGATGAGCAATAAGAACATAAAAGCTCATCTCAGTTTTGCCAGAAAATATATTGATGATCCCCAAGACTTTTGTGAGAACACTCTGTGGACTGACGAGACAAAAGTTGAACTATTTAGAAGGTATATGTCCCATTACATAGAAGTAACACAGCATTTCAGAAAAGGAACATCATACCAAGTGTAAAATATGGTAGTTATAGTGTGATGGTCTGAGGATGTTTTGCTGCTTCAGGACCTGAAAGACTTGCTGTGGTAAATGAAACCATGAATTCAGCTGTCTACCCAAAGAATCTGAACATCTGTTCTTGACCTCAAGCTGAAGCGCACTTGGGTTATGTAGCAGGACAAAGATCCAAAGTCAAGTCTACCTCTGAATAGCATAAGAAATACAGAATTAAGACTTTTGAGTGGCCTAGACAAACAAAAAAGCGGCTCATGCTCGGAAACCCTCAAATGTGACTGAATTACAACAATTCTGCAAAGATGAGTGTGCCAAAATTCCTCCATAGCGTTGTAAAAACTCATTACCAGTTATCGCAAATGCATGATTGCAGTTGTTGATGCTAAGGGTGGCCCAACCATTTATTAGGTTTAGGGGCAATTTAAATTTGTTTGGTGATCTGAAACATTTAAGTGTGACAAACATGTAAAAGAATAGGAAATTAGGAAGGTGCAAACACTTTTTCACGCAACTGTATATTCTACCTTAAGCATAGGCAAAATCCTGATCTACATAGCTCCAATCTATCATGTGTAGTGCAGCGGGGTTGGTTCAGTGTAACATACAGTGACCACAGGAAAAGTTCACAGCAAACGTGTTTTAATGTCCATACTCATGCAGTGTACAGTGTGGGTGTAGGCCACATTGAAAACCCAGCCTGGGGAAACGGACCGCCTCACTACCTTCCTGTAGTCCATTTCAAAAATAAAAGCCTATAATGGGTTATCCTGAATAATGCCTTGGCCAAACAGCTTGACCAGGTCCACACTTACTTTTAATTTGCTTTGTGACTCACAGGGATCCTGCTGTGACCACAAGGCACTCCAGCGGGTCTAATAGGACTCCGTACACATCCTGGGGGATACATATTGACCCTCACATATGATCCCCTTCCCTACCTCACATATCCCCCTTGTTTAAACTTGTTGGGTTGAACACTTGTCATCATGCAGGGGCCCATGACAGGGCATCCACATTTCCCTACGATTTCCCTGCCATATGCTCAATGGTGAAATTAAAATTCTGCAGGGAAAGAAACCATCTGGCGACCCGAGCATTCCTCTCCTTGGCATTACTCATCCATTCCAAGGGTGAGTGATGTGTCACCAAGCGAAATGGTCGACCAAGCAAATAATAGCCTAGGGACGCCAATTCCCACTTAATGGCGAGGCACTCTTTTTTCACAGCGCTATAATTTTTCTCGGTCGGTGTGAGTTTCCTACTTAGGTAGGTTACCGGATGTACCTCTCTGATCACCTCCTGTGACTGGACCACTCCTAGGCTCACATTAGAGGCATCCATATGTACGATGAAGTGTTTCTGTAAGTTGGGACTAATGAGGACGGGTTGTCCTTCATGGATTAGTATGCTTCCTCCACCTGGGGGTTCCATCAAACCATGACCAACTTCTTCCCCTTGATGAGATCAGTTAGGGGTGTTGTTCTCCCTGAAAAATTACTTATGAACCTCCGGTAATACCCAATGATTCCGAGAAATGCTCTCAACTGTTTGGTGGTAACAGGTCGGTGCCAGTTCTGAATTGTCTCAATTTTATTTATTTGTGGTTTGATAACCTCACTGCAGATTATTTATTTCAAGTATTGGGTTTCCTCAAGCCTTATCCCACATTTCTTTGGATTCGCCATCAAGCCCATGGCTCTGAGCGAATCCACTACCTCTTGTACCTGGGACGAGTGGGTATGCATTTCAGTACCAAAAATGATGATGTCATCTAAGTATGCTGACACCAACTTCCGATGGAGTTGCAGCACGGCATCCATCAACCTCTGGAATGTAGTCCAAAGGGCAAGATTACATAGTAGTAAAGACTCTCCGGTGTTATGAAGGCGGTCTTTTCCTTTGCTGACTCTGTAAGAGGCACCTGCCAATAACCCTTAGTTATATCAAGCGTGGTGAAGTACTGGGCCTGACCCAGGTGCTCGATCAGATCGTCCACACTGGGATTGGGTAAAGGTCGAACTTTGACACCTCATTTAACTTACAGAAGTCATTACAGAACCATAATGACCCGTCCGCCTTCAGGATTAGCAGAATTGGGCTAGCACAGTCACTCCAGGATTCCACAATTACCCCCAGCTGAAGCATTTGTTTCACCTCACTCGAGATGCATTGTCTCCGGGTCTCAGGCACACAGTACAGTTTCATTCGTACCCTTACTTGAGGCTTGGTGACAATGTCATGCTGGATGACAGAGGTACGACCGGATAAACCTGAGAACACATCATTCCCTTGTACCAATTTCCACATCTCTCACCGCTGACGTTTTGAGAGGGAGTCTCCTATCTTTACCTCTCCCTTGGCCTTCGTTCGGGCTGATGTCAGAGGGTCCCCAGATGATATGTCGGGAGTCACCTCCGTAAGCATACACTCCTGGTCTTTCCATGCTTTCAAAAGATTAACATGATACATCTGTTAGGGTTTTCTTTTCCTGGGATGGTAAACTAGGTATTTTACTTCGTCCACATTTTCCCATTCATGGGGGGTTGGTTCAGTGTGACAGACTGTGACCACAGGAAAAGTTCACAGCAAATGAGTTTTAATGTCCACACTCACACAGTGTACAGCACACGTATCCTCTGGACCGCAGTCGGGAAGCAAAACAGTCTGTGGGAGTCCGGTTGCCGAGGGTGATGACACCACCATATCACGGTGTGGGGTGCCAGGAGTTCACTCTGCTTGCTCTGTGTTAACTGACACAGGCTGAGCTTCTGCAGAGCCCACTGATCCACAAGTTGCAAACTCCAAACTGACACACCCAACCCTCTGCTGCAGGGAAAATCCGGCCGGAGGAGGCGGACCACCCTGCTACCTTCCTGTAGTCCATTTCAAAATTAAAAGACCCTAATGGGTTTTCTTGAACAATAGCTTGACCAGGTCCACACTTACTTAATTTGCTTTCTGACTCACAGGCGTCCTGCTGCGATCACGAGGCACTCCAGCGGGTCTAATAGGACTCTGTCTGCATCCTGGGGAATACATATCAACCCTCATACTGTATATCATCCCCCTCCATGCCTCACACATGATAGCCGATTATGTTAGAGCGATTAAACTGAAGAAAGCTTCATATATGATTATATGACAATAATTTTATTATCTAAATATGTATGTTAATTTAATAAACTCAAGATATAAATATGGTTTTGCAGACCAAATAACACCAGTTTGGTGTGGATATACCACACAGTAGGCCTTCTTCCTCCACACACAACCATGTGTCAAACAATGGCTCCATTTTCACATGTTAACCACATCCAGAGGTGAGGCATGTGGGCTAAAAATCTGGTCCAGATGCACTAAACTATCCCCTTAGCTCTATGTGCAATAGAACAATACTCCAGGATTACATCACAGATATGTACGTCCCATCAACTATTTGTCCATAAATATCTTATATACCTCCCCCCACTGCCTAAACCCGTGGAGCTTTGCACCTTCTACTACTAAACATGGCATTCTCGAGAGGATATTGGCATTTCCATGTAGCTTCCCGGCTCTATGTTCAACATGGAAGCTAAAATCAAGTAGGGATAAAAACCAGTGAGTGACTCTAGCATTTATTCCCTTTTCCTCCCTCATTCACCTTAGTTGGGCATGGTCTGATACTAATTTAAATTTTTGCCTTAACAGCTAGTACCGTAATATATGCTTAATTCTAAAACTCTGGGCAAAACCATCAATAGAAAAGACCTGGGAGTATGGGTGGATGACAAACTCACATTTAGTGGCCAGTGTCAGGCAGCTGCTACAAAGGCAAATAAAATAATGGGATGCATAAAAAGAGGCATAGATGATCATGAGGAGAACATAATTTTACCTCTATACAAGTCACTAGTTCGTCCACACTTAGAATACTGTGTACAGTTCTGGTCTCGATTGTATAAGAAAGACATAGCTGAACTAGAGTGGGTGCAGAGAAGAGCAACCAAGGTTATTAGAGGACTGGGGGGTCTGCAATACCAAGATAGATTATTACACTTGGAGCTATTTAGTTTGAAAAAACGAAGGCTAAGGGGTGATCTTATTTTAATGTATAAATATATGAGGGGACAGTACAAAGACCTTTCTGATGATCTTTTTAATCATAGACCTGAGACAGGGACAAGGGGGCATCCTCTATGTATGAAGGAAAGAAGGTTTAAACGTAATAACAGATGCGGATTCTTTACTGTAAGAGCAATGAGATTATGGAATTCTCTGCCGTATGATGTCGTAATGAGTGATTCATTGCTTAAATTTCAGAGGGGACTGGATGCCTTTCTTGAAAATTATAATGTTACAGGTTGTATATACTAGATTCCTTGATAGGGCGTTGATCCAGAGTTAGTCAGATTGCCGTATGTGGAGTCGGGAAGGAATTTTTTTCCCCAGTGTGGAGCTTACTCTTTGCCACATGAGTTTTTTTGCCTTCCTCTCGATCAACATTTTAGGGCATGTTAGGTTAGGCTATGGGTTGAACTAGATGGTTTTCCTTCAACCTTAATAACTATGTTACTATGTTACTATGTAATGTGTCCACCGCCCACTTTATGGCAAAGCATTACTTTTCTACAGTTAAATAATCTTTTCACATAGCTTCTTACTCAGATAAAGAACCGGGTGCTCCTCCCCGTGTATCTCCTGAGAGAGAACTGCTCCTAAACTGACTTCTGAGGAGTCTGTCTGGAGTACAAATTCTCTCTTGAAATCGGTGGCATCCAGGACCGGTTGCTTAAGGAGAGTCACTTTCAGTTCCAGGAAGGCCGTCTCTGCCTCTGCAGTCCAATTGACCATAACTGAATTTGTCCCCTTAAGGAGGTCAGTCAAGGGTGCGGCCATCATGGCAAAGTTTGGGATGAATCTCATGTAGTATCCCAAAATTCCTAGAAAGGCTCTAACCTGCTTTTTTTGGATTGCTTCCACCTCACTGATTTGAGGTTTTATCTTGCCTCTACCTACTGCATGTCTCAGGTATTTGGCCTCTTCTTAAGCCATGGCACATTTGTTTGGATTAATTGAAAACCCCACCTTCCTAAGAACAGCAAACACTTCTTGAATCTTTTGCACATGATTTCCCCAATCCTGGCTAAAGATTTCTATATCATCCAGGTATGCAACGGCGTAATTCTTATGGGGTGCAAGGATCAGGTCCATGGCTCTTTGGAAGGTGGCCAGAGCTCCCTGCAGTCTAAACAACAAGGTTTGATGAGATTGACGTGGTTGACCTTGTGTGCGTTACGTTTTCTCGGCTGATGAATCTTGTAATTCACCTCACCAAGCTTTTCCACCACCTCATAAGGCCCTTGCCACATGGCCAAGAACTTACTTTCCAAGGTGGGAATTAGTATGAGGACTTGGTCCCTGAGGTTTAATTGCTTCACTCTGGTGGACTGGTTTTAGATTCTAGCTTGAGCTTCTCGTGCCTGACGGAGATGTCATTTAACGATCGGCATTACCTTTGCAATTCTCTCCTGCATCTGAGCGACGTGCTCAAATACACCCCGCTGGGGAGTGACTTAGACTTCCTGTGTATATCATGTATATCCTGTATCTACATCAAGGAGACCCTGTGTATGTCGACCACACAGAAGCTCGAATGGAGAGAATCCAGTAAAGGCCTGTGGGAGCTCTCGAATAGAGAACTATAGATGCGGTAGCAGGCAGTCTCAGTCTCTACCATCCTTCTCTATGTCCTTCCTAAGCATACTCTTGAGTGTTTTATAGAATCTTTCCACAAGGCTGTCTGTCTGGGAATGGTATACTGATGTCTTCAGCTGTGTACTTTTTAAGGCCTTAAACAGTTCCCTCATCACCTTACTCATAAAGGGAAATCCTTGGTCAGTCAGGATCTCCCTCAGTAATCCTGTCCGAGAAAAAACCTTGACCAGCTCAATGGCTATACTTTTTTCCTAGCAGTTCCTCAGGAGCTTAGTCAAGGATGACCAATTTATATTTATGCCCTTAGCCATGGGACCGATTCTCTCAAACAGCACCTCTATGATGGGTAATGGTACATCGGGACTTCAAAAGTGAGAGGTGGGGGCAGTTAGCTGGCATGTGGGACAGGACCTGCAATACTTAAAGATTTCTCAGCGACATCCAGGCCAATAGAATCTTTGCATCATCTGTTCCTGAGTTATTTCCAACCCAAGATGGCCACACAAGACATGTGAATGCCACCCACCGTCTATAGGGTCCTGATACCAATAACTGTTCCACTAGCTCCTTCCTCACTTTTGTAACCCAGTACAATAACTCCACACTCAACATAAATTGGGGAAATCTGGGGTCAGCCCCCCGGCTGCTGTGCTACACCACTTATGACCATTACATTGTTGATTGCTTCCCTTAGGTCCCTATGTTAAGCGGACCTAAAATATTCACCAGTCACCTCTAGCTCAGGAAAGTCGGTCTTAAGGGACACTACTTCTTTATCCCCCAAAAGGACACAAAAGGGAAATCCGTTAGACTCTGATTGTGGCGATACTTCTTTAGGGCTGACCCATTTCCCCACAAGGACACAAAAGGGAAATCCATTAGAATCTGGTTGTGATTATACTTCTTTAGGGCTGACCCATTTCTAATCTGAGCAACTGAGCCCTGTCTCCTTACCCCACAGGTCCAAAAACAAACAAAAGTCCCAGCCCATGATAATGGGGTGCAATCACTCCTGGGTGACTCAGAATTTGTGTGACTTAATATCTTGGGCTGTTTCAACAACTATTCCCTTTAGCAACTCCATTAATGCAGTGGATGCCATCCATTTTCCTAGGGATCAGTTGGAGAGGAAGTGGGGTCCTCACACAGTCCAGATACTAGCCAACCATTTACCTTTATGGGACAAGCTTGTGGCTCCTCACTGGGTGAACAGTTTACACTGCATGCTGGATATGCATAGTAAGAATAGCAGCATCCCAGGCTACAGTTCATTTACTCAGAGGTCAGGGGAAAACAGGTGGCTATATGACCTTGGACGTGATATTTCCAGCATATAATATCGCCAGCAGGTACCTTCAGTATTGCATCCCCCACCCCATTTGGGCCTCCACCTCTGCTGTGACCTCCAGTATACAATGGGATGCTTTCCCAAGGAACCCTTGACCCCCGGAAAACTTGACCAGTCCAACCAGTTCATTAGCATTCTTGGGATCACCCTGGGCAACTCAATTCTGTATTGAACAAACTGGTCCATCACTACTCCCTCTACAATCTGTGCAGGGGTTGAAGACTGTGGCTGCAAACATTTTTGGACCAGGTGCAGCAGGTCAAACATTTTGGAGTGAGGTGGTTTATCATGATGATATTCCCAGCGGTGGACTCGCTACGCCCTGCCAGTTATTGTCACCCTTAAGTGCACCAAAATTTCAGTTTTTAACTTGCCATATTTCTTGGCATCTTGCAAGGCCAAGTCATAGTAGGCCTTTTGGGGCTTCCCCCATCAAGTATGGTGCCAGCACCTCTGCTCATTGCTCTGGAAGAAGTTTCTCCCTCTCAAAAACTGTCAAGGCCTCTGTGTCATTAAGGAGTCATTTTATGCAAGGCTTTGCTCACCACCTTTCAAATGAAAAAAATTGTCCACTGACCTTGGAGTTGGAGCTGTCGCCGTGCGGCAAACTGCCTCTGTGAGCAAATCGATCTGCTGCTGCTGTTGTCGGTACTGATCCTACTGCTGGTGCTGGAGCTGCTGCATAAGCAGCTTACTTGTCCCCTGTTGCACCAGCTGTTACTGCTGTAACTGTTACTGCTGCTGGAACTGTTGCTGCTGCGCTTGCAGACGTATAATCAGGTCCTCCATTTCGCCTGATGTGATTTGCTGGCTTATGGTTGCCTTCAACCATTACATATAGTACCTCTTGTAGCAGGTACAATTGTTTTCGCTGGGAAAGCTGCCTGAATTCTTCACCAATTGTAGGGATGTTACTCAATTGAGTGCATAGGGTGGCCAAGCAGGAAGTATTTCCATTTAAATGTCCATGCTGGTTTATGGCTGCTTAATAAACCATTCCACATGTAAAGGAAAAGTAAACAGCCTTTAGTGCAGGCATAATAAAGTAAATAATTCCTTTGATAAAGTTTATTGAAACCAGTACTGGTCACACAGGCTGGATAGCGCCCAGTACATCGTTTTGGCCTGGATAAACCAAACAGGAGGCTTTCTTTCACCACAGACAACCATGTGCCAAACAATGGACTCCATTTTAACATGATAACCACACCCAGAGATGAGGCATGTGGGCAGCCTGACCCACCCATCTCTCAGGCTACCCAGAAAACCTGACCCAGATGCACCAAACAATCCTCTTAGTGCTAAGTGCCCTAGAGCAATACTTCAAGATGACAACTATCTCTATGAGACATACCTCCCATCAACTAATTGTCCAGTAGCTGCCTTATACCACCCATAGAGTATTATGTGCTGTGTGATACATTTCAGTAGTATATATCACTACAAAAAGTGTTGTAAAATGCTTATGGATTCAATTACTCATCCATACCGTATTGCATGCCTTGTGGTACATGTTTGTGTTACAGAACACTCCAAAAAAGTGCTGTAACATTTTTCTGGATTCAGTCATTCATCCATACAGTAATACATGCTTTGTGACATATTTTTGTGCTATATAACACTCTAAAAAAGCTTTGAAACTTTTTTATGGATTCAATTTGCCAGCCACACAGTGTAATGTGCTTAGTGGGAAACAAAGATGGCAGAATCACACAAGATTCTCGAAGGAGTCACCAGAGGAATATTAGAATGAGACCTTACTCGAAATGTGCATTCAAGAATTAATAATTGCTTGGCTTGAGTAATGAGCATCCAAGCACTTTAGTGCTCACTCATCTCTATTTAATACATATTGGGGGTTCTAAGTTCATGAGATACAAATGTATATGGGCCTTACTTGACATTACAAATTATTGCTGTAGTAAGATTGGTGATGTATTCATTTATTTATGTGTGTTTTGGTGATATATTTATACAGTGATGGTGGTTCTGGTGAAGTAGTTATGCTTACACACTAGCACAAAAAAAACCTTTAAAAGATCATTTCTATTCGGGTGATGGGGTGTTTGGAGTCCTCTCATCTTGGTCTCTGACCCATTCCTTTACTCGGGGGATGAGGGTTCATCAGGGCGGGGAGGGCACCTTCAGCTATATCTGTCTAGGGCACCAAAATACCTTGTCCCGGCCCTGACTGCAAGATTGTATATGGTTTTTCACAATAGTTATTCTTATTATTTTAACAAATGTCATGTCCTTAAATACCACAGACATCATTAAAAGGGTTTCTCATAGGCTTTTTTATCATATGTGCTTATATATACTGTATATACAATGTTTGTATATTACAGCATTTCAGAGTGCAGCTTTATTTTCTTGGTTCTATTTTATACCGCGTAGGTGCTACCATTTCCATATTCATTGCCACTAGACGCCCAAACACATCACCTGTGCTAGTCCAGTGTGCTGTACAGCAATGCATAGTTACGTAGGTATCAAAAAAAGAAATAGGCCTATCAAGTTCATCCTTTCTCTATTCTACAAGTTATACATTTTATATCGCTAGATTATTTTTAACACACGATGCCAATTGTTGTGAAATAAACATCTAGACATTTTTTAAATGAAGACACGGTATCTGCCCTCATTACCTCTTGCATGATAGGATTCCACAGACTGACAACTACAATTGTAAAAACATCTTTCCTATTTGTCTGCTAACCGTTCTGCTGTTGGGAAGAGTATACTCTTTAGTTTACACAAACAAGAAACTGCTCATAATATAATTTTTTTCTTCACTTTGAAAACACCTAAACTGTTCCTGGTCCTGCTTTGTAGATGAATAAATAATTCTTGCACAATTTAATAACAAAAAAACATTCATTTATTTAGTCATTTGGGAATAGCAATTAAAAAAGGGGTATTTTTACTAATAAAGAAGCCATTGCGTCTTCACTTTCAAAACAGCATTCCTGCTGCTTCTTCTACCTAAATAAAGAGATAATTGTGAAATGGCTTGTGAAAAAAAATATATTTTTCATTTACTTGTCTCTCTCTAGTTGGAACTTGTACTAACAGTCGGTTTTTATCTTCTCAGAAGACTCTTGGAGGATTGCTGGTGTGACATCTCGGTGACATATCGCAGCTGACATCCGGCACTATGTGCCAGGAGCGGTCACGGACCGCCCCCGGCACATTAACCCCCGGCACACCGCGATCAAACATGATCGCGGTGTACCGGCGGTACAGGGAAGCATCGCGCAGGGAGGGGGCTCCCTGCGTGCTTCCCTGAGACGATCGGTACAAGGTGATGTACTCACCTCGTACCGAACGTCTTCTCCCTGCAGGCCCCGGATCCAAAATGGCCGAGGGGCTGTATCCGGGTCCTGCAGGGAGCACTTCCGGGTCGGAGCAGGCTGCAGATGAAAGCTGCAGCCTGCTCCGATGAAAGTATGATCGCCGATCAGATAGAGTGCTGTGCACACTATCAGATCTGCGATCTGTGATGTCCCCCCCTGGGACAAAGTAAAAAAGTTAAAAAAAAAATTTCCAGATGTGTAAAAAAAAAAAAAAAAAGAATTCCTAAATAAATAATAATAAAAAAAAAATATTATTCCCATAAATACATTTCTTTATCTAAAAAAAACAAACAAAAACAATAAAAGTACACATATTTAGTATCGCCGCGTCCGTAACGACCCAACCTATAAAACTGGCCCACTAGTTAACCCCTTCAGTAAACACCGTAAGAAAAAAAAAAAAAAAACGAGGCAAAAAACAACGCTTTATTACCATACCGCCGAACAAAAAGTGGAATAACACGCGATCAAAAAGACGGATATAAATAACCATGTTAACGCTGAAAACGTCATCTTGTCCCGCAAAAAACGAGCTGCCATACAGCATCATCAGCAAAAAAATAAAAAAGTTATAGTCCTCAGAATAAAGCGATGCCAAAATAATTATTTTTTCTATAAAATAGTTTTTATCGTATAAAAGCGTCAAAACATAAAAAAATGATATAAATGAGGTATCGCTGTAATCGTACTGACCCGACGAATAAAACTGCTTTATCAATTTTACCAAGCGCAGAACGGTATAAACGCCTCTCCCAAAAGAAATTCATGAATAGCTGGTTTTTGGTTATTCTGCCTCACAAAAATCGGAATAAAAAGTGATAAAAAATGGTCACGTGTCCGAAAATGTTACTAATAAAAACGTCAACTCGTCCCGCAAAAAACAAGACCTCACATGACTCTGTGGACCAAAATGTGGAAAAATTATAGGTCTCAAAATGTGGAGACGCAAAAACTTTTTTGCTATAAAAAGCGTCTTTTAGTCTGGTTTCACACTTGCGTTTTTATCTGCATGCGTTTTTTAAAAAAAACACATGTGTGAAAAAATGCATGTAAACGCGGTAAAACGCATGCAGTTTTATAGAAAAACACAAGAAAACAAGAAAAAAACAAAAAACCCTAACCCTACCCCTAACCCTACCCCTAACCTGAAATACGTGGCACTGAAATACGTGGCACTGAAATATACGTTTATATACGTATATACGTATATAAGTGCCATGATATTTCAGTGGCCACGTATATAAGTGCCACGTATTTAAGTGCCACGTATTTCAGTGCCACGTATTTCAGTGCCACGTATTTACGTGCCACGTATTTACGTGCCACATATTTTTCAGTGTCTGAAATACGTGGCACTGAAATACGTGGCACTGAAATATCGTGGCACTGAAATATCGTGGCACTGAAATATCGTGGCACTGAAGTATTTACGTGCCATGTATTTTTCAGTGCCTGAAATACGTGGCACTGAAATACGTGGCACTGAAATACGTGGCACTGAAATACGTGGCACTGAAATACGTGGCTCTTAAATACGTGGCTCTGAAATACGTGGCACTTATATACGTGGCACTTATATACGTGGCACTTATATACGTGGCACTTATATACGTGGCACTTATGACTGTCAGAAAATGTTCAGTAAACGGTTAGGGGTGAGGTTAGGGGTAGGGTTTCAGGTAGAATTGGGGAGTTTCCACTGTTCAGGCACATCAGGGGCTCTCCAAACGCGACATGGCGTCCAATCTCAATTCCAGCCAATTCTGCGTTGAAAAAGTAAAACAGTGCTCCTTCCCTTCCGAGCTCTCCCGTGCGTCCAAAAAGGGGTTTACCCCAACATATGGGGTATCAGCGTACTAGGGACAAATTGAACAACAACTTCTGGGGTCCAAGTTCTCTTGTTATCCTTGGGAAAATAAAAATTTGGGGGGCTAAAAATCATTTTTGTGGGAAAAAAATATGTTTTATTTTCACGGCTCTGCGTTGTAAACTGTAGTGAAACACTTGGGGGTTCAAAGTTCTCACAACACATCTAGATAAGTTCCTTGGGAGGTCTAGTTTCCAATATGGGGTCACTTGTGGGGGGTTTGTACTATTTGGGTACATCAGGGGCTCTGCAAATGCAACGTGACGCCTGCAGACCAATCCATTTAAGTCTGCATTCCAAATGGCGCTCCTTCCCTTCCGAGCTCTGTCATGCGCCCAAACAGTGGTTCCCCCCCACATAGGGGGTATCAGCGTACTCAGGACAAATTGGACAACAACTTTTAGGGTCCAATTTATCCTGATACCCTTGTGAAAATACAAAACTGGGGGCTAAAAAATCATTTTTGTGAAAAAAAAAATAATTTTTATTTTCACGGCTCTGCGTTATAAACTGTAGTGAAACACTTGGGGGTTCAAAGTTCTCACAACACATCTAGATAAGTTCCTTGGGGGGTCTAGTTTCCAATATGGGGTCACTTGTGGGGGGTTTGTACTGTTTGGGTACATCAGGGGCTCTGCAAATGCAACGTGACGGCTGCTGACCAATCCATTTAAGTCTGCATTCCAAATGGCGCTCCTTCCCTTCCGAGCTCTGTCATGCGCCCAAACAGTGGTCCCCCCCCACAAATAGGGTATCAGCGTACTCCAGACAAATTGGACAACTTTTGGGGTCCAATTTATCCTGATACCCTTGTGAAAATACAAAACTGGGGGCTAAAAAATCATTTTTGTGAAAAAAAAAATAATTTTTATTTTCACGGCTCTGCGTTATAACCTGTAGTGAAACACTTGGGGGTTCAAAGCTCTCAAAACACATCTAGATAAGTTCCTTAGGGGGTCTACTTTCCAAAATGGTGTCACTTGTGGGGGGGTTTAATGTTTAGGCACATCAGGGGCTCTCCAAACGCAACATGGCATCCCATCTTAATTCCAGTCAATTTTGCATTGAAAAGTAAAATAGCGCTTCTTCCCTTCTGATCTCTGCTATGCGCCCAAACAATGGTTTACACCCACATATGGGGTATCGTCGTACTCAGGACAAATTGCACAACAACTTTTGTGGTCTAATTTCTTCTCTTACCCTTGGGGAAATAAAAAAATGGGGGTGAAAAGATCATTTTTGTGAAAAAATATGATTTTTTATTTTTACGGCTCTGCATTATAAACTTCTGTGAAGCACTTGTTGGGTCAAAGTGCTCAACACACATCTAGATAAGTTCCGTAAGGGGTCTACTTTCCAAAATGGTGTCACTCGTGGGGGGTTTCAATGTTTAGGCACATTAGGGGCTCTCCAAACGCAACATGGTGTCCCATCTCAATTCCAGGCAATTTTGCATTGAAAAGTCAAATGGCGCTCCTTCCCTTCCGAGCTCTGCCCTGCGCCCAAACAATGGTTTACACCCACATATGGGGTATCAGCGTACTCAGGACAAATTGCACAACAATTTTTGGGGTCCAATTTCTTCTCTCACCCTTGGGAAAATAAAAAATTGGGGGTGAAAAGATCATTTTTGTGAAAAAATATGATTTTTTATTTTTACGGCTCTGCATTATAATCTTCTGTAAAGCACTTGTTGGGTCAAAGTGCTCACCACACATCTAGATAAGTTCCTTAGGGGGTCTACTTTCCAAAATGGTGTCACTTGTTAGGGGTTTCAATGTTTAGGCACATCAGGGGCTCTCCAAATGCAACATGGCGTCCCATCTCAATTCCAGTCAATTTTGCATTGAAAAGTCAAATGGCGCTCCTTTGCTTCCAAGCTCTGCCATGCGCCCAAACTGTGGTTTACCCCCACATATGGGGTATCAGCGTACTCAGGACAAATTGTACAACAACTTTTGGGGTCTATTTTCTCCTGTTACCCTTGGTAAAATAAAACAAATTGGAGCTGAAATAAATTTTGTGTGAAAAAAAGTTAAATGTTCATTTTTATTTAAACATTCCAAAAATTCCTGTGAAACACCTGAAGGGTTAATAAACTTCTTGAAAGTGGTTTTGAGTACCTTGAGGGGTGCAGTTTTTAGAATGGTGTCACACTTGGGTATTTTCTATCATATAGACCCGTCAAAATGACTTCAAATGAGATGTGGTCCCTAAAAAAAAATGGTGTTGTAAAAATGAGAAATTGCTGGTCAACTTTTAACCCTTATAACTCCGTCACAAAAAAAAAATTTGGTTCCAAAATTGTGCTGATGTAAAGTAGACATGTGGGAAATGTTATTTATTATGTATTTTGTGTGACATATTTCTGTGATTTAAGGACATAAAAATTCAAAGTTGGAAAATTGCGAAATTTTCAAAATTTTCGCCAAATATTCGTTTTTTTCACAAATAAACGCAAGTTATATCGAAGAAATTTTACCACTATCATGAAGTACAATATGTCACGAGAAAACAGTGTCAGAATCGCCAAGATCCGTTGAAGCGTTCCAGAGTTATAACCTCATAAAGGGACAGTGGTCAGAATTGTAAAAATTGGCCCGGTCATTAACGTGCAAACCACCCTTGGGGGTGAAGGGGTTAAAGAGCTAAAAAAAGTTAAATGCAGTCCTAGCAGACCTCAGAGAATTATACATCAGTGCAATAGTAGGCTTAGCAGAAAAAATTGTTGAACCTTGCAATTTTAAATTTGAAAAGATTGAACTATCTTTATTGAGTCAATACTATTTGCAAAATCTATAACATATTTGGAAAAAGCATTTACCATAAGATTCATAAATACCCACAATGAGCTTCTTGTTTGCAGATTTTTTTTAATTGGCATGTGTTTAACCTTTATTATGTTGCCCAAAATCCAGTCATCCTCTCCTATTTCTGGTTAAAGAGATGGGGACTAAAAGGAGAAGTTTTTATAGTAGATTTAAAGAACTCCCACTGTACTTTGTAATTGATTAAAAATAATGTAAAAATTGTTTTAAATACTCTTGAAACTTTTGCTAATTCTTGCAAACTTTTTAAAGTGCTTAAAATATGTATGTATGTATGAAGGTGCCCTTATGCTCATTTATCTCTTTGATTACAAGAAGGAAAATCATTTAATCATATGTGAATAATTAATCTAAAAAATAATAAAATGAAAACTGTATTTATTGATATTTCATGTTATCATTATAACAAATCTGCAAAAACAGAAAACTACTGAATGGAAAAATACACAAAAGAAAAACAAACTAGTTTATACATAAAGGAAAATTTTTTTGTTTTATTTTACTAACTAAATCTTTGAGGTAATTTTAACAGCAAACAGATAGGTCAAGGTTGAGGTCTTGAGAAACCAACCGATTGCTTGAAAACCTCTGTGAAGAAAGTCATGCGCAGGAGTAGAAATAAATGGATGCAACAACATTTGCATTAAAGTCTGATAAGGACCAGGGCATACAGTTGAAACCAGAAGTTTTCAGACACTATATAAAAAGACACATACACAGGTGCTTCTCACAAAATTATAATACCATCAAAACTTAATTTATTTCAGTTCTTCAATACAAAAAGAGAAACTTATATATTATATAGAGTCATTACAAACAGAGTGATCTTTTTTAAATGTTTGTTTCTGTTAATGTTGATGATTATGGCTTACATCGAATCAAAATTCAAAAGTCATTATCTCAGTAAATTAGATTAATTAACAAAAAACACCTGCAAAGGCTTCCTAAGCATTTAAAAAGGTTACTTATTCTGTGTCAGTAGGCTCCACAATCACAGGGAAGACTGCTGACTTGACAGATGTCCATAATGCAGTCATTGACACACTCCACAAGGAAAGTAAGCCACAAAAGGTCATTGCTAAAGAAGCTGGCTGTTCAGAGAGTGCTGTTCCCAAGCATATTAATGGAAGATTGAGTGGAAGGATAAAGCATGGTAGAAAAAGGTACAGCCTTGAAAGGATTGTTAAGAAAAGGCCATTCAGAAAATTTGGAGGAGATTCACAAGGAGTGGACTGCTGGAGTCATTTCATCAAGAGCCACCACGCACAAATGTATCCAGGACATGGACTACAAGTGTCGCATACCTTGTGTCAAGCAACTCATTACTAATAGGCAATGCTAGAAACATCTTACCTGGGCCAAGGAGAAAAAGAACTAAACTACTGCTTAGTGGTCCAAGGTGTTGTTTTCAGATGAAATTACATTTTGCATTTCATTTGTAAATAAAGGTTCCAGAGTCTGGAGGAAGAGTGGAGAGGCACACAATCCAAGCTGCTTGAAGTCTAGTGTGACCTTTCCACAATCCATGATGGTTTGGGGTGCCATGTCATCTGCTAGTGTAGGTCCACTGTGTTTTATCAAGACCAAAGTCAGAGCAGCCGTCTACCAGGAAATTTTAGAACACTTCATGTTTTCCTCTGCTGACAAGCTTTTTGGAAAAGGAAATTTAATTCTCCAGCAGGACTTCACACCTGTCCACATTGCCAAAAGTACCAATACCTGGTTTATAAACAGTATCACTATGCATGATTGGCCAGCAAACACACGTGACCTTAACCCCATAGAGAATCTATGGGGTATTGTCAAGAGGAAGATGAGAGACACCAGACCAAACAATGTAGATGAGATGAAGGCTGCTATCAAAGCAACCTGGGTGTCATGATCTCTGCAGGCAGAGATCATAGCAAGCCTATAGAGGGACAAGCTCTCGGAAGATGGAACTATACTGACCATGAACTAAGCCTGCCGCGCAACTAGAAATAGCCAGGTAGCATTTCCTATTTATCGCTAGATGCCCAGCTCTGGCCTAAGACCTAAATAGCTAGCAGAGGGAAATATAAGACCTGGCTCACCTCTAGAGAAATATTCCAAAGAAGACAGTAGCCCCCCACATATAATGACGGTGAGTTCAGATGAAACAACAAACGCAGCAGGAAAATAGTCTTAGCAAATTTGAGGTCCGCTTACTAGATAGCAGAAGACAGATAGTATACTTTCATGGTCAGCAGAAAAACACTAACAAAACACCATCCAGAGATTACCTTAAACTCTGGCATTAACTCATAACGCCAGAGTAGCAATCCCTGATCAACGAGAGCTTTCCAGACACAGTAACAAAACTTCAGCTGTGAACTGGAACAAATAGGCAAAACAAAACATGGACAAAAGTCCAACTTATCTAGTAGTTGTCTAGAAGCAGGAACAAGCACTGAGAGGCATCAGATAACATTGTTGACCGGCAAGAAACCACCAGAGAAATGAGCTTAAATAGCGACACCCACTACTGATGGAACCAGGTGAAACAGGAAAGAGGATGACAAGTCCAATTCCACAAGCGGCCACCGGGGGAGCCCAGAATCCAAATTCACAACAGTACCCCCCCCTCAAGGAGGGGGCACCGAACCCTCACCAGATCCACCAGGGCGACCAGGATGAGCCCTATGGAAGGCACGAACAAGATCAGAAGCATGAACATCAGATGCATTGACCCAAGAATTATCCTCCTGGCCGTAACCCTTCCAGTTGACCAGATACTGGAGTTTCCGTCTGGAAACACGAGAGTCCAAAATTTTCTCCACAACGTACTCCAACTCACCCTCAACCAACACCGGAGCAGGAGGCTCAACTGAAGGTACAACAGGTACCTCATACCTGCGCAATAACGACCGATGAAAAACGTTATGAATGGAAAAGGACGCAGGGAGGTCCAAACGGAAAGAAACAGGATTAAGAATCTCCAATATTCTATAAGGGCCGATGAACCGAGGTTTAAACTTAGGAGAAGAGACCCTCATAGGGACAAAACGAGAAGACAACCACACTAAATCTCCAACACAAAGCCGAGAACCAACACGACGATGACGGTTGGCAAAACGCTGAGTCTTCTCCTGGGACAACTTCAAATTGTCCATAACCTGCCCCCAGATGTGATGCAATCTCTCCACCACCGCATCCACTCCAGGACAATCCGAGGATTCCACCTGACCGGAGGAAAATCGAGGGTGAAACCCCGAATTACAGAAAAACGGGGACACCAAGGTGGAAGAGCTGGCCCGATTTTTGAGGGCGAACTCTGCCAATGGCAAAAAAGCAACCCAATCATCCTGGTCAGCAGAGACAAAACACCTCAGATATGTCTCAAGGGTCTGATTAGTCCGCTCGGTCTGGCCATTAGTCTGAGGGTGAAAAGCAGATGAAAAAGACAAATCTATGCCCATCCTAGCACAGAATGCCCGCCAAAATCTAGACACAAATTGGGTACCTCTGTCAGAAACAATATTCTCAGGAATACCGTGCAATCGGACAACATTCTGAAAAAACAGAGGAACCAACTCAGAAGAAGAAGGCAACTTGGGCAGAGGAACCAAATGGACCATTTTAGAGAAACGGTCACAGACCACCCAGATGACAGACATCTTCTGGGAAACAGGCAGATCTGAAATAAAATCCATCGAGATGTGTGTCCAAGGCCTCTTAGGAATAGGCAAGGGCAACATCAGCGCCTTGTCTGGTCAAATCAGTCAGTGGTTTAACGACATCCGAAAAACCAGCAATAAATCGGCGGTAAAAGTTGGCAAAGCCCAAAAATCTCTGAAGACCCTTAAGAGAGGAGGGCTGAGTCCAGTCACAAATAGCTTGCACCTTGACGGGATCCATCTCAATGGAAGAGGGAGAAAAAATATACCCCAAAAAGGAAATTTTCTGGACCCCAAAAACGCACTTAGACCCCTTCACACATAAAGAATTAGACCGCAGAACCTGAAAAACTCTCCTGACCTGCTGGACATGAGAGTCCCAGTCATCAGAAAAAATCAGAATATCATCCAGATATATTATCATAAATTTATCCAGAAAATCGCGGAAAATATCATGCATAAAAGACTGGAAAACTGAAGGGGCATTAGAAAGACCAAAAGGCATGACCAAATACTCAAAGTGGCCCTCGGGCGTATTAAATGCGGTCTTCCACTCATCCCCCTGCCTGATCCGCACCAAATTATACGCCCCACGAAGATCAATTTTAGAGAACCACTTAGCACCCTCTATACGAGCAAACAAATCAGTAAGCAATGGCAATGGGTATTGATACTTAACAGTGATCTTATTCAGAAGCCGATAATCAATACATGGTCTCAAAGAGCCGTCTTTTTTTGAGACAAAGAAAAACCCAGCTCCCAAGGGAGAAGAAGATGGACGAATATGTCCCTTTTCCAAAGACTCCTTTATATATTCCCGCATAGCAGCATGTTCCGGCACAGACAAATTAAACAAACGACCCTTTGGATATTTACAACCCGGTATCAAATCTATGGCACAATCGCACTCACGGTGCGGAGGTAACGACCCAAGCTTGGGTTCGTCAAAGACGTCTTGATAATCAGAGAGGAACTCAGGGACTTCAGAGGGAATGGACGACGAAATAGAAACCAAAGGTACGTCCCCATGAATACCCTTACATCCCCAGCTCAACACAGACATTGCTCTCCAGTCCAAGACTGGGTTGTGAGACTGCAACCATGGCAATCCCAGTACCAAATCGTCATGTAAATTATACAGCACCAGGAAACGAATAATCTCCTGGTGATCCGGATTGATACGCATGGTTACTTGTGTCCAGTATTGTGGTTTATTATTAGCCAATGGGGTGGAGTCAATCCCCTTCAGAGGAATAAGAGTCTCCAAAGGCTCTAAATCAAAACCACAACGATTGGCAAAGGACCAATCCATAAGACTCAGAGCGGCGCCAGAGTCAACATAGGCGTCCGTGGCAATGGATGACAAAGAGCAAATCAGGGTTACAGACAAAATAAACTTAGACTGAATGGTGCCAATGGAAACAGACTTATCAAGCTTCTTTGTACGCCTAGAGCATGCTGATATAACATGAGTAGAATCCCCACAATAGAAACACAATCCATT
The DNA here is from genome assembly GCF_051348905.1 of Ranitomeya variabilis. NCBI lineage: Eukaryota > Metazoa > Chordata > Amphibia > Anura > Dendrobatidae > Ranitomeya > Ranitomeya variabilis. The sequence goes on along the minus strand of NC_135232.1, from coordinate 933,856,559 downwards.
CTTCCGTCTAAAATTCTGTCGCTCGCTCCTGGACAGAATTCTATCACACTGCATACTTTCTGGCGTCTTTTCCATAGACACCGCCAGATGGTGCACCGGTTTGCGCTCCCGCAGACGCCTATCAATCTGAATAGCCATTGTCATGGACTCATTCAGACCCGCAGGCAAAGGGAACCCCACCATAACATCCTTAACGGCATCAGAGAGACCTTCTCTGAAAGTTGCCGCCAAGGCGCACTCATTCCACTGAGTAAGCACAGACCATTTACGGAATTTTTGGCAGAAAACTTCAGCTTCGTCTTGCCCCTGAGATAGTGCCATCAAAGTTTTTTCTGCCTGAAGTTCCAAATGAGGTTCCTCATAAAGCAAGCCCAAGGCCAGAAAAAACGCATCCACATCGCGTAACGCAGGATCCCCTGCTGGCAATGAGAAGGCCCAATCTTGAGGGTCACCCCTGAGCAAGGAAATCACAATCCTAACCTGCTGAGCAGGGTCTCCAGCTGAACGAGACTTCAGGGACAAATAAAGCTTACAATTATTTCGGAAATTCTGGAAGCTAGCTCTATTCCCTGTGAAGAACTCCGGCAAAGGAATTCTCGGCTCAGATACCGGAGCATGTACCACAAAATCTTGTAAATTTTGTACTTTCGTGATGAGATTATTCAAACCCGCAGTTACACTCTGGAGATCCATTATTGTCAGGTGCACACAGAGCATACAGAGATTAGGAGGAGAGAGAGAAAAAAGACTGCAGCAAGGCAGACTGGAGGAAAAAAAAAAAAAAAAAATTCCAGCAGACTTCTTATAACTCTCCTTTCTCAACCTGGGTCTTTAACACTTTATGGGCCGGTCAAACTATCATGATCTCTGCAGGCAGAGATCATAGCAAGCCTATAGAGGGACAAGCTCTCGGAAGATGGAACTATACTGACCATGAACTAAGCCTGCCGCGCAACTAGAAATAGCCAGGTAGCATTTCCTATTTATCGCTAGATGCCCAGCTCTGGCCTAAGACCTAAATAGCTAGCAGAGGGAAATATAAGACCTGGCTCACCTCTAGAGAAATATTCCAAAGAAGACAGTAGCCCCCCACATATAATGACGGTGAGTTCAGATGAAACAACAAACGCAGCAGGAAAATAGTCTTAGCAAATTTGAGGTCCGCTTACTAGATAGCAGAAGACAGATAGTATACTTTCATGGTCAGCAGAAAAACACTAACAAAACACCATCCAGAGATTACCTTAAACTCTGGCATTAACTCATAACGCCAGAGTAGCAATCCCTGATCAACGAGAGCTTTCCAGACACAGTAACAAAACTTCAGCTGTGAACTGGAACAAATAGGCAAAACAAAACATGGACAAAAGTCCAACTTATCTAGTAGTTGTCTAGAAGCAGGAACAAGCACTGAGAGGCATCAGATAACATTGTTGACCGGCAAGAAACCACCAGAGAAATGAGCTTAAATAGCGACACCCACTACTGATGGAACCAGGTGAAACAGGAAAGAGGATGACAAGTCCAATTCCACAAGCGGCCACCGGGGGAGCCCAGAATCCAAATTCACAACACCTGGGCTTCCATAACACCCCACTAGTGCCTCCGGCTGATCGCCTCCATGCCACTCTGCATTGATGCAGAAATTGATGCAAATGGAGCACCGACCAAGTATTGAGTGCATTTACTGAACATATATTTCAGTAGGCTAATATTTTGGATTTTAAAATCCGTTTTTAAGCTGGTGTTATAAAGTATTCTAATTTACTGTGATAATGACTTTTGGGTATTCATTGGCTGTAAGCCATAATCATTAACATTAACAGAAATAAATACTTGAAATAGATCACTATGTTTGTAATGACTCACTTTTTGTATTCAAGAACTGAAATAATTTAGCTTGTTGTTGATATTCTAATTTTGTGAGAAGCACCTTTATGCATGTTTTTCTCAATGCTTGACATGAAATCAAAAGAAATCTTTCATGGTTAAGGTCAATTAGGATTACCATTATTATTAATATTTGTCAAATTCCAGAATAATGAGAGAGAGAATGTTTTAAGGCATTTTTATTACTTACTCCAAAGTCAAAAGTTTACATACACTGAGATTACTATGTCTTAAAACAATTCTGGACTTCCCATATTATGATGTCATGTGTTTGAAAGTTTCTCATACGTTTTTTGGCAAAATCTGAGTTAATTAGAAAAGCATCTGTGGATGCATTTTAATGCACACCTGAAATGCACTGCTTCATTGTGCAGCATCATGGGAAAATCTAAATAAATCAGCTAAGATATCAGGAAGAGAACTGAGGACTTGCACAAGTCTGGCTCATCCTTGGGTACAATTTCAAGATACCTGAAGGTGCCTCATTCATCTGTACAAACAATTATACGCAAGTACAAGCAAGATGGGAAAGTCCAGCCATTATACTGCTCAGGAAGGCTCCTGCATTTTCACTAACAGCTTGTCTGGTATCATGGGCCCCCTTGATCGCTGTAAGCCACCGTCCCATGGCACCTGCCTGTGCATCGGCAGTCTGGAAATTTGATATATTTTTATTCCTTCCAAATGTTTCTCTGTATCCAACTCTTCCTCTGGGACAATTACCTACTCAAGCCCCCTGAGGAAGGAAAACCATACTGAAACGTACATCGGGGAGAGACTCCCGGATCATTTGCTCTGCACTATGATGGGTAATAACATGTAATTACCTTTTGGTTATTTACTGCTTATGTCGTGGCAGTTAGAGATGGGTGGTAGTTAGGTGTCGCCTTATAGGGGCTATGTTATCGTAACACTATTAGTGACCATTAGCACCTTCTTAGGTATTTATTTAATAAATCCCCAGCTTCCCCTAAGCTAAACCAACCAACTGTCCTTTTTTGACACTATGTCTATAGCAGAAAATGTACTTACTATTTGCCCGCTGTGCTCTGGCATCGTGATTGGTACTCACTAAGTTTTGGATTTTTTGTCACTAACCCAGAGTCTATACTTCTTTATAATTATTGCTCTGTATGTTACTTTTTAGATCTTTTTAAATTTCTTGCGTGATTTATTGGTTGAAATAAAAAATTGTTCATATTTTTGATAAACTAGCATTGACTCAGTCCCTCCTTTTTATACAGTTACCTACTCACGTAGACAATTCAAAGTGTGCTCCAGGATATAGATGACCAGAATAGTAAGGCTGAAGATGGCATCATCAGCGCTAACCAACTTAATAGCCATTTCAAAACTGTGCAGAAGGATGCAGAGCTGTGTGCTTAGGGTCATTGTCTTGTTGGAAGTTAAACCTTCGGCCAAGTCTGAGGTCCAGAGCACTCTGGAAGAGGTTTTCATCCAGGATATCGCTGTACTTGGCATTCATGTTTCCTTCAATGGCAACCAGTCCTCCCTATTCCTGCAGCTGAAAAACACCCCATAGGATGATGCTGCCACAACCATGTTTCACTGTTGGCATTGTGTTGGGCAGGTGATGAGCGGTGCCTGGTTTTCTCCACATATATCACTTAGAATTATCACCAAAAAGGTCTATCATCTTATCAGACCACAGAATCATATTTCTCATAGTCTGGGAGTTTTTCATGTGTTTTTAAGCAAACTCTATGCGGGCTTTCATATGTTTTGCACTGAGGACAGGCTTCTGTCAGGCCACTCTGCCATAAATGCTCCACTGGTGGAGTGATGCAGTGATAGTTGACTTTGTGGAACTTTCTCTTATCTCCCTACTAGTGTTGAGCGATACCGTCCGATACTTGAAAGTATCGGTATCGGATAGTATCGGCCGATACCCGAAAAGTATCGGATGTTGCCGATACCGATACCCGATACCAATACAAGTCAATGGGACACCAAGTATCGGAAGGTATCCTGATGGTTCCCAGGGTCTGAAGGAGAGGAAACTCTCCTTCAGGCCCTGGGATCCATATTACTGTGTAAAATAAAGAATTAAAATAAAAAATATTGATATACTCACCTCTCCGGAGGCCCCTGGACATCACCGCTGGTAACCGGCAGCCTGCTTTGCTTAAAATGAGCGCGTTCAGCACCTTCCATGACGTCACGGCTTCTGATTGGTTGCGTGCAGCTCATGTGACCGCCACGCGACCAATCACAAGCCGTGACGTAATTCTCAGGTCCTAAATTCCGAATTCTAGGAATTTAGGACCTGAGAATTACGTCACAGCTTGTGATTGGTCGTGTGGCGGTCACATGAGCGGCACGCGACCAATCAGAAGCCGTGACGTCATGGAAGGTGCTGAACGCGCTCATTTTAAGCAAAGCAGGCTGCCGGTTACCAGCGGTGATGTCCAGGGGCCTCCGGAGAGGTGAGTATATCAATATTTTTTATTTTAATTCTTTATTTTTTACATGGATATGGATCCCAGGGCCTGAAGGAGAGTTTCCTCTCCTTCAGACCCTGGGAACCATACACTGGGAACTTCCGATTCCGATTCCCGATACCACAAAAGTATCAGATCTCGGTATCGGAATTCCGATACCGCAAGTATCGGCCGATACCCGATACTTGCGGTATCGGAATGCTCAACACTACTGCCTACTGCATCTCAGGAGCTCAGCCATAGTGATCTTGGTCTAGAAAGACTTCTGGTGGTCCCAAACTTCTTCCTTTTAAGGATTATAGAGGCTACTGTGCTTTTAGGAACCTTGAGAACTGCTGAAATTATGTTGTAACCTTGGCCAGCTCTGTGCCTTGCCACAAGTCTGTCTCTGAGCTCCTTGGCCAGTTCCTTTGACCTCATGATTCTCATTTGGACTGACATGCACTGTGAGCTGTGAGGTTTTATATAGACAGAAGTGTGCCGTTCCAAATCAAGTCCTATCAGTTTAATTAAACACAGCTTGATTCCAATGAAGGAGTAGAACCATCTCAAGGAGGATCACAAGGTAATGGACAGGATGTGACTTAAATATGAGAGTCTGAGCAATGGGTCTGAATACTTATGACAAACTGCGGCCTGTCCGTCAGGTAGTCATTTATCTAGTTCACCATCCCCTCATGTACCACCATATCAGTCAACTTATTACGTAGTAAGGGCGGCTGTAAGGTATTGAAAGCACTTGAGAAGTCAAAAAACATGGCAGGCACTACAGATCCATCATTGTCCAAGAATGAATGTACAGTATGTAGCAGAGACACTACCGCATCATCCACCCCTAATCTCTGCTGGTACGCAAACTGTAGGGGGTCAGTAAAAGCCCTCACCCTCGGACACAAGTAAGCAAGTATTATTCTCACCAAGGACTTCATAGCATGTGACGTTAAGGCCACTGGACGATAGTCTTGTAGGGAAGTTGGAAAATTGTTCATTGGAACCGGCACCAGGCGGATGGTCTCCCACACAGTTCTGTTACACCCTGTGATTGAAGGCTCCAGTTGAACAGATGCTGGAAGACAGTACACAGTTGGTTTGCACATGCTCTGAGGACATGTGGGCTGTGTTTTCTCACACCGCTTTGGGAGACAGTGAAAGCAGGCAGTTTATCCCCCAATGATAATGCTGCCGATCGTTTCCCGGCTCCATCCCCCATTCCCCATTCCTGATGATGCTGTGCTTGTGTTGGTGAATCTGTTGGAAAACGTATTAATTTCATTAGCCAAGGGCAGATCCACTTCCCCACGCTCCGGCTTTGCCTTAAACCCAGTTAGCTGTTTCATGCCAGACCACACCTCCTTGGAATTGTTGTGTGACATTTTATTTTCTAATTTAATTTGGAACGCCTCACGGGCATTCTTAATTTTCCCCTTTAAATCCCTTTGTATCAACTTCAGTTTCTTTGTATCCTTCATTTTAAATGCCAGTTTTTTCTTGTTTAGTAAGTGTTTCAATTCCTTTGTAATCCAAGGCTTGTTATTTGCATGACATCGAAACTTTTTAGCTGGTACAACAGTTTATTATTAATAAATTTGCAAAAATGTCTACATTTTTGTTCTCTTCAGTCAAGATGGGGCGCAGAGTGTACATTAATGAGGAAACAAATGAACCTTTTCGAATTTTCCAAATGGCTCCAACGAAACCAAGAGTGAAAAAATTAAAAGGGTCTGAATATCTCCGTACCCGTATATATTGTCATCCATAGAGTACTACGTGTCTTGTGGTACATTTCGGTGTTATAGAACACTTGCAAAAAGCATTAAAACATTTTTTTATAATCAATTTCTCATCCATATACTGTTACGTGCTATGTGATATATTTTGGTAGCTTTTAACACTCCAAAAAAGCATTGAAACATTTTTATGTATTCAATTACTTAGCCCATAGAGTATTACGAGCTATGCATTACATTTTGGTGTTATGTTATACTCCCAAAAAGCATTGCGTGCTCTTGTGGTAAATTTTGGTGTTATACAACAGTCTAAAAAAAGCAATGAAAATTTTTTCTGTATTCATTTTCTCATCTATATACTATTACATGCTCTGTGATTAATTTTGGTGTTGTGTAACACTCACAAAAAGTGCTGAAACATTTTTCTGGATTCAATTACTCACCCGTGAGGTATTTCGTGCTTTGTTGTAAATTTCAATGTTTATAACACTCCAGAAAGCATTGAAAAATGTTTCTATATTCAAATACTCAGATGAATAGTATTATGCCCTCTGTGGGTGACAAAGATGGCAGAATCATGCAAAACTCCTGAGGTAGTGACCAGAGTAAAATCTGAGTCACAGGAAGCTGGCACGACAGTGCAAGTGGCAGGAGCCTGTGGTCTGTAATTATCCACTTTCTTGGAACCACCAAAGACTGAACCCAGGCAGCACCACTTAGGTTCTTGCATACTGTGGATAGGAGAGCCAGGATCTAGGAATTGGTAAGTCGACTGCAGTTCTTAGGCTGAAAGGCGAGTCAGGACCAGGGCTGGAAAAATGCTAATGGGGCAGCTAGATACCAAATACCAACAGTTGGTATCAAGGGGGAGGTTGTTAGGTACAATCAGCAGGGGAGAAGGAGTGTCTGTCGAAAATATTGTGATCCGCCTTCACATGTTGTTCAACTAGCGTGCAATAGAGATGAAAACTTGCCTCAAATTCTCAATATGGAGGAGCAATATAGCAATCCGAGAAGGAAGGGTGAACCCTTCTTGAAAAATCAATGGGCATGGGATATGCTCCTCGAGAAGGTTCAAGACAGGAGCTACTACCCCTAGAGATTATACTGCCTTTGGGCCTCCCAACTTCCTATGCGAGAACATGCAATGGTGCAAGTGATACAGGGGGATGTCACACTTTTCTATATGTCAGGGGCTCTGGCACTGCCCGAAGTCAGGTCATTTACAGAGCAGGTACCAGGGAATTGGGCTCCAGGAAGCAGGTAGAAGCAGTCGCCCAAGATTCTTGAGGAAGGAGAAGATGCGGACACCTGAAGAGGATTACTGTATTAACCTCTTTATAATTTTTTCCTGGCTTTGCACTTTGTGCAAAGCATTTATAAGTTTGGATGTTTAATGTTAATTAAATGAGGCTCATCATTTGTTGCCTTTTAGGGGTCTGTGGATGACCCTCTTTATATTTTTTCCCTGGCTTTGCACAATGTGCAAAGCCTTCATAAGTGTAGGAGGACAGCAACTACACTTTAAAAATATTTGAATTATGCCAGCCAGTTGTTACCATTCAGGTGACCCTCCTTATAATTTTTGCTTAGCTTTGCACTTTCAGCAAAGCCTTTATGAGTGTAGAAGTAATTAAACTACACTTTCAAAAGCTTTCAAATATTTATGTTCAAAGTATTTTTCTGGTTTCAATTACTTACCCATAGAGCATTACGTGCTTTGCAGTACATTTCAGTGTTATATAACATTTCAAAAAAGTGTTGAAAAATATTTATTGATTCAATTAGTGAGCAGCACAGTGGCTCGTTGGTTAGCACTGCTGCCTTGCAGCGCTGGGGTCCAGGGTTTAATACCCACCAAGGACAACATCTGCAAGGAGTTTGTATGTTCTCCCTGTGTTTGCTTGGGTTTCCTCTTGGTTCTCTGGTTTCATCCCACATTCCCAAGACATACTGATAGGGAATCTAGATTGTGAGCCCCAATGGGGACAGTGCCAATAATGTTTGTAAAGTGCTGTGGAATTAATGGCACTATGTAAGTGAGTAAAATAAATAAATTACCATATTTTTTGGACTATAAGAAGCACTGAACCATAAAATGCACCCAAAATTTTCAAAAGGAAAATAGGGAAAAAATGTGTCAAATGGGGGTCTGTCTTACAATCCGAATTCAGCTTACTGGGGGGTTCAGCACAGGTGGAGGAGTACTCACAGGGGAGCATGGTCACATGGGTTGTTCAGTGGTCCAGGCTGGTGCCATGGCCTCCAGTAAATCCCATCCCAGGCTGGTGCAGTGATGGTGCTCTGGGGTTCCCGGTGGTTCCGCCGGTATTTTGTGACAGCTGTGGCGGTGATGCTCTGTGGTGCGGCAGGGCTCCAGCGACATTTTATGAAAGCCCGGAGGCTCCCGCAGATCCATTGCTGCGATGCAGTGGCCTCCAGGAAAATTCCCGCCGGAGACGGCGCATGCTCAGATTCAGATCTCGGCACCAAGATCTCATCCCGTCTCCCACCACAACACAGAGCATCACCACTGCACAACAGAGCACGACCGCCGCACCACATAGCATGACCGCCGCACCACAGAGCACGACTGCCGCACCTACCTGGGAAGGTAGGCTGCATCGCACTGCAGCAACAGACCAGGATCACCTCCACAGTATTTTGTAAATATATTCCGACTATAAGACGCACCTCAATTTTCCTCCAAAATTGTTTGGGAAAAATTGCGTCTTATAGTCTGAAAAATACGGTAGTTATCCATAAAGTATTTTCTGTTTTGTGGTAGATTTTGGTATAATGTAACACTCCAATAAAGCATTGAAAAATATTTCTGGATTCAGTAAGTCATTTATACATGATTATGTGCTTTATGTTGTATTTCAGTGGTGTATAACACTAAAAAAAATAAAAAAAAAATTCTGAATTCAATTACTCACCCATAGAGTGGGGTGACCAGAGGAAGGTGGTGAGCAACTGTTCGGCAGAGTCCCGACACTCCTGAATTTATCTGTCAAAGAGTTAGGTATTCTCCTGTCTGGGACTTTTGTAAAGAGAGTTATGAGACAAAAAAAAGGTTGTTTGCAACCTGTGCCATGCTTAGATCATCAGGGACCTGACCACTAAGAGCTTAACCACAGCCAGCATGATCAGGCACATGTCTTCTAATCACACGACTCGGTGGGCCAAATGCCTGGGACCACAATTGGGGCCATCGGGTGGCACCACTGACTCTTCCCCTGTGCTAGATACTTCCAAATCCACTGTCCATGACACTGGCTTAAATGCATCCTATCCTGCATCTATCCTTGCACATTATGCACCATCCTCAGGCACTACCAAAACCTTGTCCCAGTACAGCATTCAGCTGTCCCTACCACTGACCTTGGGGGAAAAAAAGTTTTCAGCCACCCACCAACAGGTCTAAACGATAAACAGTCACACATTCTGGCTTTTTGCCATGGAAATGATGCCATTTAGGCTTATTAACACTGAGGTTTTTCACGGGAGGCAGCCATCCCACTGCACTCGACCACCAGGTGCCACCTTTTCTCCAGATGTGGAATCCCAGCATTGCATCAGCAAGTGTCCAGGAATATCACCTGTGCCTTATCAACATGGTTACTTGGATTGTCCAATTAATGACAAGCACGTGGACAAGCACTTGTGGCCAGCAATGCTACATTTCCCTGATGGCACAATGGGTGAACATTGTGGAGTCTGAAACAGAGTCCCTCCCTGGCATGGCACATGTGCTCCTGATACCAAATAAATTGCTGTTCCTACTTCAGGGTTTCCTCCACCTCCTACATCAGTTCCTGCACCACCTCCTGCTCCTATTCATCCTCCATCTCCGAGGTGTTATCTCAGAGCACGTCATCCACATGAGTCGGAAGTTTGAAGGTCTACAATAGTGCCTCTACAAAGCATAAACAGGCTCTGCAGGAGCTAATTTGTATAGGGGATAAATGACACACCATGGCAGAGTTAATTAAAGAAATAACAGAATAGACAGATCTGTGCATTTTGCCTCTGAACCTCTAACCAGGAAAGGTCATGTGTAATAATGGGGGTAATCAGGTGGCAGCTGTGAAGCTTGGCAAGCTCTCACACATAACATACTTGGCTCACGTGCACAACTTGGTAGTTCAGCTAACAGTAGGTAGTTTAAACTTACCCAAATTTACCAAAGCTTCTGGTCAAGGTGCGCCATGTCAGCACCCATTTCCACAAGTCAGCAACAGCTACCGCTGCTCTGGCAATGCTGCAGTAGTAAATGTAAGTGCCAGCTCTCCAATTGGTGTGCGAAGTGCCCATGTGCTGCAACTCTGCACTGCACATTTTGGCAAGCCTTTGTGAGCAACAGAGGCCATTTGTTGAGTACCAACTCCAATAAACCTATCGTAATTCTCGTTAGCTTCTTCACATAACGACTGAAGAGTGAGCATGGATGTCTGACATTTATGTGGTTCTTCCAGACGAGTAATCCACAAAGATAGTGAGGGGCAATGACAGTGCAACAATACCACTCACAATTAACCCCTTCCCGACATGTGACGGTATAGTACGTCACATGTCGGGACCCCCGCTTTGATGTGCGCTCCGGCGGTGAGCGCACATCAAAGTCGCGACATGTCAGCTGTTTTTTACAGCTGACATGTGCGCGCAATAGCGGCGGGTGAAATCGCGATCACCCGCCGCTATTAACTAGTTAAATGCCGCTGTCAAACGCAGACAGCGGCATTTAACTACCGCATCCGGCCGTGCGGCCGGATATGAGCGCATCGCCGACCCCTGTCACATGATCGGGGGTCGGCGATGCTCCTCCATTGTAACCATAGAGGTCCTTGAGACCTCTATGGTTACTGATTGCCGGTGGCTGTGAGCGCCCCCCTGTGGTCGGCGCTCACAGCACACCTGCAATTCTCCTACATAACAGCGATCTGATGATCGCTGTTATGTAGCAGAGCCGATCGGGCTGTGCCTGCTTCTAGCCTCCCATGGAGGCTATAGAAGCATGGCAAAAGTAAAAAAAAAAAGTTTTTAAAAATGTGAAAAAAATAAAAAAAACATAAAAGTTTAAATCACCCCCCTTTCGCCCCAATCAAAATAAATCAATAAAAAAAAAAAAAAAACAACACATATTTGGTATCGCCGCGTTCAGAATCGCCCGATCTATCAATTAAAAAAAAGCATTAACCTGATCGCTAAATGGCGTAATGAGAAAAAAATTCGAAACGCCAGATTTACGTTTTTTTGGTCGCCACGACATTGCATTAAAATGCAATAACGGGCGATCAAAAGAACGTATCTACACCAAAATGCTATCATTAAAAACGCCAGCTCGGCACGCAAAAAATAAGCCCTCACCTGACCCCAGATCATGAAAAATGGAGACGCTACGAGTATCGGAAAATGGCGCAATTTTGTTTTGTTTTGTTTTTTGCAAAGTTTGGAATTTTTTTTCACCACTTAGGTGAAAAATAACCTAGTCATGTTAGGTGTCTATGAACTCGTAGTGACCTGGAGAATCATAATGGTAGGTCAGTTTTAGCATTTAGTGAACCTAGCAAAATAGGCAAGCAAAAAACAAGTGTGGGATTGCACTTTTTTTGCAATTTCACTGCACTTGGAATTTCTTTCCCGTTTTCTAGTACACGACATGCTAAAACCAATGATGTCGTTCAAAAGTACAACTCGTCCCGCAAAAAATAAGCCCTCACATGGCCAAATTGACGGAAAAATAAAAAAGTTATGGCTCTGGGAAGGAGGGGAGCGAAAAACGAAAACGGAAAAACGGAAAAAGCTCCGGGGGTGAAGGGGTTAAATATGAACCTTTGCATGTGGACAATGCAGAGATGGAAAAAGTCATTAGACAAGAAGATACTAATCAACCCAGCCTCATCTCATCTGCTCAGTGCAGATTGGGTAACAATGAGGAGGTTGAGTCAAAACAGGAGAAAACCAGGAGCTGGTGGCTAGTGCAACAGAGTTTAGCACCCACATCATTTTTGTTTTGTCTCTCCTACGTGGGCTGAGGATGGGAATGAGGAGGAAAGGAGGATGATGGAGTAAGAAGAGGAGATAGTCAGGGAGGTGTTAGCTGTAGGGACCTTGGCACATATGGCCTACTTTATGTACCACTGCTTTTCTCGTGACCCTATGGTTACATTTATCTTAGCCAAAAAAGAGTACTGGTTCTTTTCCCTGCTAGACCCAAGCTACAATGAAAATTTATCAGCTCTTCTTCCTGAGGTCTAGAGGTTTTATAAAATGTTGTTCTACCAGAATGCCATTGTGGAAAATATGTTGAAAAATATTACCATCAAACAAAGCTAGAGGCAAAGGGCAAGCTTCTGTGCCCATTCAATTAGGAGAGGCAAGGGAGACACACAGCAGAGGCAGGGAAACACTGACCAATTACATGACACCAGCCGAGCATCCAGGGTCTGATGACCAGGTGGTTTTGACAAGGAGAGAAAAGTTTCTAAAGATGGACAAGCAATACCTGGCCTACCAAACCAGTATGCTCCCTAATTCCTTTGCAACTTTTAACTATTGGGCCTCAAAGCTGGACACTTGGCATGAACTGTCTCTCTTTGCCTTGGAGGAGTTGTGCTGCTTTGCTGCTAGCATCTTGTCTGAGTGGGTTTTTAGTAATGACGGGGGATTATGACAGACAGGAGCTTTTGCATGTCAACAGAGAATGCTGATAGGCTTACTCTCATTAAAATGAACAAAGCCTAGTTTAGCCCCCACTTTTCCACACTACCAGAGGACAGCAGCACCTAAATATTTTAAATATTCACTATTTGAATGAGGCCTTCCAGTTGCTGCCTTCAAGGGTGTATGGATAACCATCCATATAATTTTTTCCTGCCTTTTCACTTTGTGCCAAACCTTTATGAGTGTCAGAGTACAGCAACTACACTTTAAAAATATTTGAATAAGGCCCACTAGGTTTTGATTTTCGGGGTGTCTTTATCATTTTTTCCTGGCTTTGTACTTTCTACAAAGCCTTTATGAGTTTAGAAGTACATAAACTACACTTTCAAAATATTTATCTTCCAAAATGTTTTTTGGATTTGAATATTCATCCAGTCAGTTTAACGAGCTTTTTGTTACACAACTGTGGTATGTAAAATTCCAAAAATGCTTAGAAATTTTTTTTCGGTATTCAAATACTCATCCAAAGAGTATAACTTGCAATGGTGTACATTTTAGTGGCATGTAACACTCCAAAAAAGCTTTTAAAAATGTTTCTGGTTTGAATTAGTAATCATTACAGTGCAATGTGCTTAGTGGGTGACAAGGTAACAAAATTGGCAGAATCCAGTGAGACTCCTGAGGGAGCAAACAAAGAATACCGGAGTCAAACAAAGCTGGCACAACAGCAAAGATGTCAGTAGGCCTTAGTCTGGAACCAGCCGCTTTCCCAGAACCACCAAGGCCCAAACCCAGATTGCAGCCTTCACACCAGAGGACTGCAGAATGAAGAGCCAGGATTCAGCTATTAGTGAGTCAACTGGGGGGCTAGGCTGTTCTGAAGAGAGAAGGAGGCCTGCCAGGATCAGGATTGGAGAAATGCTAGTGGGCCCACTAACAGCAAGGTAACTAGAGTTGGCATCCCAGGGGGAGGTCGTTACGTGCAACCGCAACAGAGATGAGGGTCCATCAAAGACACTGGGACCCATCATCACATCTCGTTCAACTAGTGGACAGTAAAGATGGAACACTTGTCTTGGCTGCAACAGCTGAATGGGCTTGGGAGAGGCTTCTCAAGGTGGCTTTAGATGTGGCTATCATGACCAAGAGATTGTACTGTCCTTGGGGTTCTGTTGTGAACTCTGTTTTTGGGCTCCCTCTTGTGGTCACAAGTGGTACTGTGTGAGTGCTGTCTTTGGGCTCCCTCTGGTGGCTCTTTGTGTCATTCTGCAGGTCTGAGGCTGGTTCAGCTGTCTCGTTATCTGTTAGCTGGTTTCCTATTTAGCTCACCTGGACTTTCAGTGGTTGCCTGCTGTCGATATATTCAGTGCTATTTTGATCTCTCCTGAATCCCTTCATTATCAGTCTCGCCAAGAGAAGCTAAGTTTCTGTTTGGTCATTTTTTGCTCATCAGTGTTCAATATGTTTCTTGGTTATTTATTTCTCCTTGTCCAGCTTGCTAATATGTGATTTCCTTGCTTGCTGGTAGCTCTAGGGGGCTGAGTTTCTCCCCTCACACCGTTAGTTGGTGTGGGGGTTCTTGTATTCTCAGCGTGGATATTTTGTATAGGGTTGTTTTACTGACCGCACAGTTCCCTGCCTGTCTTCTGCTATCTAGTATTAGTGGGCCTCATTTGCTGAATCTGTTTTCATTTCTACGTTTTGTATTTTCCCCTTACCTCACCGTTATTATTTGTTGGGGGCTTCCTATATCTTTGGGGTCATTTCTCTGAGGCAAGTGAGGTCTTACTTTCTCTATAGGGGTAGCAAGTTTCTCAGGCTGCGTCGAGACGTCCAGGAATTTAGGCACGTTCACCGGCTACCTTTAGTGTGTTTGTTAGGATCAGGTTTTGTGGTCAGTCCAGTTACCACCTCCCTAGAGCTCGTTCTATGTTCAGGCACTTAGCTAGTTCATTCTGTGATCCTCAGCCACTAAGGATCATAACAGTACAGCAGGACAATAAAGTGTTTAATGCATCGCAAAAGTGGGATAAGAGAAGTCCTAAGTACAATTTTTTTTTTCTCCTCTCCTTTTGCTGCAGTCTGTCCAGCTTCTCTCATCCCCTTAATCTCTGGGTGGCTCTGAGTTCAGCTGCAGACATGGATATTCAGAGTCTGACTTCTAGTGTGGATCATCTTGCTGCAAGGGTGCAAAGCATTCAGGATTTTGTTTTTCACAGTCCTATGTCTGAGCCAAAAGTACCTATTCCTGAGTTGTTTTCTAGAGATAGATCTAGGTTTCTGAATTTTAAGAATAATTGTAAATTATTTCTTTCTTTGAGACCTCGTTCCTCTGGTGATTCCGCTCAGCAAGTTAGAATTGTTATCTCCCTGTTACGTGGCGACCCTCAAGATTGGGCTTTCTCCCTGGCGCCAGGAGATCCTGCATTGCTGAATGTGGATGCGTTTTTTCTGGTGCTTGGATTGCTTTATGAGGAACCCAATCTTGAGAACCAGGCAGAAAAGGCCTTGCTGGCTCTCTCTCAGGGCCAGGATGAAGCTGAGGTGTATTGTCAAAAATTTCGGAAATGGTCGGTGCTTACTCAATGGAATGAGTGTGCCCTGGCTGCAAATTTCAGAGAAGGTCTTTCTGAAGCCATTAAGAATGTTATGGTGGGGTTCCCCACGCCTGCAAGTCTGAATGACTCAATGGCTTTGGCCATTCAGATTGATCGGCGTTTGCGGGAGCGCAAATCTGCGCACCATCTGGCGGTGTTTTCTGAACAGAGACCTGAGTCTATGCAATGTGACCGAATTCTGACCAGAATTGAGCGGCAAGATCATAGACGTCAAAATGGGTTGTGCTTTTACTGTGGTGATTCAACTCATGTTATCTCAGCATGCTCTAAGCGCGTAAAAAAAATTGCTAAATCTGTCACCGTTGGTACTATACAGCCTAAATTCATTTTGTCTGTTACTTTAATTTGTTCTTTGTCTTCCTATTCGGTTATGGCTTTTGTGGATTCAGGTGCTGCCCTGAACCTGATGGATTTGTCGTTTGCCAGGCACTGTGGTTTGGTCCTGGAGCCTTTGGAATTCCCTATTCCACTGAGGGGAATTAATGCTACACCATTGGCTGAGAATAAGCCTCAGTATTGGACTCAAGTGACCATGTGCATGACTCCTGTACATCAGGAGGTGATTCGCTTTCTTGTGCTGCATAATTTGCATGATGTTGTCGTTTTGGGTCTGCCATGGCTGCAGGCTCATAATCCAGTTTTGGATTGGAAAGCTATGTCTGTTTCAAGTTGGGGTTGCCAGGGGATTCATGGCGATGCTCCTTTGGTGTCAATTGCTTCTTCCACTCCTTCTGAGGTCCCTGAGTTTTTGTCGGACTACCAGGATGTATTTGATGAGCCCAGATCCGGTGCCCTGCCTCCTCACAGGGATTGTGATTGTGCTATAAATTTGATTCCTGGTAGTAAGTTCCCTAAGGGATGACTTTTTAATTTGTCTGTACCAGAACATGCCGCGATGCGGAGTTATATAAAGGAGTCTTTAGAGAAGGGACATATTCGCCCGTCCTCCTCCCCTCTTGGTGCAGGATTCTTTTTTGTGGCCAAGAAGGATGGTTCTCTGAGACCTTGTATAGATTATCGTCTTCTAAATAAAATCATGGTCAAATTTCAGTATCCTTTGCCATTATTATCTGATCTGTTTGCTCGGACTAAGGGGTCCAGTTGGTTCACCAAGATAGATCTTTGTGGTGCGTATAACCTTGTGCGTATTAAGCAGGGGGATGAATGGAAAACAGCATTTAATACGCCCGAAGACCATTTTGAGTACTTGGTTATGCCTTTTGGACTCTCTAATGCTCCTTCTGTGTTCCAGTCCTTCATGCATGACAACTTCCGAGAATATCTGGATAAATTTATGATTGTGTATCTGGATGACATTTTGGTCTTTTCTGAGGACTGGGAGTCCCATGTGAAGCAGGTCAGGATGGTATTTCAGGTCCTGCGTGCTAATGCCTTATTTGTGAAGGGCTCAAAATGTCTCTTCGGAGTACAGAAGGTCTCCTTTTTGGGTTTTATTTTTTCTCCTTCTACTATTGAGATGGACCCAGTCAAGGTCCAGGCTATTCATGACTGGACTCAGCCTACATCTGTTAAGAGTCTTCAGAAGTTCTTGGGTTTTGCTAATTTTTACCGTCGCTTCATTGCTAATTTTTCTGGCGTGGTTAAACCCTTGACGGATTTGACCAAGAAGGGTTCTGATGTGACTAATTGGTCTCCTGCGGCCGTGGAAGCCTTTCGGGAGCTGAAGCGCCGGTTTTCTTCGGCTCCAGTTTTGTGTCAGCCTGATGTCTCTCTTCCTTTTCAGGTCGAGGTTGATACTTCTGAGATTGGAGCAGGGGCTGTTTTGTCGCAGAGAAGCTCTGATTGCTCTTTGATGAAACCTTGTGCTTTCTTTTCAAGAAAGTTTTCGCCTGCCGAGCGGAATTATGATGTTGGTAATCGGGAGTTGTTGGCTATGAAGTGGGCATTTGAGGAGTGGCGACATTGGCTCGAGGGAGCTAAGCATCGTGTGGTGGTCTTGACTGATCACAAAAATCTGATTTATCTCGAGTCTGCCAAGCGGCTGAATCCTAGACAGGCTCGTTGGTCGTTGTTTTTCTCCCGTTTCGATTTTGTGGTCTCGTACCTTCCTGGTTCGAAGAACGTGAAGGCTGATGCTCTTTCTAGGAGTTTTGTGCCTGACTCTCCGGGAGTTTCAGAGCCGGCTGGTATCCTCAGAGAGGGAGTGATTTTGTCTGCCATTTCCCCAGATTTGCGACGAGTGCTGCAGAAATTTCAGGCGGATAGACCTGACCGTTGCCCACCAGAGAGACTGTTTGTCCCAGATAGATGGACCAGCAGAGTTATTTCCGAGGTTCATTCTTCGGTGTTGGCAGGCCATCCTGGGATTTTTGGTACCAGAGATTTGGTGGCTAGGTCCTTCTGGTGGCCATCCTTGTCGCGGGATGTGCGTTCCTTTGTGCAGTCCTGTGGGATTTGTGCTCGGGCTAAGCCTTGCTGATCTCGTGCCAGCGGTTTGCTTTTGCCTTTGCCTGTCCCGAAGAGGCCTTGGACGCACATTTCCATGGATTTTATTTCGGATCTTCCAGTCTCTCAGAGAATGTCTGTCATCTGGGTGGTGTGTGATCGTTTTTCCAAAATGGTCCATTTGGTGCTCTTGCCTAAGTTGCCTTCCTCCTCCGATTTGGTTCCTCTATTTTTTCAGAATGTGGTTCGCTTGCATGGCATCCCTGTAAATATTGTGTCTGACAGAGGATCCCAGCTTGTGTCCAGATTTTGGCGGATTTTTTGTGCTAAGATGGGCATTGATTTGTCTTTTTCGTCGGCCTTCCATCCTCAGACGAATGTCCAAACCGAGCGAACTAATCAGACCTTGGAAACTTATTTAAGATGTTTTGTTTCTGCTGATCAGGATGATTGGGTGACATTTTTGCCATTGGCCGAGTTTGCCCTTAATAATCGGGCTAGTTCTGCTACTTTGGTTTCGCCTTTTTTCTGCAATTCTGGTTTTCATCCTCATTTCTCCTCGGGTCAGGTCGAGCCTTCTGACTGTCCTGGGGTGGATTCTGTGGTGTATAGGTTGCAGCAGATTTGGAACTATGTGGTGGACAATTTAAAGTTGTCACAGGAGAAGGCTCAGCGCTTTGCCAACCGCCGTCGCGGTGTGGGTCCCCGACTTCGTGTTGGGGATTTGGTATGGCTGTCTTCTCGGTATGTTCCTATGAAGGTCTCCTCTCCTAAATTCAAGCCTCGCTTCATCGGTCCTTATAAGATTTTGGAAATCCTTAACCCGGTGTCATTTCGTTTGGACCTCCCAGCGTCGTTTGTCATTCATAACGTGTTCCATAGGTCTTTGTTGTGGAGGTATGTGGTGCCTGTGGTTCCTTCTGTTGAGCCCCCTGCCCCGGTGCTGGTTGAGGGCGAATTGGAGTACGTGGTGGAGAAGATCTTGGATTCTCATGTTTCTAGACAGAGGCTTCAGTATTTGGTTAAGTGGAAGGGCTATGGTCAGGAGGATAATTCCTGGGTTGTCGCCTCTGATATTCATGCGGCCGATTTGGTTCGTGCCTTCCATGTGGCTCATCCTGATCACCCTGGGGGTTTTGATGAGGGTTCGGTGACCCCTCCTCAAGGGGGGGTACTGTTGTGAACTCTGTTTTTGGGCTCCCTCTTGTGGTCACAAGTGGTACTTTGTGAGTGCTGTCTTTGGGCTCCCTCTGGTGGCTCTTTGTGTCATTCTGCAGGTCTGAGGCTGGTTCAGCTGTCTCGTTATCTGTTAGCTGGTTTCCTATTTAGCTCACCTGGACTTTCAGTGGTTGCCTGCTGTCGATGTATTCAGTGCTATTTTGATCTCTCCTGAATCCCTTCGTTATCAGTCTCGCCAAGAGAAGCTAAGTTTCTGTTTGGTTATTTTTTGCTCATCAGTGTTCAATATGTTTCTTGGTTATTTATTTCTCCTTGTCCAGCTTGCTAATATGTGATTTCCTTGCTTGCTGGTAGCTCTAGGGGGCTGAGTTTCTCCCCTCACACCGTTAGTTGGTGTGGGGGTTCTTGTATTCTCAGCGTGGATATTTTGTATAGGGTTTTTTTACTGACCGCACAGTTCCCTGCCTGTCTTCTGCTATCTAGTATTAGTGGGCCTCATTTGCTGAATCTGTTTTCATTTCTACGTTTTGTATTTTCCCCTTACCTCACCGTTATTATTTGTTGGGGGCTTCCTATATCTTTGGGGTCATTTCTCTGAGGCAAGTGAGGTCTTACTTTCTCTATAGGGGTAGCAAGCTTCTCAGGCTGCGTCGAGACGTCCAGGAATTTAGGCACGTTCACCGGCTACCTTTAGTGTGTTTGTTAGGATCAGGTTTTGCGGTCAGTCCAGTTACCACCTCCCTAGAGCTCGTTCTATGTTCAGTAACTTAGCTAGTTCATTCTGTGATCCTCAGCCACTAAGGATCATAACAGGGTTCCTCATCTCCTATGTGGGAGCGGGCGATGGTGCAGGTGCAGACACCTGAAGCATGGCCACTTACTGCCTAGTCACCTGGGAATCGAGCTTTAGGAAGCAGATGGAGAAAGCCCCCAGGATCCCAAAGAACTACTATAGAAGTAGACACCTGAAGAGGATTACTGTATTATCCTCCTTATAATTTTTTTCTGGCTTTGCACTTTCTTCAAAGCATTTGCGTTTATAACGACAATTAACTACCTTTTCAAAATTTGAATGTTCAAAAGACATGAAACATGAGGCAAAGAGGGGGAGGAGAGGCGAGGAAGAGACACACCAGGCACAGCTGAGGCAGGGGTACACTGTCAAAGGCCTGAACCAATTTTATGACACAATCTCAGCGTCAATGCCCTGATCACTGGATATTTTTTGCACAGAAGGAAAAAAATTTAAAGATGGTCAAGAAATAACTGGCCAACAAAATCAGCGTTCTTTCCAATTCCTCTTCGAACTTCAGCTTTTGGTCTATTGGGCTATTGTATGGGTCACCGGTGTATCGACAAGACAACCCGAGGTCTCCTGGAGACCTCTATGGTTGTCAGTAGTGATGAGCAAGTGTACTCTTTGCTCGGGTGACCTCTGAGTATTTGTTAGTGTTTGGAGATGTAGTTTTCATTACGGCAGCTGAATGATATACAGATATCAGCCAGTCTGAGTACATGTGGGTGTTGCCTGGTTGCTAGGTAATCGCCACATGTAATGAAGCTGGCTAATAGCTGTAAATCTTGCTGCTGAGGTGCTGAAAACTAAATCTCCGAGCAGTCATGAATACTCGGAGACCACCCGAGCGTGCTCAGGAAAACCCAAGCAACGAGTACACTCGCTCATCACTAGCTGTCAGTGCCGGATTGCTGTGAGCGCCACCTGGTGGTTGGCTCTCATAGCAAGTGAAAAAATCTGCTATATAGAGGCGATCTGATCATCATCTCTATGTAGCAGAACCAATCGAGCTATGGCAGCTTCTAGTCTAGACTATTGAAGCATGCCAAAAGTAAGAAAAAAATGTTTTCAAAAATATAAAAAAATAAAAAAAATCTAAAAGTTCAAGTCATGCACTTTTTGCCCCATTTATAATAATAATAATAATAATAATAATAATTATTATTTATTTATGTAGCACCATTGATTCCATCATGCTGTACATTAGAAGGGGTTACAAATTACATATATCACTTACAGTAAGCTAACTAACAATTACAAACTGATACAGAGGGGCAAGGACCCTGCCCTTGTGAGCTTACATTCTACAGGATGGTGGGGAAGATGACAATAGGATGAGGTGTACAGCAGCTCCGGCGTTGGTGAGGCGTTAGCTTCGGTAGTGGTGAGGAGGCAGTGGGGTCAGTGCAGGCTGTAAGCTTTCCTGAATAGGTGGGTTTTCAGGCTCCGTCTGAAGGATCTGAATGTGGTTGATAGTCGGATGTGTTGGGGCAAAGAATTCCAGAGGATGGGAGATATTCGAGAGAAGTCTTGGAGGCAGTTGGATGAGGAGCGAATAAGTGTGGAGGAGAGAAGCAAGTGAGGGATGATATCGGGAGATTAGTTCAGAGATTTATGGAGGAGACAGATTATGGATGGCTTTGTAGATCATTATTAGTCATTTGAACTGAATATGCTGAGGGAATTGGAGCCAGTGAAGAGGTTGGCAGAGGGCGGAAGTGGAGGAGTAGCGAGGAGAGAGATGAATTAGTCAGGCAGCAGAGTTAAGGATGGACTGGAAAGGTGCAAGGGTGTTAGCAGGGAGGCCACATAAAAGGATGTTGCAGTAGTCGAGGCGGGAGATGATGAGGACATACAAAGGCATTTTAGTAGATTGAGGGTTGAGGAAAGGAGGGATTCTGGTGATATTTTTTGAGCTGGATGCGACAGGAGGTGGAATGAGCTTGGATGTGCAGTTTGAAGGACAGGGCAGAGTCAAGGGTTACTCCGAGGCAGCAGACTTCTGGTATGGGGGAAAGCGTGATGTCGTTAATTGCAATAGATAGGTCACGTAAGGAAAATCTATGAGATGGAGGAAATATGATGAGTTCAGATTTGTCCACATTGAGTTTGAGGAAGCAAGAGGAGAAGAAGGAGGATATGGATGATAGACACTCCTGGATTCTGGACAGCAGAGAGGGGACGTCTGGGCCAGAGAGGTAGATCTGAGTGTCATCAGCATAAAGGTTGTACTGAAATCAATGGGACATTATGAGTTGTCCCAGGCCAAGTGTATAGATTGAGAAGAGTAAGGGTCCTAGAACAGAGCCTTGAGGGACTCCAACAGAGAAAGGGTGGGATGAGGAGGTAGTGTGGGAGTGGGAGACGCTGAATGTGCGGTTGGAAAGGTATGAGGAGATAAAACACTAAAAACATCAAACAAACACATATTTGGAATCACCGCATTCAGAATCGCCCAATCTAACAATAAAAAAGGGATTAACCTGATCACTAAACGGTGTTGGGAGAAAAAAGTCAAAATGGCAGAATTACATGTTTTTTTGGTGCCATGACATTGCATTAAAATTCAATAATGGGTGATCAAAAGATCATATCTGCACCAAAATCATATCATTAAAAATGCCAGCTCAGCATACAAAAAATAAGCCCTCACCCAACCTGAGATAACAAAAAATGGAAACGCTGTGGGTCTCGGAAAATGACACTTTTTTTAACCCCTTCAAGACGCAGCCCTTTTTCGTTTTTGCATTTTCGTTTTTCCCTCCCCTCGTTCCCAGAGCCATAATTTTTTTTATTTTTCCATCAATATGGCCATGTGAGGGCTTATTTTTTGCGGGACGAGTTGCACTTTTGAAGAACACCATTGGTTTTACCATGTCTTGTACTAGAAAAAATTTCCAAGTGTGGTGAAATTGCAAAAAAAGTGCAATCCCACACTTGTTTTTTGATTGACTTTTTTGCTGGATTCACTAAATGCTAAAACTGACCTGCCATTGTGATTCTTCTCCACGTCATTACAAGTTCATAGACATCAAACATGTCTAGGTTATTTTTTATCTAAGTGGTGAAAAAAAATTCCAAACTTTGCTAAAAAAAAAAAAGCGTAATTTTCCGATACCCGTAGCGTTCCATTTTTCAGGATCTTGGGTCGGGTGAGGGCTTATTTTTTGCATGCTGAGCTGACGTTTTTAATTACACCACTTTTGTGCAGATACGTTCTTTTGATCGCCCGTTATTGCATTTTAATGCAATGTCGTGGCGATAAAAAAAACGTAATTCTGGCGTTTTGAATTTTATTCTTGCTACGCCGTTTAGCTATCAGGTTAATCCTTTAATCATATGACGGGAGTCGACGATGTGCGCATTTCAGGCCCGATGGCTGGAAGCGGTAGTTAAATGCTGCTGTCAGCGTTTGACAGTGGCATTTAACTAGTTAATAGCGGCGGGTGGATCACAATTCCTCCTGCCGCTATTGCGCGCACATGTCAGCTGTAAAAAGCAGCTGACATGTTGCGACTTTGATGTGGGCTCAGCGCCGGAGCTCACATCAGAGGGGGAGACACGACATGCGCCGTACTAGTACGGCGCATGTCGTGAAGAGGTTAACAAACTTTGGAATTTTTTTCCACCACTTAAATAAAAAAGAACTTACACATGTTTGGTGTCCATGAATTCGTAATGACCTGGAGAATCATAATGGCAGGTCAGTTTTAGCATGTGATGAGCATAGTAAAAAAAAAAATCCAAAAAAACTTTTTTTGCAATTTCACCACACTTGGATTTTTTTTTCCTATTTTTGAGTACATGGTATGGTAAAACCAATGGTGTCATTCAAAAGGACAAATTGTTCTGCAAAAAACAAACCCTCACACTGCCATATTGACCAAAAAAAAAAAAAGTTATGGCTCAGAGAAGAAGGGGATCAAAAACAGAAATGCAAATATGAAAAAGGACATGGTCTTGAAGGGGTTAAAGTGGAGTAAAAATGTGACACCATTGTTTTCAGCAGCGATCTAGGAGTTGTAGATACTTCAAGGAGTCTTCCCCATGCTGTTCTCCTTCCTTTCAGCACTTTTTTGATCAATTTCAACATTTTCAACACCCCCCAGACCTTCTTGTAGTGTCTGCAAGAAAAATGCTAGGATTTCCCATTGACTCAAGTTATACTCATTACCTGAAATGAGCATCAGATAATTATAAATTGCTCGGTTTGAGTAAAAAGAATAATTCAAACATCCAAGCATTTTAGTGCTCGCTCATCTCTAGTGACAATGTTTGAAACCAGCCCATGGAAACGTGCCTAAAATAAGTTATGTACTTTACAGCATGGTGACCTCCAGATTTGATTGGATCTTAAGAAGAGAACATAAAGTCATCATGCTGTTCCATGGGTTTTATGCTACAGCATTAGCTAGTGAATTTTTATTTTAAAAATAATAATGGAAAACAGCAGCATTACTCAGGCATATGGAAAAGGATAATGTATAATATGGAGAAAAAAAACACCATTTGGCATTTTATATTCATCGGCAGCTCAATGAATGAACAGTAGTTTTCACATGTAATATGCTGCATCAATGAAGCGATGGCCGGGGGACCACCACGGTGCAGGAAGACTACTGTACACAGGATGAGGTGCAAACAACAAAGGGTAGATTTATTGGGAGGCAAGGAATGAAGGGAATGAGGAAGATGCAAACAGGGGCATACAATGGCAACAGACAATTTACAAGAGTTATGAACTTTAACTTTTCCATAAAGCAGCAAGGTGCTACAACTATTGCAGACTCAAAATATGTCTAACAAGCAAATGTAAACAATAAATGAGTGATGATGCTACTCTATGTTTAACCTCCCTGGCATTTACTAAGTAGGCCACACGGCTCCCGTGTACTGACTATTGAAGCCTACACTAGGCCCTAACAGGTGCACCAAACAGGAACAGACTCACGGTGATGTTAGAGAATCAGATCCAGTCCCAGCGGGGCCCCCAGCAGTCTAATGCGGTGGTGCGCATGGCTTTCTGTCAGCTCTGTGAAAAGTGGTCTTCTCCTTGTTTCTGGATCCTAGGGATGCTCCTGGAAACTGTAAATCCCTTTCTCTGTATCTTTGTGGCTCTCTTGCAGCTATATCAGGACACAGTTCTTCTCTCTTTCAGCTATCAGCACAAAAAGTCCTCTCTGCAGCAGCCTCAGCTCACACATGCTGCTCCAGCTCCACACCTGCACTCTGCACAGACTAGTTCATTACAAGGATTATTGCAGGGGAGAAGCAGAACATTCTATCATGCCAGACAAGGGGGTGCAGCCTTTTAAAGTGACAACGTGTTCCTTACTGTCCATAACAGCACCACCCTCTTACATCAACAACATGCCACTACTAGAGGTTCTGTTGAAGCTGGAGTTTTGACTTTATTTCTCAAATACACTTGTGGACATGTTGTCAGGACTCTGAACATTTTTTATTACCTTTTGTGCATTACTGCCCTTTTCCAAAATGGCGTCTTTGTTCTCATTTGTGCTGTGTCTTCCTGTTATAAAACTCCACCCCAGCCTTCAGTCTGTGCTAGAGTATTCTACCTTGCATCCAGCTCCTGACTCTGATAACTTCCTGGCTATATACCTGCTCCTGTGAACCTGTGTGGTGATCCTGCTACTCTGCTCTGAGTTCCTGCTGCATATACGAGTTTCCAGTAATCCTCCTTCATCTGCTGCTCGTGTTTACTTCCATCTGCATTTGCTGGACATGTAAGCTGTTGCTGCTCTGCAAAAACCTGAGACTATTACCCAGGCCTCCCTGGTTGAGCTAAGATATTATTTGAACTGCCTTATAAGCATATCTATCTGTGTTTGGACTAAAATAAGGACTTATTCATGTCAAGTATCCTCAAGAATAATTGTGCTTGATAGACTTTCTGCGTGATTGCATTTTCCTCTGAAGTTTCTATAGACTGTTAAGCTGCGTTTAATATTTACACCAAGTGTTGTGGACTTGAGTTTCTCTCTGCACCTGTTTGAATCACCGTGTGATAATATAGACTTTACCACTTATAAAACTGTGTCCTGTAGTTGTCTTGTTCCACGCAAAGAGTCTCCTAAGTTATCCCCTATAATTATTACAGGATACTCTAGCCACAAAATAGGAGACTGCTGGAACAATGACTGTAAAGAGCAGATTAGAGCAGGTGTTTTCCATAATTAGATCACTGCAGAAAGATGTGGAAGGTCTGCAAAAGAAGTTTGGAAGCTTTGAATACAATCAACAAGTGTTTGGACAGACTTTGCAGGACTTAAGCACCCGCATGGCAGCCCAGGAAAACAAACTTGCTGGCATAGAGTCCCAGTATGGACGGGCTTTTCAGGACATAAGCACGCAAATAGCTGCACAAGCGACTTTACCCTCTGGGCAACCACCACCAGATAGCCCACCTAAGTTGTGCCCATTCAGATGTAATGGTGATCGTGACAAATTTTGTGGCTTTGTGATTCAATGTATGCTATATTTTGATGTGCATGCTGACCGTTTTCCTAATGATAGATCCAAAGTATTGTGTGTAATAATGCTGCTGACCGCATGAGCGCTCGCCTGGGCAAATCCGATGATTGAGTCTCATGACCCACGGTTAAATAACTTGGATGATTTCTTGGCCGCTATGGCATTAATGTTTGATGACCCTAATCGCCGTGCAACCACTGAATCTGCTTTATTGTCTTGACGCCAGGCTAAACGTTCTGTTATTGAGTATGCTACTGAATTCAGGAGATTAGCGGTAGATACCAATTGGGACAGTTATGCACAATTACCTATTTTTAAAAGGGGTCTGTCTAGTATTGTAAAAGATGAACTAGCACGCTCTGAGTCACCACAAGAGCTAGAGACATTTATACAGCATTGTGTGCGCATAGACATTTGCCTTACTGAGCGTAGGCAGGAGAATTTTGCTACATATAACTGTATTTCTAACTTTTCCAAAGAGCCTGCAGGTAAAACATCTCGGGAGGAGGCGGTGCCCATGCAAATTGATTCCGTTCAGAGGCGTGAGATCAATGAGCGCCGGGAGCATCGCCTGAAAGTCTATGTTTCTACTGCTGCCAGTCTGACCACTTCTTGATCAATTGTTCTAAGTGTCCTAGACGGCCTAACAAGGTGCTAGCAGCAGTAGGGGAGTATGACAACTGTGATGATGAATCTGACATCTCTGAATGTAGCCTGCCTTTAAACGCTGTATTCCATTCACTTTCTATGACTTCACCCCCAAGGAGCTTAAGGAAAAGAACTCTCACTGTTCTCTCCCTATTAAGATCCTGTGTTCAGGACAGTGGATTTCCAGTGCAGCTATGATTGACTCTGGTGCAGGTGGCAATTTCATGGATATCGCATTTGCCAAGGAATATGGTATTGAAATTCAGCAAAGAGCCTCTCCAACTACCTTGGAAACAGTGGATGGGTCACCTTTAATCTCTGGGCCTGTGGATCAGGAGACCGTACCCCTTGAAATTGTGTTGGAGCCTAATCATCAAGAGCAATTTTCTTTCTTGCTAATTTCTTCTCCTCATTTTCCTGTGATTTTAGGCATTCCTTGGTTGTGTTCTCAGAACCCAATTATCAACTGGGAGACCAAGGAGATTATCTTTCCAACAAGGAGCAACTCAGCACTAACAGAAGCTGTCCCTGAGTCCACGGCTACGGAACCACATGTACAGGTATTTTCTTTACCTCCAGCATATAAAGAGTTTTCTGACATCTGTGACAAGAAGAATGCAGATCATCTTCCTCCACACAGGCATTATGACTGTCCCATTGAGCTGCTTTCTGGGGCAGCTATTCCTTTTGGTAACGTATACCCTTTGGCGGCACCTGAGCTTCAAGCCTTAAAGGAGTATATTGATGAAAATCTGACCAAAGGCTTCATACGTACTTCTTCCTCACCAGCAGGGGCACCTATATTTTTTGTAATAAAGAAGGATGGGACCCTGAGACCCTGTGTTGACTATCGGGAACTCAATAAGGTAACCGTACAAAACCGTTACCCTTTGTCTCTGATTCCCAGATCACTGGAAAGAGTCCGCCAAGCTAAGGTGTTCTCTAAACTTGATCTTCATGGTGGTAGTTCATCGCCTGACTAAAGCTGCTCATTTTTTTCCATGCACCGGCCTCCCCTCAGCTAAAGATACAGTGAACTTGGTTATACAGAATGTCTTTCAGTTGCATGGGGTTCCGGATGAGATCATTTCTGACCATGGGGTACAGTTCACTTCAAGATTCTGGAAGGGGTTTTGCTCTGCACTCAATATTAATGTCTGTCTTTCTTCCGCTTACCATCCCCAGACAAATGGTCAGACTGAGCGTACCAACCAGACGCTGGAACAATATCTAAGATGCTATGTCAGCCATCTCCAGGATGATTGGTTGGAGTTGCTGCCGTTAGCTGAATTTTCATATAACAATTCTCAGAGCGCCTCCACTATATTTACACCTTTCTTTGACAATCTGGGCTATCATCCATGTTTCTTACCTAGGTCTCCAATCAAATCTCCGGTTCCAGCAGTGGAGGAAAGGCTGACTGCGATGAGGCAAAATCTGGAGGTTCTGAAGGAATCCCTGATCAAAGCTCAAGAACGTTATAAGAGATCAGCTGATAGATTCCGTAAACCTGCACCCATGTTCAAGGTAGGAGATTCCGTGTGGTTAGCAACTAAGAATCTGAACTTAAAAGTTCCTTCACAAAAACTTGGACAGAAATTCATTGGCCCTTTCAAGATCAACGGTATTGTGAGCTCTGTGGCTTGCCGGGTGAAGCTGCCTAGGACTATGAAGGTACATCCAGTTTTTCATGTAACTTTACTAAAGCCTGTATCTCCTAATACCTTCCAGGGATGTGTTGTGCCACCTCCACAGCCTGTGGTGATTGATGGGCAAGAACAATTTGTGGTGGAGGAAATTGTTGATTCCAGGATTCGCAGGAATCGGCTCCAATATCTGATAAGATGGCAGGGATATCCCCCTGACTAAGACTCTTGGGAACCCATGGAAAACATCAATGCCCAACAGAAGATTTCTCATTTTCATCAGAGATTCCCCGAGAAACAAGGTCCAGGATTGTCCTGAGGCCGCTTCTAAGGAGGGAGTAATGTCAGGACTCTGAACATTTTTTATTACCTTTTGTTCATTACTGCCCTTTTCCAAAATGGCATCTTTGGTCTCATGTGCACTGTGTCCTCCTGCTATAAAACTCCACCCCAGCCTTCAGTCTGTGCTAGAGTATTCTGCCTTGCATCCAGCTCCTGACTCTGATGACTCCCTGGCTATATACCTGCTCTTGTGAACCTGTGTGGTGATCCTGCTACGAGTTCCTGCTGCATATACCAGTCTCCAGTAATCCTCCTTCATCTGCTGCTCTTGTTTACTTCCATCTGCATTTGCTGGACATGTAAGCTGTTGCTGCTCTGCAAAAACCTGAGACTATTACCCAGGCCTCCCTGGTTGAGCTAAGATATTATTTGAACTGCCTTATAAGCATATCTATCTGTGTTTGGACTAAAATGAGACCTTATTCGTGTCAAGTATCCTCAAGAATAATTGTGCTTCATAGACTTTCTGCGTAATTGCATTTTCCTTTGAAGTTTCCTATAGACTGCTAAGCTGCGTTTAATATTTACACCAAGTGTTGTGGACTTGAGTTTCTCTCTGCACCTGTTTGAATCACCGTGTGATAATATAGACTTTACCACTTATAAAACTGTGTCCTGTAGTTGTCTTGTTCCACGCAAAGAGTCTCCTAAGTTATCCCCTATAATTATTACAGGATACTCTAGCCACAAAATAGGAGACTGCTGGAACAATGACTGTAAAGAGCAGATTAGAGCAGGTGTTTTCCATAATTAGATCACTGCAGAAAGATGTGGAAGGTCTGCAAAAGAAGTTTGGAAGCTTTGAATACAATCAACAAGTGTTTGGACAGACTTTGCAGGACTTAAGCACCCGCATGGCAGCCCAGGAAAACAAACTTGCTGGCATAGAGTCCCAGTATGGACGGGCTTTTCAGGACATAAGCACGCAAATAGCTGCACAAGCGACTTTACCCTCTGGGCAACCACCACCAGATAGCCCACCTAAGTTGTGCCCATTCAGATGTAATGGTGATCGTGACAAATTTTGTGGCTTTGTGATTCAATGTATGCTATATTTTGATGTGCATGCTGACCGTTTTCCTAATGATAGATCCAAAGTATTGTGTGTAATAATGCTGCTGACCGCATGAGCGCTCGCCTGGGCAAATCCGATGATTGAGTCTCATGACCCACGGTTAAATAACTTGGATGATTTCTTGGCCGCTATGGCATTAATGTTTGATGACCCTAATCGCCGTGCAACCACTGAATCTGCTTTATTGTCTTGACGCCAGGCTAAACGTTCTGTTATTGAGTATGCTACTGAATTCAGGAGATTAGCGGTAGATACCAATTGGGACAGTTATGCACAATTACCTATTTTTAAAAGGGGTCTGTCTAGTATTGTAAAAGATGAACTAGCACGCTCTGAGTCACCACAAGAGCTAGAGACATTTATACAGCATTGTGTGCGCATAGACATTTGCCTTACTGAGCGTAGGCAGGAGAATTTTGCTACATATAACTGTATTTCTAACTTTTCCAAAGAGCCTGCAGGTAAAACATCTCGGGAGGAGGCGGTGCCCATGCAAATTGATTCCGTTCAGAGGCGTGAGATCAATGAGCGCCGGGAGCATCGCCTTCGTGAAAGTCTATGTTTCTACTGCTGCCAGTCTGACCACTTCTTGATCAATTGTTCTAAGTGTCCTAGACGGCCTAACAAGGTGCTAGCAGCAGTAGGGGAGTATGACAACTGTGATGATGAATCTGACATCTCTGAATGTAGCCTGCCTTTAAACGCTGTATTCCATTCACTTTCTATGACTTCACCCCCAAGGAGCTTAAGGAAAAGAACTCTCACTGTTCTCTCCCTATTAAGATCCTGTGTTCAGGACAGTGGATTTCCAGTGCAGCTATGATTGACTCTGGTGCAGGTGGCAATTTCATGGATATCGCATTTGCCAAGGAATATGGTATTGAAATTCAGCAAAGAGCCTCTCCAACTACCTTGGAAACAGTGGATGGGTCACCTTTAATCTCTGGGCCTGTGGATCAGGAGACCGTACCCCTTGAAATTGTGTTGGAGCCTAATCATCAAGAGCAATTTTCTTTCTTGCTAATTTCTTCTCCTCATTTTCCTGTGATTTTAGGCATTCCTTGGTTGTGTTCTCAGAACCCAATTATCAACTGGGAGACCAAGGAGATTATCTTTCCAACAAGGAGCAACTCAGCACTAACAGAAGCTGTCCCTGAGTCCACGGCTACGGAACCACATGTACAGGTATTTTCTTTACCTCCAGCATATAAAGAGTTTTCTGACATCTGTGACAAGAAGAATGCAGATCATCTTCCTCCACACAGGCATTATGACTGTCCCATTGAGCTGCTTTCTGGGGCAGCTATTCCTTTTGGTAACGTATACCCTTTGGCGGCACCTGAGCTTCAAGCCTTAAAGGAGTATATTGATGAAAATCTGACCAAAGGCTTCATACGTACTTCTTCCTCACCAGCAGGGGCACCTATATTTTTTGTAATAAAGAAGGATGGGACCCTGAGACCCTGTGTTGACTATCGGGAACTCAATAAGGTAACCGTACAAAACCGTTACCCTTTGTCTCTGATTCCCAGATCACTGGAAAGAGTCCGCCAAGCTAAGGTGTTCTCTAAACTTGATCTTCATGGTGGTAGTTCATCGCCTGACTAAAGCTGCTCATTTTTTTCCATGCACCGGCCTCCCCTCAGCTAAAGATACAGTGAACTTGGTTATACAGAATGTCTTTCAGTTGCATGGGGTTCCGGATGAGATCATTTCTGACCATGGGGTACAGTTCACTTCAAGATTCTGGAAGGGGTTTTGCTCTGCACTCAATATTAATGTCTGTCTTTCTTCCGCTTACCATCCCCAGACAAATGGTCAGACTGAGCGTACCAACCAGACGCTGGAACAATATCTAAGATGCTATGTCAGCCATCTCCAGGATGATTGGTTGGAGTTGCTGCCGTTAGCTGAATTTTCATATAACAATTCTCAGAGCGCCTCCACTATATTTACACCTTTCTTTGACAATCTGGGCTATCATCCATGTTTCTTACCTAGGTCTCCAATCAAATCTCCGGTTCCAGCAGTGGAGGAAAGGCTGACTGCGATGAGGCAAAATCTGGAGGTTCTGAAGGAATCCCTGATCAAAGCTCAAGAACGTTATAAGAGATCAGCTGATAGATTCCGTAAACCTGCACCCATGTTCAAGGTAGGAGATTCCGTGTGGTTAGCAACTAAGAATCTGAACTTAAAAGTTCCTTCACAAAAACTTGGACAGAAATTCATTGGCCCTTTCAAGATCAACGGTATTGTGAGCTCTGTGGCTTGCCGGGTGAAGCTGCCTAGGACTATGAAGGTACATCCAGTTTTTCATGTAACTTTACTAAAGCCTGTATCTCCTAATACCTTCCAGGGATGTGTTGTGCCACCTCCACAGCCTGTGGTGATTGATGGGCAAGAACAATTTGTGGTGGAGGAAATTGTTGATTCCAGGATTCGCAGGAATCGGCTCCAATATCTGATAAGATGGCAGGGATATCCCCCTGACTAAGACTCTTGGGAACCCATGGAAAACATCAATGCCCAACAGAAGATTTCTCATTTTCATCAGAGATTCCCCGAGAAACAAGGTCCAGGATTGTCCTGAGGCCGCTTCTAAGGAGGGAGTAATGTCAGGACTCTGAACATTTTTTATTACCTTTTGTTCATTACTGCCCTTTTCCAAAATGGCATCTTTGGTCTCATGTGCACTGTGTCCTCCTGCTATAAAACTCCACCCCAGCCTTCAGTCTGTGCTAGAGTATTCTGCCTTGCATCCAGCTCCTGACTCTGATGACTCCCTGGCTATATACCTGCTCTTGTGAACCTGTGTGGTGATCCTGCTACGAGTTCCTGCTGCATATACCAGTCTCCAGTAATCCTCCTTCATCTGCTGCTCTTGTTTACTTCCATCTGCATTTGCTGGACATGTAAGCTGTTGCTGCTCTGCAAAAACCTGAGACTATTACCCAGGCCTCCCTGGTTGAGCTAAGATATTATTTGAACTGCCTTATAAGCATATCTATCTGTGTTTGGACTAAAATGAGACCTTATTCGTGTCAAGTATCCTCAAGAATAATTGTGCTTCATAGACTTTCTGCGTAATTGCATTTTCCTTTGAAGTTTCCTATAGACTGCTAAGCTGCGTTTAATATTTACACCAAGTGTTGTGGACTTGAGTTTCTCTCTGCACCTGTTTGAATCACCGTGTGATAATATAGACTTTACCACTTATAAAACTGTGTCCTGTAGTTGTCTTGTTCCACGCAAAGAGTCTCCTAAGTTATCCCTTATAATTATTACACATGTGTGAGTTATTTTCATCATTGACATGAAAATCTTCATGTTCTTCAAGGAAAAGACATTTTCATGCGAATAAATATGATACATATTTAAAAAAAAATCCTTACTTTCTTTAGTAAGTAAGAAAGACTTAAGTTCTTACAACATATTTAAAATAGCACACTAGTTTTGGCTGACTTCTGTAACTTGGACCATGGTTCAGTGATCATGCAGAATTCATAAAATGAATGTACTTGTTAAGTTCCCAATTTACACACTCATCAGCACTTAAACTTAATTGTAGATGCCACAATACCTCATCATTATACGGAAGCTCAGCATTTTTAAGCTAACCTACTTATGAAATAATTGAACCTTTTCTATAGATGGGGCAATTTAATCTATAACATTACTTTAAGAGGGTGTCATTTAGAAAGTAAAATGGTGTTTGCATTTAATTTGTGCAGAGTTTGAATCCGATTAGTTTCTTTTCTAAATGTAATGTAATCTATTTATTACTTTATAATCTTTAGTTAAGAATATTTTTGATTAAAATTATTCAATATCTTTTGCCCTATTGGTTATAATACAATGTTAAAAGCAGATGCCTGGTACCTGACGAGTTAAGAAAAAACATTGACTATTAGCGGCAATATCCAAGATTACAAAATAAGGTACAGTGTATACACTTTTATTCCCAATAAGAGATGAGTGGATCAGGCAAAATTCAAATTCACCTGTCCACATGGATTTAACTGAGAACTTTGATTCACAGAGAAATTATTCTAGAAAATGTAACTTTCAATATTTGTGAATGTGACAGGTAGAAGCTGCACGGATGATTTGGAAGCATAAAGCAACTAGATGGGTTCATATGGATATAGCAGACAGGGAGAGTGGTCATCCCTGCCTAAGAGTCTGCAGAGAGATGTAGCTTGGGAGACACAGAACCTGTCTGGCTGTAATGGCCAGCTAGTGCTGAGCAGCTATTGGCAGAAGTAGAGAGAAAAGTCAGGAGTGATCTGTTATGAAAAAGAAGAGTGATAGCAACAACCAAAAGCCAGATTTACCCTTCCTTCCCCCCACACCACAACGCATAAGAAGGTATTGTGTACTGCACTGTGATGGACATTGTATAAAGAGAAGCAATTCTGTGTGATGAAAAGAAGCTAGAATAGAACCCCTGTAATAAACTTCTGGTCAGATTCACGTCATAGATGTGTGCTTGTAAATAGAGATGAATGAACGTCTTCGGAAAATAATTGCCAATTTCAAATTCCGCATGAACGTAGTACATTCGATTCATGTTCGCTTTCACGAGCATTTTTACTCAAAGCCGGCAAAAGTCGGTCACAGTTCAGTAAATCATTGCATTCCCATTAATGCTTTTGTTATTACTTTGGCTAGGATAGTGGTGCGGAAGTTATAGGGGGACATGTTTGATGAGTGGAGGGGGTGTAGAGAGTATAGAAGAGCGTCTTCTGTGATTGGCTGCCGAAGTCACATATCCCTGGCCACATAAAAAGAGGTCATCTTGTTTTGCTGGCACTATTTTCTCAGTGTCACAGTACAGAAAGGTCACTGCTTCTCTAGTGCTTGTGCTTAAAATGGACTTGTCAGTAAAATAGATCCAAATCGTTTGTGATGAAACTGTGTTTCAGTATCAAATCAGAAGATCAGATTTCCACTTAAAAATCATAAGGGCCAATATGGAGGTGCAGCCACGAGGCCTAATAAGCTACTCCAAATCATTTGTGATAAATCTGTGTTTCATTGGCAAATAAAAAGGCCAGATTTCCACTTAAAAATTGTTACGCCTAATATTTTGATGCATCTATGAGGTCCAATTACCTAATCCAAATTATTTTTTGTACTTCAGTGGCGAATCAGAAGGCCAAATTTTCACTTAAAAATTGGTGGACTAACAGTGTTGTCCAGGTACACTATCCAAGGAAATTAATAGTGATTGTTTATTTAGTGACAGGTAACTGGCAGCTGTGAAACAGCAGGTTACAAAAGGGGAAGGCTATTTACAACATGAGTGGGAAAAATTGAGGTCGCGGTGGAAGAGGGAAAAGGCTTGGTGTTAAACCTGTACTTTGGTTAGGTGTTAATGTGATTGAAACCTGAACAAACACCGTCTCGTAGAGTTGAGCGACTTTTACTTTTTTCGGATCGAGTCGGATTTCGCAAAACCCGACTTTGTCAAAAGTCGGGTGGGGTGAAATCGGCCGATTATTGCGAAAAGTCGGGAGCAGACTGAAACACGAAACCCAATGCAAGTCAATGGGGAATCAAAGTCGGCAGTGAGTGGAGGACAGGAAAACACCTACAGTGCCCATTTTAATGCTAGAAACATCAATTCTTATTACTGAAGCTTGCCAATCTTAATTTACTTTATAATAATAGTTAGGCATTGAAAACTGGGGGTCATTTGGCTAAAGTTGTGGATGGATAGGGCTGGCTCAAGATTTTCATGGGCCCAGGAAACGCGGAATACGTCACGGCGGTGGAGCAGGGAGAGGTAAGTATTTCAACTTTGCAAGTCCTGTAATCCTGAGCAAGCAGGGGGGCCCACTTGTTTGCATTGGCACTGGCACAGGGCCCCTCATAGTACGGCGGTGTGTTTGACGGTGGGTGGCGCCTCCCACCGGCAGAGACACTTTTGAGTACTATGAGGGGCCCTGTGCAGGGACGTCGCCAATGAGTATGCCCCCCACCTGATGAAGGAATCTGCACTTTCATCTGCACCTTCCTCTTTGTCCCCGTGTAAGGTGGTATAGAATGCGAGAAGGGAAACCTGACTTCCAGCAGGGTCAGATTCTGGCTGTGTAGAGTGCAAGGGGAATGTAGTGGTCTGGGTCAATGTACCAGCAGACTCATCTAGCAGTGGCTGGGCAATGGGCAGGATGAGGAGGAAACACAGTTAGTAGGCCCAAATAATAAAGTAGGCTAAATGCAGTTCAAAATTGGTAACAGGACTAAACTGACAGCATTGCTTGGTTCAGTGGAGGACAAATGTAATGAGGGGCAGACACAGTTAGTAGGCCCAAATAATTAAGTAGGCTAAATGCAGTTCAAAATTGGTAACAGGACTAAACAGGCAGCATTGCTTTGTTCAGTGGAGGACAACTGTAATGAGTGGCTGACACACTTAGTAGGCCCAAATAATTAAGTAGGCTAAATGCAGTTCAAAATTGGTAACAGGACTAAACTGGCGGCATTGCTTGGTTCAGTGGAGGACAACTGTAATGAGGGGCAGACACAGTTAGTAGGCCCAAATAATTAAGTAGGCTAAATGCAGTTCAAAATTGGTAACAGGATTAAACAGGCGGTATTGCTTTGTTCAGTGGAGGACAAATGTAATGAGTGGCTGACACAGATAGTAGGCCCAAATAATTAAGTAGGCTAAATGCAGTTCAAAATTGGTAACAGGACTAAACAGGCAGCATTGCTTTGTTCAGTGGAGGACAACTGTAATGAGTGGCTGACACACTTAGTAGGCCCAAATAATTAAGTAGGCTAAATGCAGTTCAAAATTGGTAACAGGACTAAACTGGCGGCATTGCTTGGTTCAGTGGAGGACAACTGTAATGAGGGGCAGACACAGTTAGTAGGCCCAAATAATTAAGTAGGCTAAATGCAGTTCAAAATTGGTAACAGGACTAAACAGGCGATATTGCTTTGTTCAGTGGAGGACAACTTTAATGAGTGGCAGACACAGTTAGTAGGCCCAAATAATAAAGTCGGCTAAATGTCTGCCAAAAAATTGTTCATAAATAAACAGGTGGCATAGCTAGGTACAGGGGTGGGCTCCTCTGCTGAGTAGCAGACAGTGGTAGTAGGCGCAAAGTATTAACTGGTCTAAATGGAGGCCAGGGCCCCTGTATATTTTAACTATCATCTATCATTTCAACAAATTTGTATTGCCAGTGCCATTGAAGGATTTAACAGCACAGACTACACAGTGGTGGAGCAAGGAGAGGTAAGTATTGCAAGTGGTAGAGCACTGTTCGAGCTGGGGGGAACACTCTCTCGTGGGCGGCGGTACTGGCACAGGGCCCCTCATATTACAATGGTGTGTCTGAAGTTGGTTGTTCCCAACCACCGTCAGAGACACTTCATTGTACTATCAGGGACCCTGTGCCAGTGCAGTCGCCCAAGAGTGGGCACACCCACCTGTCCAGGCAAACGGCACTCGCACGGGTGCTTGCGCCAGGTGGTGACCATGGCCCTGTGGGGGGAGTCAGCCCATTTATGGAGGTATAAAAATGGCCTATGGTGGACATTCAGCAGCTGCAAATGGAGGAATTGAAGAAGTCAGTAAGAGGATGCCAAAAGCAAGATATTTTTCAGGCAAGCTACATGTCAGCAGGGGAAGGTGGGGCCAAATAATTTGAAATCCATGATCATTCATTTTAATGAAGGTTAGATCATCGACATTATGGGTAGCCAGACGTGTCCTTTTTTTGGTCAGTATTGAACCAGCAGCACTGAAGACTCTTTCGGATAGCACACTAGCAGCAGGGCAAGTGAGCTCCTGTAATGCATATTCTGTCAATTCTGGCTAGGTGTCTATTTTAGATGCCCAGTAATCAAAGGGGAATGACCTGTGACCGAGAACATCGATGAGAAAGGAAAAGTAGTTCGTAACCATACTGGAAAAATGCTGTCTCCTGTCACTTTGAATCGATGCAGCAGTACCTGTCATGTCAGCGGTCATTGCGAAATTACTGGTGGACATGGCGGATTGAGAGAGGGTTGGTTATGGTATTCTTGATGTTGGCCTACATACAGTGTTTCCTACCAATATCCTTGTAATTACCTGACTGCTTTGGCCTTGCGACAATACCTCCACATTTGCTGCTGGTGGTGTCCTAACCGGTGGGCTTACAGTGAGGGAAGCAATGTAGCGTTGCTGACTACCTTCATTCTGAGCAGGTGCACCAACGGTACGTGATGTTTGGTAGTTAGTCCAGGCTTGCAAGTGCATGCTGGTTAAATGTCTACGCATGCACGTTGTATTTAAATTTTTAAGATTCTTCCCTCTGCTAAAGGTCTTTGAGCATTTCTTACAGATAACTCTTGACTGATCATTCGGATCTTGGTTAAAAAATTGCCACACTGCACTCTTCCTACTATCGAATACCTTTTCAGGCATTGCATGCTGTGCTACTTTCACCGGATGGCCACACTGTCCTAAAACTGTTTTTGTTTTTGACACATGTTTTTGGCCTGATACGGGGGCCTGCCAGATGACAGCTGTTGTGATGTAGATGGCTGCTGCAGATCATCCTCCTCCACTTCTGAGCTACTGGCAGCGGCACCCTCTTCCCCCAATGGCTGCCAATCTGGGTCAACAACTGGGTCATCTATCACCTCCTCTTCAATGTCATGTGCACCTTCCTCTGTGTCACCGTGTAAGGTGCTATAGCGTTCGGGACGGGGCACCATAGTCTCATCAGGGTCAGATTCTGGCTCAGTACACTGCGAGGGCAATGTAGTGATCTGAGTCAATGGAACAGCATAATAATCTAGCGGTGGCTGTGCATTAGTGCACTCCATGTCCTATTCATCTTGTAATGGGCAGTTAACAATTTCCCTTTCTAACCCAGGCACGGTATGTGTAAAGAGCTCCATGGAGTAACCTGTAGAGTCTCCTGATGCATCCTTCACTTTTGGTTTGCGTGGAGGACACAAGGAAACGTCTTGTTCCTGACCGGGAGCATCCACTGACGACTCGCTACTTTTATATTTTGAACTTTCTGAAGAGGAGGCGAAAGAGCTAGAGGCTGAGTCAGCAAGGAAAGCCAAACCTTTTTCCTGCTGCTCCGGCTTTAAAAGTGGTTTTACTACTCCAAGATAAGGGAGCCTTCGAGGCCTTCTGTAGCCAGACAATGACGCTGGCTCAACACCTCCAGCCTTAGGTGCTATTTTGCTTTTCCCACAACCACCATATGCTCCACCATCACCACCACCATCAGTACCAGCTGGCAACGACCGCCCATGGACTCTTCCCCAGACTTCCTCATTTTTGGGAGAATCTCTTTTTTTTGGGGGGAGACTGCACCAAAACTCAGGCCCAGTGTATAACACAACACAATGTAAGTGGCAGAACATGGCTGGCTGATATACGACAAACTAACAGAACTGACATATATCCACTTTGTGACAAATTGAATCTCCCTTTTATTGGGGGGAGACTGCACGAAAACTCAGGCCCAGTGTGTAACACAACACAATGTAAGTGGCAGAACGTGGCTGGCTGATATACGACAAACTAACAGAACTGACATATATCCACTTTGTGACAATTTGAATCTCCCTTTTATTGGGGGGAGACTGCACCAAAACTCAGGCCCAGTGTATAACACAACACAATGTAAGTGGCAGAACGTGGCTGGCTGATATACGACAAACTAACAGAACTGACGTATATCCACTTTGTGACAATTTGAATCTCCCTTTTTTTGGGGGGAGACTGCACCAAAACTCATGCCCAGTGTATAACACAACACAATATAAGTGGCAGAACGTGGCTGGAAGATATATGAAAAAATACAAGGACTGTAGTTCAATTTCAATCTCCCTACAATAATCTCAGGACAAGTATGGCAGCAATACAAAGGACTGCTGCACACAAAAGTGTGGACAAATAAACAAGATAACTGTGCAGAAAGGAGCAACAGGATTTTTGCTTTTAAAAAAGCAGTTGGTTTGCACAGCAGCGTGTAAACAGCAATGCAGCTATCAGGGAGCCTTATAAGGCAGCCTAATAAGCTACAGAGCTGATGCACAAAAATATACCCTCCACTGTCCCTGCAAAAAGAAGGTGGTGTTGGACAGTGGAAATCGCTACAA
This sequence comes from Ranitomeya variabilis, assembly GCF_051348905.1. NCBI lineage: Eukaryota > Metazoa > Chordata > Amphibia > Anura > Dendrobatidae > Ranitomeya > Ranitomeya variabilis. The sequence continues at coordinate 933,816,484 of NC_135232.1, read as the reverse complement.
CACAAGCGGTTTGGGGGTTAATCTTCCCTCCCTAACTATGTCCCTTCTCCTGATGAAGCTGCAGCAACCTCTCCCTATGCTAAGATCAGCAGAAGTAAGATAATGGTTGGCGTGCACGCCCCTTTATACCCCCTGTGACGCCGCAGAAAGCAAGCCAATCACTGTTATGCCCTTCTCTAAGATGGCGGAGACCGAGACCTATGTCATCACGCTGCCCACACTCTGCATCCTCCTTCATTGGCTGAAAAATGGCACTGAACGTGTCATATGAAACGCGACTTTGGCGCGAAGATCGCCGACTGCATGGCCGATCCCACACTTGGATCGGGTCAGGTTTCATGAAACCCGACTTTGCCGGAAGTCGGCGATTTTGAATTTGTCCGATCCGTTTCACTTAACCCTATGGTCTCTTCCTTTCCAAAGACCATGGACAACATATTTTACTGTGTGAGCTACTCAACTCACTTACTTTGGCAGCCACGTAGCGGTGCACCTTGTAGATGAGGCTCAATAACAGCATGTGCTACAATGGATGAGAAGAAAGGTCTCTTCTCATCTTCCTCCACCTTAATATTGCAAACAGTAAAATCATCAGAGGTGGCACCCCAATCACACAGGTTTCCCCTTGAGTCAAAAATTTTCAAACTCCAAACTAACTATGGGGAACTCATATGGGCCATTCTGAAGAGCTTTTCACACATTCTATTGCATGAGCATCAGAGGTCTTCTCCAAAGAATCAGTGAATCTGGAGGATGCATCTGCACCGATGCCAAAAAATTTTCATGTTGGATTTTTGGAACTGGACAAAAAAGGATTTGAGCAGAATCCAGGCCCTTGTCACCAGATATTAACTACCAAGAGTGCAAGTGATCCTGATGAGACTCAGATTCTAGAGGTTCACGCAAACTATACTGTGGTGTCAGGGCAGGAAGAGGATGAAGGTGACTCTCAAGGTGAGGAGTGTAAGAACAGAGAGGATGGCGATGAGATTGTGGATCCCACTTGGTTTGAACCCAGAGGTAAGCAGCTGAGTAGCTCAGCAGAGGAGGTGGAGGAGGAGGAAGATGAAGAGGTTACATTGCGGCTTCCCAAACAGACACAAAGTGATGCAACCATAACAAGCACTGTATCCTCAGCCACAACTCTGGCTGTGGCCAGCACCGGTTGAGAGTGTGCAGTTTGCAGGGGCAGCAAGGGTTGACTAGCATGGGCCTTTTTTGAGGCCGCAAAGGATGACTTAATCCAAGTCATTAAAGGCATAAGTTGCAATAATTTGACAACTACATGCATGATCTGGTACACGCACAATAAAAATGCCTTAGAGTGGGAATCTCACTGCGCTAAAATGCAGACTAGCAGACCTCGACAACCATGAGTAGTCCTATCAACTCCATGTGCTGCTTCTTCCTCCTCTATCACCATTCCAAGTCTTCTCACACAGGTCTCCTGTTGCATAAACTACAATTGTTTACCCACCATTATCGGGGTAAATGAAAGCCAGTCCGCTGTTACAGACGTAGACTTGACTGCTCCTTTTATGTTACCTAGCACAACACATCTTTCTCAATTCACCATATCATCTCCGCCTGCATCTCACTCACAGTCCATCAGTTTGTTCTGTTCCCTGTACTCTGCCCTCTCTCAGCACAGCAGTCAGCCCTCAGTCCCACAGTTGAGGTCACGTAAAATAATGTTTTATCTTACACATGGCAAAGCTAAAAGCTTGAATTCCACCATCTCCCATTTTTTGGAGACGGAAATGCTGCTTTTCCGCCTAGTGGATACAGACAGGTTCAGAAAGTTGATAGCTGTAGCAGTCCCCCAGTACCAGTTGTAAAGTCACCATTACTTCACTAAGAAAGTTGTGCCTGCGCTACACCAGCATGTCACCAAAAACATAATCCATTTCCTGAAAAAATCTATGTCTGTCAGAATGCAATTCACCATTGCCATCTGGACAAGCAAACATGGGCAGAGGCATTACATCTTGCTGACTGGGCACTGGGTGACTATGGTGACTATTGGGGCAGTCAGTCAAGGGGATGCTCCACAAGTCTTGGAATCCCCAAGGCTTGCAAGACAGAACCTCTGCATCTAACAGTTCCTCCACTGCTTCTTCCTCCTGCACCTCCACCTGTGCCCTCAATCTCTCCCTTAATAAGACATGCCTTCCAACAGTGCAGAAAGAATCCCCACTTTCGTACTGCATAGCCATAGCTTACTTCAATCAGACATTGTTTAAATTAATATGCCTTGGAGATCACAGTCACACAGCTCAAAAGTTGTGGACAGGTTTACAGTTCGAGTTAGAGCAATGGCTATCTCCATTGAACCAGGAGCAAGGAAAGGCCGTGTGTGTTAATGGTGCAAACCTATTGGCGGTCCTATGCCATGGCAACCTCATACATATGCCTTGCATGCTTCATGTCCCCAAGCTTGTGCCATGATTTCTCCTCCACTAATTCGGACTGAATGTGCTGCTGCAGATAGCACGGTCATTGTGTGCTCTCTTCCGACAATCGTACCCTGCAGGTCACCTACTTGCATCGCTACAGAGGTCTTTTGGCCCATCGATTAACCATTTGATTAGTGATGTTCCAGCATGGTGGAATTCCACTGTTCACATGTTGCAGTGGCTGTGGCAGCAGCGATGAGCCCTTGTGCAGTATGTCCTTTTGCATAGCCTGGGCCAATGCAGTCTGGATGTGGTGCAAATCCCGCTTTCAGAGTGGGTACAACTGAATGACCTTTGCAACCACCTGCACAGTCTTGAAATGGCTACTAAGATGGTTGGTTCTGCTGCTTACAGTGCTGTCAAAAGCATCACTTTTATGGTCATTTACATGCTGGTGCATACGTTGAATAGTCTGCGAGAGGAAGAGATGGTCCCAAAGGAAGAGGTGGAAGCAGAGGAGGATGTGAAATGGATAGCAATATCTCCAATTTCCAGACTGTCCTCACACAGGTGAGTGCCATGGGAGGGTAGCATACAGCAATCAAGGGGGCTCATGGTTCCAGGCAAACTATTAGTGACAGTGCAGGAGCCGAGGAATAAAAGGAGGAGGAAAAGGTGATGGATGTACAACAGTTAGGAGATGAAGAGGACAATGATCTACCCTCTGTTGTCTGTGGTTGGTGGGAGGGGACGGAGGAAGCAACCTTGAAAGTTACTCCATCACCAACACAACATGTGTTTGGACACATGAGTGCCTTCTTGCTGCACTATCTTCAACACGATGCCCATGTTCTTAGGGTTAGATGTAGTGCTGACTACTGGGTTGCCACTCATTTAGATCCATGGTACAAGAGTAAATTTAGACAATACTCTTGTAGACAATCTTAAGAGTGGTTTTCCCCAGGACAGCAGTGAAGAATGCAGAGTGCAACCCAGTTCTAGACGTCCTACCCCGGGAAAGTCAAGGTGTCATCGCTGAAACATTAGCAGCAGTGTAAGTGGCATAAGCAATTTGTGTGAGTTGTTTAACATTTTTTAGACCAGCCCATGTACCAGCAGAACAGAGCACAAGTCTGACACGTTGTGAACAAGAGGATTGTGCAGGAGTATCTGGAACTCAATATCATTTCCATCAGGGAGGATTTGGACCCTTTTGAAATTTAGTCTTCAAAAATGGAAGAGTGACGTGAGCTCGCCTGTCAGAGGAGATTTTGTCATGCCTGGCAGCTAGCGTTTTCTAAGAATATGTCTTTGGTACTGCTGGTGTTGTCCTAACTAGTGATGAGTGAGTATACTCATTGCATCGTTTTCCCTAGCACGCTCGAGTGGTCTCCGAGTATATGTTAGTGCTCAGAGATTTAGTTTTCGCTGCCACAGCTGCATGATTTATGGCTGCTAGACTGGCTGAAAACATGTGAGGAATGCCTGTTTGTTAGGGAATTTCCACATGTATTCAGCCTGTCTAGCAGCTGTAAATCATGCAGCTGAGGTGACAAAAACTAAATCTCCGAGCACGAACAAATACTCGGAGATCACCCAAGAGTGCTCGGGAAAACCCGAGCAACAAGCAAACTCGCTCATCACTAGTCCTGACAGATAAGAGCATCTGGCTGTCTGATGAAAGTATAAACTGCCTAACAATCACCAAAATGAACAAGCCATGGATCTCCAATGACTTTTGCACCTCAGTCACAGATTGGACAAACTAGGCCATGGTGTTGTCTTTGGTGTCATGTATTGATCTTGCGTTATTGCAGTCCATGCCATCTTTGTGGTGTCTTCTGTGCCTGCTGTTTTTACTGCTGCTGATGTTGCAAACAATATTTTTAAAATTTTTACACTCCAAGTTGGGTCTCCATCTGTTGGTATTCCTGTAGTAGAAAGCATGATAGGGGCCTATTATACTGTTTCTACTCTGTGGACATTGATGCCACTTTAGTGGCGAGTGACAATTTTTGAAATGAGGAGACTCCAAGTTGGGTTTCCATCTCATGGGTTGCCTTTGGTGGAAGTTGTGTCAGATGTTTATTATACTGTTTCTACTCTGTGGAAATTGATGCCACTTTAGCACTGTATAACATTTTTTTTTAAATTTGGGACTCCAATGTGGGTCTCCATCTGGTGGGTTGCCTGAAGGAGAAGATGTGTCAGAGGACTATTATACTGTTTCTAGTCTGTGGAAATTGATTCCACTTTAGTGCTGTGTGACAATTATTGTTTTGAAATGTGGAGACTCTAAGTTGGGTTTCCATTTGATGGGTTGCCTGTAGTAGAAGGTGTGTCAGAGGCCTATTATACTGTTTCTACTTGGTGGAAATTGATGCCACTTTAGGGCTGTGTGATAATTATTTCTTTAAATGTGGAGAGTCCATGTTGGGTCTCCATTTGGTTCGGTGCCTGTGTAAGTAAGGCTCCCAGACAGGCAGGTCTGCACTTACTTTCAGTCACCTACCTGTGTTACTTTCGTTAAGTTTTTCTACCAATATTACTGTATGAAACTGATGTTTGTGCAATCTGAGTGTGGTTTCCCAGATAAGAAGGCATACAACGCTCCCTTAGCCACCTCGTCTTAATTGAAACTTCAATTTAAAGTTCTAAATGCTGGCCCATACACTGACACCACATGCATGGCCTATTGCTGACTGCTAATGTGCTATTATAAAAATTTCTAATGTGGGTCAATTGATCAGTCACCTACCTGTGTTACTATCCTTACATTTTCTTCCAATAGTAGTCTATGAAACTGATGTTTATGCCACCTGACTGTGGCTTGAGAAACTAAAAATATTGAGCTGTTGCATGAGATATCTGGGCTCCCAGCTAAGAAGGCTTACACCACTTCCTTAACCACCAGGTCCTCATTAAAACTTCAATTCCAAGCTGTAAATGCTAGCCCAGACCCTGATACCTCATGCATTGGCTATGACTGATTGTTTTTGTGCCATTATAAAAGGTTCTACTGTGGGCCAATTGATAAGTCAGCTACCTGTGTTACTATTCTTACATTTTTCTACTAATAGTAGTCTATGAAACTGATGTTTGGACCATTTGAGTGTGGCTGGAATAATAAAAAACTGTAAGGTGTTGCATGAGGTATCAGGTCTCCCAACAAAGAAGGCTTACACTGCTCTCTTAACCACCAGGTCCTCTTGAAACTTCAATTCCATGCTGTAAATGCTGGGCCAGACCCTGGATGCCAGTTTTCATGGTGTCTACTCCTAATTTTATATGTTTGGGAAGCTTTTTGTCATCCCTTAAGGTATTGTGTAAATGTTTGGCTTGTCCTCCCATTGAATCTACTGGCTTTCGGGTACGTTTGTCAAACTGTTCATCAAACATGTTTGGCAAATCGAACTGAAAAGAAACCTTGAGAGGTTCGCTCATCTCTACTTGTAAACCGTTACCTCTCCTCTACTGTAAAGAATTATAATTAATGGTTGCCCTGAGTAAGATTTGCCTAGGATTCCAACAAGAACTCTGAATCCTTTGTATCACCCTCATATCCTGAGTGGCATGCATGCAACGTGAACTCCAGAGCATATTAAATTTAATATGTAAAAAATACAAACATACTTATATACGCCTTTTAAAATTTTTGTTAACCTTTTGATGGACATTTACGAGTCAAAAAAATGTTGGCCACCGGCAAAACTGCACAGAAGCAAATTGCAAAAAACAAATTTCATTTGGGCAAATGCAGATCTTTGCAATATTTGGGTAGAATTCAACTCCACTAGAATATTTTCTCTCATCTGTATTCCCCAAAAATGTTGTTCATAGGCTGCATATGTTTTTGCAGCTTGTCTACATTTGGCCGGAGTCACACTTAACGAATGAAAAATCGGTTTCTCTCAGTCGAGAGTGACACGATTGTTCTCTGTATGGTCATCCATGTGTAATGCGTTTGCAAAGCAATGATGCAATTGTCTTGCACCTATGCATCCATATGACATCCGTTTGGCATCCGTATGACATGCGTATGGCTTTACATTTCACACTGCTTTTCTCCAAGAAATTTAATGGTTCAAAGGGCTGAAATGAGGAAAATGTATGTGTGTTTCTTCCAAGTCACAATGATTATCAATGTATTGTCCGATTTTTTTCTCGCACCCATAGACTTGCATCGCCGAAACTCAGACGATATACTCGTAAAATCGCAGCATGCTGCGATTTCACTAACACGTAGAATACGCCCGATAAAAAAAATGGTGATGTGAGCTTCCGCATAGATTAAGACTCGTCCGAGTGCTATGCGATGTTTTCTTGCATAGCACTCATCTGTATTATATGCTGGTGTGGCTCCGGCCTTTATATGAAATACCAGACACAGCTAAAGGCCACGTTCACACATTCAGTATTTGTTCAGTATTTTACATCAGTTTTTGCAGGCCAAAATTAGCAGTGGAAAAATCTGAAGAAAATGTAATAGAAACGTGCTCCACTTCTGTATTCTTCACCTACTCCTGGTTTTGGCTTAGGCTAGTTTCACACTAGCGTTAACTGCATAATGTCGCAAATCCGTTTTTTTGCCGAAAAAACGGATGCGTCAAAAAAGTGAAAAACGGTGACAAACGTATGCCACACATCCAGCATTTCGACGGATACGTCGCAAATCCGCTAAACGTTTCCGTCGAAAATACTGGATGCGTTGCATACGTTGCATACGTTTTACCATCCGTTGTATCCGTTTTTCCGACGGATCCGTTTTTAAAATGGGAGGCTCCCAAATTTGATTGGCTACTGGAAAATTTGAAAAACTATATAATACTGTATTTACAGCCCATCTTTGTGGGTTTTAGTTTTGTGGCAGCGATGGAAGGTGTTCTTGGGAGGATTGCTAGTTTGGTTACCGACGTTATCTTTGAGACAAATCGCCTGGATATCATAGTGCGGGAGAAGGAGGCGGCAGCGGAAAGGCGTAGGATGCTTCTGCAGCAACGGAGACGGAGACGACTGTGGATTCATCCGATTAATGAACTACGGATGACCCGGGGTGTCCAGTCCACTCTGTACCTGGAGTTGCGGCACAATCCACACAAATTCCACAACTACGTGCGGATGAGGATTGAACATTTCGATTTTTTGCTTGCAAAACTGGAGGATGTCATCCGAAGACAGGATACAAGGATGAGGCTTGCCATCACACCGGCGGAGCGGCTGATGGTGACCCTGCGGTAAGCCTCTTTTTTTTATTTCATTGCTGATATTGAATGTTATATTACATGCTGCAGACAATACTGCGCTGACATATTGCGCACTATTTTCTGCAGCATGTAATTTTGGTTTTCTTGGCGGACATTCAACTGCTTTATTTAAATGTCATTGCTGATATTGAATGTTAGATAACAGACTGCAGAAAATACTGCGCTGAAATTTTGCGTTGCATTTTCTGCAGTTTTTTTTTTTGTTTTTTTGGGTTTGATGACATGCAACTGCTTTTTTTTCTGTCATTGGTCATTTTGAATGTTATATTACATGCTGCAGACAATACTGCGCTGACATATTGCGCACTATTTTCTGCAGCATGTAATTTGGGTTTTCTTGGCGGACATTCCACTGTTTTTTTACACCGGTTTCATGCTGGTTTTATTGGGTGTCCCGTCCTTAAAAAAAATTAACAGTGCCATATTAAAACTTGTTGGTCTGTGCAATTTTTTCTAACTTTTTTTTTTAAAGTTTCCTAGCTACGGGTGAATCTATGACTTCGCTCCATTATCAGTTCAGGCTGGGCATTTCAACTATCTCTGGAATAGTGAAGGGCTGTTTGGACCACTTTGCAACCAGAGTATATCCCCCAACCATCCATGGAAATCTGGTTGCGAAGTGCTGAAGAGTTTCAGCAAATTTGCAATTTCCCTAATTGTGTGGGTGCAGTTGACGGAAAACATATAAGGATTGCGAAACCGTCAGGAACAGGATCGGAGTATTATAATTATAAGAAGTATTTCTCCATCGTCCTTATGGCTATTGCAGATGCCAACTGCAGGTTCCTTGCCGTGGACATCGGAGCATATGGACGGTCCAACGATTCGCAAGTTCTTAAAAACTCTCCGATGGGTCGTTGCCTTTATGGAGAGAGCTACGATTTACCGCCAGCCAGACCACTGCCAGGAACAAATGACCCAGCCCTGGAATATGTTTTTGTAGGTGATGAAGCCTTTCAACTGTCGCCGCACCTACTGAAACTGTACAGTAGCCGGAACTTAAACCATACCAAGCGGGTCTTTAATTACAGGCTTACTAGAGCACGAAGAGTAGTGGAGTGTTCCTTTGGCATATTGACGGCGAAGTGGCGAGTTCTGCTGACGGCTATCAAGCTGAAAACAACAACTATAGACGAGGTAGTTAAAGCCTGTGTGGTGCTCCACAACTTTGTCCTTTCAAAGGAGCCCGTTTCCTTGGATGATGAAGATTTGGAGACCACCTCGTGGGACTACCGCAGCAGCTCGGTTCGCTCTACAAGTTCAGTTACAAGGATGAGGGACCAGTTTGCCGATTATTTTGTCTCACCTGTCGGGCGGATCCCGTGGCAAGACATGATTGTGTAACCTGTTTCCCATGTGTAACCTGTTTCCCATGTGTTTTGTTTATGTAAAAAATGTGTTTCTGCCCCCCCCCAAAAAAAAGGCCAAAAAGCGTGGTTTTCTTGCTAGTAAAACCATTATGTTATACCTTTAACATGTCTGGTGTTTGTTTTTATTAAACCTTTTTTATTATATTACCTTAATAAATCCACACACACACAAAGAGTACAATAATAATCAGAATTTTATTTTAACTCTTTTTTTTTTGTTTTTTTTGCCAAAAAAAAAGTTTTTTTTTATTTTCCAATTTTTTTTTGTGGAAAACATTGCAAAATGTTTTTGACATAAACATTTTAAAAAATTATTTACAAGTCTTCAAAGTTTTGGGTGGAGATATGAGAGGAGGAGGGGCAGGAAGGTTGGACCACGTCGATAGGTGGGGAAACCCTACTTGTTTGGGGTGCAGTGGAAGGGGGGGTTAAACCAAGAGGCTGACCAGAGGGGGGTGGTGTTGGGGTAGGGGGAAGAGAAAAGTTGAGTAAAGAAAACATTGGGGAAGTAATTTGGTCTGGGGGCCGGGATTGTTGTGGGGACTGGGTCGGGTATTGTGACTGGGTAGGGTAGTGGGACTGGGTTGGGTAATGGGGCTGGCGTGGGGTTTGGTAATGGTGCTGGTGTGGGGATTGGAGCTGGGTTTGGTAATGGTGCTGGTGTTGGTATTGGGGCTGGGTTTGGTAATGGGGGGTATGGTGTGGAAATGGGGCCTGGGGTGGAATTGGAGTGGAGGTGTGGGGAGGTGTGTGGGTAGATTCATTAATGGCCTGCAGTGCAGCATTATGGCAGGTATTCATTACCCGCATCTGTTGCTCAAAAGAAAGCTTCTCCATGCTCATGAGCATGGATTGGAAAAAAAGATTGGCCGGATCGGGACTTACAGCTGAATGCAGCCTATCCAAGCGACTGCTGGTTTCACGGCTTGTTTCACTGATGCGTGACTGCACCATGTTGAAACCAGCAGTCACTTGCTCTCCCAAAATTTTGAAAGAGCCTTGGAAGGATGCATTCAGGTGTAAGAACTCAGGAGCATAGCTCCTTTCCTGACCCCTCTGTCGCTGCCGCCACGAACCTAATGGTGGTGTCGAGGTGGCAGGATCAGAGGGGTGGGGTAAAGGGAACGCTAACTGTTCAGCATCAGATGCGAGCAATGAAGCCTGCAATAATGCTCCACTGCTTGGGGCGGATGAAGTGGAGGGGACAGAGGTGTCAGAGGAGGGGACAGAGGGGTCAGAGGAGGGGACAGAGGTGTGGGGCCTACCGACGTGGCCCTCAGTGGCGGACTCAGGAGGGATCGCTCCAGAGGGCGCAGAGGAAGATGCAGGCGCCCGGTGGCTGGAGAAGGTGCTGTGAAAGAAAAAACAAAAGAAATTAATACATTGGAATGAAAAAGCCCTGACTGAAAGCAAACTAAGTAGACAGGTTAACATGGTTATTAGTGGGCTGTAGAATACTTACACTCTGCTCAGCATGGTTCGCCTCAGGAAGGAGAGGGCCTGGCCATATTTGTATTTGCTCCTCTTCCTTCCTGCAGAGCCACTCGGGGCCTTCATCTCATCGTTGAATTCCCTCTTAAAGCGATCCCTCAGTGACCGCCACCGCTTCCTAACCTTTCCAACTGTGAAGACAAGAATCAATAGATAAAACAAAAAATTGGTAAATGCAATACATTACAGTCATCTCAAAACATCACTGGAAAGTGAATACTTACCTAGTTTGCTCTGCTGCTGAGGATGAAGGCTCTCCCGCCTTGGAAACAGGTTGCGACACACTTCGTCCCAGAGCCGACGGGTTACACCGGTATCAGCATGCCTGCGGTCAGCCATGTTCCACAGCGGCTCCCGCTCGCGAACCTCATCGATGAGACAATCGATGTCAATGTCATCATCATCATCCTCTTCTGCGGGAGCACGCTGTGAAGCATGTGTCAAAAAAAAAAGGAAAACAAACAAATTAGCACACTGAAATACTAAAGTACCAATAGAATCCCCCTCCCCCCAAAAAAAAACTCACTGATGGACGACCGCGGCGACGAGTCCGCCGACTCTGGGACTGTCTGGGAGAGCCTTCAGCGGCAGCAGCAGCAACAGCCTGAAATAAAGTAAACAAATTCTCAGTTAAGGTAGGCAGGTGTTTAGTAATCAGTTTTGTGTATGGTGCAGTGTGATGTGGGAAGCAACTGTTTCACCACTACTTACACTTGGTTCCTCCTCCACTTGCATCTCTCCACCCATCTCACCCCCTTCTGACAGCTCCTCATCTGATTCAGCTTCCTGTTGAAACATAATTTATGCATGTGGTTAGACATCAAAATGTAATTTTAAAAAGCGAAAAAAAATAAACCCATTTTTTGTGTTAACTTACCGATACACGCTGTTGCTGTGGAGGAGGGCTGTCAGAAGAGGACATTGTTTTGTGGTCCTGGTGGGCAGCGGCTGTGGTCCTGGTGGGCAGCGGCTGTGGTCCTGGTGGGCAGCGGCTGTGGTCCTGGTGGGCAGCGGCTGTGGTCCTGGTGGGCAGCGGCTGGGGTCCTGGTGGGCAGCGGCTGCGGTCCTGGTGGGCAGCGGCTGCGGTCCTGGTGGGCAGCGGCTGTGGTCCTGGTGTTTCTGTAAGTTAAAGAGACACTTGCAATCTGCTCAACACATTGAAGTAGCAGATTGGGGGTCTTCAAAACTTACTTCTAAAACTTCTTAGCTGTGGTCCTAGTGGGCAGCGGCTGTGGTCCTGGTGGGAAGCGGCTGTGGTCCTGGTGGGCAGCGGCTGTGGTCCTGGTGGGCAGCGGCTGTGGTCCTGGTGTTTCTGTAAGTTAAAGAGACACTTGCAATCTGCTCGACACATTGAAGTAGCAGATTGGGGGTCTTCAAAACTTACTTCTAAAACTTCTTAGCTGTGGTCCTAGTGGGCAGCGGCTGTGGTCCTGGTGGGAAGCGGCTGTGGTCCTGGTGGGCAGCGGCTGTGGTCCTGGTGTTTCTGTAAGTTAAAGAGACACTTGCAATCTGCTCGACACATTGAAGTAGCAGATTGGGGGTCTTCAAAACTTACTTCTAAAACTTCTTAGCTGTGGTCCTGGTGGGCAGCGGCTGCGGTCCTGGTGGGCAGCGGCTGCGGTCCTGGTGGGCAGCGGCTGCGGTCCTGGTGGGCAGCGGCTGCGGTCCTGGTTTATCTGTTAATATGTATAATGGATCTATAGTTAGACCACCCCCTGAACTAGGTAATGTTCAACGATAAACACCCTACTAAAATGATGTCAGAAATGTTCATACAGGTGAACACCAAAAACCCCCCAAAAAGTTGCACGTTATACCAATCATTTCCATGTCCCAAAAAATAAAATTTTTAAATGTTAACACAATGAAAAAATATATTTAACACATTTTATTTAAAAAAAAAACCTCCCCCCCAAAAAAAACCCCAAAACTTTACAGGTTAACCTTTATTAAAAAAATGAGCCCTCAACCAACCCTGTATTGCATGTGTAACCATTGGTACATACACCAGTTTTAAATTTACCTTTATGAAATAATACTACGGACATTTTTTTAAAAAACATTTTATTATTATTATTTTTTTCTCTCTTTTTTAAAAAATCACAATTAGGAGCTGACATGCTCTTTATTTTAAATACAAGTACTTCAAATGAAAATGGTTATAACTGTAATTAAAATAAAATCAACACTTTTATTAAATAGAAAAAACCCACACTCACACATTCAAACCACAAGCTGCAGACCGCTAGACTTTTTTAAAAAACACATCAGATTGAAAAAAAAAAAAAACATTTAAACCACATGCTGCACAGACCACTATACAGTCAATACATCAGAAAAAGGCAAATAACCAATTACAGCATGGACAAATGCACATGCAATCAACAAGACGCACACAAAAAACATGCATGGTATGTGTCCACATTCCGGATCGCATCAGAATTTGGTCAGGATTTCCCATCAGTATTTGTAAGCCAAAACCAGGAGTGTAAAAATTAGGTAAAGTATAATACGAAAACAGGCACACTTTTGCTTTTATCACCCACTCCTGGTTTTGGCGTACAAATACTGATGGAAAATCCTGACCACATCCTGATGCAATCCTGCACATGGACACATACCCTCCCACATGAACAGGCATAAAATTGGCAAAGGCATAATAAGGTGCAGGCACATGATACAAAAGCACACAACCGTCCAAAAATACACACATACACATGCACGCACATAGCTTTATGCAAATACACATATGTACAACAAAGGCAGAAAGGTGAACCCAATCAGAAGACGCATACGCACACACACATACAAAAGGCTGACAATCCTTTGGCTGAAGCAGCAGGTCTTCACAGTGGCTGGAATCAGGCTGCATCTGGACTCTAGCATGGCACTGGCTGGTGCAGGACGATGGCAGGCCTCAGGTTCTCTTCAGGTTTTAAGCTCTTTCTGTAGTCAGTACCTCATATACACACACAAATGCACAGGCACACAGATGCACACAAAAATTGCAATACTCACACTGGCTCTATGGTGGCTGGAGTCCTGTGGCTGGAGTCCTATGGCTGGCTCCTGTGGCTGGAGTCCTGTGGCTGGCTCCTGTGGCTGGCTCGGGTCTTGTGGCTGGCTGGGGTCCTGTGTCTGTCTCCTGTGGCTGGCTCTATGGTGGCTGGCTCCAGTGGCTGGCTCCTGTGGCTGGCTGGGGTCTTGTGGCTGGCTGGGGTCCTGTTGCTGGCTGGGGTCTTGCTGGCAGGCTTCTCTCTTTTGTCTTCTTGCAGGCATATGTGGGGTTGAAGGCCCAGGCCAGGTTTATATAGATTTGGGGGTGTCTGACCAATTGGCAACAAAATACTTCTTCTGAGCATGCTCAGTGTAAAAAAAACGTATTGCAGCGCTGTATTGCGTCGTACGACGTGTCCCGACGCATCCGTCGCTCATAGGCTTCCATTGCAGCCAACGACGTATGCCGCAGGATGCGTCGCGACACGTTTTTTAGGCGGAGACAAAAAACGTTACAATCTACGTTTTTTTGAGACGACGTGTCGCCAAATTTCGACGCATCTGTCGTAAAACGTACACGACGTATGCCAATCCGTCGCCATACGTCGCCAATACAAGTCTATGGGAAAAAAACGCATCCAGCAAAAAGTTTTGCTGGATGCGTTTTTTCTGAAAAAAGATGTTTTGAGACGTAATGCAGTTAACGCTAGTGTGAAAGTAGCCTTACAAGTAAAATACTTATCAATTGCTCAACATGTGAATGTGGCCTAAATCAAGACATTTAACTGTGCAGGTCTGTTGTGCTAAACCTGTTAAACTGTCCTATTGTTACGAGCAGCAGAAAAACCACTGACACTGCAGGCAGCAACCATCCTGGCAATAATAGTACCAAAGGTGGGTGACATTTGGCCTACATTGTCTCTTATAACAATTTAGTGGGGAGGAAGCGGAGAAAGTTAAAGAGTCTACAGTAGGTCATAAAAAGTTAATGAAAATGACACCTTGATATCTGTGGTCTGATATCTTATTTCAGTTAAATTCACATTTTTCTTAATATGTAAATATTAAGAAAAATGTTAAGATCTCTGAGCTTATTTTGAATGAAAGTGTGTTACCATAGGGAGACATGTAATGACTGACAACCAGCTCCCCTAATATCACTGCAGAGCTATGAGTGATTTTCACTAACATAGCACAGTAAAACTATAGCTCTCCTCTCATAGTACAGTCAGATCAGTTACTGCCCTCCACAATTGCTGCCTGTGAGATGCAAGCTGAGAAAGCGATAGTATTAATCAGGCATAGTTCTGCAGCAAAGCAGACAGCGCTATGAAAGGAAACCTGCAACTACGGTTATGCTTTTATCTTATCACGGTGCACCTCACCAGGAATGTTACTCCAGTCAGGTACAAAAGTGTTGTACATTTTGAAGAATTTGTCTGCATCTCTACTCTGTAACGCTGGTGGGTTTATACCTTGTTTCTTTGGCAATACTCTGCATGCCTCTGTTTTAACCCTTGCTCCTCTCCCCCTAATGTGGAGGGATACTGTTGTCTGTTACCTGTGTAGATGCGGCTCAGTTACCTGCCCCGCTGCGTAGCAGTACATGTGTTGTGATGTCTTTGGGCTGCTGCATGACCATCCACATGTGCGGTCACTGGCTGCCGCTGTGGAAGCTATCCGCGGGTTTCAAGGTCCTCTGCAGCTGGTGCATAACTTCCATGTGTGCTCAGGCTTGCAGTCGCTGCCAGGTGCCCAAAGCCTCACTTCCTGTTCTGACTATGCTGAAATGGTTTCTGTTTGTGCTTAGGGTGCGTGCGGCCACATCTTCCCTGCTTTTATTAGGGTTAGTGTGTGCACCTGTGTTGCTTTCCTCAGCCTGTTGCTGAGGGGCAGCTCCTATATAAACTATATCTTTCCTGTTGGGCATTGCCAGAGCATTGCATTGTGTTTTTGAGTCTTGCCTTGTGTGTGAGGTATCCAGCTCTCGTTCTGTCTGCAGTCTGTTCTGGGAGAGCCGATACCTGTTTTTCCGCCTGTTCTGGGGGCAGAGTACCCAGATCTGTTTGAGTCTTGATTTTCCGCCTGTTCTAGGGACAGAGAACCAAGATATGTTAGTATCTTGTTTTTCCATCTGTTCTGGGGCCAGAGTACACAGATCAGTTAGATTCTTGTTTTTGCGCCTGCTCTGGGGGCAGAGTACCCATATCCATTTGTTTCCTCTTTTTCTGCCTGCTCTGGGGGCAGAGTACACAGATCCGCCTATCCTGGAGGCTGCATATCCAGTACCTGATCCTGTCTCAACTGGGTCCTCTGTGTTATGTTCCTAAAGTCCTTTTGTGTCTGACACCCCTTACCCAGTGACTGTGAACTTCCTGGGCTCATCTTTTAAAGATGGAGTCCGGTGCTCTTGCTGAGCATTTATTATGCTGTGCTCAGCCTGCTATGTGGTGCTAACTCTGTCCGCCCAGGTTCAGTCTGGCAGTATTTGCACTATACCATTTGAGTTCCTTCCTAGGTCTGATGCCCGGGGTCTGACAGCCGTAGCTAGAAACCTAATGACCAAAGCTGCCTGGTCCTGTGCCATCCGTGTCCCAGCTGATAACCTGGGCTGCCATGCCAGTGTCCCAGATGTCTATCCGGTGTCCCTGATGTCCTGATGTAGCTGATGACTGGGGCTGCCATGCCAGTGTCCCAGATGTCTGTCTGATGTCTTGATGTCCTGCCCCAGTCCAATGTCCTGATGCCCTGCCTGTGTTCGATGTCCTGATGTCCAATCTGTGTCCTGATGTACTGAGATTCTGCCTGGGTCCAAATATTAAGCCTGTGTCCGATGGCCTGACATCCAATCTCAGTCCGATGTCCTGAGGTCCAGCCTGTGTTCAGATGTCCAGCCTGTGTCCGATGACCTGATGTCCAATCTAAGTCTGATGTCCAGAGGTCCAGCCTGTGTCCAGATGTCCAGCCTGTGTCTGATGACCTGATGTCCAATCTGAGTCTGATGACCTGAGGTCCAGCCTGTGTCCATATGTCCAGTCTGTGTCCTATGTCTTGATGCTCAGTCTGAGTCTGATGTCCTGATGTTCAGTCAATGACCCGATGTTCCACCGGTTCCCCGGGGTCCACCCTGTGATGACGCCTATCCTAGGTCAGTGTCTGATCCTCTTCTGCTGAGCCTGTGTTGCGCCTGAGGCCTGAGAGAGAGGCCAACATAGTAAGCCCATGCCAGATGACCCTGGACTGCATCAACCCGTTATGACCCTTGCCATTGTCTGACTCTGTCCAACATCAGTGTCTGAAGTTCTCCTGTTGAGCCAATGCTATGCCAGAGGCCTGAGAGAGAGGCTGTGCTAGTATGCTTGTGCTAGATAACCCTGGACTGCATCAACCCGTGATGACCCCTGCCATCATCTGTAGTCTGTCCTAGGTCAGTGTCTGATGTTCTCCTGATGAGCCTGTGCTGCGCCTGAGGCCTGAAAGAGAGGCCATCCTAGTATGCACGTGCCAGATAACCTTGGACTGCATCAACCCGTGATGTCCTCCTGCCTTCATCTGTTATCCTGAGACGTGTACCCTTCCTTGATGTGCATAGTCAGAATCCTGGCACTATTATGTTTTGTTTATGTACTGTGTTTTCATTTAAGTAAACTTTGTTTCTTCATACCTGAAGTTGTGAAGTGTAATCTAGTTCTGCATATCGCCATCTTGACCACATACCTAGCTGCCACCGACCCTGCTCGCTGCCCTTCCCTAGTCTGGGTAGGTCCAGGTTACTCTTTGTGGCCCAGCGGGTTCACATTCCGTTTCCTCTTGGGATGCTCGCCCCATGTCGTCATGATCTGGCAAAGGGGAGGTGTTGGCTAGGCCGTGCCTGCGGTCGCAGTCGTAACATACTTCCTGTCCCACACATATTCAGCCTACTTTAGTGGATCTGGCCAGGACTACAGTGAAAGCACCAAAAGTTGTAAAATTTTTGGCAACTTTAAATTACAAAAAAAATTTGAAGATATTTCAAAGTATTTTATAGCAGAAATCTCACAAAAGCACTTTGGTGAATCGGGGACAATATTTGCAGGTAGCTTATAGATTTGCTATTTGCTTACAAGCACACATCAAAAATAAAATAATTGGTTAGCGTCATCATTTGTATATAAAATAGAAAATGTTGATTGTGAGCCACATGGCTCACAGGGAGTGATTTAAATGGTAATCTTTCTATTGTGCTGAAGAATGTATTGACACCATATTAACAATGGGAAAAAATGTGATATGTTCCTTTATCAAATCAAAGAGGCTTCAGCGAAAACATTGGAAGAAAAAACACAAATGTGGAAATAAGCTATGTAATGCCTTTATATCAGTCAAGCAGGTAAGTCTTATTTTATTTTAATTATCTATTTTCTGTGTTGCTTTCCTCAACCTGTTGCTGAGGGGCGGCTCCTATATAAACTCTTTCTTTCCTGTTGGGCGTTGCCAGAGCATTGCGCTGTGTTTTTGAGTCTTGCCTTATGTGTGAGGTATCCAGCTCTCGTTCTGTCTGCAGTCTGTTCTGGGAGACCCGATACCTGTTTTTCTGCCTGTCCTGGGTACAGAGTACCCAGATATGTTAGTATCTTGCTTTTCCACCTGTTCTGAGACAGAGTACCCAGATCCGTTAGTATCTTCTTTTTGCGTCTGCTCTGAGGGCAGAGTACTCAGACCCGTTTGTTTCTCGTTTTTCCGCCTGTTCTGGGAACAGAGTACCCAGATAAGTCCGTGCCTTGTTTTTCCACCTGTTCTGGTTGCAGAGTACCCAGATCAGCCTATCCTGGAGGCTACATATCCAGTACCTGACCCTGTCTGAACTGTGTCCTCTGTGTTATGTTCCTAAAGTCCTTTCGTGTCTGACACCATTACCCAGTGAATGTGAACTTCCTGGGCTCATCTTTTAAAGATGGAGCCTGGTGTTTTTGCTGAGCTTTTATTATACTGTGCTCAGCCTGCTATGCGGTGCTAACTCTGTCCACCCAGGTCCTATCTGGCAGTGCTTGCACCATATCATTTGAGTTCCTTCCTAGGTCCAATGGCCAGAGCCTGATGGCCATAGCTAGAAACCTAATGACCACCGCTGCCTGGTCCTGTGCCATCTGTGTACCAGCTGATGACCTGGGCTGCCACGTCAGTGTCCCAGATGTCTATCCGGTGTCCATGAAGTCCTGATGTAGCCGATGACCTGGGCTGCCACGCCAGTGTCCCAGATGTCTGTCCGATGTCCTGATGTCCTGCCTGAGTCCGATGTCCTGATGTCCAGTCTGCGTCCTGATGTCCTGATGCCCTGGCTGTGTTTGATGTCCTGATGTCCAACCTGTGTCCTGATGTACTGAGATTCTGCCTGGGTCCAAATATTAAGTCTGTGTCCGATGGCCTAACATCCAATCTCAGTCCGATGTCCTGAGGTCCAGCCTGTGTTCAGATGTCCAGCCTGTGTCTGATGACCTGATGTCCAATCTAAGTCTGATGTCCAGAGGTCCAGCCTGTGTCCAGATGTCCAGCCTGTGTCTGATGACCTGATGTCCAATCTGAGTCTGATGACCAGAGGTCCAGCCTGTGTCCAGATGTCCAGTCTGTGTCCTATGTCTTGATGCTCAGTCTGAGTCTGATGTCCTGATGTTCAGCCAATGACCCGATGTTCCCCGGGGTCCACCCTGTGATGATGCCTATCCTAGGTCAGTGTCTGATCCTCTTCTGCTGAGCCTGTGTTACACCTGAGGCCTGAGAGAGAGGCCAACATAGTAAGCCCATGCCAGATGACCCTGGACTGCATCAACCCATTATGACCCTTGCCATTATCTGACGTCTGTCCAACATCGGTGTCTGAAGTTCCCCTGTTGAGCCAATGCTACGCCAGAGGCCTGAGAGAGAGGCTGTGCTAGTATGCTTGTGCTAGATGACCCTGGACTGCATCAATCCGTGATGACCCCTGCCATCATCTGTATTCTGTCCTAGGTCAGTGTCTGATGTTCTCCTGCTGAGCCTGTGCTGCGCCTGAGGCCTGAAAGAGAGGCCATCCTACTATGCACATGCCAGGTAACCCTGGACTGCATCAACCCGTGATACACTCCTGCTTTCGTCTGTTATCCTGAGATGTGTACCCTTCCTTGATGTGCGGCATCGGGATCCTAGCATCATTATGTTTTGTTTATGCACTGTGTTTTCATTTAAGTAAACTTTGTCTCTTCATACCTGAAGTTGTGCGGTGTAATCTAGTTCTGCATATCGCCATCTTGACCACATGCTTAGCTGCCACTGACCCTGCTTGCTGCCCTTCCCTAGTCTGGGTAGGTCCAGGTTACTCTTTGTGGCCCCGTGGGTCCACATTCCGTTCCCACTTGAGACGCTCGCCCCACGTCATCATGATCTGGCAAAGTGCAGGTGTTGGCTAGGCCGCGCCTGCGGTCGCAGTCGTAACATACTTCCTGTCCCACACATATTCAGCCTACTTTAGTGGATCTGTCCAGGACTACAGTGAATGCGACAAAAGTCATATTTGTCAGAAATTTTTGGCAACTTTAAATTATGCAAAAAAGTTAAAGACATTTCAAAGTATTTTATACCTGAAATCTCATAAAAGCACTTTGGTGAATCGGGGACAATATTTGCAGGTAGCCTACAGATTCTCTATTTGTTTATGAGCACACATCAAAAATAAATTAATTGGTTAGCTTCATCATTTATTTATTTTAATTATCTATTTTCAATTTGAATTGATTTAAAAAAAATCCCCAAAACACACATTTGCTCCCCAAAAGTAAAATTGTATTCTTTTCCCGTAAGAAGTTGTAATCACAGCCTCATGTTTTGGTATTATTCATTGCTATTAGTTGAAAGGAACGTGATACTTTATTTCATATAAATCCATGAACCATAGAAATTACCATTAATCATGAAGAACATTACATTACATTTATTTTTGTGTCCATGTTTTAATCTAGCTTGTGGCAGAAGTCAATAATGTTTATTATACACTAAAGTGTGAATATTAAAAATAATGATTTTCACTTGTGATTTATTATAGGTGACTGTATCAGAATTGTGACAGTTCCATAATGAAATGATTAATAATGGAGTAATCATTTAGTGCAAACATATAACCAATACAAAGCCATTAAGCATTTCTTTCTAGGAATATTGATTTGTATTTTTTTGCTTTTATCTTCTGTATTATTAAAATATATTAAGACACAGAAAAGTGCTAGGTTGCATTTTGTGACTTATTTTTAATTATACCCACAAATGCAAAACATAACTTTCCTAAGCTGTTTAAGGACTTCCAAAAAACTGTTATAGAGTTGCCCTGAGAAACTAATCATTGTCTATTAATTTTTAGAGGATGTTTAAAAAATGGAAAAAGTCATATAATTTCTTGCTAACCCTTCACTTATCATATGCACCACTTTTAAAAAATATCTTCCATAATGCTAGAGTCACACATAACATATAAAAAAATCGGTCTGTTTTTCACGACCGAGAATCGCAGAAATGTTCCCGAACAGTGATCCGTATGTCATCCGTGTGCAATGCGAGGATGCGATTTTCTCACATCTAAGCATCCGGTAACATCCATGTGACATCCGTATGGCGAGATTTTCTCGCCGACTTGCAAAATGGACATACAATGGATCCCAGCCCAGAAAATCTTGAATAAATAATGTGGAAGCCTATTTATTGGCTCCACAAGTTCCATCCTAAAAGAGAAAAAAATTGCGTGGTCTCCTGCGCAATTCTCTTTGACAGAGAGTGAAAGCCCATGGCTGGAGCCGATATTTGTAGCCTGGGAAGGGGTTAATACCCATATATCTTCCCAGTCTATGAATATCAGCCCACAGCTGTATATTTAACCTTTACTGGCTATTCTAATAGGGGTACCCCCAAAAAATTATGTGGGGTCCCCTTATAATTAATAGACAGAAAGTCTACGCAGACAGGGGGATGATATTTATAGCCTAGGAAGGGACCATGGATATTGACCCCTCTAGCTAAAAATACCAGCACCCAGCCACGCCAGAAAAGGTGCATATGTAAAATCCGCCAATTCTGGCTCTTAGCCCTTCTCTTCCCATTGCCCTGTAGCACTGGCATATGGGGTAATAAGGGGTTAATGTCACCTTGCTATTGGAGAGATGTCAATAATACACCTATCCATTATTAATCCAATAGGGAATAATACACCTATCCATTATTAATCCAATAGTATGAATGGGTTAAAAAAATACACACACATTAAGAATAAAGTCTATTAATGAATTAATGAAACACACAGGTTTTCCATCTTTATTACACTCTCAATCCAAGCAAAGCCCTCGTTCTATTGTAAAAAATCCAAAATAAAAAAGCAGCAATATCCCATACCTGTCTATCGTACAGTCAAGTCCCATGCTGCAATCCATCTAAAGGGGTTAAATAATTTGCAACTGGGAGCGGTGCTAATGCTAATGCTACCACCCCGACTGTAAACCACTGTGTAATGAATAAAAAGCTGCCTGCACAGCCTCCCCGCCTGACTGAACATGAACTCTGTAGTGTGAAAAAGTTTCTGAACTTTTTCCCACGCTGCCGAGTTCACCTCAGGTTAGGCGGGCCCATGTGCAGCTACAGGGCAATGGGGAGAGAGAGAGGGTAAGTGCCAGAATTGGAGCATCTTACAGATACACCTTTTCTGGAGTGTATGGGGGCAGATGTTTTTAGCCGGGGGGGGGCAAAGCAATGGTTCCTTTCTAGGCTATTAATATCTGCCCTCAGTCACTGGCTTTCCCTCTCTGGTGAAGAAAATTGCACTGGAGCAAAAGCAATTTTTTTTCCACAAATAAATTTGTTAATTTAATACCTACATCTTCAAAATTTAACACAGACATAGTACTAACATTATAAGTCAGGGACATATAAAAATCTAACTGATATGCAATGGTTTACTGTATGTAAACCATGTGTCATATCCTGTTGGCTTCTGCAATCAATTTACAGAAGTCGACAAT
Organism: Ranitomeya variabilis; assembly: GCF_051348905.1. Classification (NCBI taxonomy): domain Eukaryota; kingdom Metazoa; phylum Chordata; class Amphibia; order Anura; family Dendrobatidae; genus Ranitomeya; species Ranitomeya variabilis. Next base: position 933,793,955 of record NC_135232.1, on the reverse strand, counting down.
TGAATTATCGGCTATTCTGATACCTAACTCTCTGTGAAATATATATACTGTATATACCTATACTATGTGTATACATTTATTTTATCTATTCTGTTTTAAACTGTCAGTGTGATTTTACATTACAACGCCGTGAATTGCTGGCTTTTCTAAAGGACACCGGTGTGTATTTCCCGCAAGTCACTTGCATGGTCCGTGTGTATTCTGTTTTTTACTCGCACCCATAGACTTGCATTGGCGAGTCTTGGCCATAATTCGGTGCACGTATAATACACATGAGAAAAAAACGGATGATGGGAGTTGCCCCATAGATTAACCTTGGTCTGAGTGCTATGCGATTTTTTATCGCATAGCACTCATCCATATTCCTCTTTAGGGCAGAGTCAGACTGCCGTATTTCTCGTGTGAGATTCGCATCGCACTGCACGGACTGGCCAGCACCTCTCCTGACCTGAGCATGACAGCATGATCGATTACTATGCAGCTGTCAAGATCAGGTCAGTAGAGGGTACAGCCAGTACGAGGTTTACGATGCGATTCTCGCACGAGAAATACGGCAGTGTGTCTCTGCCCTTAGTGTGACTCCTGCCTTAAGGGATGAATATGCTCCACAACTTACTGTCTCACTTTTTAATGCATTTAAAATGTTTCTTTTTAGTGCATTTTACTCCAAATAATGTCTGATCTGCTCAGTGACACATTTCAGAGGTATTTTCACCAGAATTAAGAGACATTTGCACTTCCTATCCATAAAGATGGAGTCAAATGGCCAAGGCTTCCTTAGTTGCAAGGATTTAGACAAATTTATGGATGCTTTTTCAAAAAGTTTCAAAATGTTTTTGAAAATGTGGATGGAATTGTGACACATTTTTCAACACATATCCAATATTTTTATATATTTGTCACAAATAATGACAATGCTGCAAACAAGACTGCCTTCAAAAACTCCACAAATAAATAATTCCTCCCATTGACTCAGAGCATTTTTTCAAAGACATTTATGATAAAATTAATTTTTAAAGTTAGTTTTAATGGAGGTTGCGTTGCTGTTGTGTGCTCAAGTGCTGCTCCACTCCGCCTTTCTGCCAGGGACTTTTGCTGTGAATTATAACTCAGACAGGGAAAATTAACCTCCTATCTCTACAGAGATTAGAAGGATCCAGCTAGTCAAGTTTTTTCACATGATGTCATAGACCTAATGGAAAAGAGACAAATTAGCTGGATAGAAAGGCAAAATTAAAAATTGTAATTGCACAGTGCTATATGATATGATGATTGCAATACATTAAGATGATAAACATTTTGGTAGGAGTTATTTTTTAATTATAAGACTACAATTAGAGACTTTCACTGAGAGACTAACCGCTGAAGCGAGAGTTATTACTTTTTTGTAACTTTTGAAACAGTTGCAATGACTAAATATGCCTGAAAGAAGTTATCTGTTGTTCCTTACTGGTTAAAATGTCAAACTGTCCCTATTTTTAAAAAAATAGAGGGATTTTTACTTATGTAGTTCACTGTTCATTGACTTGACCAGACACCTCAGTCTCTGCTGGACTGCCCCTCCCACCACACTGACTGATTTGAAATGAATCCTAAAAGGTATATAAATAGATAGTCACCTGCGCTAGTGAAGTACGTTGATAAATAAAAGATTAAAGTGGCTGCAGGGAAGGAACGCACCCGCCCTGGAAGGAGAGGGATATATATATTACCAGTGATGCGGAGTAATGCGGGAGCGGTTTAATATTCGTTAACTGATGCGGTGATTCGCTGTGCCTCAGACAGATAACAATGTGCTCTCATGCACTTACTGGATTAGTCCATGATGATGCTTCGGCTGGATCTTTCCCCCGATGATTGTGCGTTGTGCGGTCCCGCAGCGCAAGGTTGTGGAGCTTAGGAAATGATGTGAGGCTTGCGCCCACTACGATCTCTAGCGCAGGTGACAATCTATTTATATACTCTTTACGTTTTTATTTCTACAGGGCTTTACACAGACCTTGGTGTATCACCAGCAGCTTTTTGTTCTTAAAGTACACTCTTTCCCCCTTTTTATTTTTTAGTGCAGCGCCAGTGTGTATCTATTTTTACATTTGAATCCTAAAAGGTGTCTGTAATCAGACTCATCTTCAGACTGATCTCTCAAGACTTTGCCATCAGGCTCAACTTTGAAGTGATAATAATGAGGTGATCAAACTGTCAGTCATAATGTAAGGAGGAAGACCGGACCGCGGGTACCTGCAGTAAACTGGGTCTGGAACTGTCAAGGCTGCGCCCCATGTTGTCGGGGAAGGCAAAAGGGCTCAGACAGGTGCCCTAAACCTGAAGCCGGGGAGCGTTGTGAATAGGGTTGAGCGACTTTTGCTTTTTTAGGGTCGAGTTGGGTTTTGTGAAACCTGACCTTCTCGAAAGTCAGATCGCGTGAAATCGGCCGATTCTACTGTAAAGTCGGGCTCCGGACCGGAACACGAAACCCAATGCAAGTCAATGTGGATTATTTTATTTTTTTTATTCTCTCTCTCTCTCTCTCTCTCTCTCTCTCTCCTCCGTGCAAAGCATGTGTTGTGTTTGACTGCGGAAATCACTGCAGCCCAAATGGTAATATGGCTCTATGACGCCGCAGAAACCAGGCCGGAACCTATGTCATCACACTGCCCACACTCCTTAATTGGCTGAAAAAATGGCGGGGAAGGCGTCATACAAACTTTGGCGCCAAGATCGCCGACCACGTGGCCGATCCCACGCTGGAGTTGGGTCGGGTTTCACGAAACCCGACTTTGCCAAAAGTCGGCGACTTTTGAAAATGAACGATCCGTTTCACTCAACCCTAGTTGTGAATTCTGCTCTTGGGTTCCCCCTGGTGGTTGCTGGTGGTAATGCAGTTGTCCCTGGGTTGCAATCCTGGGCAGGTGTTCCTGCTGATTGCAGCTCTGACTGGGGTATTTAGGTGTGCAGGATTCATTAGCCCTTGCCAGTTGTCCATTGTTCTTGGAGGTTATGCATCTCTGTCTGGTTCCTCCTGCCCTGCTGCCAAATCAGCCAAGATAAGTGTCTGGTTTTGTTTCTGCTACACACATGCGGTGTGCTTTACAATTCAGTGCTATTCATTGTTTTTTCTTGTCCAGCTTAAACTGTGTTTGGATACTTTCAGTCAAGTTTGATTCTCAGGAGATGCAGAGATACATTCCATATCTTTAGTTAGATGGTGGAATTTTTTGTATTATCTGCTGTGGATATTTTTAGGGTTTTAATACTGACCGCTTAGTATTCTGTCCTATCCTTTTCTATTTAGCTAGCATGGCCTCTTTTGCTAAATCCTGATTTCTGCCTGTGTTTGTCTTATACTCACAGTCAATATTTGTGGGGGGCTGCCTATCCTTTGGGGTTCTGCTCTGAGGCAAGATAGAATTCCCATTTCCATCTATAGGGGTATTTAGTCCTCCGGCTGTGTCGAGGTGTCTAGGATGTGTTAGGTACACCCCACGGCTACTTCTAGTTGCGGTGTCAGTTTAGGGTTTGCGGTCAGTACAGGTTCCACCTTCTCCTGAGAAAGTCTCATGCGGCTCCAAGGTCACCGGATCATAACAGTTTCCCACCAGCAGTGATAGAGGCAAGGTGCGTGCGCAGCGTGCTTTGCGGTGGGTGCAGTTTGGCTGTAGTGACACACAGCTGACCCGAAGCCAGAACACTGCCGGAGCCCACCGCAGTAACAGAGAGAGAGCAGAGAGCCCTGTACAGCTGATCACTGCACGTAAGCCTGGGGGCCAGTGAAGGGTGCAGGACTGTACGCCACTGCTCTTGTTGCCGGACATTGCCACGCCACTCGACCGGAACCCCGACAACACTGGGGCCTTGTTTGTGTTGGCCGCATTCAATTATGGACTAGGGGCTCAGTGAAAGGTACCGGAGACCAACCACAGTTGCCAGAAGACGGACTACTGTTGCCTGCAGGACCACATTGGACAAGCACCAGCCGTTGTTGGTGCTACTGACACCCAAGCATCATCTGCAATCTGAGGAACGGCTGACCCAATAAGTGTTTGAAAGAACTGCCGTTGTCTTATTCATTGTTCATTAACTATGCATAGCCGTTACAATTTAACTGTCTATTCCCTCATTTAACTGTTTGCCTCTCTGCGTGGAGTATCCCACTGTTAAATTAAATTGTTAACCCTTGTTCTGCCTCTCGGGAGTCACTGCATCCCGCAACCTGCTCACAATAACATGTCTCACATTGAGAGACCTACTCTAAGCTATTGAAGGGGCATGTTCTGTTTTTCCCTGTATGTTGCTATCTGTGATTGGTCATCTTCATACAAGGGGAAAGAACATGGCCCAAGAGAAAAATTTCTGATAACACCCAGTTGAACTATAACATAAATTTTAACTAAACATTACAAGTAGTGATGAGCGAATAGTGAAATATTTGGTTTCTGGAAAATTGGCACAAATAATTTCTAATATCAGTGTATTCGTACCGAATAATGAATTCAATGCATGTCAATGGGAATGCCGACCCAACAAACGGGTCTGGGGACCTGAAAAAAATGTGAAAATGATGGGAAAGAGCTAAATCTAAATAGGAACAGCATGGAGAAAATGCCTGCTTGCCTTTCTGACTCACATATGGTACCTGGGAATAATGTTGTCAGACTATTACGTTGGATTTATAAAAAGACTTACCAATAGTGTTGAGCGATACCTTCCGAAACTTGAAAGTATCGGTATCGGATAGTATCGGCCGATACCCGAAAAATATCGGATATCGCCGATACCGATACCCGATACCAATACAAGTCAATGGGACTCAAGTATCGGAAGGTATCCTGGATGGTTCCCAGGGTCTGAAGGAGAGGAAACTCTCCTTCAGGCCCTGGGAGCCATATTCATGTAAAAAATAAAGAATTAAAATAAAAAATATGGATATACTCACCCGTCCGGGGGCCCCTGGACCTTACCGATTGTAACTGGCAGCCTCCATTCCTAAGAATGAGCAGTATAAGACCTTCAATGATGTCGCGGCTTGTGATTGGTCACGTGCCGCTCATGTGACCGCTCACGTGACCAATCACAGGCCGCGACATCATCGCAGGCCCTAAACTCCTCAATGAGGAGTTTAGGACCTGCGATGACGTCGCGGCCTGTGATTGGTCACGTGAGCGGTCACATGAGCGGCACGCGACCAATCAGAAGCCGCAACGTCATCGAAGGCCCTTCACGCGCTCATTCTTAGGAACGGAGGCTGCCGGTTACAGCGGTAAGGTCCAGCGGCCGCCGGAGAGGTGAGTATATCCATATTTTTTATTTTAATTCTTTATTTTTTACATGAATATGGATCCGATTCCGATTTCCGATATCACAAAAGTATCGGAACTCGGTATCGGAATTCCGATACCGCAAGTATTGGCCGATACCCGATACTTGCGGTATCGGAATGCTCAACACTACTTACCAAACCAAACCTAAATTTTTTTAGAGGGAAAAATGCTAAGAAACATTTTTTCCTTCTTAATTAAATGTATATAATAAAAATTAAAAAATAAATAAATATATAAAAATTATACCCACCTTTAGCATATGTTCATGGAGCGCCCCCAGACGCAGGGCCGTGGTGTACTCGGCACAGGGCCTCTCTGTCTCGGTACTGGGGTTGTCACGGTGGCTAGACCTGGTCCGTGACCCTGCTAAGGGGCGTCCAATGAAAGTTGTAAGTGGTGGTGCGTGGTGCAGGTTGCGGTGAATAACGAGGACACAGGGCTGCAGTCTCTTTACCTCTTTACTGAAGGCTTCAAGGTCCTCAATCCAGAGTACGGTTAACAGGGCTGTAAGAGACCGGCCGGTCCGATGGCGCCTCCAGAGTTCCCTTTGCAGGTGGAAATCTGTGCCTACCTTCTAGCGCCTGTGTGTTGTAGTACTTCCCTGCTGAGCACCACGGGATAGTCCTCACAACTGTTGTGTCTGTTTCTGATGTTATTTCCCACAACTTATGTCTGTTCTGATATTCTTCTCCGTCCCCCAGATGATATGGATAGGACGCACCCGTATGACGGGAAGGCCTGGAGTTCTTCCGGGACCCTAGCATCGCCCCTCTCCCACAGTTGCCCCCTATGTCTTCTTAGGTGATTTTGGTGAGACAGCCAACCTAAAATCAACTGTCCTGCCTCTGTTTGAAGTATTGCTAGGAGCCTAATACTTCCTCGGCGTTCTGGCCACCGGCTACGCGCCTCAATAGGATGTTGCCTCGATCTTACAGCATGACTCCTTTTGGTGTTATCTCCTTTTTGCTTTGATCTTGTTTATCACTCTCCACAATAAACCGCTTCTTGTCCTTTCTTGAGATACCGCCGCGATGTAGTGCAGGCGCGGTTCCTTAACGTTCTTTTCTGTTCGCTAGGCCTCTGTCAGGATCCCACCCCTGACAGGGACCCCTCTGAATCTTTCCCTGCAACACCCTCTGCCACAGGATGTTGCTTGGTTCCAACCCAGTCAGCTTTCTCCCTAACCTTCTATCTAACCCCCAGTTTTACCAGATTGTGAGGAGTGGCCTAATACATAGCGCCCTTAGCTCCCCCTGGAGGCCAGACTATGAAGTGTATTGGTGTCTGTGATACCTGGTCAGGTGAACTCCTTTAGTGCCATCAGACGTACCATCACTCCCCTTAGCAGCGGAGCGATGTTACTGCAACGACCAGGTCTCTGGGGCGCTGCATTCACATGGAGCATTTTGACTTTAGTTTTTTCATTAACATTTGTGGGCGTTCTCACTCCTACATTTTGCACATCCCTCCCTCATTCCAAATTGTTAGCTAGTAGAGTACACATTCCCCATCACTTTAAAATGGCAGATAAAACATACCCATTAGAATTTTGAGCTTTGACCGCCACCACCACCACCACATTCACAGCCATGTAATTATGCTGCCCTTGCTTGATATTTTCAGAGGGCCAGCAGGTGCCATGAAACCTGAGTTTGGGAAGAGCCCTCAGGTGGCCCTGTATCATACATTTAGTAGAGCTTTCACTCTTATATTTCTGAGGTCCCTCACTCATTCCAGCTAGATAGTGGTATACATATTCCCCATCACTTTGTAATGCCAGCTAAAACATAGCTATTTGAATTTTGGGCTTTGCCTGCCAACTCCACCACATCCATCGCCATGTCATTATGCAGCCCTCACTTCACATCTTCAGAGGGCAAGTAGGTACCATGAAACCAGAGTTTTGTGAGTTCCACAGTTCATTTTGGCCACCAGATCCAAATGGAGCCACTGTAACAGCGGGTGAAGCTGCTGTAAGGTGAATATAATAAAGGAGTTGTGGGAGCTGTATGCTCAATGTGAGTAAATTGGATTTTACCAGACACCAAAAGCATTAGAATTAAATTCTGAATACAGTGTATGCAAGCAAGGGCCTGTATTGTGGTCTGTTTGTCAGGTCTGAAACCTATGTCAGGAATATGTACAAGCCTGATTTTACTTGGAAGCAGAGTCCTCAAGGGAAATAAACAGGAGTCCCATTGATTACCTGCACAAACCTACGCACTTCTGATTACTACACAACGAGGAAAAATGTATCTTGTGCATGGTTTTAATCAACAATGGAGTAATTACATGAAATATCCCAGAGAGTGACAAGATCTGTGGAGTGTATTACTCAGGTGACAGGCAGTGCTACAGAGCTCAGATAAATACCTTAGTATGGAAATTACTATGTTCCAATATGTGTAAGGCTGCAGCCTGAACAGGTTTGTAGAGCGTATTAACCCAATCTCTTAGAACAGAGGTGTAGCTAGGGTTTTAGTTCAGGGGTGCGAAGCTTCTGAGTGGGCCACTAACCAGATAACCTTGATTACAACTGGGTGACACACCCCAATTGTGAATGTAGGAGAACCTCAGCAGATGACCACGCTTTTGCTGAAAATAATTCAAAGAGCAACATTGATATTATCACCATATGGTCAGTAGTAAATACCAGCCCTGCAGAACATATAAGAGATCACAGCACAGTTTCAGATGGTGACTTACTGCTGACATTCTTTCTGATGGAGTTGTCCACTTTTCCAGTCTTTTCCATCTGGCCCAGGCCAGCACAACTTTTTCCACCCAGGACTCGTCTGCAGAGAATACAAAAAAGACACATTTCACTTCTCATATTTTCAGCACGTCATCATCTATTCCCAACCTGCACAAACTCATCATCCTGCTAGTACCCTAATGTTGCTGCCGTATGTGTCCCTAATACTGCACCTGCTATGTGGTTCTCTTCGCCCTCTAAATTCTAAAGCAACCCTCTAGAATATAGTAATGCCGGGTGCAAGTGCCCTAGAAAACAGTGCCCACATTTTGCTCCCTAGAAAGTAATATTGCCCTCTGTGCCCCTTTAATAGTCACAGTATCCTAAGTTCCCCATCAATAAGTGCCCACTTAACATTGAATAATGTCCCAAGTCTCCCCCCTGTACAGCTCCCCTATGCACAGAATGATGCTCTCTTATACATAACATGATGCCTGGTCACTGTGATGTACCCCCACACAGTATGCTGACACCTTGGTAGCCCCCAATCTGCTTGATGACACCAACACTGTGTGATGGCCCCTTCACTTTAATCCCCACACTGTATTATGGCCCACTAGATAGCTGCCATATAGTATAATGTGCCAAACAGTTCTCAATATAGTATAATACATTCCCTAGAGGCCTGTATAGTATAATGCATTCCCCAATGGCCTACATAGTATAATGCACTCCCCATAGGCCTGTATAGTATAATGCACTCCCCATTGGCCTGTATGGTATAATGCACTACCCATAGGCCTGTATAGTATAATGTATATAAAAAGAAACTCCGGCACACTACCATTCAAAGAATTGTATTTCATTTACTGATTATTTCTTGTGTTAAAAAAATTATTTTCATTACAATGGTGAGGTTTCCAAAAAAATGTGTTCTTCTGCATGCTTAATTGGACATATATCATTAATTTCTTTATCTCAACTTTTCGGCTTAAAAAAGCTTTTTTCAAGAGATTAAAGTCCCTCTGAAATATATACAAACAGGTATAACATAAATGGAAACCTAAACAAACAGCAGATCAAAAAAGGAGAACATGATGTAGCATGTAGGGTTGAGCGACTTTTATTTTTATAGGATCGGGTCGGGTTTCACGAAACCCGACTTTCTCAAAAGTCGGGTCGAGTGAAATTGGCCGATCCAATAGAAAAGTCGGGGTCGGGGTCGGCCGAAACACGAAACCCAATGCAGTGCAATGGGATACTATGGTTCCCAGGGTCTGAAAGAGAGGAAACTCTACTTCAGGCCCTGGGATCCATATTTAAGTGTAAAATAAAGAATAAAAATAAAAAATATTGATATACTCACCTCTACGATGCAGCCCTATGTAACCGGCAGCTTTGGTACCTCAGAATGAGCGCTTGAAAGACCTTAGATGACGTCGCGGCCTGTGATTGGTCGCGTGGCAGTCACGTGACCGCCACGTGACCAATCACAGGCCGCGACATCATCTAAGGTGTTTCAAGTGCTTGAAACACCTTAGATGACGTCGCGGCTTCTGATTGGTCGCGTGGCGGTCACGTGACCGCCACGCGACCAATCACAGGCCGCGACGTCATCTAAGGTCTTTCAAGCGCTCATTCAAGGGGAACCGAAGCTGCCGGTTACATCGGGGTGCGTCGGAGAGGTGAGTATATCAATATTTTTTATTTTTATTCTTTATTTTACACTTAAGTATGGATTCCGATACCGATTCCCGATATCGCAAACATATCGGAACTCGGTATCGGAATTCCGATACCAGATTCAGAAGATCGCCGACCTCATGGCCGACCCCACACAGGGGTCGGGTCGGGTTTCATGAGACCCGACTTTGCCAAAAGTCGGCGACTTCTGAAAATGGCCGACCCGTTTCGCTCAACCCTAGTAGCATGTCCCCTTAGTGTATCAACACAATACTATATACCGTGTAAAATGTCACTTAACAATTTCATGTCATACGTATCTGAGAAGCATCATATAATACATTCAAAATCCATCTTGATTAAGCGGTAGTCTTAGGAAAAACATCATAATTGAATCATGTTTCATGATTGGAAATAGAAGTCATATCCAGATTCAATCCATATGTATATGCTCACATGCACATGCACACACTTCATTTAGTGGTGTGATTAAAACAGGAGCATTCGCTACACATGAACCCTATGAGAATAAAGGTAATCCCTTAATCCATCCCCCTGTGTAGTAATATAAAGAGATATTTATACTTGCGAAATGTGATGAGCAGGACAGGGAAACCCACTGTGGGAACAGATATACAGAAATTTGCATTTGTCATATGAGTGTGGTAACCAGCACGCAGAAATACCCTGGGAAGCGCATATTAATTACCTTAGTTCAAAGTCACAAACGTACGCCGTACTCGATACCGAGACCCGGGAGGAAATAGGTGACCGCTATTTGGAAGGTGTATAAGAGAAACAACGTGCGGCCGGCTATTTACCTTCTTCCGGCGTTCCCACCCGTGAAAAAGCTTCCGGGTGAAGGTTCAAGTGATGGATGTGTGCCAGGAACAATTGTAAGGTCCGAAGAAGAACGAAAGAAGCCGGAGAAAGCCGACGTGGTGCGCATGCGCAGTGTTACCCGTGCCCAAATTCTTAATTCCCGCTTGTGTGCTGAAAATAAGAGAGAAGAGAAAACAATTTAACGCAATATCGCTTAATTGTCACCATGATCAATATGCATAATAAGCGAATACATAAAGGATTATATTTAAGTATACATCCAAGCTATTAATTAATAAAGATTATTAGTTGGAGACTTCAATGTTGATGTATTAACTGACCTGAAGGCTGAATCCATATGGGGGAATTAGAAAGGTACAAAATAATCTAAAATAGGCAGCATAGCTAATCTATATTGGTACAGTGTGAAAAAAAAGTGATTAATTCAATGGACTAGATTCATTCAGTATGAGACCTCATATTCTCTGTTCAAACCATATGGGGATAAGGTTTGCAGCGTGTAAATCCAAAAGGATTCACGCTCTTTAAATTTTTTTATCCTATCGCCCCCCCTCCTAGAAATAGGGACATGGTCTATCACTTGAAACCTAAGTTGGGCCACATTATGATTGTTCTGTGAAAAATGGGCCGGAATGGGCAGAAGTGTCCTGCTGCATCTAATGGTAGATTTATGTTTAGATATGCGGTCTCGGATATGCTGGGTGGTCTCCCCAACATACCCGAGACCGCAAGGACATTTTATCAAATATACAACAAAGGACGAATTGCAAATGAACTGTCCTCTAATCGGGAATCTTTTGCCAGAATGTGGATGTGTAAAGGAGTCACCCTTCAACACATTAGAGCATTGATGACAACTTAGACACGGGAATGTGCCGTTGCGTGGTGAGGTTAGGACTCTTTGTATCAATCCCCTATTGCTAGGGCCCACATCCGCCCTAATCAAATGATCTTTAATGTTGGAGCAGCGTTTGCTGCAAGTAATTGGTTTAGAGTTAAATTCTCTAACCTGAGGATATGCGTTCTTGAGAATGTCCCAATATTGAAGGATACATTTGTTAATGAGATGATTCAAGGGATGAAATGTGCTAACAAAAGCCAGTCTGGGTACTTTTGGATGTATGTCAGATCTAACTGTATCCCTTTTTTTAATGTAAGCACACGATCGGGGTATCCCCTATTATGGAATTTAGCATTCATCTCTTGATGTCTGATGTGACTGATTTCGGGGTTAGATACGATTCTATCAACCCTGTCATGCTGAGATTTAGGAAGAGCTCTTTTAATGTGATGAGGATGACAGCTATAATATTTCAGGAGACTATTCTTGTCCGTGGGTTTCACAAAGAGATCCGTCTCAATGTTCCTATTTTCATTAATGATAACTTTGGTATCCAAAAAATTCATGGAGATGAGATCATAGGATAATGAAAAAGTCAGGCCTGGTAAACTAGAGTTGAGGTCTCTATGAAAGTCGAGAAGGGTTTCTATGTCACCTGTCCACATGAGAAAAACGTCATCTATGTAACGCCGCCAGTAGACTGCGTGAGACACAAAACTGGAATGTGTGTAGACGCCGGATAACTCAAATTGATCCATAAAAATGTTTGCATAAGGGGGTGTGTCACGATATGGTATGAAATATCATAAGTTTAGTGCTCTTGTCAGCCCAGGATGTGGGCTAGGAGGCCCCCTGTTGTGAATTTGGATTCTGGGCTCCCCCGGTGGCCGCTTGTGGAATTGGACTTGTCATCCTCTTTCCTGTTTCACCTGGTTCCATCAGTAGTGGGTGTCGCTATTTAAGCTCATTTCTCTGGTGGTTTCTTGCCGGTCAACAATGTTATCTGATGCCTCTCAGTGCTTGTTCCTGCTTCTAGACAACTACTAGATAAGTTGGACTTTTGTCCATGTTTTGTTTTGCCTATTTGTTCCAGTTCACAGCTGAAGTTTTGTTACTGTGTCTGGAAAGCTCTCGTTGATCAGGGATTGCTACTCTGGCGTTATGAGTTAATGCCAGAGTTTAAGGTAATCTCTGGATGGTGTTTTGTTAGTGTTTTTCTGCTGACCATGAAAGTATACTATCTGTCTTCTGCTATCTAGTAAGCGGACCTCAAATTTGCTAAGACTATTTTCCTGCTGCGTTTGTTGTTTCATCTGAACTCACCGTCATTATATGTGGGGGGCTACTGTCTTCTTTGGAATATTTCTCTAGAGGTGAGCCAGGTCTTATATTTCCCTCTGCTAGCTATTTAGGTCTTAGGCCAGAGCTGGGCATCTAGCGATAAATAGGAAATGCTACCTGGCTATTTCTAGTTGCGCGGCAGGCTTAGTTCATGGTCAGTATAGTTCCATCTTCCGAGAGCTTGTCCCTCTATAGGCTTGCTATGATCTCTGCCTGCAGAGATCATGACAGTTTGACCGGCCCGTAAAGTGTTAAAGACCCAGGTTGAGAAAGGAGAGTTATAAGAAGTCTGCTGGAATTTTTTTTTTTTTTTTTTTTCCTCCAGTCTGCCTTGCTGCAGTCTTTTTTCTCTCTCTCCTCCTAATCTCTGTATGCTCTGTGTGCACCTGACAATAATGGATCTCCAGAGTGTAACTGCGGGTTTGAATAATCTCATCACGAAAGTACAAAATTTACAAAATTTTGTGGTACATGCTCCGGTATCTGAGCCGAGAATTCCTTTGCCGGAGTTCTTCACAGGGAATAGAGCTAGCTTCCAGAATTTCCGAAATAATTGTAAGCTTTATTTGTCCCTGAAGTCTCGTTCAGCTGGAGACCCTGCTCAGCAGGTTAGGATTGTGATTTCCTTGCTCAGGGGTGACCCTCAAGATTGGGCCTTCTCATTGCCAGCAGGGGATCCTGCGTTACGCGATGTGGATGCGTTTTTTCTGGCCTTGGGCTTGCTTTATGAGGAACCTCATTTGGAACTTCAGGCAGAAAAAACTTTGATGGCACTATCTCAGGGGCAAGACGAAGCTGAAGTTTTCTGCCAAAAATTCCGTAAATGGTCTGTGCTTACTCAGTGGAATGAGTGCGCCTTGGCGGCAACTTTCAGAGAAGGTCTCTCTGATGCCGTTAAGGATGTTATGGTGGGGTTCCCTTTGCCTGCAGGTCTGAATGAGTCCATGACAATGGCTATTCAGATTGATAGGCGTCTGCGGGAGCGCAAACCGGTGCACCATCTGGCGGTGTCTATGGAAAAGACGCCAGAAAGTATGCAGTGTGATAGAATTCTGTCCAGGAGCGAGCGACAGAATTTTAGACGGAAGAATGGATTGTGTTTCTATTGTGGGGATTCTACTCATGTTATATCAGCATGCTCTAGGCGTACAAAGAAGCTTGATAAGTCTGTTTCCATTGGCACCATTCAGTCTAAGTTTATTTTGTCTGTAACCCTGATTTGTTCTTTGTCATCCATTGCCACGGACGCCTATGTTGACTCTGGCGCCGCTCTGAGTCTTATGGATTGGTCCTTTGCCAATCGTTGTGGTTTTGATTTAGAGCCTTTGGAGACTCTTATTCCTCTGAAGGGGATTGACTCCACCCCATTGGCTAATAATAAACCACAATACTGGACACAAGTAACCATGCGTATCAATCCGGATCACCAGGAGATTATTCGTTTCCTGGTGCTGTATAATTTACATGACGATTTGGTACTGGGATTGCCATGGTTGCAGTCTCACAACCCAGTCTTGGACTGGAGAGCAATGTCTGTGTTGAGCTGGGGATGTAAGGGTATTCATGGGGACGTACCTTTGGTTTCTATTTCGTCGTCCATTCCCTCTGAAGTCCCTGAGTTCCTCTCTGATTATCAAGACGTCTTTGACGAACCCAAGCTTGGGTCGTTACCTCCGCACCGTGAGTGCGATTGTGCCATAGATTTGATACCGGGTTGTAAATATCCAAAGGGTCGTTTGTTTAATTTGTCTGTGCCGGAACATGCTGCTATGCGGGAATATATAAAGGAGTCTTTGGAAAAGGGACATATTCGTCCATCTTCTTCTCCCTTGGGAGCTGGGTTTTTCTTTGTCTCAAAAAAAGACGGCTCTTTGAGACCATGTATTGATTATCGGCTTCTGAATAAGATCACTGTTAAGTATCAATACCCATTGCCATTGCTTACTGATTTGTTTGCTCGTATAGAGGGTGCTAAGTGGTTCTCTAAAATTGATCTTCGTGGGGCGTATAATTTGGTGCGGATCAGGCAGGGGGATGAGTGGAAGACCGCATTTAATACGCCCGAGGGCCACTTTGAGTATTTGGTCATGCCTTTTGGTCTTTCTAATGCCCCTTCAGTTTTCCAGTCTTTTATGCATGATATTTTCCGCGATTTTCTGGATAAATTTATGATAATATATCTGGATGATATTCTGATTTTTTCTGATGACTGGGACTCTCATGTCCAGCAGGTCAGGAGAGTTTTTCAGGTTCTGCGGTCTAATTCTTTATGTGTGAAGGGGTCTAAGTGCGTTTTTGGGGTCCAGAAAATTTCCTTTTTGGGGTATATTTTTTCTCCCTCTTCCATTGAGATGGATCCCGTCAAGGTGCAAGCTATTTGTGACTGGACTCAGCCCTCCTCTCTTAAGGGTCTTCAGAGATTTTTGGGCTTTGCCAACTTTTACCGCCGATTTATTGCTGGTTTTTCGGATGTCGTTAAACCACTGACTGATTTGACCAGACAAGGCGCTGATGTTGCTAATTGGTCCCCTCATGCTGTAGAGGCCTTTCAGGAGCTTAAGCGCCGTTTTGCCTCTGCCCCTGTGTTGCGTCAGCCTGATGTGAATCTGCCTTTTCAGGTTGAGGTTGACGCTTCGGAGATCGGAGCTGGGGCAGTGTTGTCGCAGAAAGGTTCCGACTGCTCCGTCATTAGGCCTTGTGCCTTCTTTTCTCGCAAATTTTCGCCCGCAGAGCGGAATTATGATGTTGGGAATCGGGAGCTTTTGGCCATGAAGTGGGCGTTTGAGGAGTGGCGCCATTGGCTCGAGGGGGCTAGGCATCAGGTGGTGGTATTGACTGACCACAAAAATTTGATTTATCTTGAGACTGCCAGACGCCTGAATCCTAGACAGGCGCGCTGGTCTTTATTTTTTTCTCGCTTTAATTTTGTGGTGTCATACCTACCGGGTTCTAAGAATGTTAAGGCAGATGCCCTTTCTAGGAGTTTTGACCCGGACTCTCCTGGTAATTCTGAACCCACAGGTATCCTTAGGGAGGGAGTAATTTTGTCGGCCGTTTCTCCTGATCTGCGGCGGTCCTTGCAAGAGTTTCAGGCGGATAGACCGGATCGTTGTCCGCCTGATAGACTGTTTGTTCCGGATGATTGGACCAGCAGAGTCATCTCTGAGGTACATTCTTCTGCATTGGCAGGTCATCCCGGAATTTTTGGTACCAGGGATTTGGTGGCAAGATCCTTCTGGTGGCCTTCCCTGTCACGAGATGTGCGAGTCTTTGTGCAGTCATGTGACGTTTGTGCTCGGGCCAAGTCTTGTAGTTCTCGGGCTAGCGGACTGCTGTTGCCCTTGCCTATTCCTAAGAGGCCTTGGACACACATCTCGATGGATTTTATTTCAGATCTGCCTGTTTCCCAGAAGATGTCTGTCATCTGGGTGGTCTGTGACCGTTTCTCTAAAATGGTCCATTTGGTTCCTCTGCCCAAGTTGCCTTCTTCTTCTGAGTTGGTTCCTCTGTTTTTTCAGAATGTTGTCCGATTGCACGGTATTCCTGAGAATATTGTTTCTGACAGAGGTACCCAATTTGTGTCTAGATTTTGGCGGGCATTCTGTGCTAGGATGGGCATAGATTTGTCTTTTTCATCTGCTTTTCACCCTCAGACTAATGGCCAGACCGAGCGGACTAATCAGACCCTTGAGACATATCTGAGGTGTTTTGTCTCTGCTGACCAGGATGATTGGGTTGCTTTTTTGCCATTGGCAGAGTTCGCCCTCAATAATCGGGCCAGTTCTTCCACCTTGGTGTCCCCGTTTTTCTGTAATTCGGGGTTTCACCCTCGATTTTCCTCCGGTCAGGTGGAATCCTCGGATTGTCCTGGAGTGGATGCGGTGGTGGAGAGATTGCATCACATCTGGGGGCAGGTTATGGACAATTTGAAGTTGTCCCAGGAGAAGACTCAGCGTTTTGCCAACCGTCATCGTCGTGTTGGTTCTCGGCTTTGTGTTGGAGATTTAGTGTGGTTGTCTTCTCGTTTTGTCCCTATGAGGGTCTCTTCTCCTAAGTTTAAACCTCGGTTCATCGGCCCTTATAGAATATTGGAGATTCTTAATCCTGTTTCTTTCCGTTTGGACCTCCCTGCGTCCTTTTCCATTCATAACGTTTTTCATCGGTCGTTATTGCGCAGGTATGAGGTACCTGTTGTACCTTCAGTTGAGCCTCCTGCTCCGGTGTTGGTTGAGGGTGAGTTGGAGTACGTTGTGGAGAAAATTTTGGACTCTCGTATTTCCAGACGGAAACTCCAGTATCTGGTCAACTGGAAGGGTTACGGCCAGGAGGATAATTCTTGGGTCAATGCATCTGATGTTCATGCTTCTGATCTTGTTCGTGCCTTCCATAGGGCTCATCCTGGTCGCCCTGGTGGATCTGGTGAGGGTTCGGTGCCCCCTCCTTGAGGGGGGGGTACTGTTGTGAATTTGGATTCTGGGCTCCCCCGGTGGCCGCTTGTGGAATTGGACTTGTCATCCTCTTTCCTGTTTCACCTGGTTCCATCAGTAGTGGGTGTCGCTATTTAAGCTCATTTCTCTGGTGGTTTCTTGCCGGTCAACAATGTTATCTGATGCCTCTCAGTGCTTGTTCCTGCTTCTAGACAACTACTAGATAAGTTGGACTTTTGTCCATGTTTTGTTTTGCCTATTTGTTCCAGTTCACAGCTGAAGTTTTGTTACTGTGTCTGGAAAGCTCTCGTTGATCAGGGATTGCTACTCTGGCGTTATGAGTTAATGCCAGAGTTTAAGGTAATCTCTGGATGGTGTTTTGTTAGTGTTTTTCTGCTGACCATGAAAGTATACTATCTGTCTTCTGCTATCTAGTAAGCGGACCTCAAATTTGCTAAGACTATTTTCCTGCTGCGTTTGTTGTTTCATCTGAACTCACCGTCATTATATGTGGGGGGCTACTGTCTTCTTTGGAATATTTCTCTAGAGGTGAGCCAGGTCTTATATTTCCCTCTGCTAGCTATTTAGGTCTTAGGCCAGAGCTGGGCATCTAGCGATAAATAGGAAATGCTACCTGGCTATTTCTAGTTGCGCGGCAGGCTTAGTTCATGGTCAGTATAGTTCCATCTTCCGAGAGCTTGTCCCTCTATAGGCTTGCTATGATCTCTGCCTGCAGAGATCATGACAGCCCCCCTTGTCTTTTGCTTCAGAGTTGAGCTTGCTTGCCAATGTAGATGGGGGAAGTGAGTTTTATTGACGAAAGGCATTTACGACCCCCCAGTTCCTGTAGTAGTAAGTGCTCAGCTTTAACAGTTAGAGAAACTTCTAGAACCATGCGGTCCTTTGTTCGGTTATTGTGAGATATTAGACAAACTATTTAGGATAGTGGAATGATAAATACATATTCTTTATCTCCATCGAAGCATCTACCCATCACTCTAAACACAGTCGCCTAACTCCATCGGGGGAAGAAGTAGGGATTGCTCTGTAAATAATAGGACATATTTGGTCTCCTTAGAAAGCTCATGTTAATACAAGCTCTATGCTGGGTGTGATATGACTCTGATATGTACTGGGACGGAGTTATAAGCATTAGACCAATTTGTATCCAAGTTACTCAGACTGAAAGGTAGGAGGATCTGGAAAAGCCAGCCCTTTCTGTGAGGTCACAGACTGTAGATTATAAAGTTGTGGCCAGATCTCCCGGCTCAGTCTTCTTCTTCTCTTTTCCTGTGAGCCCTGAACAGCACATCCAATGAGCTGGGATGTCTGGCTGACTGCCATGCAATGATCTGAGAAATGTGAGTGTTATCGTTTCTTCATTTAATCCTTTTATTTTCATAATTACCTTGTACATATTTGCAATTGTCTCATTTGTAACATCTTTGTAAAATATTTTTATAAACACTGCCTAAAAATCATTTATGGGGTATATTATTTAATACTAGTTCGTTCTTCCTGCCCTAAACCGTACCCTGTCTCGGAAGGGAATTACGCTACTGTTTTTTTGGGGTTTGCTCCAGACCCGTTCAATTGGAGCTGGTGGCAGCGACCGTGTGCCGGCTTTTGGGGGTCCCTGTAGCGACTGCGGCTTGATAATTATTGTTCCTGCCTGAGTGGGAGTAGTTATCGCATCGCTGCAGTGCACCCAATAGCCAGTACATAGCAGGCAGCGTTTCTGGCGACTAATTACCCCAGGTGCAGTACCTAATCTGACCTGAGAGTAAGGGGGGCGCCAGAGAGCTGCAAGTGTTAAGTGGAACTGTAAGCGGGATAGACCCAAATCCCTGCAGTTCATGGTATATTGAAGAGCAGTGGGATACCTAAAATAAGCCCCTGCTGTAAACTAAGAGGTCAATAACCTCGTGTGTGTTTTTTTCCATCACATCGTGGCAGTGGAGGGATAACTAGGATAACCCCCCTGCACATGTGATAGCCGTCTGTTGGTCTAAAGTCACCCCAATCCGTGACATATTGTAGGCAGCGGCTAAGGGATCTTGACAATTGGTGACAGTCACGGTGTGAATCGTGACATATTGGTGGCAAGGCGGTGGGATATTAGAGCATTAGTGATTTGGTTTGAGCAATCATTCCTTTCACTAAAAACTTGCAGAAAGTTCTTGCGAGAACTCTGCGCAAATAAGTTTGGAGAACGAACTCAGTGTTTATTAGTTGTGAGACAATTGTGTACTGGTAATTATCCCTTCCCTTTCTCTTCGTTTTTCTATTCTATCTTTTATTTGGCAACCATGGCTGCGAAAGGAGAAGCCTGGTACACCCAGCAGAAGAAAGACACTCTTGCTGGGATATGCATGTACCATGGCCTGAACCCCCAGAACAAGACCAAGACTCAAATGGTCGCTGAACTGGTGCAATGGGAAGCCGCTCTAGACCACTCGCAGAGCCCAGAGGCCGCAGATGCCAGCACCAGCGAACGTGGTGCTGCAGCAGAGGTTCAACCACTGAATACGGGCCCTACTGGCAACCAGGGGGGTGCAGACCACCTCCTGCAACTGGCTCTGCAACAATGCTCCGCAGATGACCTGGACCGACGTCTGCAGCTGATCCAGCAATACCAAGAGAGAGCCGAGCGAGAGGCCCAGGCCCAGCGAGCCGAGCGAGAGGCCCAAGCGCAGCGGGAGTACCAGCTGCAGATGGCCCAACTGCAAATGCAGGGGTCGTCCCAGAGCCGTGAATCCAGCAGCGCTCAGACACCAAAGCCCCGGCCCGACCACTTTCCTGTTATGGAAAAGGATGGGGACTTGGACACGTTTCTGCGGGCCTTTGAGAAAGCCTGCAGACAGTACCAGCTGCCTACACAAGAATGGGCACGATACCTGACACCAGGGCTGAGAGGAAAAGCCCTGGAGGCGTTTGCTGCACTCCCTCAAGAACAAGATGGTGACTATGAGGCCATCAAGCAGGCTCTGATAGCCAAGTACCAGCTTACACCCGAGGTGTACCGTAAAAAGTTTCGGACCCTCCTACGTGGCCCACACGACAGTTACAGTGATGTGGTGCATAGACTGGGGACCCACTTTGACCAGTGGACCCAAGGACTGTCAGTGACCACCTTTACACAGCTGCGAGACCTGATGATCAAAGACCAGTTCTTCCGTCTTTGCCCAACTGAAGTGCGACAGTTCGTGATGGACAGAGAACCCAACGATGTGACGAAAGCAGCGCAGATTGCCGATGCCTATGAGGCCAACCGTAGATCGGAAGTGCGGAAGCCAGTCACCACCAGCTGGAGAGGGGGTAAGCCTGCAGCCAACGCCAGTACCCCTGCCAGCCAACACACCAGAGGTCCTGTCCCCGTGGCCAACAGCACCAGACCTACCACCGAACTTCGCCAGTGTTACCACTGCAGGCAGACTGGACACCTCAGTCACCAATGTCAAGCCAAGCAGAAGAACTCCTCATCCCAGGCCCCAGGGCCTAATGCAGCAGTTCTTTTGGTGGGTGGTGTGGCTGGGAGGGTGTGTGACAACGTACAGCCCGTCACTGTGGGAGGTCGTGTTGCTACCGGCCTCAAGGACACCGGGGCTGAACGAACCCTCATCCGACCCGAACTGGCGGCCCCTGTAGAAATCATTCCGGGGAAAACCCTAACTGTCACTGGGATTGGGGGCATCAGCTGTCCCTTACCGATGGCCCGGGTTTTTATTGATTGGGGTGCCGGGAGCGGGGTGAAAGAAGTGGGGCTGTCTGATAATTTGCCCACTGATGTTTTGTTGGGGACTGATTTGGGGAGGTTGTTTGCATACTACGTCCCTGACACCCCTCCCCAATCTGCTAATAAGGGTAACGTTAACCCTGATGATGATGATGATGATGATGATGATGATGGGAAATCGCATGTGTTACCTGACCATGCTTTATCTTGTAGTGATGCATCTGCTAACCAATTTTTCCCTAGGATTGATGGTGAAAATGTTGTACCTGTGCCAACTGTATCTGATAATGATGTTTCTGTAAAAGTTGATGTGTCCATAGGTACAGGAGTGCTCAGCCACGTTGCTCTGCGGAGTGAGACGGCTGAGGAACCCCTAGCAGGGGCAAGTGTCGGTGCTACAAGAAATGGGGAGATACATGGGAACTGTGAGACAGGTGACGCCATGAAATTGACCAGTGCCACCGAGGAAGGTAACTGGCCCCTAAGTAGCAATGCTCCTGAGGTAATGGGGGAGGATGGGGAGGTAGAGCCCATAGCAGCGTCAGCTGATGGGTCTGTAGAAACCCCCGGGGAGACAGCCTACGTAGCTGCTGTCACCCGCAGTCAGAGTGCCCGGAACGCAGATACCTGTCTGCCTTCCGGACCCTCCTCAGTCATCAGTGTGACTGAACCAGAGGTGGACCCAGTGCAGGTCCCAGAGGGCTCCCGTGGGCAAGGGACCCTGACGTCGCTTCTGGCTTCCCCTAGCCAGGAGTTTCAGGCCGCTCTGCACACAGATGCGAGCCTAGAGAGTTTGAGACAACTCGCCGGGACGTCATTCTCCGAGACTGATAAGGAGAAGGTGTTCTGGGAAGGAGGAAGGTTGTACCGGGAGACAGTACCCGGAGAATCACAAAAGGAGTGGTTGAGGGAAAGACAGCTGGTCGTCCCGCAGCAATTCCGGGGTGAGTTGTTGCGGATTGCCCATGAGATCCCACTAGCTGGACACTTGGGGATCAGCAAAACTAAGGCCCGGCTGTCTCAACACTTCTATTGGCCTAAGATGCGGACAGATGTGTCAAACTACTGCCGCTCCTGTGTCACCTGTCAAAGAGTGGGGAAGGCGGGGCCTGCTCTTAAGGCTCCCCTGATCCCTTTGCCAGTGATAGAGGAGCCTTTCCAGAGGATTGCGGTGGACATTGTGGGCCCGCTGGCCGTCACCAGCAGCTCTGGAAAGCAATATATTCTTACTGTGGTAGACTACGCTACCCGGTACCCAGAGGCAGTAGCTCTGTCGTCAATTAGGGCAGATAAGGTGGCGGATGCCCTGTTGGCCATCTTTTCACGTGTAGGATTTCCCAGGGAAATGCTTACTGATCGAGGGACCCAATTTATGTCTCACCTAATGGAGGCTCTCTGTAAGAAAATGCAGGTGAAGCACCTGGTATCGAGTGCATATCACCCACAGACCAATGGCTTGTGTGAACGCTTCAATGGTACCCTCAAACAGATGCTACGCATGCTGGTTGAGACACAAGGGCGCGACTGGGAGCGGTACCTCCCACACCTGCTATTTGCTTACCGAGAGGTTCCGCAGGCCTCGACGGGGTTCTCCCCCTTCGAGCTCCTGTACGGCAGGCGAGTCCGGGGACCCCTTGGGTTGATAAGAGAATCCTGGGAAGAGGAGCCGAACCCTTCTGAAGTGTCCATAGTGGAGTATGTCATGCGCTTCCGTGACAAGATGCAGACCTTGACGCAGTTGGTGCATGACAACATGACGCAGGCTCAGGCTGATCAGAAGCACTGGTACGACCAGAACGCCCGGGAGCGGACCTACCACGTGGGTCAAAAGGTGTGGGTGCTGGTTCCTGTACCAACGGATAAGCTTCAGGCAGCCTGGGAGGGCCCGTACGTCGTCCACCAACAGCTCAACCCGGTCACCTATGTGGTCACGCTTGACCACACTCGGGGTAGGCGAAAGGCCTTTCACGTCAACATGATGAAGGCTCATCACGAACGTGAACCTTTCGTCCTACCGGTCTGCAGCGCACCCGAAGACGGGGAGGAAGACGCCCTCCTGGACATGCTGGCCCAAGCCAAGGCCCGTGGGTCCATTGAGGACGTGGAGGTAAGCGCCTCGCTAGATGAACCACAGCGGTTGCAGTTGCAAACCACACTGGAACCCTTCCGGGTCGTGTTCTCCAACCGGCCTGGAAGGACTGAGTTAGCGGTCCATGAGGTGGACACCGGGAATCACGCCCCACTACGGCGAACACCCTATCGAATCTCTGACCAGGTGCAGCAGATTATGCGCCAGGAGATCGATGAGATGTTACAGCTGGGGGTGATTCGACGGTCAAAGAGCGCGTGGGCCTCACCTGTAGTTCTCATGCCAAAGAAGGACCGGACCACCCGGTTCTGCGTGGACTACAGGGGGCTCAACGCCATTACAGCCTCTGACGCGCACCCAATGCCGCGCATCGAGGAGCTGCTTGAGAAGTTAGCTGGCGCAGAATACCTGACAATAATGGATCTGAGTCGCGGATACTGGCAGATTCCCCTGAGCCCCGAGGCGCAGGAGAAGTCCGCCTTTATCACACCCTTTGGACTGTACGAGTCCACGGTCATGCCCTTCGGCATGAAGAATGCCCCTGCCACTTTCCAGCGGATGGTCAATCTCCTGCTTCAGGGACTGGAGAAGTACGCTGTGGCGTACTTAGATGACATTGCCATCTTCAGTCCCTCCTGGGATGAACACCTGCAGCATCTCGAAGAGGTGCTCGGGCGAATTCACCGAGCAGGACTGACTATCAAGCCGGGAAAGTGCCAGATGGGCATGAGGGAGGTTCACTACCTGGGGCACCGGGTAGGTGGAAACACCCTAAAGCCAGAGCCTGACAAAGTGGGCGTGATCGTGAACTGGCCCACTCCCAGGACCAAGAAACATGTGATGTCCTTCCTGGGCACTGCAGGGTACTATAGGCGCTTCGTGCAGCACTATAGTAGCCTGGCAAAACCTTTGACGGACCTCACCAGGAAGAAGCTACCCCACATCGTCAACTGGACAGATGGCTGTGAGGGGGCCTTCCAGGCGTTGAAAACAGCACTGTGCAACTCCCCTGTGTTGAAAGCAGTCGACAGCAGTCGACCGTTCTTGGTACAGACCGACGCCAGCGAGTTTGGCCTCGGTGCTGTGCTCAGCCAGGTTGACTCGGAGGACCAAGAGCACCCCGTGTTGTACCTGAGCCGGAAACTTTTGCTGAGGGAAGTGGCCTACTCCACCATTGAGAAGGAGTGCCTGGCCATAGTCTGGGCCCTGCAGCGCTTGCAGCCCTACTTGTACGGTCGCACCTTCACTGTGGTGACCGACCACAACCCTCTGCGCTGGCTAAGCACCATGTGTGGAACCAATGGCAGGTTGCTACGCTGGAGCCTTGCCCTTCAGCAATTTGACTTCACCATTGAACACAAAGCGGGCAGGGAGCATGGGAATGCAGATGGACTGTCCCGCCAGGGTGAACCCATGGAGGTGCGCATGGAGGCATACCGAGAGGTCCTGCCGCCGTAGCGCACGCCAAAAGGGGGAGGTGTCACGATATGGTATGAAATATCATAAGTTTAGTGCTCTTGTCAGCCCAGGATGTGGGCTAGGAGGCCCCCCTTGTCTTTTGCTTCAGAGTTGAGCTTGCTTGCCAATGTAGATGGGGGAAGTGAGTTTTATTGACGAAAGGCATTTACGACCCCCCAGTTCCTGTAGTAGTAAGTGCTCAGCTTTAACAGTTAGAGAAACTTCTAGAACCATGTGGTCCTTTGTTCGGTTATTGTGAGATATTAGACAAACTATTTAGGATAGTGGAATGATAAATACATATTCTTTATCTCCGTCGAAGCATCTACCCATCACTCTAAACACAGTCGCCTAACTCCATCGGGGGAAGAAGTAGGGATTGCTCTGTAAATAATAGGACATATTTGGTCTCCTTAGAAAGCTCATGTTAATACAAGCTCTATGCTGGGTGTGATATGACTCTGATATGTACTGGGACGGAGTTATAAGCATTAGACCAATTTGTATCCAAGTTACTCAGACTGAAAGGTAGGAGGATCTGGAAAAGCCAGCCCTTTCTGTGAGGTCACAGACTGTAGATTATAAAGTTGTGGCCAGATCTCCCGGCTCAGTCTTCTTCTTCTCTTTTCCTGTGAGCCCTGAACAGCACATCCAATGAGCTGGGATGTCTGGCTGACTGCCATGCAATGATCTGAGAAATGTGAGTGTTATCGTTTCTTCATTTAATCCTTTTATTTTCATAATTACCTTGTACATATTTGCAATTGTCTCATTTGTAACATCTTTGTAAAATATTTTTATAAACACTGCCTAAAAATCATTTATGGGGTATATTATTTAATACTAGTTCGTTCTTCCTGCCCTAAACCGTACCCTGTCTCGGAAGGGAATTACGCTACTGTTTTTTTGGGGTTTGCTCCAGACCCGTTCAATTGGAGCTGGTGGCAGCGACCGTGTGCCGGCTTTTGGGGGTCCCTGTAGCGACTGCGGCTTGATAATTATTGTTCCTGCCTGAGTGGGAGTAGTTATCGCATCGCTGCAGTGCACCCAATAGCCAGTACATAGCAGGCAGCGTTTCTGGCGACTAATTACCCCAGGTGCAGTACCTAATCTGACCTGAGAGTAAGGGGGGCGCCAGAGAGCTGCAAGTGTTAAGTGGAACTGTAAGCGGGATAGACCCAAATCCCTGCAGTTCATGGTATATTGAAGAGCAGTGGGATACCTAAAATAAGCCCCTGCTGTAAACTAAGAGGTCAATAACCTCGTGTGTGTTTTTTTCCATCACATCGTGGCAGTGGAGGGATAACTAGGATAACCCCCCTGCACATGTGATAGCCGTCTGTTGGTCTAAAGTCACCCCAATCCGTGACATATTGTAGGCAGCGGCTAAGGGATCTTGACAATTGGTGACAGTCACGGTGTGAATCGTGACAGGGTGCATATTGGACCCCATGGCAGTACCCTTCCTCTGTATAAAAAACTGATCCTCAAAAATAAAAAAATTATGGGTCAATACCAATGTGAGTAGATCTTTGCAAAACTTATACTGATGGCTAGAGAAGTCTGTATGGTGAGATAAAAAAGACATAACCGACTATATCCCATCCTGATGTCTAATGCTGGTGTACAAACTATTAACATCCATAGTTGCTAATAAGCAGTTCATTGGTAGTTTCCCTATGTTTTGCAAAGATGTCAAGAAGTCTGTTGTATCCTTAAGATAAGATTTAATTTTTGGTACAAGGGGAGATATACTTTTTTCCAGTGTGATGGCTAAGGGGGATAATAAAGACTACGTGGAGGCAACTATAGGGCGCCCTGGTGGCCTCAATGGATGTTTATGAATCTTGGAGAGGGTATAAAATACCGGTGTAACCGGATGTTGTTTCACTAAGAATTCTCCCAATTTTGTATCTATTGTGCCTATTGCAGTATAATAATAAATCCTTAATTTCCCTACTTATTTCAAAAGTAGGATTGTGGCTTATGGGTTGGTATGTGTCCAAATCACTAAGTTGTGTCTTAATCTCATGCATGTAGTAATCTCGATCCAACACCACTATAGAGCCCCCCTTGTCTGCCGGTTTTATAATAATTTGTGTATTATCCTTCAAAGTTGATAGAGCCCTCTTTTCTTCAATGGTAAGATTATGCTGTATATGATGGTTACCCCTCTCTATGGATTCCAAAACCTTCCTAATGTCATTTCTTACAAATTCTATATACATTTCTACTGTGTGGTAGATATGTGGAGGTTGAAAGGAACTGTGGACTCGTAAATTTAGGGCATTTAGAGTAAATCTCAAACCAGTAGAATCAGACAGAATGGGAGTATTTGTCAATACATCTCCTCACAATGCCTATCCCCCTCGGAAATGACTGTGTTACAAAAAGGACTGAGTTTCTGTCCGGTCCCACGGTTCAACTCCTTCCAGTTAGATCAGGAGTTATGTCATTTTTTTAGAAATGTTAGGCTAAAAGCGCATTTTTCTAAGGTATTGACAAATACTCCCATTCTGTCTGATTCTACTGGTTCGAGATTTACTCTAAATGCCCTAAATTTACGAGTCCACAGTTCCTTTCAACCTCCACATATCTACCGCCCAGTAGAAATGTATATAGAATTTGTAAGAAATGACATTAGGAAGGTTTTGGAATCCATAGAGAGGGGTAACCATCATATACAGCATAATCTTACCATTGAAGAAAAGAGGGCTCTATCAACATTGAAGGATAATGCACAAATTATTATAAAACCGGCAGACAAGGGGGCCTCTATAGTGGTGTTGGATCGAGATTACTACAGGCATGAGATTAGGACACAACTTAGTGACTTGGACACGTACCAACCCATAAGCCACAATCCTACTTTTGAAATAAGTAGGGAAATTAAGGATTTAGTAACTCATTATACTGCAATAGGCACAATAGATACAAAATTGGGAGAATTCTTAGTGAAACAACATCCGGTTACACCGGTATTTTATACCCTCTCCAAGATTCATAAACATCCATTGAGGCCCCCAGGGCGCCCTATAGTTGCCTCCACGGAGTCTTTATTATCCCCCTTAGCCATCACACTGGAAAAAATTATATCTCCCCTTGTACCAAAAATTAAATCTTATCTTAAGGATACAACAGACTTCTTGACATCTTTGCAAAACATAGGGAAACTACCAATGAACTGCTTATTAGCAACTATGGATGTTAATAGTTTGTACACCAGCATTAGACATCAGGATGGGATAGAGTCAGTTATGTCTTTTTTATCTCACCATACAGACTTCTCTAGCCATCAGTATAAGTTTTGCAAAGATCTAAACCAATTATTTGCAGCAAACACTGCTCCAACATTAAAGATCATTTGGTTAGGGCGGATGTGGGCCCTAGCAATAGGGGATTGATACAAAGAGTCATAACTGTTATGATCCTTAGTGGTTGAGGATCACAAATTACTCCAGCTAAGTAACAAACATAGGACAAGCTCTAGGGAGTTGGCAAACTGGACTGACCGCAAATCTGAACCTATCCAAACACACTAGAAGTAGCCGGTGAATGTGCCTAAAAATCCTAGACGTCTCGAGCCAGCCTGAGGAACTAACTACCCCTAGAGAGAAAGAAAAGACCTCTCTTGCCTCCAGAGAAATAATTTCCAAAGATATAGAAGCCCCCAACAGATAATAACGGTGAGGTAAGAGGAAGGCACATACACAGGGGTGAAAGCAGATTCAGCAAATGAGGCCCGCTAATACTAGATAGCAGAAAATAGAAAAGGGAATCTATGCGGTCAGTAAAAAACCCTTACAAAATATCCACTCTGAGATTTCAAGAACCCCCACACCCACTAACGGTGTGGGGGGAGAAACTCAGTCCCCTAGAGCAACCAGCAAGCGAGGAAATCACATTTTAGCGAGCTGGACTAAAAACATAATGAACACTGATAATCAAAAAATGATCAAACAAAAACTTAGCTTGTCTTGGAGAGACTGGGAGCAAGGTAGACACAAGGAATCTGAAGAGCACTGAATACATTGGTAGCAGGCAAGGAACTGAGTCTCCAGGTGAGCTAAATAGGAAACCAACCAAGGATAACGTACCAGCTGATGCAGCCAACCTGCAGAAAGACAACACTACACAGTACCACTTGTGACCACTAGAGGGAGCCCAAAAATGGAATTCACAACACCTAACCTCACCACGCAACGGCACATTACCGTGTCTAAGTTGTCATCAATGCTCTAATGTGTTGAAGGGTGACTCCTTTACACATCCACGTTCTGGCAAAAGATTCCCTTTTAGAGGACAGTTCACTTGCAATTTGTCCTTTGTTGTATATTTGATAAAATGTCCTTGCGGTCTTGGGTATGTTGGGGAGACCACCCAGCATATCCGAGACCGCATATCTAAACATAAATCTACCATTAGATGCGGCAGGACACTTCTGCCCATTCCGGCCCATTTTTCACAGAACAATCACAATGTGGCCCAACTTAGGTTTCAAGTGATAGACCATGTCCCTATTTCTAGGAGGGGGGGCGATAGGAACAAAAAATTAAAAGAGCGTGAATCCTTTTGGATTTACACGCTGCAAACCTTATCCCCGTATGGTTTGAACAGAGAATATGAGGTATCATACTGAATGAATCTAGTCCATTGAATTAATCACTTTTTTTTCACACTGTACCAATATAGATTAGCTATGCTGCCTATTTTAGATTATTTTGTACCTTTCTAATTCCCCCATATGGATTCAGCCTTCAGGTCAGTTAATACATCAACATTGAAGTCTCCAACTAATAATCTTTATTAATTAATAGCTTGGATGTATACTTAAATATAATCCTTTATGTATTCGCTTATTATGCATACTGATCATGGTGACAATTAAGCGATATTGCGTTTAATTGTTTTCTCTTCTCTCTTATTTTCAGCACACAAGCGGGAATTAAGAATTTGGGCACGGGTAACACTGCGCATGCGCACCACGTCGGCTTTCTCCGGCTTCTTTCGTTCTTCTTCGGACCTTACAATTGTTCCTGGCACATGTCCATCACTTGAACCTTCACCCGGAAGCTTTTTCACGGGTGGGAACGCCGGAAGAAGGTAAATAGCCGGCCGCACGTTGATTCTCTTATACACCTTCCAAATAGCGGTCACCTATTTCCTCCCGGGTCTCGGTATCGAGTATGGCGTACGTTTGTGACTTTGAACTAAGGTAATTAATATGCGCTTCCCACGGTATTTCTGTGTGCTGGTTACCGCACTCATATGACAAATGCAAATTTCTGTATATCTGTTCCCACAGTGGGTTTCCCTGTCCTGCTCATCACATTTTGCAAGTATAAATATCTCTTTATATTACCACACAGGGAGATGGATTAAGGGATTACCTTTATTCTCATAGGGTTCATGTGTAGCGAATGCTCCTGTTTTAATCACACCCCTAAATGAAGTGTGTGCATGTGCATGTGAGCATATACATATGGATTGAATCTGGATATGACTTCTATTTCCAATCATGAAACATGATTCAATTATGATGTTTTTCCTAGGACTACCGCTTAATCAAGATGGATTTTGAATGTATTATATGATGCTTCTCAGATACGTATGACATGAAATTGTTAAGTGACATTTTACACGGTATATAGCATTGTGTTGATACACTATGTTTCCATTTATGTTATACCTGTTTGTATATATTTCAGAGGGACTTTAATCTCTTAAAAAAGGCTTTTTTAAGCCGAAACGTTGAGATAAAGAAATTAATGATATATGTCCAATTAAGCGTGCAGAAGAACACATTTTTTTGGAAACCTCACCGTTGTAATGAAAATAATTTTTTGAACACAAGAAATAATCAATAAATGAAAGACAATTCTTTGAATGGTAGTGTGCCGTAGTTTGTTTATATATATATTATTGTTTTTTCCTGAGCACCTCCCAATTAAGTGAGCACCTTCCTCATTGTTACATGTATAGTATAATGAACTCCCCATAGGCCTGTAAAGTATAATGCACTATCTACAGTGGCATGAAAAAGTTTGGGCACCCCGGTCAAAATTACTGTTATTGTGAACAGTAGTGTTGAGCATTCCGATACCGCAAGTATCGGGTATCGGCCGATACTTGCGGTATCGGAATTCCGATACCGGGATTCCGATACTTGCCGCGTATCGGATACCGGAATCGGAAGTTCCAAGATTCAAAATGCAGAAATTCAGCCAATGAGAATGATTCCAAGTGTGGGCACATCCTGTTTAGCATGGAGGGCATGAAACTACTGGCAAGGCTGTGATTGGCTGCTGAAATGATGTCATGATGCAGTTTAAAAGTCGCTGGCGCCATTTTGCGATCACTCTGCTGTGAATTCAGTTAGTGACAGGACGCTGTTTGCTGACTGAGGGACAGTTTAGAGATAGCGATTTGCTTCTTTGTGCTTTCCAAAGGCTAATTTAGCAACCGCTGTGTTCACCTACTATTCACCTTGCTTTTGCCTTGTAGCGCTGTTTTCACAGCGATCTGCAAGGTCTGTGTGTGTGTGTGTGTGAGTGCAGCCCACTCTCTAGTCTGAGTGCAGCCACATAGGCCATCCATAGCTGGTTGTATTCAGTTCAGGGAGGGTGGTTCATTGCCTCATACTGTTCTTTTTTTTTTTTTTTTTCAAGTAGTGTAGTCTGCTGCTAATTTATTCAAAAAAATCCTATTACTGTCTTTCCACCCGTCTCCAGCTAATTTGTGGAAAAACACTACATAGGATAACGTAGAGGAGGGTTTTTGGGCCTTGCAGCACCGTTTACGGCTGTCTGCACGGTCTCCATGTGACTGCAGCTCGCCCTGTAGTCTGTGAGCAGCCGTAGCCTGGTTGTCTCCAGCTCAGGGTTGTTCACTGCGTCATACCGCCAAATCAATTTTCATTTTGTTTTAAGTAGTGCAGGCTGCTGCACATTTTTTCAAAAAATTCCTATTAGTGTCTTTCCACCCGTCTCCAGCTAACTTGTGGAAAAACACTACATAGGATAACGTAGAGGAGGGTTTTTGGGCCTTGCAGCACCGTTTACGTCTGTCTGCACGGTCTCCGTGTGACTGCAGCTCTATCCGTTGTCAGTTCAGCCCCCAAAAAATAAATAAATAATAAAGTTCACCAAACACACCAGTTACACCACTTTACATTTGTGTAGGCCACATTAGCTCATATTAAAGTCTAGTCCACACTTTAGAAAATTAGTGTTTCTTATACCTGTTAGGAGGAGTTGCTCAGGAATAAGCACACAAAGCCGTTAGTACTTTTCTGCTTATCTTTATCAGTCAACCAAGATGAAGAAGGCAGTGAGTAAGGCACGTGGGCGTGGGCGCGGAGCAGGGAGGGGACGTGGGGATTCTGTGCCTGCTGCGGGCACTGGTGACTCATCAGCACCCACATTCACCAGGCAACAGTCGTTCATGCGCAGCTTTGTGTCAGAGCGCCGTACACCGCTGCTGCGTGAAGAACAAATTGAAGCCGTTGTCGGATGGATGGCAGCTAATGCATCAACTTCAATTAGTGCCACATCCTCTCAGACACAGAGCACTGGAGAGCAGCCATCTGTCTCTTCACCACCTGCCAAATTGCCCAGGCAGACAGAGAGCCCAGGACAGGAGCCGTCTCTACTTCTGTTCTCTGAATCTCTTGGCTTGGAAACAGGAGGCCAGCCAAGCAGCATTGGAGAAATGGAAGAAGAGGCAGGGTGCAGTGATGCCCAACAGCTTTTTCTCTCTTCCTCTGAAGAGGCGGGTGGGCCAGTGGCTCCGGTCACCACATCGCAGGCCGCATCAGCTGATGATGACACTCAGGTGCCACTTACTGGTGCGTGCTCTGCTGCTGAGACTACCCAGGAGGAGCAGTTGGGGGCAGAGGGTAGTGTAGATGATGAGGTCCTTGACCCATCTTGGCGTGAGGGACAGGAAGGTGGTGGGAGCAGCTCTGAGGAAGAGATTCCCCGTACGGCCCAAAGAGGGAGAGGGAGGGGGAAGACTGCGGATCCTGCAGCCTCCGCTTTGGCACCCGTTAGGAGCATGTCTCTTCCAAAAGCCAAAAAGGGCGCTCCCAAGACTTGCAGTGCCTGGTCCTTTTTTGACACAGTTGCAGATTACATTTGCTATGTCAGATGCAAGGTGTGTCATCAAAAAGTCAAAAGAGGGAAAAATGTCAGCAACCTCAATACCTCCAACATGTGGAAACATGTGCGCAACAGTCACCCAGCAGAGTTAGAAAAACACACTGAAGAGCTAGGCCAACCAACAGCGGCAGCTACCACCTCTTCAGCTCGTGCTGCCTCTTCCTCTAGCTCACACGCAGCTGGTTCGGCTTCCTCCCAGGATCGCCGTGGAAGAACCTCTGGCCCTGTTGTCCAGAGACCCGCTGTAATTCCACCCGCAGCACCACTTTCCCAGTCATCCACACACTCCCAGCCCACTCTACAGCCATCGGTAGTACAGGCATGGGAGAAAAGGCGGCCTTTCTCGTCAAACCACCCACGAGCACAGGCTCTGACTGCAGGCATTGCCAAACTTCTTTCACTGGAAATGCTGTCATTCAGGCTGGTGGAGACTGACAGCTTCCGTGACTTGATGTCATTGGCAGTCCCACAGTACAATGTGCCCAGCCGCTTTTACTTCAGCAGGCAAGCCGTCCCTGCCCTGCACAAGCATGTGGAGGGACACATAAAACACGCCGTCAGTAGCAAGGTCCACCTCACCACCGATGCGTGGACCAGTCAACATGGACAGGGGCGATACCTGTCCCTCACTGCCCATTGGGTTAATGTCGTTGAGCCGGGTACAGACCGTGCGAGTGGCGCAGGACGTGTCCTGCCCACTCCAAGGATTGCAGGAATCCATTCTGTACGCATTGACTCCTCCTCTTACACCAGTTCCTCAGAATCATCGCTGCAGGAGCCGTCACAGTCCACCTCCACATGGACCCGTGATGAACGTGTACCTGTTACGACCGACATGAGCACAGCCGTGGCCAAACGTCAACAGGCCGTGTTGAAATTAATTTTTTGGGGGAATCGTAGCCACACAGCGCAGGAGCTCTGGAATGCCATCAAGCAGGAGAGCGATGTGTGGTTTGTGCCAGCGAATCTCCAGCCAGGCATGGTAGTGTGTGATAATGGCCGAAATCTGGTGGCAGCTCTGGGCCTCGGCAACCTCACTCACATCCCATGTCTGGCACATGTGCTCAATTTGGTCGTGCAGAGCTTTTTGAGGGACTATCCGGATCTTGATGCACTGCTGCACAAGGTCCGCCTAGAGTGTGCTCACTTGCGGCGTTCCAGCACGGCAAAAGCGCGCATTGCGGCTCTGCAGCGCCGACACCGCCTGCCGGAACATCGCATCATATGTGACCTACCTACCAGGTGGAATTCCACGTTACATATGTTGGAGCGGTTGTGTGAGCAGCAGCAAGCTGTAATGGAGTACCAGCTGCTTCAGGCGCAAAGAAGTCGCAC
The DNA here is from genome assembly GCF_051348905.1 of Ranitomeya variabilis. Lineage (NCBI taxonomy): Eukaryota > Metazoa > Chordata > Amphibia > Anura > Dendrobatidae > Ranitomeya > Ranitomeya variabilis. The sequence goes on along the minus strand of NC_135232.1, from coordinate 933,760,030 downwards.
TCAGCGCCGTACAGACTTCACAACCACAGAGTGGGCCACTATGAATGACGTCTGCCAGGTTTTGCATCCCTTTGATTATTCCACGCGGATGGCGAGTGCAGATGATGCACTAGTCAGCATGACTGTCCCCCTTATCTGCCTGCTTGAAAAATCACTGCAAGCGCTAAGGGATGATGTTGTGGAAGAGGTGGAGGATGAGGATTCACCATTTCCATCATCTTCTGGACAGTCAGCGCCACGTGGTTCCTCACAAACGCGTAGGCAGGGGACAGTTTGTGAGGAGGATGAGGAGGAGTCAATGGAGGAGGAAGACATCCGTCCAGAGGAGGGAGTTACCGAATTGTCCAGTACTCAGTGTGTACAGCGAGGGTGGGGTGATGACGAGCGGGCAGAGACCACGCCTCCAGCAGGGGACAGCGTTTCTTGGGCAGTTGGCAGTCTGCAGCACATGGTGGATTACATGCTGCAGTGCCTGAGAAACGACCGCCGCATCGCCCACATTCTCAACATGTCTGATTATTGGGTGTTCACCCTCCTCGATCCTTGCTACCGGGACAACGTAGAAAGCCTCATCACACCGTTGAACCGGGAGCGAAAAATGCGGGAGTACCAAGACACACTGGTCAATTCCATCATCTTCTCCATTCCAACTGAGAGAAGTGCTGCTAGTGCATTCCAAAGCAGCTCAGTGCGTCCAGGCAGTGGTGGAGGCTCTGCACAAAGAGGGAGCAGAAGCAGTGCCTCTGCCCAAGGCAAGACCAGTATGGCCCAACTGTGGCACAGTTTTCTGTGCCCCCCACAAAAGTCTACACCATCACAGACGGCTCCAGTCAGCAGGAGGCAACGGTTCCGTCAGATGGTGACAGACTACATGTCTTGCCCTCTTGCTGTATTCCCAGACGGCTCTTCCCCTTTCAAGTTTTGGGTCTCAAAGCTGGATACATGGCCAGAGCTAAGCCAGTATGCATTGGAGGTGCTGTCTTGCCCTGCGGCCAGTGTATTATCGGAACGTGTCTTTAGTGCTGCAGGTGGTGTACTAACTGACCGTCGCATGCGACTATCCTCCGATAACGTTGACCGGCTTACTTTCCTGAAAATGAACAAGGCCTGGATCTCGCAGGAATTTGCCACTCCTCCTCCTGATTAAATAATTAGGTCACTGTATACGTTATCCAGGTCTCCTGTTGTGTTCATCTTTCTACCACCTGAACTTAAATTCCTGGGCTCCAACACCGCCAGTTGAGGCTCAGAAGTGCCGTCTGCACAGTCAAAACCTACGACCCAGTGTTATTGGGTTTCAGTAACGTCAGCTGATCCCCAGCTGTGTAGCCGGCAATGTGTCATGCGACCGCCACGCTGACACAACAACTGAAATGTAAGGGAATCTGTCCCCCCCCCCAAGGCGTTTGTTACTGAAAGAGCCACCTTGTGCAGCAGTAATGCTGCACAAGGAAAAGGTAGCTATTTTGGTTTAGCTCCTTGCACACGCAGAACTTAACACTTATAAAATGTGTCCACTGATACCGTAAAACCGTCCCGGAGATGGGACTTTCCTTCATAATATGACGCAGCACAGCCGTCATTCCTACCCCCCCGGCGCTGCGCCCCGGCTCCTCAGCGTTGTTTGATTCCGTCCCGGAGCCTGCGCTGTTATGTTATCCCGTGGCCAGGCACACTTAGCGCTGCCCGTCTTCTGGCATCATTTGGTGTCAGGATGGCTGCGCCTGTGCGGCCGCGCTGGCCGAGAGCCCACCTCGCAGTGTCTTCTGATTTAATCCCACTGGGGGCATGGGATCCATGGACATGCGCATTGCATATCTGAACCTCCACCTCTCACTCATCTCCCTATGGCTTCTTCAGACTGTTCGGTGTCAGCTGGTCCCTAATAGCATGCCACGGTCGTGACACCGCACAGTCTTAAGAAGCCGTAGGGAGGGGAGTGAGAGGCGAGGATATGCACTGCGCATGGCCATGGATCCCAGGCCCCCAGTGGGATAAAATCAGAAGACACTGCGAGGCGGGCTCTCGTCCAGCGCGGCCGCACAGGCGCAGCCAGCCTGACACCAAATGATGTCAGAAGATGGGCAGCGCTAAGTGTGCCTGGCCAAGGGATAACTTAACAGCGCAGGCTCCGGGACGGAATCAAACAACGCTGAGGAGCCGGGGCGCGGCGCCGGGGGGGTAGGAATGACGGCTGTGCTGCGTCATATTACGAAGGAAAGTCCCACCTCCGGGACGGTTTCACGGTTTCAGGGGACACATTTTATAAGTGTTTAGTTCTGTGTTTGCAAGGAGCGTGATGAAAAGAGCCACCTTTTCCTTTTGCATCTTTTGTGCTGCACAAGCTGGCTCTTTCAGCTACAAACGCCTTGGGGGGGGTTAAAGGTTCCCTTTCGACTTTCTCAGGCTTCGGCCTACATTGTGTTCCTCTGCTTTTCCACCTGTCCCTGGGCTCCAACACCGCCAGTTGCCGTCCAGAAGTGCTGTACGCACAGTCAACAGTCCCTCCTCTGTTATTGGGGTTCAGTAACGTCAGCTGTTCCCCTGCTGTGTGTGTGGCAATCCCTCCTACCTCCTCCTCCTCCACCTGTCCCTGGGCTCCAACACCGCCAGTTGCCGTCCAGAAGTGCTGTACGCACAGTCAACAGTCCCTCCTCTGTTATTGGGGTTCAGTAACGTCAGCTGTTCCCCTGCTGTGTGTGTGGCAATCCCTCCTACCTCCTCCACCTCCCCCTCCTGTCCCTGGGCTCCAACACCGCCAGTTGCCGTCCAGAAGTGCTGTACGCACAGTCAACAGTCCCTCCTCTGTTATTGGGGTTCAGTAACGTCAGCTGTTCCCCTGCTGTGTGTGTGGCAATCCCTCCTACCTCCTCCTACCTCCTCCTCCTCCACCTGTCCCTGGGCTCCAACACCGCCAGTTGCCGTCCAGAAGTGCTGTACGCACAGTCAACAGTCCCTCCTCTGTTATTGGGGTTCAGTAACGTCAGCTGTTCCCCTGCTGTGTGTGTGGCAATCCCTCCTACCTCCTCCTACCTCCTCCTCCTCCACCTGTCCCTGGGCTCCAACACCGCCAGTTGCCGTCCAGAAGTGCTGTACGCACAGTCAACAGTCCCTCCTCTGTTATTGGGGTTCAGTAACGTCAGCTGTTCCCCTGCTGTGTGTGTGGCAATCCCTCCTACCTCCTCCTACCTCCTCCTCCTCCACCTGTCCCTGGGCTCCAACACCGCCAGTTGCCGTCCAGAAGTGCTGTACGCACAGTCAACAGTCCCTCCTCTGTTATTGGGGTTCAGTAACGTCAGCTGTTCCCCTGCTGTGTGTGTGGCAATCCCTCCTACCTCCTCCTACCTCCTCCTCCTTCACCTGTCCCTGGGCTCCAACACCGCCAGTTGCCGTCCAGAAGTGCTGTACGCACAGTCAACAGTCCCTCCTCTGTTATTGGGGTTCAGTAACGTCAGCTGTTCCCCAGCTGTGTGTGTGGCAATCCCTCCTACCTCCTCCACCTCCCCCTCCTGTCCCTGGGCTCCAACACCGCCAGTTGCCGTCCAGAAGTGCTGTACGCACAGTCAACAGTCCCTCCTCTGTTATTGGGGTTCAGTAATGTCAGCTGTTCCCCTGCTGTGTGTGTGGCAATCCCTCCTACCTCCTCCTACCTCCTCCTCCTCCACCTGTCCCTGGGCTCCAACACCGCCAGTTGCCGTCCAGAAGTGCTGTACGCACAGTCAACAGTCCCTCCTCTGTTATTGGGGTTCAGTAACATCAGCTGTTCCCCTGCTGTGTGTGTGGCAATCCCTCCTACCTCCTCCTACCTCCTCCTACCTCCTCCTCCTCCACCTGTCCCTGGGCTCCAACACCGCCAGTTGCCGTCCAGAAGTGCTGTACGCACAGTCAACAGTCCCTCCTCTGTTATTGGGGTTCAGTAACGTCAGCTGTTCCCCTGCTGTGTGTGTGGCAATCCCTCCTACCTCCTCCTACCTCCTCCTCCTCCACCTGTCCCTGGGCTCCAACACCGCCAGTTGCCGTCCAGAAGTGCTGTACGCACAGTCAACAGTCCCTCCTCTGTTATTGGGGTTCAGTAACGTCAGCTGTTCCCCAGCTGTGTGTGTGGCAATCCCTCCTACCTCCTCCACCTCCCCCTCCTGTCCCTGGGCTCCAACACCGCCAGTTGCCGTCCAGAAGTGCTGTACGCACAGTCAACAGTCCCTCCTCTGTTATTGGGGTTCAGTAACGTCAGCTGTTCCCCTGCTGTGTGTGTGGCAATCCCTCCTACCTCCTCCTCCTCCACCTGTCCCTGGGCTCCAACACCGCCAGTTGCCGTCCAGAAGTGCTGTACGCACAGTCAACAGTCCCTCCTCTGTTATTGGGGTTCAGTAACGTCAGCTGTTCCCCTGCTGTGTGTGTGTGGCAATCCCTCCTACCTCCTCCTACCTTCTCCTCCTCCACCTGTCCCTGGGCTCCAACACCGCCAGTTGCCGTCCAGAAGTGCTGTACGCACAGTCAACAGTCCCTCCTCTGTTATTGGGGTTCAGTAACGTCAGCTGTTCCCCTGCTGTGTGTGTGGCAATCCCTCCTACCTCCTCCTACCTCCTCCTCCTCCACCTGTCCCTGGGCTCCAACACCGCCAGTTGCCGTCCAGAAGTGCTGTACGCACAGTCAACAGTCCCTCCTCTGTTATTGGGGTTCAGTAACGTCAGCTGTTCCCCTGCTGTGTGTGTGGCAATCCCTCCTACCTCCTCCTACCTCCTCCTCCTCCACCTGTCCCTGGGCTCCAACACCGCCAGTTGCCGTCCAGAAGTGCTGTACGCACAGTCAACAGTCCCTCCTCTGTTATTGGGGTTCAGTAACGTCAGCTGTTCCCCTGCTGTGTGTGTGGCAATCCCTCCTACCTCCTCCTACCTCCTCCTCGTCCACCTGTCCCTGGGCTCCAACACTGCCAGTTGCCATCCAGAAGTGCTGTCCGCACAGAGCCAAACACCTCGCCAATGTGTTAGTGGGGTTCAGCACCGCCAGCTGTTCCCCTGCTGTGCAGCCGGCAACGTGTACTGCGACCGCCACGCAGGCACAACAAGTTAAATTTAAGGGAACCTGTCCCCCCCCCAGGCGTTTGTTACTGAAGGAGCCACCTTGTGCAGCAGTAATGATGCAAAGGGAAAAAGTGCCTCTTTTCGTGGTGCTCCTTGCACATGCTGATCCTAACACTTATGAAAAGTGTCCCCTCCTACCGTGATACCGTCCGGTTGGTGGAACTTTCCTTTGTGATGTGACGCAGCACAGCCGTCATTCTTACCCCCTTGGCGCCGTGCGCCGCCTCCTCAGCGTTGTTTGAATCAGTCCCGGAGCCTGCGCTGTTAGGTTAGCCCTTGGCCATGCACACATTTTGCGCTGCCCGTCTTCTGACATCATTTGGTGTCAGGCTGGCTGCGCCTGTGCGGCCGCGCTGGCCGAGAGCCCGCCTCGTACTGTCTTCTGATTTAATCCCACTGGGGGCCAGAGATCCATGGACATGCGCAGTGCATATCTGAACCTCCACCTCTCACTCATCTCCCTACGGCTTATTCAAACTGTGCGGTGTCAGCTGGTCCCTAATAGCATGCCACGGCCGTGACACCGCACAGTCAGAAGAAGCCGTAGGGAGATGAGTGAGAGGTGGAGGTTCAGATATGCACTGCGCATGTCCATGGATCTCAGGCCCCCAGTGGGAATAAATCAGAAGACAGTACGAGGCGGGCTCTCGGCCAGCGCGGCCGCACAGGCGCAGCCAGCCTGACACCAAATGATGTCAGAAGACGGGCAGCGCAAAATGTGTGCATGGCCAAGGGCTAACCTAACAGCGCAGGCTCCGGGACTGATTCAAACAACGCTGAGGAGGCGGCGCACGGCGCCAAGGGGGTAAGAATGACGGCTGTGCTGCGTCACATCACAAAGGAATGTTCCACCTACCGGACGGTATCACGGTAGGAGGGGACACTTTTTATAAGTGTTAGGTTCAGCATGTGCAAGGACCATAATTAAAAGAGCTAAGTTTACCTTTTCCAGCATTAGTGCTGTACACGATGGCTCTTTCAGCTACAAACGCCTGGGGGGGGGGGTTAAAGTTTCCCTTTCAACTTGCTCCAGTGCAGGCTTCGGCCTACACTCTGCTCCCTCTCCTCCTCCTGCTGACCCTGGGCTCTAACACCGCCAGTTGGGGCCCAGATGTGCTAGCTGCACAGAGCCAAACACCAGCCAATGTGTCAGTGGGGTTCAGCACCGCCAGCTGTTCCCCTGCTGTGCAGCCGGCAACGTGTCCTGCAACAGCCACGCAGGCACAACAGACCCAAAGCTGCCGCCAGTGCAGGCTTCGGCCTACACTCTGCTCCATCTCCTCCTCCTGCTGACCCCGGGCTCTAACACCGCCAGTTGGGGCCCGGTACTGCCAGCTGCACAGAGAAAAACACCAGCCAATGTGTCAGTGGGGTTCAGCACCGCCAGCTTTTCCCCTGCTGTGTAGCCGGCAACGTGTCCTGCGACCGCCACGCAGACACAAGAACTGAAATTGAAGGGAACCTGTCCACCCTCCCCCAGGTGTTTCTATGTTTTACAGCCACCTTGTACAGCAGTAATGCTGCATGTGCACAAGGTGGCTCAGAAACGTATTCTCCTTGCACTCGTGGAACTTAACACGTCTAAAATGTGTCCTCTGTGACCATTAAAACGTCCCTCAGGTGTGATTTTCCTTTGTATTGACACGCAACAAGCTCCTTGGTAACGCTGCCCGTCTTCTGGCATCATTGTTTGGCTGCCTGCGCCTCTGCGGCTGCCCTGACCCACACAACGCCCCTCGGTGTCTTATTTCTTGGGACTGCGAGGGTGTGATTGATGGGCATGAGCAGTGCATCAGTTCGCCTGTCCCTCATCTCCTTCCGCCTTCTTCAGACTGTGCGGCTTCATGGCCGTGGCATGCGATAAGGGATCAGCTGACGCCGCACAGTCTGCAGCGGGTGTAAGGACCCGAGTGCGAGAGGCGAACATATGTGCTGCGCCAGGCCATGAATCCCAGCCCCGCAGTGTTTTAACAATGTTAAGACACCGCAGGGCTGGGATTCATGGTCATCGCGAACCGCAGCGGCCGACATTAAATGAGGTCAGAAGATGGGCAGCGCTAACAGCGCTAGGCCAGGGGATAACACGACAGCGCAGACTTCTGTACAGCAAATAACAACGCTCAGGAGGCTGCACCCAGCACCAAGGTGGGATTCTTGACATCTGTGCTGCATCTCATTACAAAGGGAACTCGCGCCTCCAACACAGTTTGACTGTATAAAGGGCTAAATGTTATACGTGTTTCATTCAGCGTGTGCAAGGAGCAAAATTAAAAGAGCAACCTTTGACTTGTGCAGCACTACTGCTGCATAAGCTGTGGCTCTTCTACTTTGTAACCCCTGAGGGGGGGTTAAACGTTACCTTTGAAATTGGTTCAAGTAGGCTTCGGCCTACACTCTGCTCCCCCTGCAGAGCCCGGGCTCCAACACCGCCAGTTGGGGCCCGGTACTGCTAGCTGCACAGAGCCAAACACCAGCCAATGTGTCAGTGGGGTTCAGCACCGCCAGCTGTTCCCCTGCTGTGCAGCCGGCAACGTGTCCTGCAACAGCCACGCAGGCACAACAGACCCAAAGCTGCCGCCAGTGCAGGCTTCGGCCTACACTCTGCTCCATCTCCTCCTCCTGCTGACCCCGGGCTCTAACACCGCCAGTTGGGGCCCGGTACTGCTAGCTGCACAGAGAAAAACACCAGCCAATGTGTCAGTGGGGTTCAGCACCGCCAGCTGTTCCCCTGCTGTGCAGCCGGCATCGTGTCCTGCAAAAGCCACGCAGACACAAGAACTGAAATTGAAGGGAACCTGTCCCCCCTCCCCCAGGCGTTTGTACGTTTTTAAGGCCACCTTGTACAGCGGTAATGCTGCATGTGTGCAAGGTGGCTCATAAACGTATTCTCCTCGCACATGTGGAACTGAAAACACGTCTGAAATGTGTCCTCTGTGTGACCATTTAACCATCCCGGGGGTGTGACTTTCCTTTGTAATGACACGCTGCAACCCCCTTGGTAGCGCTGCCCGTCTTCTGGCATCATTGTTTGGCTGCCTGCGCCTCTGCGGCCGCCCTGACCCACACAATGCCCCTCGGTGTCTTATTTCTTGGGACTGCGAGGGTGTGATTGATGGGCATGAGCAGTGCATCAGTTCGCCTGTCCCTCATCTCCTTCCGCCTTCTTCAGACTGTGCGGCTTCATGGCCGTGGCATGCGATAAGGGATCAGCTGACGCCGCACAGTCTGCAGCGGGTGTAAGGACCCGAGTGCGAGAGGCGAACATATGTGCTGCGCCAGGCCATGAATCCCAGCCCCGCAGTGTTTTAACAATGTTAAGACACCGCGGGGCTGGGATTCATGGTCATCGCGAACCGCAGCGGCCGACATTAAATGAGGTCAGAAGATGGGCAGCGCTAACAGCGCTAGGCCAGGGGATAACACGACAGAGCAGACTCCTGTACAGCAAATAACAACGCTCAGGAGGCTGCACCCAGCACCAAGGTGGGATTCTTGACATCTGTGCTGCGTCTCATTACAAAGGGAACTCGCGCCTCCAACACAGTTTGACTGTATAAAGGGCTAAATGTTATACGTGTTTCATTCAGCGTGTGCAAGGAGCAAAATTGAAAGAGCAACCTTTGACTTGTGCAGCACTACTGCTGCATAAGCTGTGGCTCTTCTACTTTGTAACCCCTGAGGGGGGGTTAAAGGTTACCTTTGAAATTGGTTCATTAGGCTTCGGCCTACACTCTGCTCCCCCTGCAGAGCCCGGGCTCCAACACCGCCAGTTGGGGCCCGGTACTGCTAGCTGCACAGAGCCAAACACCAGCCAATGTGTCAGTGGGGTTCAGCACCGCCAGCTGTTCCCCTGCTGTGCAGCCGGCAACGTGTCCTGCAACAGCCACGCAGGCACAACAGACCCAAAGCTGCCGCCAGTGCAGGCTTCGGCCTACACTCTGCTCCATCTCCTCCTCCTGCTGACCCTGGGCTCTAACACCGCCAGTTGGGGCCCGGTACTGCTAGCTGCACAGAGAAAAACACCAGCCAATGTGTCAGTGGGGTTCAGCACCGCCAGCTGTTCCCCTGCTGTGCAGCCGGCATCGTGTCCTGCAAAAGCCACGCAGACACTTGCTCTTGTACCTTCTGCTCCCCATCCTGGTTCCAGTACCGTCAGCTGGTTCCGGGCAGAGCCTTTGGCTTAGGTGCCTCCCTCTGGGTATCCGAGTTCCACCAACTTCAGGTGGTCCTTGGTAGTGCTTTCAGGCACGGGTACCTCCTGCTTAGTAACCGGGTTCCAGTAACGTCAGCTGGTCTTCAGTAGTTCCATTGGCTCTTGGACCTTCGGCTACCCATCCGGGTTCCAGCACCGTCAGCTGGTTCTCGGCAGTGTCTTTTGCTCTTGTACCTTCTGCTCCCCATCCTGGTTCCAGTACCGTCAGCTGGTTCCGGGCAGAGCCTTTGGCTTAGGTGCCTCCGTCTGGGTATCCGAGTTCCACCAACGTCAGGTGGTCCTTGGTAGTGCTTTCAGGCACAGGTACCTCCTGCTTAGTAACCGGGTTCCAGTAACGTCAGCTGGTCCTCGGTAGTTCTATTGGCTCTTGGACCTTCGGGTAGCCATCCGAGTTCCAGTTCCATCAGCTGGTTCTCGGCATTTTCTCAGCCTTCTTGTACCTTCTGCTACATTTCCAAGTTCAAGAGACTAAACACGATGACCCGGAAGACCACCCCTAAGATGACGACGACACCAGAGACGACAACCACCGTGATGACGACGACCCTGGAGACGATGACCCTGAAGACCACCCCGATGACGACGACCCCGGAGACGACGACCCTGAAGACCACCCCGATGACGACGACCCCGGAGACGATGACCCTGGAGACGACGACGACCTGGAAGACCGAGAAGCAGAAGAACAAGAGGCTGCAGAACAAAGAGCAGAAGAACATTAAGCATAACACTAAATATCAGAGCAAAAAATATTATCTAAATTATAAGCAGAAGAAGACTAAGCAGTGTATGGGGGTGAGTCCGTTCCTCCTCGTGGTGCCCCTGGATAAAGCCTGATGCTGCAGGCCAAACTGAACACGGACAAATGTAACTCTTTTGTGACAGGCAGAATGGAAGGTGTAATCTTCAAACTTTTATAGATAACAACTACGGGAATGCCTGTCACAAATAAGAATATGATGAAGAAGTAGAATATGATGAAGATAATAGTAAAATAAAAAGAATATGAACAATGTAAGAAAAAAAATAATAGGTAGAAGATGAAGAAGAAGATGAATAAGGTGAAGAAGTTGATGTCAAAGAAGCTGATGATGAGGATAATGAAGAAGAAAGTGTGGGAGAAGTAAAAAAGAAGGTGAAGGGCGTGGAAGTAGTGAAACATCAATATCTGACAAAATAAAAAAAAATTAACATAGTCAAAATCTTTCTACCGCCGAACGTCATAAAAAAAAAAAACCTGCTATTCTATTACATTGGGCTAAACCTCTGTGCCTTTAATGTCTCCGCCACGTCCCCCAATACATCCTACATTATTCTTAGTTGTTTTCCTTCATGTAGAATGAACCTACAAGTTTATAAAGGGTTTATTTTAATTCCGATATTTTCGTCCCATTGACTTGCATTGGGATCGGGTATCGGTATCGGATTAGATCCGATATTTTGACGGTATCGGCCGATACTTTCCGATACCAATACTTTCCGATATCGGAAAGTATCGCTCAACACTAGTGAACAGTTAAGCAAGTTGAAGATGAAATCATCTCCAAAAGGCCTAAAGATAAAGAGGAGACATTTCCTTTGTATTTTAGGAAAATATATATATATATATTTTTTCTAATTTTTTACATTTTAAAAATTACCAAAAGGAATTTGGGCTTATGCAAATGTTTGGGCAAACTTGGAGATGTGTATGCTCAGAGATAACTTTGACCAATGTTTCAGACCTCACTTAGCCCGTTAGAGTTATGGCTTGTTCACTATCACCATTAGGAAAGGCCAGGTAAAACAAATTTCCCAGCTTTATAAAAACTCATCCTTCTCTAACCTTGTGCCAGAAAAACAGCAGCCATGGGTTCTTCTGAGCATCTGCCTAGCAGTCTCAAAATGAAAATGGTGGAGGCCAGCAAAGCAGGAGAAAGCTGTAAGCAGATAGCAGAGCGTTTTCAAGTTGCCCTTTCAAAATGTAATTAAGAAATGTAAGTTTACAGGAACAGTGGAGGTCAAGATAAGGTCTGGAAGATGAAGCAAAATTTCAGTGAGACCTGCTCGTAGTATCGCTAGAAATGAAAATCATAACCACTGCTTGACTGCAAGAGACCTTCAGAAAGTTTTAGCAGGCTCTGAAGTTCTGGCACATTGTTCTACTATTCAGAGACACCTGTTATGACCCCAATGGCAGAGGGTCTCAAAAGTACATACCAAGTCTGCAAACATAAAAAACCAGCTCATAGGGCAGTGGTAACTGGGCTAACCGTATATCTAATCCTAGCACCACAAATAGCAGCAGCCGGGGAACGTGCCTACGTTGGTTCTAGACGTCTCGCGCCAGCCGGAGAACTAACTAACCCTAGAAGGGAAAAGATAGACCTTTCTTGCCTCCAGAGAAAAGACCCCAAAAGTTGGATACAAGCCCCCCACAAATAATAACGGTGAGGTAAGGAGAAAAGACAAACATAAGAATGAACTAGATATTTAGCAAAGAGAGGCCCACTGACTAATAGCAGAATATAGTAAGATGACTTATACGGTCAGCAAAAACCCTATCAAAATTTCCACGCTGGATATTCAAGAACCCCCGAACCGTCTAACGGCCCGGGGGGAGAATACCAGCCCCCTAGAGCTTCCAGCAAAATCAGGAATCACATTTAGTACAAGCTGGACAGAAAATAAGAGCAATACAGATAACCAAAAAAACAAGGAAGCAGGACTTAGCTTAATTTTGCAAGAACCAAGACCAGCAGACAGGAGCAAACAGAAAGGATCTGATTACAACAATGCCAGGCACTGGACTGAGGATCCAGGAAGTTTATATAGCAACACCCCTGGACTAATGACCCAGGTGGGTGCCAAACTGAGGAAAGACAATCCCAGAGTCATATCACTAGTGACCACAAGAGGGAGCCAAAAAAGTCTAATTCACAACAGACACCTGCACAAATACAACCTTCATAAGAGTCATCAGAAGAAAACCTCTCCTGCATTCTCACCGTAAAATTTAGAGTCAAAAGTATGCAAAAAAACATCTAAACATTAATTGTGGAAACTAGTCCTGTGGACCGATGAAGTTAAAATAGAACTCTTTGGCCACTATGATCAAAGGTATGTGTGGAGAAAAAAGGACACATTATTTCAGAAAAAGAACATCTCGCCAACCTTTAAGCATGGGAGTGGATGTTTTGGAGTTGTCTTGAAGCCAATGAGATGGGGAATATTTCACAGGTAGAGGGAACAATGGATTCAATGAAATTTCCACAAATTCTTGATGCAAATGTGTAAAAAAGCTGAATTTGAAAAGAACATGGCTTCTACAAATGGATGATGATCCTAAACACATGTCAAAATCCACAATAGACTACTTCAAAAGGCGCAAGCTGAAGGTTTTACAATGGCCCTCACAGTCCCCTGATCTGAACATCACTGAAAATCTGTCGCTAGACCTCAAAATAGCAGTGCATGCAAGATGACCCAGGAATCACACAGAGCTGCAAGAATTTTTCAAGGAAGAATGGAAAAAAATCCCTCAAACAAGAATTGAAAGACCCTTGTATGGCTACAAAAAGCGTTCGCAAGCTATAATAATTTTAAAAGGGGGTACTAGGTACTAACCATGCAGGATGCCTAAACTTTTGCATGAGCACATTTTCCTTTTTGTAATTTTTAAAATGTAAAGATGAAAAATATATATTTTTTTTTACAAAAATACAAAAAAATGTGTCATCTTAAACTTTAGGCCTTTTAGAGATGATTTAATCTTCAACATGCTTAACTGTTCACAATAACAGTAATTTTGACCAGGGGTGCCCAAACTTTTACATGCCACTGTATAGGCCTCTTTAGTATAATACATTCCCCAAAGGCCTGTATAGTATAATGCGCTCCCCATAGGCCAGTACAGTATAATGCACCCCCATAGGCAGCCAGTACAGTATAAAGCACCCCCATTAGGCAGCCTGTATAGTATAATGCAGTCCCATTAGGCAGCATGCATAGTATAATGCACCCCCATTAGGCAGCCTGCATATTATAATGCACCCCGTTAGGCAGCCTGTATAATGCACCCCCATAGGCAGCCAGTACAGTATAATGCACCCCCATTAGGCAGCCTGTATAGTATAATGCATCCCAATTAGGCAGCCTGAAAGTGTAATGTACCCCCCTTAGGCAGCCTGTATAGTATAATGCACCCCCTTTAGGCAGCCTGTATAGTATAATGCACCCCCATTAGGCAGCCTGTATAGTATAATGCACCCCCATATTCAGCCAGTACAGTATAATGCACCCCCATTAGGCAGCCAGTATAGTATAATGCACTCCCATTAGGCAGCCTATATAGTATAGTATTTTTCATCTCACCTCCATTTTTGTTCAATTCTTTTCCCTCATTTTTCTCCCTGGTTTTCCCTTCTGTAATTCTCATTCACACCTATTGCATTATTCTCAGTTTCTTTCTCACATGCATAAAATATCCCACATACCTACTCATCCAGCCATTCTAGCTCCCAATCAATTATCCCCTTCACAGCCTCCCCAGCACAATTTAATGTGGGCACACTTCTCCCAGTGGCATAACTATACTAGCGCTTTCACCCCTGGAAGCACCCCTCCCCCTTAGACACTCAGTGCTCACACCGCACCTGCGCATTGATGAACACAAGCCTCTGAAGCGCTCTCCTTCCTCAGACATCCAGTGCCTGCGCAGTGAAGCATACAAGCTTCAGAAGTGCTCTCCTCCCTCATACACCCAGCATTCAGACTGCGCCTGCGCCAAGGTCTTTTCTCCATCATAGGCGCTCCAAGCCTCTAATTGACTGCCCACAATGGCGCATGCGCACACCACGCTCTGTACGTCCTTACTTCCAGTTGCCCAGCATATTAAGGGCGCCGAGTACACATGCTCCCACACACACCCACCGCAGATGCCTGATGCAGCACACATATAGGTCTGTATATCTGCTTCTATTTACTCCTCTGCTCCAGCTAGCCTTCACCCTAGACTGTATTCCATACTCATCCTTGTGGCTGTCCTCCCTACAGCCCCTTACGGGACTCCAGCACCTTTCCTGGGAACATGCCCTCTCCCTATTTTCTCTACTATGAGGAAAGTACCAACTGCTGTATAACTACAAATTATATCCACCACCAGGTTATGTCACGTCCTACTTTCATGATGACCTATTTGGTCCATATCTGTATATTATTACGATTCTGTGGACGTTTTTGTCTCTGTTACCTCTGTGAATCCAGCTCAATAAGTATAGACGCACGGAAGTGTTCTAGTTTTTAGCATATTCCTCAATCTCCTTTATCTCGCTCAAGCAATGATTGGTATTTTCACCACTAGAACTTGTTATATCTATAATATTTTGAACCTGCTCCAACATAGTACCATCATGGATTGCATGGGATCCTGAATATTGCTGTCTCTTCTAACAGTGTATTTACATGTTTGTTTTATTTCTATTTATTGGGCCATTGTATTTGTATAGTTATGTATTCGTGAATTTTCATCGCTACACATGAGACTGACACCATGTATATTCCTTTTGTTTTTTCAGTAAGGTTTGAAAAAGACCCAGCGGTTCGAAACTTTACCTTACAACACTGCGGTGAATTGTTCAATTTTGGTGTTTTGAAAATAAAAATCACTTGTTTGGCAAAAATTCTGAAGACATTCTGAGTGCAACTGCTTATACCTGGGACTATATAGTATAATGCACCCCCATTCGGCAGCCAGTATAGCATAATGCATTCCTATTAGGCAGCCTGTATAGTATAATGCACCCCCATTAGGCAGCCTGAATAGTATAAAGCACCCTATTAGGCAGCCTGTATAGTATAATGCACCCTCATATGCAGCCAGTACAGTATAATGCACCCCCATTAGGCAGCCCGTACAGTATAATGCACTCCCATTAGGCAGCCTATATAGTATAATGTACCCCCATTAGGGAGCCTGTATAGTATAATGCACTCTTCTAGGCAGCCTGTAAAGTATAATGAACCCCTATTAGGCAGCCAGTATAGTATAATGCACCCCCATTAGGCAACCTGCATGGTATAAGGCACCTCCATTAGGCAGCCAGTATAGTATAATGCACCCCATTAGGCAGCCTGTATAGTATAATGCACCCCCATTAGGCAGCCTGTGTAGTATAATGCACCCCCATTAGGCAGCCAGTACAGTTTAATGCTCCCTCGTTAGGCAGCCTGTATAGTATAATGCACTCCCATTAGGCAGCCAGTACAGTATAATACAACCTCTTTAGGCAGCCTGTATAGTATAATGCACCCGATAAAAAAATCCCCCCCAAAATACTCACCTTTCTGCTTCCTTGTTCCCACAGTGCACTGAGCACCCACTCATCTCCTGACAGTGGGCGCTGAGTACTGACGTCATCGCTACCCACTGTCAGTGTTGGCGTTGGTGATGTCGGATGCTGAGAGGGGGATGATGGGAGGAGGAGCCTAACGCTCCCTCTCTCATCAAGCTGACCCTGCGATGACAGGCGGGGGGCCCACTGCTGGCACAGGAACCCCCATTGCCTCCTCAGGGGCCGCACAGCGGCCGGGCGGCAGAGCAGGGAGATCGTGTCTCCCTGCTCTGCTGCAGAATGTAACTGTATCGGCGCGCTGTGCACGCCAATACAGTTATAGTAGTTTAGCTCCGGGTGGGCCCTCTCAAAGCATGGGGCCCTGGGCCACCGCCCCCTCTGCCCCCCCAGTAGCTACGCTACTGTCTTAGATGTGCCTAAAATGTACAGAAACTGGGCAATACCTCACCACCATTTTTTTAGGACCCAAATTTAGACAATTTAAGGGATTAGTTTAATAAAGAGACACAAGTCTCATTTAAGAGCCTGGAAAAGCCAGCAATGGACTTTGTACAGCACTGGACAATGTAAAGTGCAACGAATATGTATGCCTTATCTAACTAACAATTTGAAAAGAGACATTATTACAGGTTATTACACTTGGGGCTATTTAGTTTGGAAAAACGAAGACTAAGGGGTGATCTTATGTTAATGTATAAATATATGAGGGGACAGTACAAAGACCTTTCTGATGATCTTTTTAATCATAGACCTGAGACAGGGACAAGGGGGCATCCTCTACGTCTGGAGGAAAAAAGGTTTAAGCATAATAACAGACGCGGATTCTTTACTGTAAGAGCAGTGAGACTATGGAACTCTCTGCCGTATGATGTTGTAATGAGTGATTCATTAATTAAATTTAAGAGGGGACTGGATACCTTTCTGGAAAAGTATAATGTTACAGGGTATATACACTGGATTCCTTGATAAGGCGTTGATCCAGGGAACTAGTCTGATTGCCGTATGTGGAGTCGGGAAGGAATTTTTTTCCCCAAGGTGGAGCTTACTCTTTGCCACATGGGGTTTTTTGCCTTCCCCTGGATCAACAGGTTAGGGCATGTTAGGTTAGGCTATGGGTTGAACTAGATGGACTTACAGTCCTCCTTCAACCTTAATAACTATGTAACTATGTAACATATATACTGACAAGGGACAACTGAACGCTGCACTGGGACAATGAACTGGATGTGGCTGCTGAGTGTTGTGTCTGTGCAACTGCAGGTTGTGGGCAGAAGGCATAAGCGCTTGCTTCCTGGACAGCAGATTGGGAAGGACATAGCAGAGGGCCACTGGTTTCATCCTCAAACACAGATTTTGTACCCAGGCATTGCGCCCACCTACTGGGGTGCCACATATATGAGCGGCATATTGTGTATGCTAGCAGACGTATTATGTCGAATTTCCCTTTATAAAGGGATATGTGAGTAAGATTCTCAAACTAGCAACATATATATATAGAGCCTGTTTCATTACTCATTTTACTATTCTATGCAAGGCTGAAACATGGAGAAGTATGTGAAGCAAAATAATGCATTGATGTGTCACAATGTCCAAGTGCAAACCCAAAAATCAACATCAAAATGCCAGATACATGCTTAAAGAGACCATGAGAAGGGCAACACAATAAAAAAATGTAATAATATAATATGTAGAGATTGAGAGTAGAAATTTGACCATTGCACAATGTACAAAGGTTTCCAAAAATTACAACAAGGGGTATGTATCCTACACACTGAAAGAGACCATTATGGAGAAAACAGAAATACATTTTGCAGTTATTACAATAGGTATAGAAAGTGCTGTCTGAGGGTAATCTTTTCAGCAAGTCTTCCACATTGACCCTCTGGCATGCATGCACTGAAAATGGCATATTTGCCACCAACATGAGAGAAGAAAATATCTCCTTGTACCATGGGTCAAGAAAGGTGCACAGCCAGTATTTCATGTTGGACAAAATGTGTTTCACGAGAGGATCTTGGGAAAGGCATCTGAATATGAACTCAACTACTCAACCCTTCTTTTTCACTCTGCCCCATTTTTGGGTTATAAGAACATCTTTGCATGGTACATGTATTTTGGTAATCCCCTATTTATGTTTATTTTGAAACATGGTGGGTCCGTTATTCTAAGGGTTGATATGGAGAAATTTTGGACATCCATGGGGTGTGTGTCAATGGGTGTTGTATTGATGCTGGTGCGCTGCTTATAGAGTTATTTTATGTATTTGCTAGTGTTGAGCATTCCAATACCGCAAGTATCGGGTATCGGCCGATATTTGCTGTATCGGAATTCCGATACCGAGTTCCGATATTTTTGTGATATCGGAAATCGGAATCGGAAGTTCCCAGTGTATGTTTTCCAGGGTCTGGAGGAGAGGAGACTCTCCTTCAGGCCCTGGGATCCATATTCATGTACAAAATTAAGAATTTTGGACCTTACTGGACCCTGGACCTTACCGATATAACCGGCAGCCTCCGTTCCTAAGAATGAGGAGTTTCAGCGGTCACATGAGTGGTCACGCGACCAATCACAAGCCGCGACGTCATCGAAGGTCCTAAACTCCTCATTCTTAGGAACGGAGGCTGCCGGTTACATCGGTAGGGTCCAGGGGCCGCCGGACGGGTGAGTATATCCATATTTTTTATTTTAATTCTTTATTTTTTACATGAATATGGATACTAGGGCCTGAAGGAGAGTTTCCTCTCCTTCAGACCCTGGGAACCATCCAGGATACCTTCCGATACTTGTGTCCCATTGACTTGCATTGGTATCGGGTATCGGTATCGGCGATATCCGATATTTTTTGGATATCGGCCGATACCATCCTATACCGATACCTTTGAGTATCGGAAGGTATCGCTCAACACTAGTATTTGTGCATATTTAATCTGGTGTATGGTAGCTAGCTTTATTATGAGCTTGTGATATGTCCTGTTATGTCACATGTGTGACTATTTTTCATGTTTTTTAATGCTGTTTGTGTGTTGCTGTGTTTCTAAATAAAGAGATTTTGATTGAACACTCATGCCTGTATGGTGATCCCTGTTTTATAGCCTATACCTGTTTTCTTGTAGTTTATGGTACTGAATATTAACTGTTCCATGTGTGGCAGACTGTTATGACCCCAATGGCAGAGGGTCTCAGGAATCAATACCAAGTCTGCAAACACAAAAAACCAGCTCATAGGGCAGTGGTAACTGGGCTGACAATATATCTAATCCTAGCACCACAAATAGAAGTAGCCGGGGAACGTGCCTACGTTGGTTCTAGACGTCTCGCGCCAGCCGGAGAACTAACTAACCCTAGAAGGGAAAAGAAAGACCTTTCTTGCCTCCAGAGAAAAGACCCCAAAAGTTGGATACAAGCCCCCAACAAATAATAACGGTGAGGTAAGAGGAAAAGACAAACATAAGAATGAGCTAGGTATTTAGCAAAGAGAGGCCCACTAGCTAATAGCAGAATATAGTAAGATGACTTATATGGTCAGCAAAAACCCTATTAAAATATCCACGCTGGATATTCAAGAACCCCCGAACCGTCTAACGGCCGGGGGGAGAACACCAGCCCCCTAGAGCTTCCAGCAAGGTCAGAAATCACATTTAGTACAAGCTGGACAAAAATAGTAGCAAAGCAAGTAACTCAAAAAACAAAGAAGCAAGACTTAGCTTAATTTTGCAAGAGCCAGGACCAGCAGACAGGAGCAACAGAAGGATCTGATTACAACGATGCCAGGCACTGGACTAAGGATCCAGGAAGTTAATATAGCGACACCCCTGGACTAACGACCCAGGTGAGTGCCAAACAGAAAAAAGACAATCCCAGAGTCATACCACTAGTGACCACAAGAGGGAGCCAAAAAGTCTAATTCACAACAGTACCCCCCCTTAAGGAGGGGTCACCGAACCCTCACCAAGACCACCAGGGCGATCAGGATGAGCAGCGTGAAAGGCACGAACTAAATCGGCCGCATGCACATCAGAGGCAACCACCCAGGAATTATCCTCCTGACCATAGCCCTTCCACTTGACCAGATACTGAAGCCTCCGCCTGGAGAGACGAGAATCCAAGATCTTCTCCACCACGTACTCCAACTCGCCCTCAACCAACACCGGAGCAGGAGGCTCAGCAGAAGGAACCACAGGTACAACGTACCGCCGCAACAAAGACCTATGGAACACGTTGTGAATGGCAAACGACACAGGAAGATCCAAGCGAAAGGACACAGGATTAAGGATTTCCAATATCTTGTAAGGACCGATGAAGTGAGGCTTAAATTTAGGAGCGGAGACCTTCATAGGAACAAATCGAGAAGACAGCCATACCAAATCCCCAACACGAAGTCGGGGACCCACACCGCGGCGGCGGTTGGCAAAACGCTGAGCCTTCTCTTGTGACAACTTCAAGTTTTCCACCACATGATTCCAGATCTGCTGCAACCTATCCACCACAGAATCTACCCCAGGACAGTCAGAAGGCTCCACATGTCCCGAGGAAAAACGAGGATGGAAACCAGAGTTGCAGAAAAATGGCGAAACCAATGTAGCGGAACTAGCCCGATTATTAAGGGCAAACTCAGCCAACGGCAAGAAGGTCACCCAATCATCCTGATCCGCAGAAACAAAACACCTCAAATAAGCCTCCAGAGTCTGATTAGTTCGCTCCGTTTGTCCATTAGTCTGAGGATGAAAGGCAGACGAAAACGACAACTCAATGCCCATCCTAGCACAAAAGGATCGCCAGAACCTGGAAACAAACTGGGATCCTCTGTCAGACACAATATTGTCAGGAATGCCGTGTAAAGGAACCACATTCTGAAAGAACACAGGAACCAGATCGGAAGAGGAAGGCAGCTTAGGCAAAGGTACCAAATGGACCATCTTAGAAAAGCGATCACATACCACCCAGATGACAGACATGCCCTGAGACACCGGGAGATCTGAAATGAAATCCATGGAAATGTGTGTCCAAGGCCTCTTCGGGACAGGCAAGGGCAAGAGCAACCCGCTGGCACGAGAACAGCAAGGCTTAGCTCGAGCACAAGTCCCACAGGACTGCACAAATGACCACACATCCCGTGACAAGGAAGGCCACCAAAAGGACCTAGCCACCAGATCTCTGGTGCCAAAAATTCCCGGATGCCCTGCCAACACCGAGGAATGAACCTCGGAAATGACTCTGCTGGTACACTTATCAGGAACAAACAGTCTGTCAGGTGGACAAGAGTCAGGTCTACCAGCCTGAAATCTCTGCAACACACATCGCAAATCCGGAGAAATGGCTGACAAGATAACTCCCTCTTTAAGAATACCAACTGGTTCTGCGACTCCCGGAGAGTCAGGCACAAAGCTCCTTGAAAGAGCATCAGCCTTCACATTCTTTGAACCTGGTAAATACGAGACCACAAAGTTAAAACGGGAGAAAAACAATGACCAGCGGGCCTGTCTAGGATTCAGGCGTTTAGCAGACTCGAGATACATCAGATTTTTGTGATCAGTCAAGACCACCACACGATGCTTAGCACCCTCGAGCCAATGACGCCACTCCTCAAATGCCCACTTCATGGCCAACAACTCCCGATTGCCAACATCATAATTCCGCTCAGCAGGCGAAAACTTCCTCGAGAAAAAGGCACAAGGTCTCATCACAGAGCAACCAGGGCCTCTCTGCGACAAAACGACCCCTGCCCCAATCTCAGAAGCATCCACTTCAACCTGAAAGGGAAGTGAGACATCAGGCTGGCACAAAACAGGCGCCAAAGTAAACCGGCGCTTCAACTCCTGGAAAGCCTCCACGGCTGCAGGAGCCCAGTTAGCAACATCAGAACCTTTCTTGGTCATATCCGTCAAAGGTTTAGCAATGCTAGAAAAATTAGCAATAAAACGACGGTAGAAGTTAGCAAAACCCAAGAACTTCTGAAGACTCTTAACTGACGTGGGTTGAGTCCAATCATGAATAGCACGGACCTTGACTGGGTCCATCTCCACCGCAGAAGGGGAAAAAACAAACCCCAAAAAGGGAACCTTCTGTACCCCAAAGAGACACTTTGAGCCCTTAACAAATAAAGCATTCTCACGCAAAACCTGAAACACCATCCTGACCTGCTCTACATCACCAAGTACTCAAAATGACCTTCGGGCGTATTAAACGCGGTTTTCCATTCATCTCCTCGCTTAATGCGCACAAGGTTGTACGCACCACGAAGATCTATCTTGGTGAACCACTTGGCACCTTTAATTCGGGCAAACAAGTCTGACAACAGAGGTAAAGGATACTGAAATTTAACAGTCATTTTATTCAAAAGCCGATAGTCAATACAAGGTCTCAAAGATCCGTCCTTCTTGGCCACAAAAAAAAGTCCCGCACCAAGAGGGGAAGAGGAAGGACGGATATGCCCCTTCTCCAGAGATTCCTTGATATACGAACGCATTGCGGTATGCTCAGGTACAGACAGATTAAATAGTCTTCCCTTAGGAAATTTGCTACCTGGAATCAAATCTATGGCACAGTCACAGTCCCTATGAGGAGGCAGAACACTGGACCTGGACTCGCTGAACACATCCTGATAATCAGACAAATACTCAGGAACTTCCGAAGGAGTAGAGGAAGCAATAGACACCGGCGGGGAATCACCATGAATACCCTGACAGCCCCAACTTGACACAGACATTGCCTTCCAATCCAAGACTGGATTATGAGTCTGTAACCATGGCAAACCCAAAACGACCAAATCATGCATTTTATGCAGAACAAGAAAACGAATCACCTCCCGATGTTCAGGAGTCATGCACATGGTTACCTGTGTCCAAAACTGCGGTTTATTTTCCGCCAATGGCGTAGCATCAATACCCCTCAGAGGGATAGGATTAACCAACGGCTCAAGAACAAAACCACAGCGCTTGGCAAATGACAGATCCATAAGACTCAGGGCAGCACCTGAATCCACAAACGCCATAACAGGGTAAGAGGACAATGAGCAAATTAAAGTCACAGACAAAATAAATTTAGGTTGCAAATTACCAATGGCGACAGGACTAACAACCCTTGTTAGGCGTTTAGAGCATGCTGATATAACATGTGTAGAATCACCACAGTAAAAACACAACCCATTGTGACGTCTATGATTTTTCCGCTCATTTCTGGTCTGAATTCTATCACATTGCATCAAATCAGGTGTTTGTTTAGACAACACCACCAGAGGATTAGCGGTTTTGCGCTCCCGCAAACGCCGGTCAATTTGAATAGCCAGCGCCATGGAATCATTCAGACTTGTAGGAATGGAGAAACCCACCATCACATTCTTAATGGCTTCAGAAAGGCCATTTCTGAAGTTTGCGGCCAGAGCACACTCATTCCACTGAGTAAGCACGGACCATTTCCGAAATTTTTGGCAATACACTTCAGCTTCATCCTGGCCCTGAGAAATAGCCAGCAAGGCTTTTTCTGCCTGAACCTCAAGATTGGGTTCCTCGTAAAGCAATCCGAGCGCCAGAAAAAACGCATCAATGTTTGCCAATGCCGGATCTCCTGGCGCTAGCGAGAAAGCCCAATCCTGAGGGTCGCCCCGTAAAAAAGAGATAACAATTTTAACTTGCTGAACTGAGTCTCCAGATGAACGGGGTCTCAGAGATAGAAACAATTTACAATTATCCCTGAAATTCCTAAACTTAAATCGGTCTCCAGAAAACAGTTCAGGAATAGGTATTTTAGGTTCAGACATAGGACTACTGGTAACAAAATCTTGTATGCTTTGCACACGAGCAGCAAGCTGGTCCACAATTGTAATCAAGGTCTGGACATTCATGTCTGCAGCAAGCTCAAGCCACTCAGAGGTAAAGGGGAGGAAGAGAGGAAAAAAAAAAATTCAGAATTTCCTTTCTTATATCCCACTTCTGCAATGCATTAAACATTCAATGTTGGCCTGGCATACTGTTATGACCCCAATGGCAGAGGGTCTCAGGAATCAATACCAAGTCTGCAAACACAAAAAACCAGCTCATAGGGCAGTGGTAACTGGGCTGACAATATATCTAATCCTAGCACCACAAATAGAAGTAGCCGGGGAACGTGCCTACGTTGGTTCTAGACGTCTCGCGCCAGCCGGAGAACTAACTAACCCTAGAAGGGAAAAGAAAGACCTTTCTTGCCTCCAGAGAAAAGACCCCAAAAGTTGGATACAAGCCCCCAACAAATAATAACGGTGAGGTAAGAGGAAAAGACAAACATAAGAATGAGCTAGGTATTTAGCAAAGAGAGGCCCACTAGCTAATAGCAGAATATAGTAAGATGACTTATATGGTCAGCAAAAACCCTATTAAAATATCCACGCTGGATATTCAAGAACCCCCGAACCGTCTAACGGCCGGGGGGAGAACACCAGCCCCCTAGAGCTTCCAGCAAGGTCAGAAATCACATTTAGTACAAGCTGGACAAAAATAGTAGCAAAGCAAGTAACTCAAAAAACAAAGAAGCAAGACTTAGCTTAATTTTGCAAGAGCCAGGACCAGCAGACAGGAGCAACAGAAGGATCTGATTACAACGATGCCAGGCACTGGACTAAGGATCCAGGAAGTTAATATAGCGACACCCCTGGACTAACGACCCAGGTGAGTGCCAAACAGAAAAAAGACAATCCCAGAGTCATACCACTAGTGACCACAAGAGGGAGCCAAAAAGTCTAATTCACAACAGTACCCCCCCCTTAAGGAGGGGTCACCGAACCCTCACCAAGACCACCAGGGCAATCAGGATGAGCAGCGTGAAAGGCACAAACTAAATCGGCCACATGCACATCAGAGGCAACCACCCAGGAATTATCCTCCTGACCATAGCCCTTCCACTTGACCAGATACTGAAGCCTCCGCCTGGAGAGACGAGAATCCAAGATCTTCTCCACCACGTACTCCAACTCGCCCTCAACCAACACCGGAGCAGGAGGCTCAGCAGAAGGAACCACAGGTACAACGTACCGCCGCAACAAAGACCTATGGAACACGTTGTGAATGGCAAACGACACAGGAAGATCCAAGCGAAAGGACACAGGATTAAGGATTTCCAATATCTTGTAAGGACCGATGAAGCGAGGCTTAAATTTAGGAGCGGAGACCTTCATAGGAACAAATCGAGAAGACAGCCATACCAAATCCCCAACACGAAGTCGGGGACCCACACCGCGGCGGCGGTTGGCAAAACGCTGAGCCTTCTCTTGTGACAACTTCAAGTTTTCCACCACATGATTCCAGATCTGCTGCAACCTATCCACCACAGAATCTACCCCAGGACAGTCAGAAGGCTCCACATGTCCCGAGGAAAAACGAGGATGGAAACCAGAGTTGCAGAAAAATGGCGAAACCAATGTAGCGGAACTAGCCCGATTATTAAGGGCAAACTCAGCCAACGGCAAGAAGGTCACCCAATCATCCTGATCCGCAGAAACAAAACACCTCAAATAAGCCTCCAGAGTCTGATTAGTTCGCTCCGTTTGTCCATTAGTCTGAGGATGAAAGGCAGACGAAAACGACAACTCAATGCCCATCCTAGCACAAAAGGATCGCCAGAACCTGGAAACAAACTGGGATCCTCTGTCAGACACAATATTGTCAGGAATGCCGTGTAAAGGAACCACATTCTGAAAGAACACAGGAACCAGATCGGAAGAGGAAGGCAGCTTAGGCAAAGGTACCAAATGGACCATCTTAGAAAAGCGATCACATACCACCCAGATGACAGACATGCCCTGAGACACCCGGAGATCTGAAATGAAATCCATGGAAATGTGTGTCCAATGCCTCTTCGGGACAGGCAAGGGCAAGAGCAACCCGCTGGCACGCGAACAGCAAGGCTTAGCTCGAGCACAAGTCCCACAGGACTGCACAAACGACCGCACATCCCGTGACAAGGAAGACCACCAAAAGGACCTAGCCACCAGATCTCTGGTGCCAAAAATTCCCGGATGCCCTGCCAACACCGAGGAATGAACCTCGGAAATGACTCTGCTGGTCCACTTATCAGGAACAAACAGTCTGTCAGGTGGACAAGAGTCAGGTCTACCAGCCTGAAATCTCTGCAACACACATCGCAAATCTGGAGAAATGGCTGACAAGATAACTCCCTCTTTAAGAATACCAACTGGTTCTGCGACTTCCGGAGAGTCAGGCACAAAGCTCCTTGAAAGAGCATCAGCCTTCACATTCTTTGAACCTGGTAAATACGAGACCACAAAGTTAAAACGGGAGAAAAACAATGACCAGCGGGCCTGTCTAGGATTCAGGCGTTTAGCAGACTCGAGATACATCAGATTTTTGTGATCAGTCAAGACCACCACACGATGCTTAGCACCCTCGAGCCAATGACGCCACTCCTCAAATGCCCACTTCATGGCCAACAACTCCCGATTGCCAACATCATAATTCCGCTCAGCAGGCGAAAACTTCCTCGAGAAAAAGGCACAAGGTCTCATTACAGAGCAACCAGGGCCTCTCTGCGACAAAACGACCCCTGCCCCAATCTCAGAAGCATCCACTTCAACCTGAAAGGGAAGTGAGACATCAGGCTGGCACAAAACAGGCGCCGAAGTAAACCGGCGCTTCAACTCCTGGAAAGCCTCCACGGCTGCAGGAGCCCAGTTAGCAACATCAGAACCTTTCTTGGTCATATCCGTCAAAGGTTTAGCAATGCTAGAAAAATTAGCAATAAAACGACGGTAGAAGTTAGCAAAACCCAAGAACTTCTGAAGACTCTTAACTGACGTGGGTTGAGTCCAATCATGAATAGCACGGACCTTGACTGGGTCCATCTCCACCACAGAAGGGGAAAAAACAAACCCCAAAAAGGGAACCTTCTGTACTCCAAAGAGACACTTTGAGCCCTTAACAAATAAAGCATTCTCACGCAAAACCTGAAACACCATCATGACCTGCTCTACATGCGAGTCCCAGTCATCAAAAAAAACCAGAATATCATCCAGATAAACGATCATAAATTTATCCAGATACTTCCGGAAAATATCATGCATAAAGGACTGAAACACTGAAGGAGCATTAGAGAGCCCAAAAGGCATCACCAAGTACTCAAAATGACCTTCGGGCGTATTAAACGCGGTTTTCCATTCATCTCCTCGCTTAATGCGCACAAGGTTGTACGCACCACGAAGATCTATCTTGGTGAACCACTTGGCACCTTTAATTCGGGCAAACAAGTCTGACAACAGAGGTAAAGGATACTGAAATTTAACAGTGATTTTATTCAAAAGCCGATAGTCAATACAAGGTCTCAAAGATCCGTCCTTCTTGGCCACAAAAAAAAATCCCGCACCAAGAGGGGAAGAGGAAGGACGGATATGCCCCTTCTCCAGAGATTCCTTGATATACGAACGCATTGCGGTATGCTCAGGTACAGACAGATTAAATAGTCTTCCCTTAGGAAATTTGCTACCTGGAATCAAATCTATGGCACAGTCACAGTCCCTATGAGGAGGCAGAACACTGGACCTGGACTCGCTGAACACATCCTGATAATCAGACAAATACTCAGGAACTTCCGAAGGAGTAGAAGAAGCAATAGACACCGGCGGGGAATCACCATGAATACCCTGACAGCCCCAACTTGACACAGACATTGCCTTCCAATCCAAGACTGGATTATGAGTCTGTAACCATGGCAAACCCAAAACGACCAAATCATGCATTTTATGCAGAACAAGAAAACGAATCACCTCCCGATGTTCAGGAGTCATGCACATGGTTACCTGTGTCCAAAACTGCGGTTTATTTTCCGCCAATGGCGTAGCATCAATACCCCTTAGAGGGATAGGATTAACCAACGGCTCAAGAACAAAACCACAGCGCTTGGCAAATGACAGATCCATAAGACTCAGGGCAGCACTTGAATCCACAAACGCCATAACAGGGTAAGAGGACAATGAGCAAATTAAAGTCACAGACAAAATAAATTTAGGTTGCAAATTACCAATGGCGACAGGACTAACAACCCTTGTTAGGCGTTTAGAGCATGCTGATATAACATGTGTAGAATCACCACAGTAAAAACACAACCCATTCTGACGTCTATGATTTTTCCGTTCATTTCTGGTCTGAATTCTATCACATTGCATCAAATCAGGTGTTTGTTTAGACAACACCACCAGAGGATTAGCGGTTTTGCGCTCCCGCAAACGCCAGTCAATTTGAATAGCCAGCGCCATGGAATCATTCAGACTTGTAGGAATGGAGAAACCCACCATCACATTCTTAATGGCTTCAGAAAGGCCATTTCTGAAGTTTGCGGCCAGAGCACACTCATTCCACTGAGTAAGCACGGACCATTTCCGAAATTTTTGGCAATACACTTCAGCTTCATCCTGGCCCTGAGAAATAGCCAGCAAGGCTTTTTCTGCCTGAACCTCAAGATTGGGTTCCTCGTAAAGCAATCCGAGCGCCAGAAAAAACGCATCAATATTTGCCAATGCCGGATCTCCTGGCGCTAGCGAGAAAGCCCAATCCTGAGGGTCGTCCCATAAAAAAGAGATAACAATTTTAACTTGCTGAACTGAGTCTCCAGATGAACGGGGTCTCAGAGATAGAAACAATTTACAATTATCCCTGAAATTCCTAAACTTAAATCGGTCTCCAGAAAACAGTTCAGGAATAGGTATTTTAGGTTCAGACATAGGACTACTGGTAACAAAATCTTGTATGCTTTGCACACGAGCAGCAAGCTGGTCCACAATTGTAATCAAGGTCTGGACATTCATGTCTGCAGCAAGCTCAAGCCACTCAGAGGTAAAGGGGAGGAAGAGAGGAAAAAAAAAATTCAGAATTTCCTTTCTTATATCCCACTTCTGCAATGCATTAAACATTCAATGTTGGCCTGGCATACTGTTATGACCCCAATGGCAGAGGGTCTCAGGAATCAATACCAAGTCTGCAAACACAAAAAACCAGCTCATAGGGCAGTGGTAACTGGGCTGACAATATATCTAATCCTAGCACCACAAATAGAAGTAGCCGGGGAACGTGCCTACGTTGGTTCTAGACGTCTCGCGCCAGCCGGAGAACTAACTAACCCTAGAAGGGAAAAGAAAGACCTTTCTTGCCTCCAGAGAAAAGACCCCAAAAGTTGGATACAAGCCCCCAACAAATAATAACGGTGAGGTAAGAGGAAAAGACAAACATAAGAATGAGCTAGGTATTTAGCAAAGAGAGGCCCACTAGCTAATAGCAGAATATAGTAAGATGACTTATATGGTCAGCAAAAACCCTATTAAAATATCCACGCTGGATATTCAAGAACCCCCGAACCGTCTAACGGCCGGGGGGAGAACACCAGCCCCCTAGAGCTTCCAGCAAGGTCAGAAATCACATTTAGTACAAGCTGGACAAAAATAGTAGCAAAGCAAGTAACTCAAAAAACAAAGAAGCAAGACTTAGCTTAATTTTGCAAGAGCCAGGACCAGCAGACAGGAGCAACAGAAGGATCTGATTACAACGATGCCAGGCACTGGACTAAGGATCCAGAAAGTTAATATAGCGACACCCCTGGACTAACGACCCAGGTGAGTGCCAAACAGAAAAAAGACAATCCCAGAGTCATACCACTAGTGACCACAAGAGGGAGCCAAAAAGTCTAATTCACAACAGCAGACTACAAAGAGTTAAACGTTCAATGTCCACTCCAGGATAAACACTAACCATCCTCTCTTCCTCAAGATGCATCACCTCCTCCTCTTTAGTCCATCAATGCTCGCCAGGCATGAAGTTGGGATTGGGAGTCCTATCTGTAGCACAGAACAAAAACTCCTGTTCCTCCTCCTGTTCCTCGTCATCACCCAATGTGATATTCCTGAGAATATTGTGTGAGGCTGGTCTGTGTGGTATCAGCCACTGTAAAATCTTGCTCTGTAACCACCTGCTCGGCCTCTTTGAGATTCTGCAACAAACGTTTTAATAGGCAGAGCAGATGGATGGTTATGCTGATAATAGGGTCATCAGCGCTCACCATCTTGATGCAGTGCTCAAAGTTTTGAAGAATTTCCCATACGTCAGCGATCCACACCCACTCGGCAGTTGTTATGTGTGGGGGCTGAGTGTTACTCTGACGGGCTTTGAGAAGCTGGAAGTCAGACAATGCCCTCTGCTGCTCACTAAGCCTCGACAACATATGAAAAGTGGAATTCCAGCGTGTGAGCAGGTCACAAATCAGTCAGTGATGAGGCAAATTAAAGTGCTGCTGCAGCAAAGCCAGACTGGCAAAAATCTGGGATGACTTTTGGAAATGGGCACTGACACGGCGTACCTTGGCAATTAGGTCCGGCAAGTAAGGGTATGTTTTTAGAAACCACTGTATAACCAAGTTGAGCACAAGGGCCCTGCATGAAGCGTGTAGCAGCTTTAAATCCGCCACCAAGTTGCGCCCATTATCACACACAATCAGACCTGGTTGGAGGTTCAGTGGGGAGAGCGAATGATCGATCTGTTCTTTTATCCCTCTCAACAGCTCTACTACATTGTGAGCTTTATCACCTAAACAGATAAGCTTCAGAAGAGCATGCTGCTTCGTTGCCAATGCAGTGCTACAGACCTCCCAGCTGGGGAGTGATAGGAAGACTAGTTCAGCTAATAATTCGGAGGAGGAGAGACAGGAAATGGAATACGAGGAAACAGAAACCCAGATGAAAGTTAGGCCTGCTATTCTTGGTATGGGTACGATGTGTGATTCCCCAATGTCTGACTCTGTCTCAGACTCCACCAGGTTCACCCACTGTGATGTCAAGAAAATGAAGCATCCCTGTCCACAAGAACTTGTCCACGTGTCTGTGGTTAGTTGGACCTTCCCTGTGACTGCTTTGGCCAGAGTACTGCTGATATTGTGTTACACATGCTTAT
This sequence comes from Ranitomeya variabilis, assembly GCF_051348905.1. Taxonomy (NCBI): domain Eukaryota; kingdom Metazoa; phylum Chordata; class Amphibia; order Anura; family Dendrobatidae; genus Ranitomeya; species Ranitomeya variabilis. The sequence goes on along the minus strand of NC_135232.1, from coordinate 933,729,486 downwards.
ATGACAGGACGACTGCAGAGCGGGAAAAATAGTGACAGCTGGGAATCAAATATCTTGAGGTTGTCGCCTCCAAGAAATTGTGGAAAGTCTCAGTTCCCACAAGCCAAAACAGCAACATTTCCAGTACTAGCAATCTGGCAATGTGGGTGATTAGCGTTGGGCCTGTAAGTGGGTAGATATTTCTGCTTCCAGGGAACAGGGACAAGTGAACACTGCGCTTGGACAATAAACTGGAGGTGGTTACTGACTGTTTTATCTGTGCAACTGCAGGTTGAGGGCAAGAGGCATCAGCACCTGCTTCCTGAACAGCAGATTGGCAAGGCCGTAACACATGGGAGGGGGCAGTGGTTTCACCCTCAGACTCAGATTTTAGACAAAGGTGCTCTGCCCACCTACTGGGGTGCTTGGCTTCCATGTGCTTCTGAATGCTGGTGATGCTCAGGTTGGCAGTGTTTTTGCCTCCTCTTAGCTTTGTTTGGCAGATGCTGCAAATTACAGTTGTTTTGTCTGAAGGACTGTCAGAAAAAAACTGCCATACAGGGGAACAATGCACCCTTGGCCTGCTATCTAACTGAGTGGGGGGCTTTGTGGAACAATTGACTGAGTTCTTCCTCTGGTCAAACCACTAACTCTTTTGTACGTGTTTTCTTGCTATAGATCCAACCCTCGTTGCACTACTGTGCTTGCTAGGCATGCCATCATACCAGGTTGGATCAGTAACCTTATCACAGACCACATCATCTTCCAATTCATCAATCTGATCCTCCTACTGAGTTGTGATTTTAGGCTTACCTGATGGCAAGTGTGTGTCATGTTTATCCTCCACCTCTTCAGACATTAATTGACCTTCACCATAGTGACTTTCTCCTGGCCGTGGATGCGCAAATGTTTGCGTATCACTACACTCCACCTACTCATGACCCTCTTTATTGGTGTACATTGAGAGGCCTGAATAATTACAAGGGAAGGTAAACAGTTCCTCGGAGTGGCCAGCGTTATTAGGGTTGGCAGAATGCTCCAAATAAATATAATAATAAGGTGCGTTCCCAACTTGGGGTCCACCGTGCAGAGATGGTAACTGCTACTTGGTAATGGTGGACACTATATGGCATTAGCGAACCGAGCACACAAGAGTTAACCATCTCCCGGTGTGTACTGCAGCAAGCCCTGTTACTTCACAGAGCCGCTAAACTATATTTAGCACACAGAGTGCGCATGGCGTCACACAGGCGAATGCCACTATCAAATGCTAAGTGAAGAGATTACGCACACAGAGGGCATGCAGCGTTGCACAGGCGATCGCCACTAACAAACGCTAACTGAAGAGATTTAGCACACTGAATGCGCGTGGCGTCGCACAGGCGAACGTCAATAGCTGATGCTAACTAACGTGAAGTGTGAACTGAGTGCACGGTGGTGCATAGGCAATGCTACTACTCAGCGCTGTCTGAAACTCCAATCACCCTATTCACATACACAACCAGAGGGTAGGGTATCATTAGGAGCTTTCACCAGAGACATACACACTTGCACACACACACGACGATTATAGGATATTCTAGCGCACGGCTGTGCGATCCTTTGAGAGCCGCAGTCAGACCTTGCTGATGGCCCAATTCGAACTGCTTGAGGACCTGAGCATGTGACCTCTGACCACCAATAGGGGTCGTCTCACGGGCATGCTCAGATGGAGGAAAGCAGTCCCAGGAGAGTCTGCTCACCGCTGACTAATGCTGGTTGCTGTAGATTGACCTGGGACGGCAGCAGCAACCAGATGCACAGCATTAAGGTACCGTTATACTAAACGACTTACCAATGATCACGACCAGCAATGCGATCGTTGGTAAGTCGTTGTGTGGTCGCTGGGGAGCTGTCATACAGACAGCTCTCTCCAGTGACCAACAATCAGGGGAACGACTTCGGCATCATTTAAACTGTCTTCAACGATGCTGAAGTCCCCCTGCAGCACCCGGGTAACCAGGGTAAACATCGGGTTACTAAGCTGTTGTGAATTCCGTTCTTGAACTCCCTCCTGTGGTCATGAATGATACTTCGGCGAGTTCTGTCTGTGGACTCCCTCTGGTGGCTGTGAGTGGAGCTGCTGGTTCTGAGGTCGATTCCTCAGCTGCCCTCATTTGCAGCTAGGCTGGCTTCTCTATTTAACTCCACTCAGATCGTTACTCCATGCCAGCTGTCAATGTATTAGCACTGGTTCAGATCTCTCTCGGATCTTTCTGATGACCTGTCTACTCCAGCAGAAGCTAAGTCCCTGCTAGTTCATTTGTTGTTCATTTTGCACTGAATATATTTCTTAGTACTTGCTAAGTTCTTGTCCAGCTTGCTAACATGATATTGCCTTGCTAGCTGGAAGCTCTGGGTTGCAGAGTGGCACCTCCGCACCGTGAGTCGGTGCGGGGGTGTTTTTGCACACTCTGCGTGGCTTTTTGTAGTTTTTTGTGCTGACCGCATAGATCCCTTTCCTAACCTCAGTCTATCTAGTAAGTCTGGCCTCCTTTGCTGAAACCTGTTTCATCCCTGTGTTTGTGACTTTCCTCTTAACTCACAGTTAATATATGTGGGGGGCTGCCTTTACCTTTGGGGAATTTCTCTGAGGCAAGGTTAGGCTTCTTTTCTATCTTTAGGGGTAGTTAGCTCTTAGGCTGTGAAGAGGCGTCTAGGGAGAGTTAGGTACGCTCCACAGCTATTTCTAGTGTGTGTGTTATAGGATTAGGATTTGCGGTCAGCAGAGTTCCCACTTCCCAGAGCTCGTCCTGTCTTCTAGTTTAACCATCAGGTCATTCCAGGTGCACCTAACCACCAGGTCCATAACAGTACAGCTGGCCCACAAAGTGTTAATGCATCTCAATAGAGGGATAAGAGAAGTTCTGAGACCATTTTTTTTTCTCTGCAGTGTGTTTTGTCTTTCTTTTCCCCTTAACCTCTGGGTGGTTCAGGACTCAGGTGTAGATATGGACATTCAAGGTCTGTCCTCTTGTGTTGATCACCTCACTGCGAGGGTACAAAGCATTCAAGATTATGTAGTTCAGAATCCTATGTTAGAGCCTAGAATTCCAATTCCTGATTTGTTTTTTGAAGATAGATCTAAATTTCTGAATTTCAAAAATAATTGTAAACTGTTTCTTGCTTTGAAACCCCGCTCCTCTGGTGACCCCATTCAGCAAGTAAAAATCATTATTTCTTTGTTACGTGGCGACCCACAAGACTGGGCATTCTCCCTTGCGCCAGGAGATCCTGCATTGCTTAATGTAGATGTGTTTTTTCTGGCGCTTGGATTGCTTTATGACGAACCTAACTCTGTGGATCAGGCAGAGAAAATCTTGCTAGCTTTGTGTCAAGGTCAGGATGAAGCGGAGGTATATTGCCAGAAGTTTAGAAAGTGGTCTGTGCTTACTCAATGGAATGAGTGTGCCCTTGCAGCAATTTTCAGAAAAGGTCTTTCTGAACTCCTTAAGGATGTTATGGTGGGGTTTCCCACGCCTGCTGGTCTGAATGAATCAATGTCCTTGGCCATTCAGATCGATCGGCGCTTGCGTGAACGCAAGGTTGTGCGCCATTTGGCGGTGTCCTCTGAGCAGAGGCCTGAGCCTATGCAATGTGATAGGACTTTGACCAGAGCTGAACGGCAAGAACACAGACGTCAGAATGGGCTGTGTTTTTACTGTGGTGACCCCACTCATGCTATCTCTGATTGTCCTAAGCGCACTAAGCGGTTCGCTAGGTCCGTCACCATTGGTACTGTACAGCCTAAATTTCTTTTGTCCGTTACTCTGATTTGCTCTTTGTCGTCCTACTCTGTTATGGCATTTGTGGACTCAGGCGCTGCCCTGAATTTGATTGACTTAGAGTTTGCCAGGCGCTGTGGTTTTTTCTTGGAGCCCTTGCAGTATCCTATTCCATTAAGGGGAATTGATGCTACGCCTTTGGCCAAGAATAAGCCTCAGTACTGGACTCAGTTGACCATGTGCATGGCTCCTGCACATCAGGAAGATATTTGCTTTTTGGTGTTGCATAATTTGCATGATGTGGTCGTGTTGGGTTTGCCATGGCTACAGGTCCATAATCCAGTATTGGATTGGAAATCAATGTCTGTGTCCAGTTGGGGTTGTCAAGGGGTACATGGTGACGTTCCGTTGTTGTCAATTTCTCCTTCTACTCCTTCTGAAGTCCCTGAGTTTTTGTCGGATTACCGAGATGTATTCGATGAGCCCAAATCCAGTGCCCTACCTCCTCATAGGGATTGTGATTGTGCTATTAATTTGATTCCTGGTAGTAAATTTCCTAAGGGACGACTTTTCAATTTATCTGTGCCGGAACACGCCGCTATGCGGAGTTATATAAAGGAGTCCTTGGAGAAAGGGCATATTCGCCCGTCGTCGTCAACGTTGGGAGCAGGGTTCTTTTTTGTGGCCAAGAAGGATGGTTCTCTGAGACCTTGTATAGATTACTGCCTTCTCAATAAAATCACGGTCAAATTTCAGTACCCTTTGCCTCTACTGTCTGATTTGTTTGCTCGGATTAAGGGGGCTAGTTGGTTCACCAAGTTAGATCTTCGAGGGGCGTATAATCTGGTGCGTATTAAACAGGGCGATGAATGGAAAACAGCATTTAATACGCCCGAGGGCCATTTTGAGTACCTGGTGATGCCATTCGGGCTTTCTAATGCTCCATCTGTGTTTCAGTCCTTTATGCATGACATCTTCCGAAAGTATTTGGATAGATTCATTATTGTATATTTGGATGATATTTTGGTCTTTTCGGATGATTGGGAGTCTCATGTGAAGCAGGTCAGAATGGTGTTCCAGGTTCTTCGTGCTAATTCTTTGTTTGTGAAGGGGTCTAAATGTCTCTTCGGAGTTCAGAAGGTTTCCCTTTTGGGTTTCATTTTTTCCCCTTCTACTATCGAGATGGATCCTGTTAAAGTTCAGGCCATTTATGATTGGACTCAGCCTACATCTGTGAAGAGCCTTCAGAAATTCTTGGGCTTTGCTAATTTTTAGCGTCGCTTCATTGCTAATTTTTCTAGTGTTGTTAAACCGTTGACTGATTTGACCAAGAAAGGTGCTGATGTGGTGAATTGGTCCTCTGCGGCCGTTGAGGCTTTTTGGGAGTTGAAACGTCGTTTCTCTTTGGCCCCTGTGTTGTGTCAGCCAGATGTTTCGCTCCCTTTTCAGGTCGAGGTTGATGCTTCTGAGATTGGAGCAGGGGCTGTTTTGTCTCAAAGATCTTCTGATGGCTCTGTGATGAAGCCATGTGCTTTCTTTTCTAGAAAGTTTTCGCCTGCTGAGCGTAATTATGATGTTGGCAATCGGGAGTTGTTGGCTATGAAGTGGGCGTTCGAGGAGTGGCGTCATTGGCTTGAGGGAGCCAAGCATCGCTTAGTGGTCTTAACTGATCACAAAAATCTGACTTATCTCGAGTCTGCTAAGCGGTTGAATCCTAGACAGGCTCGATGGTCGCTGTTTTTCTCCCGTTTCAATTTTGTGGTTTCATACCTTCCGGGTTCTAAGAATGTGAAGGCCGATGCCCTTACAAGGAGTTTTGTGCCTGATTCCCCGGGATTTCCTGAGCCGGCTGGTATTCTCCAAGAGGGGGTAATTCTGTCTGCCATCTCACCTGATTTGCGTCGGGCGCTGCAGGAGTTTCAGGCTGATAGACCTGACCGTTGTCCAGCAGAAAAACTGTTTGTCCCTGATAGATGGACTAGTAGAGTTATCTCTGAGGTTCATTGTTCGGTGTTGGCTGGTCATCCTGGGATTTTTGGTACCAGAGATTTGGTGGCTAGGTCCTTTTGGTGGCCTTCCTTGTCATGGGATGTGCGTTCTTTTGTGCAGTCTTGTGGGACTTGTGCTCGGGCCAAGCCCTGCTGTTCTCATGCCAGTGGGTTACTTTTGCCCTTGCCAGTCCCGAAAAGGCCTTGGACGCATGTTTCCATGGATTTTATTTCAGATCTCCCTGTCTCTCAAAGGATGTCGGTCATCTGGGTGGTTTGTGATGGCTTCTCTAAGATGGTCCATTTGGTACCCTTGCCTAAATTGCCTTCCTCCTCTGATTTGGTTCCACTATTTTTCCAGCATGTGGTTCGTTTGCATGGCATTCCGGAGAACATCGTGTCGGACAGAGGTTCCCAGTTTGTTTCAAGGTTTTGGTGGTTCTTTTGTGCTAAGATGGGCATTGATTTGTCTTTCTCTTCGGCTTTCCATCCTCAGACAAATGGCCAAACCGAACGAACTAATCAGACTTTGGAGACCTATCTGAGATGCTTTGTTTCTGCTGATCAGGATGATTGGGTGACCTTCTTGCCATTGGCTGAGTTCGCCCTTAATAATCGGGCCAGTTCAGCTACCTTGGTTTCGCCTTTTTTTTTTGTAATTCTGGTTTTCATCCTCGTTTTTCTTCAGGGCAGGTTGAACCTTCGGACTGTCCTGGTGTGGATTCTGTGGTGGACAGGTTGCAGCAAATTTGGACTCATGTAGTGGACAATTTGACATTGTCCCAGGAGAAGGCTCAACGTTTCGCCAACCGCCGTCGCTGTGTTGGTCCCCGACTTCGTGTTGGGGATTTGGTTTGGTTGTCGTCTCGTCATGTCCCTATGAAGGTTTCTTCTCCTAAGTTTAAGCCTCTTTTCATTGGTCCTTATAAGATTTCTGAAATTCTCAATCCTGTGTCGTTTCGTTTGGCCCTTCCAGCTTCTTTTGCCATCCATAATGTGTTCCATAGGTCGTTGTTGCGGAGATATGTGGCGCCTATGGTTCCCTCCGTTGACCCTCCTGCTCCGGTGTTGGTCGAGGGGAAGCTGGAGTATGTGGTGGAGAAGATTTTGGATTCTCGTATTTCGAGACGGAAACTTCAGTACCTGGTCAAATGGAAGGGCTATGGTCAGGAGGATAATTCCTGGGTTTTTGCCTCCGATGTCCATGCGGCCGAGTTGGTTCGTGCCTTTCATTTGGCTCGTCCTGATCGACCTGGGGGCTCTGGTGAGGGTTCGGTGACCCCTCCTCAAGGGGGGGTACTGTTGTGAATTCCGTTCTTGAACTCCCTCCTGTGGTCATGAATGATACTTCGGCGAGTTCTGTCTGTGGACTCCCTCTGGTGGCTGTGAGTGGAGCTGCTGGTTCTGAGGTCGCTTTCTCAGCTGCCCTCGTTTGTGGCTAGGCTGGCTTCTCTATTTAACTCCACTCAGATCGTTACTCCATGCCAGCTGTCAATGTATTAGCACTGGTTCAGATCTCTCTCGGATCTTTCTGATGACCTGTCTACTCCAGCAGAAGCTAAGTCCCTGCTAGTTCATTTGTTGTTCATTTTGCACTGAATATATTTCTTAGTACTTGCTAAGTTCTTGTCCAGCTTGATAACATGATATTGCCTTGCTAGCTGGAAGCTCTGGGTTGCAGAGTGGCACCTCCGCACCGTGAGTCGGTGCAGGGGTCTTTTTACACACTCTGCGTGGCTTTTTGTAGTTTTTTGTGCTGACCGCATAGATCCCTTTCCTAACCTCAGTCTATCTAGTAAGTCTGGCCTCCTTTGCTGAAACCTGTTTCATCCCTGTGTTTGTGACTTTCCTCTTAACTCACAGTTAATATATGTGGGGGGTTGCCTTTACCTTTGGGGAATTTCTCTGAGGCAAGGTTAGGCTTCTTTTCTATCTTTAGGGGTAGTTAGCTCTTAGGCTGTGAAGAGGCGTCTAGGGAGAGTTAGGTACGCTCCACAGCTATTTCTAGTGTGTGTGTTATAGGATTAGGATTTGCGGTCAGCAGAGTTCCCACTTCCCAGAGCTCGTCCTGTCTTCTAGTTTAACCATCAGGTCATTCCAGGTGCACCTAACCACCAGGTCCATAACACTAAGCGCAGGGCCGCACTTAGTAACCCGATATTTACCCTGGTTACAAGTGAACACATCGCTGGATCGGTGTCACACACCCAGCGATGACAGCAGGTGATCAGTGACAAAATAAAGTTCTGGACTTCTAGCTCTGACCAGTAGTGTTGAGCATTCCGATACCGCAAGTATCGGGTATCGGCCGATACTTGCGGTATCGGAATTCCGATACCGGGATTCCGATACTTGGCGCGTATCGGATACCGGAATCGGAAGTTCCATGATTCAAAATTCAGAAATTCAGCCAATGAGAAAGATTCCAAGTGTGGGCACATCCTGTTTAGCATGGAGGGCATGAAACTACTGGCAAGGCTGTGATTGGCTGCTTAAATGATGTCATGATGCAGTTTAAAAGTCGCTGGCGCCATTTTGCGATCACTCTGCTGTGAATTCAGTTAGTGACAGGACGCTGTTTGCTGACTGAGGGACAGTTTAGAGATAGCGATTTGCTTCTTTGTGCTTTCCAAAGGCTAATTTAGCAACCGCTGTGTTCACCTACTAATCACCTTCCTTTTGCCTTGTAGCGCTGTTTTCACAGCGATCTGCAAGGTCTCTCTGTGTGTGTGTGTGAGTGCAGCCCACTCTCTAGTCTGAGTGCAGCCACATAGGCCATCCATAGCTGGTTGTATTCAGTTCAGGGAGGGTGGTTCATTGCCTCATACTGTCCTTTTTTTTTTTTTTTTTGAAGTAGTGCAGGCTGCTGCACATTTTTTCCAAAAATTCCTATTAGTGTCTTTCCACCCGTCTCCAGCTAATTTGTGGAAAAACACTACATAGGATAAAGTAGAGGAGGGTTTTTGGGCCTTGCAGCGCCGTTTACGGCTGTCTGCACGGTCTCCGTGTGACTGCAGCTCGCCCTGTAGTCTGTGAGCAGCCGTAGCTTGGTTGTCTCCAGCTCAGGGTTGTTCACTGCGTCATACCGCCAAATCAATTTTCATTTTGTTTTCAAGTAGTGTAGTCTGCTGCTAATTAATTTAAAAAAATCCTATTAGTGTCTTTCCACCCGTCTCCAGCTAATTTGTGGAAAAACACTACATAGGATAAAGTAGAGGAGGGTTTTTGGGCCTTGCAGCGCCGTTTACGGCTGTCTGCACGGTCTCCGTGTGACTGCAGCTCGCCCTGTAGTCTGTGAGCAGCCGTAGCTTGGTTGTCTCCAGCTCAGGGTTGTTCACTGCGTCATACCGCCAAATCAATTTTCATTTTGTTTTCAAGTAGTGTAGTCTGCTGCTAATTAATTTAAAAAAATCCTATTAGTGTCTTTCCACCCGTCTCCAGCTAATTTGTGGAAAAACACTACATAGGATAAAGTAGAGGAGGGTTTTTGGGCCTTGCAGCGCCGTTTACGTCTGTCTGCACGGTCTCCGTGTGACTGCAGCTCTATCCGTTGTCAGTTCAGCCCCAAAAAAATAAATAAATAATAAAGTTCACCAAACACACCAGTTACACCACTTTACATTTGTGTAGGCCACATTAGCTCATATTCAAGTCTAGTCCACACTTTAGAAAATTAGTGTGTCTTATACCTGTTAGGAGGAGTTGCTCAGGAATAAGCACACAAAGCCGTTAGTACTTTTCTGCTTATCTTTATCAGTCAACCAAGATGAAGAAGGCAGTGAGTAAGGCACGTGGGCGTGGGCGTGGGCGCGGAGCAGGGAGGGGACGTGGGGATTCTGTGCCTGCTGCGGGCACCGGTGAGTCATCAGCACCCACTTTCACAAGGGAACAGTCGTTCATGCGCAGCTTTGTCGCCGAGCGCCGTACACCGCTGCTGCGTCAAGACCAAATTGAAGCCGTTGTGGGATGGATGGCAGCTAATGCATCAACTTCCATTAGTGCCACATCCTCTCAGACACAGAGCACTGGAGAGCAGCCATCTGTCTCTTCACCACCTGCAAAATTGCCCAGGCAGACAGAGATCCCAGGACAGGAGCAGTCTCTACTTCTGTTCTCTGAATCATCTCTTGGCTTGGAAACAGGGGGCCAGCCAAGCAGCATTGGAGAAATGGAAGAAGAGGCAGGGTGCAGTGATGCCCAACCGCTTTTTCTGTCTTCCTCTGAAGAGGCGGGTGGGCCAGTGGCTCCGGTCACCACCTCGCAGGCCGCATCAGCTGATGATGACACTCAGGTGCCACTTACTGGTGCGTGCTCTGCTGCTGAGACTACCCAGGAGGAGCAGTTGGGGGCAGAGGGTAGTGTAGATGATGAGGTCCTTGACCCATCTTGGCGTCAGGGACAGGAAGGTGGTGGGAGCAGCTCTGAGGAAGAGATTCCCCGTACGGCCCAAAGAGGGAGAGGGAGGGGGAAGACTGCGGATCCTGCAGCCTCCGCTTTGGCACCCGTAAGGAGCATGTCTCTTCCAAAAGTCAAAAGGGGGGCTCCCAAGAC